>NC_089260.1:79642564-80842564 GCF_963930625.1 Muntiacus reevesi | reverse complement strand
GTGATTCCCAAATGATTGTCACGTGATTCCCACGTGATTCACACGTGATTCACACGTAATTCCATCGTGATTGACACGTGATTCCCACATGATTCCCACGTTATTGACACGTGATTCCAACGTGATTCCCACGTGATTACCACGAGATTCCCATGTGATTCCCACGTGACTCCCACGTGATTCCAACGTGATTGACGCATGATTACCACTTGATTCCCACGTGATTCCATCGTGATTCCCACCTGATTCCCACGGGATTGCCACGTGACTCCCATGTGAATCCCAGGTGATTGACGCATGATTCCCACGTGATTCCCACTTGATTCTCACATGATTGACACGAGATTGACACGTGATTCCCACGAGAATCCCACGTGATTCCCATGTGATTCCCACGTGATTGACACGTGATTCCCAACTTATTCCCACGTGATTCCCACGGGATTGACATGTCATTCCCACGTGATTGCCACGTGATTCCCACGTGATTGACATGTGATTCCCACGTGATTGACATGTGATTCCCACGTGATTGACATGTGATTCCCACGTGATTCCCACGTGATTGCCACGTGATTCCCACGTGATTGACATGTGATTCCCACGTGATTCCCCCGTGATTCCCACGTGAGTCCCAAATGATTCCCACGTGATGCCCACATGATGCTCACGTGATTGACACGTGATTCCAACATGATTCCCACGTGATTGACACGTGATTCCCACGTGATTCACACGTAATTTCATCGTGATTGACACGTGATTCCCACATGATTCCAACGAAATTGACACGTGATTCCAACGTGATTCCCACATGATTACCACGTGATTACCATGTGATTCCCACGTGACTCCCACGTGATTGACGCATGATCACCACTTGATTCCCACGTGATTCCATCGTGATTGACACGTGACTCCCACATGACACCCACGTGATTGACACATGATACCCACGTGATTCCCACTTGATACCCACGTGATTGCCACGTGACTCCCACGTGATTCCCACGTGATTGACGCATGATTTCCACGTGATTATCACGTGATTCCCACGTGATTCCCACGTGATTGACACGTGATTCCCACATGATTATCACGTGATTCCCATGTGATTCCCAAGTGATTGACACGTGATTCCCACGTGCTTCCCACCTGATTCCCACATGATTCCCAAGTGATTGACACATGATTCCAACGTGATTCCCAAGTGATTCCCACATGATTGACACGTGATTCCCACGTGATTCACACGTGATTCCCACGTGATTCCCACGTGATTGACAGGTCATTCCCACGTGATTCCCATGTGATTCCCACGTGATTAACACGTGATTCCCAGGTGATTCCCAAATGATTGTCACGTTGTTCCCACGTGATTCACACGTATTTCCATCGTGATTGACATGTGATTCCCACATGATTCCCACATTATTGACACGTGATTCCAACCTGATTCCCACGTGATTCCATCGTGACTGACATGTGATTCCCACGTGATTCCCACATGATTCCCATGTGATTGACACGTGATTCCCACGTGATTCCCACGTGATTTACACGTGATTCCTACGTGATTGACACGTGATTCCCACGTTATTCCCACGTGATTTCTATGGATTGACACGTGATTCCCACGTGATTCCCACGTGATTCCCACGTGATTGACACGTGATTCCCACGTGATTCCCACGTCAGTCCCATATGATTCCAACGTGATTGACACGTGATTCCCAAATGATTCCCACGTGATGCCCACGTGATTGACACGAGATTCCCATGTGATTTCCACGTGATTAAATGTGATTCCCACGTGATTCTCACGTGATTGATACGTGATTCCCAAGTGATTCCAACGTGATTAACCCGTGATTCCCACGTGATTCCCATGTGATTGTCACGTGATTCCCACGTGATTCCCACGTGTTTCCACGTGATTGACCCATGATACCCACGTGATTCCCACGTGATTCCAATGTGATTGACACGTGAATCTCACGTGAATGACACGAGATTCTCACGTGATTCCCACGTGATTCCCCCGTGATTGACACGTGATTCTCACGTGATTCCCATGTGATTACCACCTGATTTCCACGAGATTTCAACGTGACTGCAACGTGATTCCCACATGATTGATGCATGATTCCCACGTGATTCCCACGTGATTCCCACGTGGTTGACACGTGATTCCCACGTGATTCCCGCGTGATTCCCACGTGATTGACACGTGATTCCCACGTATTTCTCACGTGATTCCCACGTGATTTCCACGTGATTGACACATGATTCCCACGTGCTTCCCACGTGATTCCCACGTCATTGACAGGTGATTCCCACGTGATTCCCACGTGATTCCCACGTGATTGATAGGTGATTCCCACGTGATTCCCACGTGAATGATACGTGATTCCTACGTGCTTCCCACGTGATTCCCACGTGATTCACACGTGATTCCCACGTATTTCTCACGTGATTCCCACGTGATTTCCACGTGATTGACACATGATTCCCACATGATTCCCACGTGATTGACACGTGATTCCCACTTGATTCCCACGTGATTTCCACGTGATTCCCACGTTATTCCCACGTGACTCCCATGTGATTCACACGTGATTGATGCATGATTCCCACGTGATTTCCAAGTGATTCCTACGTGATTCCCACGTGATTGACACGTGATTCCCAACTTATTCCCACGTGATTCCCATGGGATTGACTCATGATTGCCACGTGATTCCCACGTGATTGACACGTGATATCCACGTGATTCCCACTTGATTCTCACATGACTGACACGTGATTGACACGTGATTCCCACGTGATTCCCACATGATTCCCACGTGATTCCCAAATGATTCCCACGTGTTGTCCACGTGATACCCACGTGATTGACACGTGATTCCCACATGATTCCCACGTGATTGAAACGTGATTCCAGCGTGATTCCCACGTGATTGGCGCGTGATTCCCATGTGATTCCCACGTGACTCCCACGTGATTCCCACGTGATAGACACGTGATTCCCACGTGACAACAACGTGATTCCCACGTAATTGACATGTGATTCCGACGTGATTCCCACGTGATTGACTCGTGATTCCCATATGATTCCCACGTGATTCCAACATGATTGACACGTGATTCCCATGAGATTCCCACGTGATTCACACGTGATTCCCACGTGATTGACACGTGATTCACACGTGATTTACACGTGATTCCCACGTGATTCAAAAGTGATTCCGACGTGATTCCAACGTGATTTACAAGTGATTCCCAAATGATTCCCGTGTGATACACATGTGATGCCCACCTGACTGACACGTGATTCCTACGTGATTCCCTCGTGATTGACACGTTATTCCCATGTGACTCCTACGTGATTACCACGTGATTCCCACGTTATTCCCAAGTGACTCCCATGTGATTCCCACGTGATTGACGCATGATTCCCCCGTGACTCCCACGTGATTGACTCATGATTCCCACGTGATTCCCAAGTGATTCCCACGTGATTCCCACGGGATTGACACGTGATTCCCACGTGATTCCCACGTGATTGACACATGATTCCCACGTGACTCCAACGTGATTCCCACGTAATTGTCATGTGATTCCCACGTGATTCCCACGTGATTGACTCGTGATTCCCATATGATTCCCACGTGATTCCAACGTGATTGACACGTGATTCCCACGTGATTCCCACGTGATTGACACGTGATTCCCACGTGAATCCCACGTGATTCCCATGTGATTCCCACGTGATTGACACGTGATTCCCACCTTATTCCCACGTGATTCCCAAGGGATTGAAATGTTATTCCCACATGATTGGTACGTGATTCAAACTTGATTGACATGTGTTTTCCACGTGACTGACACGTGATTCCCACGTAATTCCCACGTGATTCCCACGAGATTCCCACGTGATTCCCACGTGATTGGCACGAGATTCCCACATGATTGGCACGAGATTCCGACATAATTCCCACGTGATTCCCACGTGATTGACACGTAATTCCCACGTGACTCCCACGTGATTGACACGTGATTCCCACGTGATTCCCACGTGATTCCCACGTGATTTCCACATGATTGGCATGAGATTCCGACGTAATTCCCACGTGATTCCCACGTGATTGACACGTAATTCCCACGTGTTTCCCACGTGATTGACGAATGATTTCCACGTGATTCCCACGTGATTGACACGTGATTCCCACGTGAATCCCACGTGATTCTCACGTAATTCCCACGTGATTGACACGTGATTCCCACGTGATAATCACGTGATTCCCATGTGATTCCCAAGAGATTGATACGTGATTCCCACGTGCTTCCAACGTGATTCCCACGTTATTCTCAAGTGATTGACACATGATTCCAACGTGATTCCCAAGTGATTCCATCATGATTCCCACCTGATTCCCACGGGATTGAAACGTGTTTCCCACGTGATTGAAACGTGATTCCCACGTGATTCAAAAGTGATTCCCACGTGATTCCAATGTGATTGACACGTGATTCCCAAATGATTCCCTTGTGATACCCATGTGATGCCCACGTGATTGACACGTGATTCCCACATGATTCCCACGTGATTGACACGTTATTCCCTCGTGATTCCTACGTGATTACGTGATTCCCACGTTATTCCCACGTGACTCCCATGTGATTCCCACGTGATTTACGCATGATTCCCACGTGATTCCCACATGATTCCCACGTGATTCCCACGTGATTGACACGTCATTCCCACCTTATTCCCACGTGATTCCCACGGGATTGACTCGTGATTCCCACGTGATTCCCACGTGATTGATATGTCATTCCCACGTGATTCCCACGTGATTGACACGTGATTCCCACGTGATTCCCACATGATTCCCACGTGATTCCCAAATGATTCCCACGTGATGTCCACGTGATGCCCACGTGATTGACACGTGATTCCCACATGATTCCCACGTGATTGAAACGTGATTCCAGCGTGATTCCCACGTGATTGGCGCGGGATTCCCATGTGATTACCACGTGACTCCCACGTGATTCCCACGTGATAGACACGTGATTCCCACGTGATTCCCACGTGACAACAACGTGATTCCCACGTAACTGACATGTGATTCCTATGTGATTCCCACGTGATTGACTCGTGATTCCCATATGATTCCCACGTGATTCCAACATGATTGACACGTGATTCCCACGTGATTCCCACGTGATTGACACGTGATTCACACGTGATTGACACGTGATTCCCACGTGATTGACACGTGATTCCCACGTGATTCCCACGTGATTGGCACGAGATTCCGACGTACTTCCCACGTGATTCCCACGTGATTGACACGTAATTCCCACGTGACTCCCACGTGATTGACACGTGATTCCCACGTGATTCCCACGTGATTGGCACGAGATTCCGACGTAATTCCCACGTGATTCCCACGTGATTGACACGTAATTCCCACGTGTTTCCCACGTGATTGACACGTGATTCCCACGTGATTCCCACGTAATTGACACGTGATTCCCACGTGATTCCCACGTGATTCTCACGTAATTCCCACGTGACTGACACGTGATTCCCACGTGATTATCACGTGATTCCCATATGATTCCCAAGAGATTGACACGTGATTCCCACGTGCTTCCCACGTGATTCCCACGTTATTCCCAAGTGATTGACACATGATTCCAACGTGATTCCCAAGTGATTCCAACGTGATTGACACGTGATTCCCAAATGATTCCCGTGTGATACCCATGTGATGCCCACGTGATTTACACGTGATTCCTACGTGATTCCCTCGTGATTGACACGTGATTCCCGCATGATTCCCACGTGATTGACACGTTATTCCCACGTGATTCCTACTTGATTACCACGTGATTCCCACATTATTCCCACGTGACTCCCATGTGATTCCCACGTGATTGATGCATGATTCCCACGTGATTTCCAAGTGATTCCTACGTGATTCCCACGTGATTGACACGTGATTCCCAACTTATTCCCACGTGATTCCCACGGGATTGACTCATGATTGCCACGTGATTCCCACGTGATTGACACGTGATATCCACGTGATTCCCACTTGATTGTCACATGACTGACACGTGATTGACACGTGATTCCCACGTGATTCCCACATGATTCCCACGTGATTCCCAAATGATTCCCACGTGTTGTCCACGTGATACCCACGTGATTGACACGTGATTCCCACATGATTCCCACGTGATTGAAACGTGATTCCAGCGTGATTCCCACGTGATTGGCGCGTGATTCCCATGTGATTCCCACGTGACTCCCACGTGATTCCCACGTGATAGACACGTGATTCCCACGTGATTCCCACGTGACAACAACGTGATTCCCACGTAATTGACATGTGATTCCGACGTGATTCCCACGTGATTAACTCGTGATTCCCATATGATTCCCACGTGATTCCAACATGATTGACACGTGATTCCCATGAGATTCCCACGTGATTGACACGTGATTCCCACGTGATTGACACGTGATTCACACGTGATTTACACGTGATTCCCGCGTGATTCAAAAGTGATTCCGACGTGATTCCAACGTGATTTACAAGTGATTCCCAAATGATTCCCGTGTGATACACATGTGATGCCCACCTGACTGACACGTGATTCCTACGTGATTCCCTCGTGATTGACACGTTATTCCCATGTGACTCCTACGTGATTACCACGTGATTCCCACGTTATTCCCAAGTGACTCCCATGTGATTCCCACGTGATTGACGCATGATTCCCCCGTGACTCCCACGTGATTTACTCATGATTCCCACGTGATTCCCAAGTGATTCCCACGTGATTCCCACGGGATTGACACGTGATTCCCACGTGATTCCCACGTGATTGACACATGATTCCCACGTGACTCCAACGTGATTCCCACGTAATTGTCATGTGATTCCCACGTGATTCCCACGTGATTGACTCGTGATTCCCATATGATTCCCACGTGATTCCAACGTGATTGACACGTGATTCCCACGTGATTCCCACGTGATTGACACGTGATTTCCACGTGATTCCCACTTGATTCTCACATGATTGACACGTGATTGACACGTGATTCCCAGGTGAATCCCACGTGATTCCCATGTGATTCCCACGTGATTGACACGTGATTCCCACCTTATTCCCACGTGATTCCCAAGGGATTGAAATGTTATTCCCACATGATTGGTACGTGATTCAAACTTGATTGACATGTGTTTCCCACGTGACTGACACGTGATTCCCACGTAATTCCCACGTGATTCCCACGAGATTCCCACGTGATTCCCACGTGATTGGCACGAGATTCCCACATGATTGGCACGAGATTCCGACATAATTCCCACGTGATTCCCACGTGATTGACACGTAATTCCCACGTGATTCCCACGTGATTCCCACGTGATTCCCACATGATTGGCATGAGATTCCGACGTAATTCCCACGTGATTCCCACGAGATTCCCACGTGATTCCCACGTGATTGGCACGAGATTCCCACATGATTGGCACGAGATTCCGACATAATTCCCACGTGATTCCCACGTGATTGACACGTGATTCCCACGTGATTCCCACGTGATTCCCACGTGATTCCCACATGATTGGCATGAGATTCCGACGTAATTCCCACGTGATTCCCACGTGATTCCCACGTGATTCCCACATGATTGGCATGAGATTCCCACGTAATTCCCACGTGATTCCCACGAGATTCCCACGTGATTCCCACGTGATTGGCACGAGATTCCCACATGATTGGCACGAGATTCCGACATAATTCCCACGTGATTCCCACGTGATTGACACGTGATTCCCACGTGATTCCCACGTGATTCCCACGTGATTCCCACGTGATTGACACGTGATTCCCACGTGTTTCCCACGTGATTGACGAATGATTTCCACGTGATTCCCACGTGATTGACACGTGATTCCCACGTGAATCCCACGTGATTCTCACGTAATTCCCACGTGATTGACACGTGATTCCCACGTGATAGTCACGTGATTCCCATGTGATTCCCAAGAGATTGATACGTGATTCCCACGTGCTTCCAACGTGATTCCCACGTTATTCCCAAGTGATTGACACATGATTCCAACGTGATTCCCAAGTGATTCCCTCGTGATTGACACGTGATTCCCACGTGATTCAAAAGTGATTCCCACGTGATTCCAACGTGATTGACACGTGATTCCCAAATGATTCCCGTGTGATACCAATGTGATGCCCACGTGATTGACACGTGATTCCTACGTGATTCCCTCGTGATTGACACGTGATTCCCAAATGATTCCCACGTGATTGACACGTTATTCCCACGTGATTCCTACTTGATTACCACGTGATTCCCACATTATTCCCACATGACTCCCATGTGATTCCCACGTGATTGACACGTGATTCCCACCTTATTCCCACGTGATTCCCACGGGAATGACTCATGATTCCCACGTGATTCCCACTTGATTGACACGTGATGTCCACGTGATTCCCACTTGATTCTCACATGACTGACACGTGATAGACACGTGATTCCCACGTGAATCCCACGTGATTCCCATGTGATTCCCACGTGATTGACACGTGATTCCCACCTTATTCCCACGTGATTCCCAAGGGATTGAAATGTCATTCCCACGTGATTGCCACGTGATTCAAACTTGATTGACATGTGATTCCCACGTGATTGACACGTGATTCCCACGTAATTCCATCATGATTCCCACGAGATTCCCACGTGATTCCCACGTGATTCCCACGTGATTGGCACGAGATTCCCACGTGATTGGCACGAGATTCCAACGTAATTCCCACGTGATTCCCACGTGATTGACACGTAATTCCCACGTGATTCCCACGTGATTGACACGTGATTCCCACGTGATTCCCACGTGATTCCCACGTGATTCCCACGTGATTCTCACGTGATTCCCACGTGATTCCCACGTGATTCCCACGTGATTGACACGTAATTCCCACGTGATTCCCACGTGATTGACGCATGATTCCCACATGATTCCCACGTGATGGACACGTGATTCCAACGTGATTCTCACGTAATTCCCAAGTGATTGACACGTGATTCCCACGTGATTATCACGTGATTCCCATGTGATTCCCAAGTGATTGACACGTGATTCCCACGTGCTTCCCACGTGATTCCCACGTTATTCCCAAGTGATTGACACATGATTCCAACGTGATTCCCAAGTGATTCCCACGTTATTGACACGTGATTCCCACGTGATTGACACGTGATTCCCAGGTGATTCCTACGTGATTGACACGTCATTCCCACGTGATTCCCATGTGATTCCCGCGTGATTAACACGTGATTCCTGGGTGATTCCCAAATGATTGTCACGTGATTCCCACGTGATTCCCACGTGATTCACACGTAATTCCATCGTGATTGACACGTGATTCCCACATGATTCCCACATTATTGACACGTGATTCGAACCTGATTCCCACGTGATTACCACGTGATTCCCCCGTGATTGACACGTGATTCCCACGTGATTTACACGTGATTCCCCCGTGATTGACACGTGATTCCCACGTGATTCCCACGTGATTCCTATGGGAATGACACGTGATTCCCACGTGAATCCCAAATGATTGCCACGTGATTCCCACGTGATTAACACGTGATTCCCAGGTGATTTCCAAATGATTGTCACGTGATTCCCACGTGATTCCCACGTGATTCCCACATGATTCCCACGTGATTGACATGTGACTCCCACATGATTCCCACGTGATTTACACGTGATTCCTACGTGATTGACACGTGATTCCCACGTGATTCCCACGGGATTCCTATGGGATTGACACGTGATTCCCACGTTATTCCCACGTGATACCCACGTGATTGACACGTGATTCCAAAGTGATTCCCACGTGATTCCCATATGATTCCAACGTGAATGACACGTGATTCCCAAATGATTCACTCGTGATGCCAACGTGATTGACACGTCATTCCCACGTGATCCCAACTTGATTGACACGAGATTCCCATGTGATTTCCACGTGATTAAATGTGATTCCCACGATATTCCCACGTGATTGATACGTGATTCCCAAGTGATTCCCACGTGATTAACACGTGATTCCCACGTGATTCCCTCGTGATTGACACGTGATTCCCACGTGATAGACGCATGATCACCACTTGATCACCACGTGATTCCATCGTGATTGACACGTGACTCCCACATGACTCCCTCGTGATTGACACGTGATACCCACGTGATTCCCACTTGATTCCCACGTGATTCCCACGTGACTCCCACATGATTCCCACGTGATTGACGCATGATTCCCACGTGATTCCCACGTGATTGAAACGTGATTCCCACGTGATTCCCACGTGATTCTCACGTAATTCCCACGTGATTGACACGTGATTCCCACGTGATTATCACGTGATTCCCACGTTATTCCCAAGTGATTTACACATGATTCCAACGTGATTCCCAAGTGATTCCCACGTGATTGACACGTGATTCCCACATAATTGACATGTGATTTCCACGTGATTCCCACTTGATTCTCACATGATTGACACGTGATTTACACGTGATTCCCACGAGAATCCCACATGATTCCCATCTGATTCCCACGTGAGTGACACGTGATTCCCACCTTATTCCCACGTGATTCCCACGGGATTGACATGTCATTCCCACGTGATTGCCACGTGATTCCCACGTGATTGATATGTGATTCCCACGTGAGTGACACGTGATTCCCACCTTATTCCCACGTGATTCCCACGGGATTGACATGTCATTCCCACGTGATTGCCACGTGATTCCCACGTGATTGACATGTGATTCCCACGTGATTCCCCCGTGATTCCCACTTGATTCCCAAATGATTCCCACGTGATGCCCACATGATGCTCACGTGATTGACACGTGATTCACACATGATTCCCACGTGATTGACACGTGATTCCCACGTGATTCAAACGTAATTCCATCGTGATTGACAAGTGATTCCCACATGATTCACACGATATTGACACGTGATTCCAACGTGATTCCCACATGATTACCACGTGATTTCCATGTGATTCCCACGTGACTCCCACGTGATTCCCACGTGATTGACGCATGATCACCACTTGATTCCCACGTGATTCCATCATGATTGACACGTGACTCCCACATGACTCCCACGTGATTGACACGTGATACCCACGTTATTCCCACTTGATTCCCACGTGATTCCCACGTGACTCCCACGTGTTTCCCACGTGATTGACGCATGATTTCCACGTGATTCCCACGTGATTCCCAAGTGATTGACACGTGATTCCCACGTGATTCCCACGTGATTCTCACGTGATTCCCACGTGATTGACACGTGAGTCCCACGTGATTATCACGTGATTCCCATGTGATTCCCAAGTGAGTGACACGTGATTCCCACGTGCTTCCCACGTGATTCCCACGTGATTCCCAAGTGATTGACACATGATTCCAACGTGATTCCCAAGTGATTCCCACATGATTGACACGTGATTCTCACGTGATTGAAACGTGATTCCCACGTGATTGACACGTGATTCCCACGTGGTTCCCACGTGATTGACACGTCATTCCCACGTGATTCCCATGTGATTCCCACGTGATTGACTCATGATTACCACTTGATTCCCACGTAATTCCATCGTGATTGACACGTGATTCCCACGAGATTCCCACGTGATTCCCACGTGATTGACACCCGTTTCCCACATTATACCCAAGTGATTCCCACATGATTGACACGTGATTCCCACGTGATTGACACGTGATTCCCACGTGATTCCCACGTGATTGACACGTGACTTACACGTGATTCCCCCGTGACTCTAACGTGATTCCCACGTAATTGACATGTGATTCCCACGTGATTCCCACGTGATTGACACGTGATTCCCATATGATTACCACGTGATTCCAACGTGATTGACACATGATGCCCATGTGATTCCCACGTGATTGACACGTGATTTCCATGTGATTCCCACTTGATTCTCACATGATTGACATGTGATTGACACGTGATTCCCACGTGAATCCCACGTGATTCCCACGTGATTCCTACATGATTGACACGTGATTCCCACGTGATTCACACGTAATTCCATCGTGATTGACACTCGATTCCCACATGATTCCCACGATATTGACACGTGATTCCAGCGTGATTTCCACGTGATTAGCACGTGATTCCCATGTGATTCCCACGTGGTTGACGTATGATTACCACTTGATTCCCACGTGATTCCATCATGATTGACACGTGATTCCCACATGACTCCCACGTGAATGTCACGTGATCCCCACGTGATTCCCACGTGATTCCCACGTGATTCACGTGACTCCCACGTGATTCCCAAGTGATTGGCACATGATTCCCACGTGATTCCCACGTGATTGACACGTTATTCCCACGTGATTCCCACGTGATTTACACGTGATTCCTACGAGATTGACACGTGATTCCCACGTGATTCCTCGTGATTCCCACGTGATTGACACGTGATTCCCACGTGATTCCCACGTGATTCATACGTGATTCCCACGTGATTCCCTCGTGATTAACACGTGATTCCCAGGTGATTCACAAATGATTGTCACGTGATTCCCACGTGATTCCCACGTGATTCCCACATGATTCCCACGTGATTGACACGTGATTCCCACGTGATTCCCACGTGATTGACACCTGATTCCTACGTGATTGACACGTGATTCCCACGTGATTCCCACGTGATTCCTATAGGATTGACACGTGATTCCCACGTTATTCCCACGTGATTCCCACGTGATTGACACGTGATTCCCACGTGATTCCCACGTGATTCCCATATGATTCCAACGTGAATGACACGTGATTCCCAAATGATTACCACGTGATACCAACGTGAATGACACGTCATTCCCACGTGATTCCAACTTGATTGACATGAGATTCCCATGTGATTTCCACGTGATTAAATGTGATTCCCACGATATTCCCACGTGATTGATACGTGATTCCCAAGTGATTCCCACGTGATTAACACGTGATTCCCACGTGATTCCCTCGTGATTGACACGTGATTCCCACGTGATAAATGCATGATGACCACTTGATTACCACGTGATTCCATCGTGATTGACACGTGACTCCCACATGACTCCCACGTGATTGACACGATATACCCACGTGATTCCGACTTGATTCCCACGTTATTCCCACGTGACTCCCACATGATTCCCACGTGATTGACGCATGATTCCCACGTGATTACCACGTGATTCCCATGTGATTCCCACGTGATTCTCACGTAATTCCCACGTGATTGACACGTGATTCCCACGTGATTATCACGTGATTCCCACGTTATTCCCAAGTGATTGACACATGATTCCAACGTGATTCCCATGTGATTCCCACGTGATTAACACGTGATTCCCAGGTGATTCCCAAATGATTGTCACGTGATTCCCACGTGATTCACACGTGATTCACACGTAATTCCATCGTGATTGACACGTGATTCCCACATGATTCCCACGTTATTGACACGTGATTCCAACGTGATTCCCACGTGATTACCACGAGATTCCCATGTGATTCCCACGTGACTCCCACGTGATTCCAACGTGATTGACGCATGATTACCACTTGATTCCCACGTGATTCCATCGTGATTCCCACCTGATTCCCACGGGATTGCCACGTGACTCCCATGTGAATCCCAGGTGATTGACGCATGATTCCCACGTGATTCCCACTTGATTCTCACATGATTGACACGAGATTGACACGTGATTCCCACGAGAATCCCACGTGATTCCCATGTGATTCCCACGTGATTGACACGTGATTCCCAACTTATTCCCACGTGATTCCCACGGGATTGACATGTCATTCCCACGTGATTGCCACGTGATTCCCACGTGATTGACATGTGATTCCCACGTGATTCCCCCGTGATTCCCACGTGAGTCCCAAATGATTCCCACGTGATGCCCACATGATGCTCACGTGATTGACACGTGATTCCAACATGATTCCCACGTGATTGACACGTGATTCCCACGTGATTCACACGTAATTTCATCGTGATTGACACGTGATTCCCACATGATTCCAACGAAATTGACACGTGATTCCAACGTGATTCCCACATGATTACCACGTGATTACCATGTGATTCCCACGTGACTCCCACGTGATTGACGCATGATCACCACTTGATTCCCACGTGATTCCATCGTGATTGACACGTGACTCCCACATGACACCCACGTGATTGACACATGATACCCACGTGATTCCCACTTGATACCCACGTGATTGCCACGTGACTCCCACGTGATTCCCACGTGATTGACGCATGATTTCCACGTGATTATCACGTGATTCCCACGTGATTCCCACGTGATTGACACGTGATTCCCACATGATTATCACGTGATTCCCATGTGATTCCCAAGTGATTGACACGTGATTCCCACGTGCTTCCCACCTGATTCCCACATGATTCCCAAGTGATTGACACATGATTCCAACGTGATTCCCAAGTGATTCCCACATGATTGACACGTGATTCCCACGTGATTCACACGTGATTCCCACGTGATTCCCACGTGATTGACAGGTCATTCCCACGTGATTCCCATGTGATTCCCACGTGATTAACACGTGATTCCCAGGTGATTCCCAAATGATTGTCACGTTGTTCCCACGTGATTCACACGTATTTCCATCGTGATTGACATGTGATTCCCACATGATTCCCACATTATTGACACGTGATTCCAACCTGATTCCCACGTGATTCCATCGTGACTGACATGTGATTCCCACGTGATTCCCACATGATTCCCATGTGATTGACACGTGATTCCCACGTGATTCCCACGTGATTTACACGTGATTCCTACGTGATTGACACGTGATTCCCACGTTATTCCCACGTGATTTCTATGGATTGACACGTGATTCCCACGTGATTCCCACGTGATTCCCACGTGATTGACACGTGATTCCCACGTGATTCCCACGTCAGTCCCATATGATTCCAACGTGATTGACACGTGATTCCCAAATGATTCCCACGTGATGCCCACGTGATTGACACGAGATTCCCATGTGATTTCCACGTGATTAAATGTGATTCCCACGTGATTCTCACGTGATTGATACGTGATTCCCAAGTGATTCCAACGTGATTAACCCGTGATTCCCACGTGATTCCCATGTGATTGTCACGTGATTCCCACGTGATTCCCACGTGTTTCCACGTGATTGACCCATGATACCCACGTGATTCCCACGTGATTCCAATGTGATTGACACGTGAATCTCACGTGAATGACACGAGATTCTCACGTGATTCCCACGTGATTCCCCCGTGATTGACACGTGATTCTCACGTGATTCCCATGTGATTACCACCTGATTTCCACGAGATTTCAACGTGACTGCAACGTGATTCCCACATGATTGATGCATGATTCCCACGTGATTCCCACGTGTTTCCCACGTGGTTGACACGTGATTCCCACGTGATTCCCGCGTGATTCCCACGTGATTGACACGTGATTCCCACGTATTTCTCACGTGATTCCCACGTGATTTCCACGTGATTGACACATGATTCCCACGTGCTTCCCACGTGATTCCCACGTCATTGACAGGTGATTCCCACGTGATTCCCACGTGATTCCCACGTGATTGATAGGTGATTCCCACGTGATTCCCACGTGAATGATACGTGATTCCTACGTGCTTCCCACGTGATTCCCACGTGATTCACACGTGATTCCCACGTATTTCTCACGTGATTCCCACGTGATTTCCACGTGATTGACACATGATTCCCACATGATTCCCACGTGATTGACACGTGATTCCCACTTGATTCCCACGTGATTTCCACGTGATTCCCACGTTATTCCCACGTGACTCCCATGTGATTCACACGTGATTGATGCATGATTCCCACGTGATTCCCACGTGATTGACGCATGATTCCCACGTGATTCCCACGTGATTCCCACGGGATTGACACGTGATTCCCATGTGATTCCCAAGTGATTGACACGTGATTCCCATGTGACTCCAACGTGATTCCCACGTAATTGTCATGTGATTCCCACGTGATTCCCACGTGATTGACTCGTGATTCCCATATGATGCCCACGTGATTCCACCGTGATTGACACGTGATTCCCACGTGATTGACACGTGATTTCCACGTGATTCCCACGTGATTCCCATGTAATTCCCACGTGATTGACACGTGATTCCCACCTTATTCCCACGTGATTCCCAAGGGATTGAAATGTCATTCCCACGTGATTGCCACGTGATTCTCACGTGATTGACATGTGATTCCCACGTGATTAACACGTGATTCCCACGTGAATCCCACGTGATTCCCATGTGATTCCCACGTGATTGGCACGTGATTCCCACCTTATTCCCACGTGATTCCCAAGGGATTGAAATGTCATTCCCACGTGATTGCCACGTGATTCCCACGTGATTGCCATGTGATTCCCACGTGATTGACACGTGATTCCCACGTGATTCCCACGTGATTCAAACGTGATTCCCACGTGATTACCACAGGATTGACACGTGATTCCCACGTGATTGACATGTGATTCCCACGTGATTCCCACGTGATTGACAAGTGATTCCCACCTTATTCCCACGTGATTCCCAAGGGATTGAAATGTCATTCCCACGTGATTACCACGTGATTCCCACGTGATTGACATGTGATTCCCACGTGATTGACACGTGATTCCCACGTAATTCCCACGTGATTCCCACGTGATTCCCACGGGATTGACACGAGATTCCAACGGGATTGACACGTGATTCCCACATGACTGACACGTGATTCCCACGTGATTCCCACGTGACTCCAACGTGATTAAAATGTGATTGACACGTGATTCCCACGTGATTCCCACGTGATTGAAACGTGATTTCCACGTGATTCCACTTGATTCTCACATGATTGACACGAGATTGACACGTGATTCCCACGAGAATCCCACGTGATTCCCATGTGATTCCCACGTGATTGACACGTGATTCCCACCTTATTCCCACGTGATTCCCACGGGATTGACATGTCATTACCACGTGATTGCCACGTGATTCCCACGTGATTGACATGTGATTCCCACGTTTTTCCCCCGTGATACGCACGTGAGTCCCAAATGATTCCCACGTGATGCCCACATGAGGCTCACCTGATTGACACGTGATTCCCACATGATTCCCACGTGATTGACACGTGATTCCCCTGTGATTCCATCGTGATTGACACGTGACTCCCACATGACTCCCACGTGATTGACACCTGATTTCCACGTGATTCCCACGAGACTGACAAGTGATTCCCACGTGATTGACACGTGATTCCCACATGATTCTCACGTGATTCCCTCGTGAATGACACGTGATTCCCACGTGATTCCCACGTGATTGACAAGTGAGTGACACGTGATTCCCACGTGATTCTCAAGTGATTCCCACATGATTGACACGTGATTCCCACGTGATTTCCACGTGATTGATACGTGATTTCCACGTGACTCCCAAGTGATTGACACATGATTTCCATGTGATTTCCTCGTGATTGACAGGTGATTCTCTCGTGATTCCCACGTTATTCCCACGTGATTGACAAGTGATTGATACGTGATTCCCACGTGATTCCCATGTGATTCCCACATGATTGACACGTGATTCCCACGTGATTTCCACTTGATTGACACGTGATTCCCACGTGATACCCATGTGATTCCCACGTGATTGACAAGTGATTGACACGTGATTCCCACGTGATTATCAAGTGATTCCCACGTGATTCCCACGTGATTGACACGTGATTCCCATGTGATACCCACGTGAATCCCACGGGATTGACAGGTGATTCCCAAGAGATTCCCACGTGATTGACACGTGATTCCCTCGTGATTCCCACGTGATTGACATGTGATTGACACGTGATTCACACGTGATTCCCACGTGATTGACACCTGATTTCCACGTGATTCCCACGTGATTCCCAGTGATTGACACGTGATTCCCTCGTGATTCCCACATGATTGACACGTGATAAAAATGTGATTCCCACGTGATTCCCCCGTGATTGACACATGATTCCCACGTGATTCACTCGTGATTGCCACGTGATTCCCACATGATTCCCACTTGATTGACATGTGATTCCCACGTGATTCCCATGTGATTCTCTCGTGATTCCCATGTGATTCCCACATGATTCCAACGTGATTGCCACGTGATTCTCTCGTGATTCCCAAGTGATTGCCACGTGATTCTCTCGTGATTCCCATGTGATTCCCACGTGAATCCCACGTGATTGACAATTGATTCCCACCTGACTCCCACGAGATTCTCACGTGATTGACACTTGATTCCCACGTGATTCCGAAGTGATTGACACGTGATTCTGCCGTGATTCCCACGTGATCCCCAGTGATTGACACGTGATTCCCTCGTGATTCCCACGTGATTGACACGTGATACAAAAGTGGTTCCCACGTGATTCCCACGTGATTGACATGTGATTCCGACGTGATTCCCACGTGATTGACTCGTGATTCCCATATGATTCCCACGTGATTCCAACATGATTGACACGTGATTCCCATGAGATTCCCACGTGATTGACACGTGATTCCCACGTGATTGACACGTGATTCACACGTGATTTACACGTCATTCCCACGTGATTCAAAAGTGATTCCGACGTGATTCCAACGTGATTTACAAGTGATTCCCAAATGATTCCCGTGTGATACACATGTGATGCCCACCTGACTGACACGTGATTCCTACGTGATTCCCTCGTGATTGACACGTTATTCCCATGTGACTCCTACGTGATTACCACGTGATTCCCACGTTATTCCCAAGTGACTCCCATGTGATTCCCACGTGATTGACGCATGATTCCCCCGTGACTCCCACGTGATTGACTCATGATTCCCACGTGATTCCCAAGTGATTCCCACGTGATTCCCACGGGATTGACACGTGATTCCCACGTGATTCCCACGTGATTGACACATGATTCCCACGTGACTCCAACGTGATTCCCACGTAATTGTCATGTGATTCCCACGTGATTCCCACGTGATTGACTCGTGATTCCCATATGATTCCCACGTGATTCCAACGTGATTGACACGTAATTCCCACGTGATTCCCACGTGATTGACACGTGATTTCCACGTGATTCCCACTTGATTCTCACATGATTGACACGTGATTGACACGTGATTCCCACGTGAATCCCACGTGATTCCCATGTGATTCCCACGTGATTGACACGTGATTCCCACCTTATTCCCACGTGATTCCCAAGGGATTGAAATGTCATTCCCACATGATTGCCACGTGATTCAAACTTGATTGACATGTGTTTCCCACGTGACTGACACGTGATTCCCACGTAATTCCCATGTGATTCCCCCGAGATTCCCACGTGATTCCCACGTGATTCCCACATGATTGGCACGAGATTCCCACATGATTGGCACGAGATTCCGACGTAATTCCCACGTGATTCCTACGTGATTGACACGTAATTCCCACGTGACTCCCACGTAATTGACACGTGATTCCCACGTGATTCCCACGTGATTCCCACATGATTGGCACGAGATTCCGACGTAATTCCAACGTGATTCCCACGTGATTGACGCATGATTCCCTCGTGATTCCCACGTGATTGACACGTGATTCCCACGTGATTATAACGTGATTCCCATGTGATTTCCAAGTGATTGACACGTGATTCCCATGTGCTTCCCACGTGATTCCCACGTTATTCCCAAGTGATTGACACATGATTCCAACGTGATTCCCAAGTGATTCCCACGTGATTGACACGTGATTCCCACGTGATTGACACGTGATTCCCACGTGATTCCTAAGTGACTGACACGTCATTTCCACGTGATTCCCATGTGATTCCCACGTGATTAACACGTGATTCCCAGGGGATTCCCAAATAATTGTCACGTGATTCCCACGTGATTCACACGTGATTCACACGTGATTCACACGTAATTCCATCGTGATTGACACGTGATTCCCACATGATTCCCACGTTATTGACACGTGATTCGAACCTGATTCCCACGTGATTCCCACGTGATTCCATCATGATTCCCACCTGATTCCCACGGGATTGAAACGTGTTTCCCACGTGATTGAAACGTGATTCCCACGTGATTCAAAAGTGATTCCCACGTGATTCCAATGTGATTGACACGTGATTCCCAAATGATTCCCTTGTGATACCCATGTGATGCCCACGTGATTGACACGTGATTCCCACATGATTCCCACGTGATTGACACGTTATTCCCTCGTGATTCCTACGTGATTACGTGATTCCCACGTTATTCCCACGTGACTCCCATGTGATTCCCACGTGATTTACGCATGATTCCCACGTGATTCCCACGTGATTCCCACGTGATTCCCACGTGATTGACACGTGATTCCCACCTTATTCCCACGTGATTCCCACGGGATTGACTCGTGATTCCCACGTGATTCCCACGTGATTGATATGTCATTCCCACGTGATTCCCACGTAATTGACATGTGATTCCGACGTGATTCCCACGTGATTGACTCGTGATTCCCATATGATTCCCACGTGATTCCAACATGATTGACACGTGATTCCCATGAGATTCCCACGTGATTGACACGTGATTCCCACGTGATTGACACGTGATTCACACGTGATTTACACGTGATTCCCACGTGATTCAAAAGTGATTCCGACGTGATTCCAACGTGATTTACAAGTGATTCCCAAATGATTCCCGTGTGATACACATGTGATGCCCACCTGACTGACACGTGATTCCTACGTGATTCCCTCGTGATTGACACGTTATTCCCATGTGACTCCTACGTGATTACCACGTGATTCCCACGTTATTCCCAAGTGACTCCCATGTGATTCCCACGTGATTGACGCATGATTCCCCCGTGACTCCCACGTGATTGACTCGTGATTCCCACGTGATTCCCAAGTGATTCCCACGTGATTCCCACGGGATTGACACGTGATTCCCACGTGATTCCCACGTGATTGACACATGATTCCCACGTGACTCCAACGTGATTCCCACGTAATTGTCATGTGATTCCCACGTGATTCCCACGTGATTGACTCGTGATTCCCATATGATTCCCACGTGATTCCAACGTGATTGACACGTGATTCCCACGTGATTCCCACGTGATTGACACGTGATTTCCACGTGATTCCCACTTGATTCTCACATGATTGACACGTGATTGACACGTGATTCCCACGTGAATCCCACGTGATTCCCATGTGATTCCCACGTGATTGACACGTGATTCCCACCTTATTCCCACGTGATTCCCAAGGGATTGAAATGTTATTCCCACATGATTGGTACGTGATTCAAACTTGATTGACATGTGTTTCCCACGTGACTGACACGTGATTCCCACGTAATTCCCACGTGATTCCCACGAGATTCCCACGTGATTCCCACGTGATTGGCACGAGATTCCCACATGATTGGCACGAGATTCCGACATAATTCCCACGTGATTCCCACGTGATTGACACGTAATTCCCACGTGACTCCCACGTGATTGACACGTGATTCCCACGTGATTCCCACGTGATTCCCACGTGATTCCCACATGATTGGCATGAGATTCCGACGTAATTCCCACGTGTTTCCCACGTGATTGACGAATGATTTCCACGTGATTCCCACGTGATTGACACGTGATTCCCACGTGAATCCCACGTGATTCTCACGTAATTCCCACGTGATTGACACGTGATTCCCACGTGATAATCACGTGATTCCCATGTGATTCCCAAGAGATTGATACGTGATTCCCACGTGCTTCCAACGTGATTCCCACGTTATTCCCAAGTGATTGACACATGATTCCAACGTGATTCCCAAGTGATTCCCTCGTGATTGACACGTGATTCCCACGTGATTCAAAAGTGATTCCCACGTGATTCCAACGTGATTGACACGTGATTCCCAAATGATTCCCGTGTGATACCAATGTGATGCCCACGTGATTGACACGTGATTCCTACGTGATTCCCTCGTGATTGACACGTGATTCCCAAATGATTCCCACGTGATTGACACGTTATTCCCACGTGATTCCTACTTGATTACCACGTGATTCCCACATTATTCCCACATGACTCCCATGTGATTCCCACGTGATTGATGCATGATTCCCACGTGATTCCCAAGTAATTCCTACGTGATTCCCACGTGATTGACACGTGATTCCCACCTTATTCCCACGTGATTCCCACGGGATTGACTCATGATTCCCACGTGATTCCCACGTGATTGACACGTGATGTCCACGTGATTCCCACTTGATTCTCACATGACTGACACGTGATAGACACGTGATTCCCACGTGAATCCCACGTGATTCCCATGTGATTCCCACGTGATTGACACGTGATTCCCACCTTATTCCCACGTGATTCCCAAGGGATTGAAATGTCATTCCCACGTGATTGCCACGTGATTCAAACTTGATTGACATGTGATTCCCAAGTGATTGACACGTGATTCCCACGTGATTGACACGTGATTCCCACGTAATTCCATCATGATTCCCACGAGATTCCCACGTGATTCCCACGTGATTCCCACGTGATTGGCACGAGATTCCCACGTGATTGGCACGAGATTCCGACGTAATTCCCACGTGATTCCCACGTGATTGACACGTAATTCCCACGTGATTCCCACGTGATTGACACGTGATTCCCACGTGATTCCCACGTGATTCCCACGTGATTCCCACGTGATTCCCACGTGATTCTCACGTGATTCCCACGTGATTCCCACGTGATTGACACGTGATTCCAAAGTGATTCCCACGTGATTCCCATATGATTCCAACGTGAATGACACGTGATTCCCAAATGATTCACTCGTGATGCCAACGTGATTGACACGTCATTCCCACGTGATCCCAACTTGATTGACACGAGATTCCCATGTGATTTCCACGTGATTAAATGTGATTCCCACGATATTCCCACGTGATTGATACGTGATTCCCAAGTGATTCCCACGTGATTAACACGTGATTCCCACGTGATTCCCTCGTGATTGACACGTGATTCCCACGTGATAGACGCATGATCACCACTTGATCACCACGTGATTCCATCGTGATTGACACGTGACTCCCACATGACTCCCTCGTGATTGACACGTGATACCCACGTGATTCCCACTTGATTCCCACGTGATTCCCACGTGACTCCCACATGATTCCCACGTGATTGACGCATGATTCCCACGTGATTCCCACGTGATTGAAACGTGATTCCCACGTGATTCCCACGTGATTCTCACGTAATTCCCACGTGATTGACACGTGATTCCCACGTGATTATCACGTGATTCCCACGTTATTCCCAAGTGATTTACACATGATTCCAACGTGATTCCCAAGTGATTCCCACGTGATTGACACGTGATTCCCACATAATTGACACGTGATTTCCACGTGATTCCCACTTGATTCTCACATGATTGACACGTGATTTACACGTGATTCCCACGAGAATCCCACATGATTCCCATCTGATTCCCACGTGAGTGACACGTGATTCCCACCTTATTCCCACGTGATTCCCACGGGATTGACATGTCATTCCCACGTGATTGCCACGTGATTCCCACGTGATTGATATGTGATTCCCACGTGAGTGACACGTGATTCCCACCTTATTCCCACGTGATTCCCACGGGATTGACATGTCATTCCCACGTGATTGCCACGTGATTCCCACGTGATTGACATGTGATTCCCACGTGATTCCCCCGTGATTCCCACTTGATTCCCAAATGATTCCCACGTGATGCCCACATGATGCTCACGTGATTGACACGTGATTCACACATGATTCCCACGTGATTGACACGTGATTCCCACGTGATTCAAACGTAATTCCATCGTGATTGACAAGTGATTCCCACATGATTCACACGATATTGACACGTGATTCCAACGTGATTCCCACATGATTACCACGTGATTTCCATGTGATTCCCACGTGACTCCCACGTGATTCCCACGTGATTGACGCATGATCACCACTTGAGTCCCACGTGATTCCATCATGATTGACACGTGACTCCCACATGACTCCCACGTGATTGACACGTGATACCCACGTTATTCCCACTTGATTCCCACGTATTTCCCACGTGACTCCCACGTGTTTCCCACGTGATTGACGCATGATTTCCACGTGATTCCCACGTGATTCCCAAGTGATTGACACGTGATTCCCACGTGATTCTCACGTGATTCCCACGTGATTGACACGTGAGTCCCACGTGATTATCACGTGATTCCCATGTGATTCCCAAGTGAGTGACACGTGATTCCCACGTGCTTCCCACGTGATTCCCACGTGATTCCCAAGTGATTGACACATGATTCCAACGTGATTCCCAAGTGATTCCCACATGATTGACACGTGATTCTCACGTGATTGAAACGTGATTCCCACGTGATTGACACGTGATTCCCACGTGGTTCCCACGTGATTGACACGTCATTCCCACGTGATTCCCATGTGATTCCCACGTGATTGACTCATGATTACCACTTGATTCCCACGTAATTCCATCGTGATTGACACGTGATTCCCACGAGATTCCCACGTGATTCCCACGTGATTGACACCCGTTTCCCACATTATACCCAAGTGATTCCCACATGATTGACACGTGATTCCCACGTGATTGACACGTGATTCCCACGTGATTCCCACGTGATTGACACGTGACTTACACGTGATTCCCCCGTGACTCTAACGTGATTCCCACGTAATTGACATGTGATTCCCACGTGATTCCCACGTGATTGACACGTGATTCCCATATGATTACCACGTGATTCCAACGTGATTGACACATGATGCCCATGTGATTCCCACGTGATTGACACGTGATTTCCATGTGATTCACACTTGATTCTCACATGATTGACATGTGATTGACACGTGATTCCCACGTGAATCCCACGTGATTCCCACGTGATTCCTACATGATTGACACGTGATTCGCACGTGATTCACACGTAATTCCATCGTGATTGACACTCGATTCCCACATGATTCCCACGATATTGACACGTGATTCCAGCGTGATTTCCACGTGATTAGCACGTGATTCCCATGTGATTCCCACGTGTTTGACGTATGATTACCACTTGATTCCCACGTGATTCCATCATGATTGACACGTGATTCCCACATGACTCCCACGTGAATGTCACGTGATCCCCACGTGATTCCCACGTGATTCCCACGTGATTCACGTGACTCCCACGTGATTCCCACGTGATTGGCACATGATTCCCACGTGATTCCCACGTGATTGACACGTTATTCCCACGTGATTCCCACGTGATGTACACGTGATTCCTACGTGATTCCTCGTGATTCCCACGTGATTGACACGTGATTCCCACGTGATTCCCACGTGATTCATACGTGATTCCCACGTGATTCCCTCGTGATTAACACGTGATTCCCAGGTGATTCACAAATGATTGTCACGTGATTCCCACGTGATTCCCACGTGATTCCCACATGATTCCCACGTGATTGACTCGTGATTCCCACGTGATTCCCACGTGATTGACACCTGATTCCTACGTGATTGACACGTGATTCCCACGTGATTCCCACGTGATTCCTATAGGATTGACACGTGATTCCCACGTTATTCCCACGTGATTCCCACGTGATTGACACGTGATTCCCACGTGATTCCCACGTGATTCCCATATGATTCCAACGTGAATGACACGTGATTCCCAAATGATTACCACGTGATACCAACGTGAATGACACGTCATTCCCACGTGATTCCAACTTGATTGACACGAGATTCCCATGTGATTTCCACGTGATTAAATGTGATTCCCACGATATTCCCACGTGATTGATACGTGATTCCCAAGTGATTCCCACGTGATTAACACGTGATTCCCACGTGATTCCCTCGTGATTGACACGTGATTCCCACGTGATAAATGCATGATGACCACTTGATTACCACGTGATTCCATCGTGATTGACACGTGACTCCCACATGACTCCCACGTGATTGACACGATATACCCACGTGATTCCGACTTGATTCCCACGTTATTCCCACGTGACTCCCACATGATTCCCACGTGATTGACGCATGATTCCCACGTGATTACCACGTGATTCCCATGTGATTCCCACGTGATTCTCACGTAATTCCCACGTGATTGACACGTGATTCCCACGTGATTATCACGTGATTCCCACGTTATTCCCAAGTGATTGACACATGATTCCAACGTGATTCCCATGTGATTCCCACGTGATTAACACGTGATTCCCAGGTGATTCCCAAATGATTGTCACGTGATTCCCACGTGATTCACACGTGATTCACACGTAATTCCATCGTGATTGACACGTGATTCCCACATGATTCCCACGTTATTGACACGTGATTCCAACGTGATTCCCACGTGATTACCACGAGATTCCCATGTGATTCCCACGTGACTCCCACGTGATTCCAACGTGATTGACGCATGATTACCACTTGATTCCCACGTGATTCCATCGTGATTCCCACCTGATTCCCACGGGATTGCCACGTGACTCCCATGTGAATCCCAGGTGATTGACGCATGATTCCCACGTGATTCCCACTTGATTCTCACATGATTGACACGAGATTGACACGTGATTCCCACGAGAATCCCACGTGATTCCCATGTGATTCCCACGTGATTGACACGTGATTCCCAACTCATTCCCACGTGATTCCCACGGGATTGACATGTCATTCCCACGTGATTGCCACGTGATTCCCACGTGATTGACATGTGATTCCCACGTGATTCCCCCGTGATTCCCACGTGAGTCCCAAATGATTCCCACGTGATGCCCACATGATGCTCACGTGATTGACACGTGATTCCCACATGATTCCCACGTGATTGACACGTGATTCCCACGTGATTCACACGTAATTTCATCGTGATTGACACGTGATTCCCACATGATTCCAACGAAATTGACACGTGATTCCAACGTGATTCCCACATGATTACCACGTGATTACCATGTGATTCCCACGTGACTCCCACGTGATTGACGCATGATCACCACTTGATTCCCACGTGATTCCATCGTGATTGACACGTGACTCCCACATGACACCCACGTGATTGACACATGATACCCACGTGATTCCCACTTGATACCCACGTGATTGCCACGTGACTCCCACGTGATTCCCACGTGATTGACGCATGATTTCCACGTGATTATCACGTGATTCCCACGTGATTCCCACGTGATTGACACGTGATTCCCACATGATTATCACGTGATTCCCATGTGATTCCCAAGTGATTGACACGTGATTCCCACGTGCTTCCCACCTGATTCCCACATGATTCCCAAGTGATTGACACATGATTCCAACGTGATTCCCAAGTGATTCCCACATGATTGACACGTGATTCCCATGTGATTCACACGTGATTCCCACGTGATTCCCACGTGATTGACAGGTCATTCCCACGTGATTCCCATGTGATTCCCACGTGATTAACACGTGATTCCCAGGTGATTCCCAAATGATTGTCACGTTGTTCCCACGTGATTCACACGTATTTCCATCGTGATTGACACGTGATTCCCACATGATTCCCACATTATTGACACGTGATTCCAACCTGATTCCCACGTGATTCCATCGTGACTGACATGTGATTCCCACGAGATTCCCACGTGATTCCCACGGGATTGACACGTGATTCCCACGTGATACCCAAGTGATTCCCACATGATTGACACGTGATTCCCACGTGTTTGACACGTGATTCCCATGTGATTCCCACCTGATTCCCACCTGATTCCCACCTGATTCCCACCTGATTCCCACGGGATTGAAACATGTTTCCCACGTGATTGACACATGATTCCCACGTGATTCAAAAGTGATTCCCACGTGATTCCAACGTGATTGACACGTGATTCCCAAATGATTCCCGCGTGATACCCATGTGATGCCCACGTGATTGACACGTGATTACTACGTGATTCCCTCGTGATTGACACGTGATTCCCACAGGATTTCCACGTGATTGACACGTTATTCCCACGTGATTCCTACGTGATTACCACGTGTTTCCCACGTTATTCCCACGTGATTCCCAAATGATTTCCACATGATGCCCACGTGATGTCCACGTGATTGACACGTGATTCCCACATGATTTCCACGTGATTGACACGTGATTCCCACGTGATTCACACGTAATTCCATCGTGATTAACACTCGATTCCCACATGATTCCCACGATATTGAAACGTGATTCCAGCGTGATTCCCACGTGATTAGCACGTGATTCCCATGTGATTCCCTCGTAATTGACGCATGATTACCACTTGATTCCCACGTGATTCCCTCATGATTGACACGTGATTCCCACCTGACTCCCACGTGATTGTCACGTGATTCCCACGTGATTGGCACGTGATTCACACGTGATTGACACGTGATTCACACGTGATTCTCACGTGATTGACACGTGATTCCTACGTGATTGACACGTGATTCCCATGTGATTCCCACGTGATTCCTATGGGATTGACACGTGATTTCCAGGTGATTCCCACGTGATTCTCACGTGATTGACACGTCATTCCCACGTGATTCGCACCTGATTCATACGTGATTCCCACGTGATTAACACGTGATTCCCAGGTGATTCCCAAATGATTGTCACGTGATTCCCACGTGATTCCCACATGATTCCCATGTGATTGACACGTGATTACCACGTGATTCCCACGTGATTTACACGTGATTCCTACGTGATTGACATGTGATTCCCACGTTATTCCCACGTGATTTCTATGGATTGACACGTGATTCCCACGTGATTCCCACGTGATTCCCAAGTGATTGACAGGTGATTCCCACGTGATTCCCACGTCAGTCCCATATGATTCCAACGTGATTGACACGTGATTCCCAAATGATTCCCACGTGATGCCCACGTGATTGACACGAGATTCCCATGTGATGTCCACGTGATTAAATGTGATTCCCACGTGATTCTCACGTGATTGATACGTGATTCCCAAGTGATTCCAACGTGATTAACCCGTGATTCCCACGTGATTCCCATGTGATTGTCACGTGATTCCCACGTGATTCCCACGTGTTTCCACGTGATTGACCCATGATACCCACGTGATTCCCACGTGATTCCAACGTGATTGACACGTGAATCTCACGTGAATGACACGAGATTCTCACGTGATTCCCACGTGATTCCCCCGTGATTGACACGTGATTCTCACGTGATTCCCATGTGATTACCACCTGATTTCCACGAGATTTCAACGTGACTGCAACGTGATTCCCACATGATTGATGCATGATTCCCACGTGATTCCCACGTGATTCCCACGTGGTTGACACGTGATTCCCACGTGATTCCCGCGTGATTCCCACGTGATTGACACGTGATTCCCACGTATTTCTAACGTGATTCCCACGTGATTTCCACGTGATTGACACATGATTCCCACGTGCTTCCCACGTGATTCCCACGTCATTGACAGGTGATTCCCACGTGATTCCCACGTGATTCCCACGTGATTGATAGGTGATTCCCACGTGATTCCCACGTGAATGATACGTGATTCCTACGTGCTTCCCACGTGATTCCCACGTGATTGACACGTGATTCCCACGTATTTCTCACGTGATTCCCACGTGATTTCCACGTGATTGACACATGATTCCCACATGATTCCCACGTGATTGACACGTGATTCCCACTTGATTCCCACGTGATTACCACGTGATTCCCACGTTATTCCCACGTGACTCCCATGTGATTCACACGTGATTGATGCATGATTCCCACGTGACTCCCACGTGATTGACGCATGATTCCCACGTGATTCCCAAGTGATTCCCACGGGATTGACACGTGATTCCCATGTGATTCCCAAGTGATTGACACGTGATTCCCATGTGACTCCAACGTGATTCCCACGTAATTGTCATGTGATTCCCACGTGATTCCCACGTGATTGACTCGTGATTCCCATATGATGCCCACGTGATTCCAACGTGATTGACACGTGATTCCCACGTGATTGACACGTGATTTCCACGTGATTCCCACGTGATTCCCATGTAATTCCCACGTGATTGACACGTGATTCCCACCTTATTCCCACGTGATTCCCAAGGGATTGAAATGTCATTCCCACGTGATTGCCACGTGATTCTCACGTGATTGACATGTGATTCCCACGTGATTGACACGTGATTCCCACGTGAATCCCACGTGATTCCCATGTGATTCCCACGTGATTGGCACGTGATTCCCACCTTATTCCCACGTGATTCCCAAGGGATTGAAATGTCATTCCCACGTGATTGCCACGTGATTCCCACGTGATTGCCATGTGATTCCCACGTGATTGACACGTGATTCCCACCTGATTCCCACGTGATTCCCACGTGATTCCCACGTGATTACCACAGGATTGACACGTGATTCCCACGTGATTGACATGTGATTCCCACGTGATTCCCACGTGATTGAAAAGTGATTCCCACCTTATTCCCACGTGATTCCCAAGGGATTGAAATGTCATTCCCACGTGATTACCACGTGATTCCCACGTGATTGACATGTGATTCCCACGTGATTGACACGTGATTCCCACGTGATACCCAAGTGATTCCCACATGATTGACACGTGATTCCCACGTGTTTGACACGTGATTCCCACGTGATTCCCACGTGATTCCCACCTGATTCCCACCTGATTCCCACCTGATTCCCACGGGATTGAAACATGTTTCCCACGTGATTGACACATGATTCCCACGTGATTCAAAAGTGATTCCCACGTGATTCCAACGTGATTGACACGTGATTCCCAAATGATTCCCGCGTGATACCCATGTGATGCCCACGTGATTGACACGTGATTACTACGTGATTCCCTCGTGATTGACACGTGATTCCCACAGGATTTCCACGTGATTGACACGTTATTCCCACGTGATTCCTACGTGATTACAACGTGTTTCCCACGTTATTCCCACGTGATTCCCAAATGATTTCCACATGATGCCCACGTGATGTCCACGTGATTGACACGTGATTCCCACATGATTTCCACGTGATTGACACGTGATTCCCACGTGATTCACACGTAATTCCATCGTGATTAACACTCGATTCCCACATGATTCCCACGATATTGAAACGTGATTCCAGCGTGATTCCCACGTGATTAGCACGTGATTCCCATGTGATTCCCTCGTAATTGACGCATGATTACCACTTGATTCCCACGTGACTCCCTCATGATTGACACGTGATTCCCACCTGACTCCCACGTGATTGTCACGTGATTCCCACGTGATTGGCACGTGATTCACACGTGATTGACACGTGATTCACACGTGATTCTCACGTGATTGACACGTGATTCCTACGTGATTGACACGTGATTCCCATGTGATTCCCACGTGATTCCTATGGGATTGACACGTGATTTCCAGGTGATTCCCACGTGATTCTCACGTGATTGACACGTCATTCCCACGTGATTCGCACCTGATTCATACGTGATTCCCACGTGATTAACACGTGATTCCCAGGTGATTCCCAAATGATTGTCACGTGATTCCCACGTGATTCCCACATGATTCCCATGTGATTGACACGTGATTACCACGTGATTCCCACGTGATTTACACGTGATTCCTACGTGATTGACACGTGATTCCCACGTTATTCCCACGTGATTTCTATGGATTGACACGTGATTCCCACGTGATTCCCACGTGATTCCCTAGTGATTGACAGGTGATTCCCACGTGATTCCCACGTCAGTCCCATATGATTCCAACGTGATTGACACGTGATTCCCAAATGATTCCCACGTGATGCCCACGTGATTGACACGAGATTCCCATGTGATTTCCACGTGATTAAATGTGATTCCCACGTGATTCTCACGTGATTGATACGTGATTCCCAAGTAATTCCAACGTGATTAACCCGTGATTCCCACGTGATTCCCATGTGATTGTCACGTGATTCCCACGTGATTCCCACGTGTTTCCACGTGATTGACCCATGATACCCACGTGATTCCCACGTGATTCCAACGTGATTGACACGTGAATCTCACGTGAATGACACGAGATTCTCACGTGATTCCCACGTGATTCCCCCGTGATTGACACGTGATTCTCACGTGATTCCCATGTGATTACCACCTGATTTCCACGAGATTTCAACGTGACTGCAACGTGATTCCCACATGATTGATGCATGATTCCCACGTGATTCCCACGTGATTCCCACGTGGTTGACACGTGATTCCCACGTGATTCCCGCGTGATTCCCACGTGATTGACACGTGATTCCCACGTATTTCTAACGTGATTCCCACGTGATTTCCACGTGATTGACACATGATTCCCACGTGCTTCCCACGTGATTCCCACGTCATTGACAGGTGATTCCCACGTGATTCCCACGTGATTCCCACGTGATTGATAGGTGATTCCCACGTGATTCCCACGTGAATGACACGTGATTCCTACGTGCTTCCCACGTGATTCCCACGTGATTGACACGTGATTCCCACGTATTTCTCACGTGATTCCCACGTGATTTCCACGTGATTGACACATGATTCCCACATGATTCCCACGTGATTGACACGTGATTCCCACTTGATTCCCACGTGATTACCACGTGATTCCCACGTTATTCCCACGTGACTCCCATGTGATTCACACGTGATTGATGCATGATTCCCACGTGATTCCCACGTGATTGACGCATGATTCCCACGTGATTCCCAAGTGATTCCCACGGGATTGACACGTGATTCCCATGTGATTCCCAAGTGATTGACACGTGATTCCCATGTGACTCCAACGTGATTCCCACGTAATTGTCATGTGATTCCCACGTGATTCCCACGTGATTGACTCGTGATTCCCATATGATGCCCACGTGATTCCAACGTGATTGACACGTGATTCCCACGTGATTGACACGTGATTTCCACGTGATTCCCACGTGATTCCCATGTAATTCCCACGTGATTGACACGTGATTCCCACCTTATTCCCACGTGATTCCCAAGGGATTGAAATGTCATTCCCACGTGATTGCCACGTGATTCTCACGTGATTGACATGTGATTCCCACGTGATTGACACGTGATTCCCACGTGAATCCCACGTGATTCCCATGTGATTCCCACGTGATTGGCACGTGATTCCCACCTTATTCCCACGTGATTCCCAAGGGATTGAAATGTCATTCCCACGTGATTGCCACGTGATTCCCACGTGATTGCCATGTGATTCCCACGTGATTGACACGTGATTCCCACCTGATTCCCACGTGATTCCCACGTGATTCCCACGTGATTACCACAGGATTGACACGTGATTCCCACGTGATTGACATGTGATTCCCACGTGATTCCCACGTGATTGACAAGTGATTCCCACCTTATTCCCACGTGATTCCCAAGGGATTGAAATGTCATTCCCACGTGATTACCACGTGATTCCCACGTGATTGACATGTGATTCCCACGTGATTGACACGTGATTCCCACGTAATTCCCACGTGATTCCCACGTGATTCCCACGGGATTGACACGAGATTCCAACGGGATTGACACGTGATTCCCACATGACTGACACGTGATTCCCACGTGATTCCCACGTGACTCCAACGTGATTGAAACGTGATTTCCACGTGATTCCACCTGATTCTCACATGATTGACACGAGATTGACACGTGATTCCCACGAGAATCCCACGTGATTCCCATGTGATTCCCACGTGATTGACACGTGATTCCCCCCTTATTCCCATGTGATTCCCACGGGATTGACATGTCATTACCACGTGATTGCCACGTGATTCCCACGTGATTGACATGTGATTCCCACGTTTTTCCCCCGTGATACCCATGTGAGTCCCAAATGATTCCCACGTGATGCCCACATGAGGCTCACCTGATTGACACGTGATTCCCACATGATTCCCACGTGATTGACACGTGATTCCCCTGTGATTCCATCGTGATTGACACGTGACTCCCACATCACTCCCATGTGATTGACACCTGATTTCCACGTGATTCCCACGAGACTGACAAGTGATTACCACGTGATTGACACGTGATTCCCACATGATTCTCACGTGATTCCCTCGTGAATGACACGTGATTCCCACGTGATTCCCACGTGATTGACAAGTGAGTGACACGTGATTCCCACGTGATTCTCAAGTGATTCCCACATGATTGACACGTGATTCCCACGTGATTTCCACGTGATTGATACGTGATTTCCACGTGACTCCCAAGTGATTGACACATGATTTCCATGTGATTTCCTCGTGATTGACAGGTGATTCTCTCGTGATTCCCACGTTATTCCCACGTGATTGACAAGTGATTGATACGTGATTCCCACGTGATTCCCATGTGATTCCCACATGATTGACACGTGATTCCCACGTGATTTCCACGTGATTGACACGTGATTCCCACGTGATACCCATGTGATTCCCACGTGATTGACAAGTGATTGACACGTGATTCCCACGTGATTATCAAGTGATTCCCACGTGATTCCCACGTGATTGACACGTGATTCCCATGTAATACCCACGTGAATCCCACGGGATTGACAGGTGATTCCCAAGAGATTCCCACGTGATTGACACGTGATTCCCTCGTGATTCCCACGTGATAGACATGTGATTGACACGTGATTCACACGTGATTCCCACGTGATTGACACCTGATTTCCACGTGATTCCCACGTGATTCCCAGTGATTGACACGTGATTCCCTCGTGATTCCCACATGATTGACACGTGATAAAAATGTGATTCCCACGTGATTCCCCCGTGATTGACACATGATTCCCACGTGATTCACTCGTGATTGCCACGTGATTCCCACATGATTCCCACTTGATTGACATGTGATTCCCACGTGATTCCCATGTGATTCTCTCGTGATTCCCATGTGATTCCCACATGATTCCAACGTGATTGCCACGTGATTCTCTCGTGATTCCCAAGTGATTGCCACGTGATTCTCTCGTGATTCCCATGTGATTCCCACGTGAATCCCACGTGATTGACAATTGATTCCCACCTGACTCCCACGAGATTCTCACGTGATTGACACTTGATTCCCACGTGATTCCGAAGTGATTGACACGTGATTCTGCCGTGATTCCCACGTGATCCCCAGTGATTGACACGTGATTCCCTCGTGATTCCCACGTGATTGACACGTGATACAAAAGTGATTCCCATGTGATGCCCACGTGATTGACACATGATTCCCACGTGAATCACTCGTGATTGACACGTGATTCCCACGTGATTCTCTCGTGAATCCCACGTGATTGCCACGTGATTCTCTCGTGATTCCCACGTGATTCCCACATGATTCCCATGTGATTGACACGTTATTCCCACGTGATTCCCACGTGATTTACACGTGATTCCTACGTGATTGACACGTGATTCCCACGTTATTCCCACGTGATTTCTATGGATTGACACGTGATTCCCACGTGATTCCCACGTGATTCCCACGTGATTGACACGTGATTCCCACGTGATTTCCACGTGATTGACACATGATTCCCACGTGCTTCCCACGTGATTGACACGTGATTTCAACTTGATTGACACGTGATGCCCACGTGATTCCCACGTGATTGACACGTGATTTCCACGTGATTCCCACTTGATTCTCACATTACTGACACGTGAATGACATGTGATTCCAACGTGATTCCCACGTGATTCCTACGTGATTGACACGTGATTCCCACGTGATTTCCACGTGATTTACCCGTGATTCCCACGTGATTGACACCTGATTTCCACGTGATTCCCACGTGATTCCCACGTGATTGACAAATGATTTCCACGTGATTCCCACGTGATTCCCACGAGACTGACAGGTGATTCCCACGTGATTGACACGTGATTCCCACGTGATTCCCACGTGAATGACACATGATTCCCACGTGATTCCCACGTGATTGACACGTGATTCCCATGTGATTCCCACGTGATTCCCACATGATTGACAGGTGATTTCCACCTGATTCCCAAAACATTCCCACGTGATTGACACGTGATTCCCACGTAATTCACACGTGATTGACACATGATTCCCACGTGATTTTCAAGTGATTCCCACGTGATTCCCATGTGTCTCCGTCGTGTTTCCAACGTGATTGACACGTGATTCCCACGAGATTCCCACGTGAATGACACGTGATTCCCATGTGATTCCCACGTGACTCCCCCGTGATTTAAACGTGAATCCCAGGTGATTCCCAGGTGATTGACACGTGAGTCCCACGTGATTCCCACGTGATTGAAACATGATTCCCACGTGATTCCCATGTGATTCCCACGTGATTCCCACGTGATTGACACGTGATTCACACGTGATTCACACGTGATTCCCACGTGATTGACACCTGATTTCCACGTGATTCCCACGTGATTCCCAGTGATTGACACGTGATTCCCTCCTGATTCCCACATGATTGACACGTGATAAAAATGTGATTCCCACGTGATTCCCCCGTGATTGACACGTGATTCCCACGTGATTCACTCGTGATTGCCACGTGATTCCCACATGATTCCCACTTGATTGACATGTGATTCCCACGTGATTCCCATGTGATTCTCTCGTGATTCCCATGTGATTCCCACGTGATTCCAACGTGATTGCCACGTGATTCTCTCGTGATTCCCAAGTGATTGCCACGTGATTCTCTCGTGATTCCCATGTGATTCCCACGTGAATCCCACGTGATTGACAATTGATTCCCACCTGACTCCCACGAGATTCTCACGTGATTGACACTTGATTCCCACGTGATTCCGAAGTGATTGACACGTGATTCTGCCGTGATTCCCACGTGATCCCCAGTGATTGACACGTGATTCCCTCGTGATTCCCACGTGATTGACACGTGATACAAAAGTGATTCCCATGTGATGCCCACGTGATTGACACATGATTCCCACGTGAATCACTCGTGATTGACACGTGATTCCCACGTGATTCCCACGTGATTCTCTCGTGAATCCCACGGGATTGCCACATGATTCTCTCGTGATTCCCACGTGATTCCCACGTGATTCCCACGTGATTGAAACGTGATTTCCACGTGATTCCACTTGATTCTCACATGATTGACACGAGATTGACACGTGATTCCCACGAGAATCCCACGTGATTCCCATGTGATTCCCACGTGATTGACACGTGATTCCCACCTTATTCCCACGTGATTCCCACGGGATTGACATGTCATTACCACGTGATTGCCACGTGATTCCCACGTGATTGACATGTGATTCCCACGTTTTTCCCCCGTGATACGCACGTGAGTCCCAAATGATTCCCACGTGATGCCCACATGAGGCTCACCTGATTGACACGTGATTCCCACATGATTCCCACGTGATTGACACGTGATTCCCCTGTGATTCCATCGTGATTGACACGTGACTCCCACATGACTCCCACGTGATTGACACCTGATTTCCACGTGATTCCCACGAGACTGACAAGTGATTCCCACGTGATTGACACGTGATTCCCACATGATTCTCACGTGATTCCCTCGTGAATGACACGTGATTCCCACGTGATTCCCACGTGATTGACAAGTGAGTGACACGTGATTCCCACGTGATTCTCAAGTGATTCCCACATGATTGACACGTGATTCCCACGTGATTTCCACGTGATTGATACGTGATTTCCACGTGACTCCCAAGTGATTGACACATGATTTCCATGTGATTTCCTCGTGATTGACAGGTGATTCTCTCGTGATTCCCACGTTATTCCCACGTGATTGACAAGTGATTGATACGTGATTCCCACGTGATTCCCATGTGATTCCCACATGATTGACACGTGATTCCCACGTGATTTCCACTTGATTGACACGTGATTCCCACGTGATACCCATGTGATTCCCACGTGATTGACAAGTGATTGACACGTGATTCCCACGTGATTATCAAGTGATTCCCACGTGATTCCCACGTGATTGACACGTGATTCCCATGTGATACCCACGTGAATCCCACGGGATTGACAGGTGATTCCCAAGAGATTCCCACGTGATTGACACGTGATTCCCTCGTGATTCCCACGTGATTGACATGTGATTGACACGTGATTCACACGTGATTCCCACGTGATTGACACCTGATTTCCACGTGATTCCCACGTGATTCCCAGTGATTGACACGTGATTCCCTCGTGATTCCCACATGATTGACACGTGATAAAAATGTGATTCCCACGTGATTCCCCCGTGATTGACACGTGATTCCCACGTGATTCACTCGTGATTGCCACGTGATTCCCACATGATTCCCACTTGATTGACATGTGATTCCCACGTGATTCCCATGTGATTCTCTCGTGATTCCCATGTGATTCCCACATGATTCCAACGTGATTGCCACGTGATTCTCTCGTGATTCCCAAGTGATTGCCACGTGATTCTCTCGTGATTCCCATGTGATTCCCACGTGAATCCCACGTGATTGACAATTGATTCCCACCTGACTCCCACGAGATTCTCACGTGATTGACACTTGATTCCCACGTGATTCCGAAGTGATTGACACGTGATTCTGCCGTGATTCCCACGTGATCCCCAGTGATTGACACGTGATTCCCTCGTGATTCCCACGTGATTGACACGTGATACAAAAGTGGTTCCCACGTGATTCCCACGTGATTGACATGTGATTCCGACGTGATTCCCACGTGATTGACTCGTGATTCCCATATGATTCCCACGTGATTCCAACATGATTGACACGTGATTCCCATGAGATTCCCACGTGATTGACACGTGATTCCCACGTGATTGACACGTGATTCACACGTGATTTACACGTCATTCCCACGTGATTCAAAAGTGATTCCGACGTGATTCCAACGTGATTTACAAGTGATTCCCAAATGATTCCCGTGTGATACACATGTGATGCCCACCTGACTGACACGTGATTCCTACGTGATTCCCTCGTGATTGACACGTTATTCCCATGTGACTCCTACGTGATTACCACGTGATTCCCACGTTATTCCCAAGTGACTCCCATGTGATTCCCACGTGATTGACGCATGATTTCCACGTGATTATCACGTGATTCCCACGTGATTCCCACGTGATTGACACGTGATTCCCACATGATTATCACGTGATTCCCATGTGATTCCCAAGTGATTGACACGTGATTCCCACGTGCTTCCCACCTGATTCCCACATGATTCCCAAGTGATTGACACATGATTCCAACGTGATTCCCAAGTGATTCCCACATGATTGACACGTGATTCCCACGTGATTCACACGTGATTCCCACGTGATTCCCACGTGATTGACAGGTCATTCCCACGTGATTCCCATGTGATTCCCACGTGATTAACACGTGATTCCCAGGTGATTCCCAAATGATTGTCACGTTGTTCCCACGTGATTCACACGTATTTCCATCGTGATTGACATGTGATTCCCACATGATTCCCACATTATTGACACGTGATTCCAACCTGATTCCCACGTGATTCCATCGTGACTGACATGTGATTCCCACGTGATTCCCACATGATTCCCATGTGATTGACACGTGATTCCCACGTGATTCCCACGTGATTTACACGTGATTCCTACGTGATTGACACGTGATTCCCACGTTATTCCCACGTGATTTCTATGGATTGACACGTGATTCCCACGTGATTCCCACGTGATTCCCACGTGATTGACACGTGATTCCCACGTGATTCCCACGTCAGTCCCATATGATTCCAACGTGATTGACACGTGATTCCCAAATGATTCCCACGTGATGCCCACGTGATTGACACGAGATTCCCATGTGATTTCCACGTGATTAAATGTGATTCCCACGTGATTCTCACGTGATTGATACGTGATTCCCAAGTGATTCCAACGTGATTAACCCGTGATTCCCACGTGATTCCCATGTGATTGTCACGTGATTCCCACGTGATTCCCACGTGTTTCCACGTGATTGACCCATGATACCCACGTGATTCCCACGTGATTCCAATGTGATTGACACGTGAATCTCACGTGAATGACACGAGATTCTCACGTGATTCCCACGTGATTCCCCCGTGATTGACACGTGATTCTCACGTGATTCCCATGTGATTACCACCTGATTTCCACGAGATTTCAACGTGACTGCAACGTGATTCCCACATGATTGATGCATGATTCCCACGTGATTCCCACGTGATTCCCACGTGGTTGACACGTGATTCCCACGTGATTCCCGCGTGATTCCCACGTGATTGACACGTGATTCCCACGTATTTCTCACGTGATTCCCACGTGATTTCCACGTGATTGACACATGATTCCCACGTGCTTCCCACGTGATTCCCACGTCATTGACAGGTGATTCCCACGTGATTCCCACGTGATTCCCACGTGATTGATAGGTGATTCCCACGTGATTCCCACGTGAATGATACGTGATTCCTACGTGCTTCCCACGTGATTCCCACGTGATTCACACGTGATTCCCACGTATTTCTCACGTGATTCCCACGTGATTTCCACGTGATTGACACATGATTCCCACATGATTCCCACGTGATTGACACGTGATTCCCACTTGATTCCCACGTGATTTCCACGTGATTCCCACGTTATTCCCACGTGACTCCCATGTGATTCACACGTGATTGATGCATGATTCCCACGTGATTTCCAAGTGATTCCTACGTGATTCCCACGTGATTGACACGTGATTCCCAACTTATTCCCACGTGATTCCCACGGGATTGACTCATGATTGCCACGTGATTCCCACGTGATTGACACGTGATATCCACGTGATTCCCACTTGATTCTCACATGACTGACACGTGATTGACACGTGATTCCCACGTGATTCCCACATGATTCCCACGTGATTCCCAAATGATTCCCACGTGTTGTCCACGTGATACCCACGTGATTGACACGTGATTCCCACATGATTCCCACGTGATTGAAACGTGATTCCAGCGTGATTCCCACGTGATTGGCGCGTGATTCCCATGTGATTCCCACGTGACTCCCACGTGATTCCCACGTGATAGACACGTGATTCCCACGTGATTCCCACGTGACAACAACGTGATTCCCACGTAATTGACATGTGATTCCGACGTGATTCCCACGTGATTGACTCGTGATTCCCATATGATTCCCACGTGATTCCAACATGATTGACACGTGATTCCCATGAGATTCCCACGTGATTCACACGTGATTCCCACGTGATTGACACGTGATTCACACGTGATTTACACGTGATTCCCACGTGATTCAAAAGTGATTCCGCCGTGATTCCAACGTGATTTACAAGTGATTCCCAAATGATTCCCGTGTGATACACATGTGATGCCCACCTGACTGACACGTGATTCCTACGTGATTCCCTCGTGATTGACACGTTATTCCCATGTGACTCCTACGTGATTACCACGTGATTCCCACGTTATTCCCAAGTGACTCCCATGTGATTCCCACGTGATTGACGCATGATTCCCCCGTGACTCCCACGTGATTGACTCATGATTCCCACGTGATTCCCAAGTGATTCCCACGTGATTCCCACGGGATTGACACGTGATTCCCACGTGATTGACACATGATTCCCACGTGACTCCAACGTGATTCCCACGTAATTGTCATGTGATTCCCACGTGATTCCCACGTGATTGACTCGTGATTCCCATATGATTCCCACGTGATTCCAACGTGATTGACACGTGATTCCCACGTGATTCCCACGTGATTGACACGTGATTCCCACGTGAATCCCACGTGATTCCCATGTGATTCCCACGTGATTGACACGTGATTCCCACCTTATTCCCACGTGATTCCCAAGGGATTGAAATGTTATTCCCACATGATTGGTACGTGATTCAAACTTGATTGACATGTGTTTTCCACGTGACTGACACGTGATTCCCACGTAATTCCCACGTGATTCCCACGAGATTCCCACGTGATTCCCACGTGATTGGCACGAGATTCCCACATGATTGGCACGAGATTCCGACATAATTCCCACGTGATTCCCACGTGATTGACACGTAATTCCCACGTGACACCCACGTGATTGACACGTGATTCCCACGTGATTCCCACGTGATTCCCACGTGATTTCCACATGATTGGCATGAGATTCCGACGTAATTCCCACGTGATTCCCACGTGATTGACACGTAATTCCCACGTGTTTCCCACGTGATTGACGAATGATTTCCACGTGATTCCCACGTGATTGACCCGTGATTCCCACGTGAATCCCACGTGATTCTCACGTAATTCCCACGTGATTGACACGTGATTCCCACGTGATAATCACGTGATTCCCATGTGATTCCCAAGAGATTGATACGTGATTCCCACGTGCTTCCAACGTGATTCCCACGTTATTCCCAAGTGATTGACACATGATTCCAACGTGATTCCCAAGTGATTCCATCATGATTCCCACCTGATTCCCACGGGATTGAAACGTGTTTCCCACGTGATTGAAACGTGATTCCCACGTGATTCAAAAGTGATTCCCACGTGATTCCAATGTGATTGACACGTGATTCCCAAATGATTCCCTTGTGATACCCATGTGATGCCCACGTGATTGACACGTGATTCCCACATGATTCCCACGTGATTGACACGTTATTCCCTCGTGATTCCTACGTGATTACGTGATTCCCACGTTATTCCCACGTGACTCCCATGTGATTCCCACGTGATTTACGCATGATTCCCACGTGATTCCCACGTGATTCCCACGTGATTCCCACGTGATTGACACGTCATTCCCACCTTATTCCCACGTGATTCCCACGGGATTGACTCGTGATTCCCACGTGATTCCCACGTGATTGATATGTCATTCCCACGTGATTCCCACGTGATTGACACGTGATTCCCACGTGATTCCCACATGATTCCCACGTGATTCCCAAATGATTCCCACGTGATGTCCACGTGATGCCCACGTGATTGACACGTGATTCCCACATGATTCCCACGTGATTGAAACGTGATTCCAGCGTGATTCCCACGTGATTGGCGCGGGATTCCCATGTGATTACCACGTGACTCCCACGTGATTCCCACGTGATAGACACGTGATTCCCACGTGATTCCCACGTGACAACAACGTGATTCCCACGTAACTGACATGTGATTCCTATGTGATTCCCACGTGATTGACTCGTGATTCCCATATGATTCCCACGTGATTCCAACATGATTGACACGTGATTCCCACGTGATTCCCACGTGATTGACACGTGATTCACACGTGATTGACACGTGATTCCCACGTGATTGACACGTGATTCCCACGTGATTCCCACGTGATTGGCACGAGATTCCGACGTACTTCCCACGTGATTCCCACGTGATTGACACGTAATTCCCACGTGACTCCCACGTGATTGACACGTGATTCCCACGTGATTCCCACGTGATTGGCACGAGATTCCGACGTAATTCCCACGTGATTCCCACGTGATTGACACGTAATTCCCACGTGTTTCCCACGTGATTGACACGTGATTCCCACGTGATTCCCACGTAATTGACACGTGATTCCCACGTGATTCCCACGTGATTCTCACGTAATTCCCACGTGACTGACACGTGATTCCCACGTGATTATCACGTGATTCCCATATGATTCCCAAGAGATTGACACGTGATTCCCACGTGCTTCCCACGTGATTCCCACGTTATTCCCAAGTGATTGACACATGATTCCAACGTGATTCCCAAGTGATTCCAACGTGATTGACACGTGATTCCCAAATGATTCCCGTGTGATACCCATGTGATGCCCACGTGATTGACACGTGATTCCTACGTGATTCCCTCGTGATTGACACGTGATTCCCGCATGATTCCCACGTGATTGACACGTTATTCCCACGTGATTCCTACTTGATTACCACGTGATTCCCACATTATTCCCACGTGACTCCCATGTGATTCCCACGTGATTGATGCATGATTCCCACGTGATTTCCAAGTGATTCCTACGTGATTCCCACGTGATTGACACGTGATTCCCAACTTATTCCCACGTGATTCCCACGGGATTGACTCATGATTGCCACGTGATTCCCACGTGATTGACACGTGATATCCACGTGATTCCCACTTGATTGTCACATGACTGACACGTGATTGACACGTGATTCCCACGTGATTCCCACATGATTCCCACGTGATTCCCAAATGATTCCCACGTGTTGTCCACGTGATACCCACGTGATTGACACGTGATTCCCACATGATTCCCACGTGATTGAAACGTGATTCCAGCGTGATTCCCACGTGATTGGCGCGTGATTCCCATGTGATTCCCACGTGACTCCCACGTGATTCCCACGTGATAGACACGTGATTCCCACGTGATTCCCACGTGACAACAACGTGATTCCCACGTAATTGACATGTGATTCCGACGTGATTCCCACGTGATTAACTCGTGATTCCCATATGATTCCCACGTGATTCCAACATGATTGACACGTGATTCCCATGAGATTCCCACGTGATTGACACGTGATTCCCACGTGATTGACACGTGATTCACACGTGATTTACACGTGATTCCCGCGTGATTCAAAAGTGATTCCGACGTGATTCCAACGTGATTTACAAGTGATTCCCAAATGATTCCCGTGTGATACACATGTGATGCCCACCTGACTGACACGTGATTCCTACGTGATTCCCTCGTGATTGACACGTTATTCCCATGTGACTCCTACGTGATTACCACGTGATTCCCACGTTATTCCCAAGTGACTCCCATGTGATTCCCACGTGATTGACGCATGATTCCCCCGTGACTCCCACGTGATTGACTCATGATTCCCACGTGATTCCCAAGTGATTCCCACGTGATTCCCACGGGATTGACACGTGATTCCCACGTGATTCCCACGTGATTGACACATGATTCCCACGTGACTCCAACGTGATTCCCACGTAATTGTCATGTGATTCCCACGTGATTCCCACGTGATTGACTCGTGATTCCCATATGATTCCCACGTGATTCCAACGTGATTGACACGTGATTCCCACGTGATTCCCACGTGATTGACACGTGATTTCCACGTGATTCCCACTTGATTCTCACATGATTGACACGTGATTGACACGTGATTCCCAGGTGAATCCCACGTGATTCCCATGTGATTCCCACGTGATTGACACGTGATTCCCACCTTATTCCCACGTGATTCCCAAGGGATTGAAATGTTATTCCCACATGATTGGTACGTGATTCAAACTTGATTGACATGTGTTTCCCACGTGACTGACACGTGATTCCCACGTAATTCCCACGTGATTCCCACGAGATTCCCACGTGATTCCCACGTGATTGGCACGAGATTCCCACATGATTGGCACGAGATTCCGACATAATTCCCACGTGATTCCCACGTGATTGACACGTAATTCCCACGTGACTCCCACGTGATTGACACGTGATTCCCACGTGATTCCCACGTGATTCCCACGTGATTCCCACATGATTGGCATGAGATTCCGACGTAATTCCCACGTGATTCCCACGTGATTGACACGTAATTCCCACGTGTTTCCCACGTGATTGACGAATGATTTCCACGTGATTCCCACGTGATTGACACGTGATTCCCACGTGAATCCCACGTGATTCTCACGTAATTCCCACGTGATTGACACGTGATTCCCACGTGATAGTCACGTGATTCCCATGTGATTCCCAAGAGATTGATACGTGATTCCCACGTGCTTCCAACGTGATTCCCACGTTATTCCCAAGTGATTGACACATGATTCCAACGTGATTCCCAAGTGATTCCCTCGTGATTGACACGTGATTCCCACGTGATTCAAAAGTGATTCCCACGTGATTCCAACGTGATTGACACGTGATTCCCAAATGATTCCCGTGTGATACCAATGTGATGCCCACGTGATTGACACGTGATTCCTACGTGATTCCCTCGTGATTGACACGTGATTCCCAAATGATTCCCACGTGATTGACACGTTATTCCCACGTGATTCCTACTTGATTACCACGTGATTCCCACATTATTCCCACATGACTCCCATGTGATTCCCACGTGATTGACACGTGATTCCCACCTTATTCCCACGTGATTCCCACGGGAATGACTCATGATTCCCACGTGATTCCCACGTGATTGACACGTGATGTCCACGTGATTCCCACTTGATTCTCACATGACTGACACGTGATAGACACGTGATTCCCACGTGAATCCCACGTGATTCCCATGTGATTCCCACGTGATTGACACGTGATTCCCACCTTATTCCCACGTGATTCCCAAGGGATTGAAATGTCATTCCCACGTGATTGCCACGTGATTCAAATTTGATTGACATGTGATTCCCACGTGATTGACACGTGATTCCCACGTAATTCCATCATGATTCCCACGAGATTCCCACGTGATTCCCACGTGATTCCCACGTGATTGGCACGAGATTCCCACGTGATTGGCACGAGATTCCAACGTAATTCCCACGTGATTCCCACGTGATTGACACGTAATTCCCACGTGATTCCCACGTGATTGACACGTGATTCCCACGTGATTCCCACGTGATTCCCACGTGATTCCCACGTGATTCTCACGTGATTCCCACGTGATTCCCACGTGATTCCCACGTGATTGACACGTAATTCCCACGTGATTCCCACGTGATTGACGCATGATTCCCACATGATTCCCACGTGATGGACACGTGATTCCAACGTGATTCTCACGTAATTCCCAAGTGATTGACACGTGATTCCCACGTGATTATCACGTGATTCCCATGTGATTCCCAAGTGATTGACACGTGATTCCCACGTGCTTCCCACGTGATTCCCACGTTATTCCCAAGTGATTGACACATGATTCCAACGTGATTCCCAAGTGATTCCCACGTTATTGACACGTGATTCCCACGTGATTGACACGTGATTCCCAGGTGATTCCTACGTGATTGACACGTCATTCCCACGTGATTCCCATGTGATTCCCGCGTGATTAACACGTGATTCCTGGGTGATTCCCAAATGATTGTCACGTGATTCCCACGTGATTCCCACGTGATTCACACGTAATTCCATCGTGATTGACACGTGATTCCCACATGATTCCCACATTATTGACACGTGATTCGAACCTGATTCCCACGTGATTACCACGTGATTCCCCCGTGATTGACACGTGATTCCCACGTGATTTACACGTGATTCCCCCGTGATTGACACGTGATTCCCACGTGATTCCCACGTGATTCCTATGGGAATGACACGTGATTCCCACGTGAATCCCAAATGATTGTCACGTGATTCCCACGTGATTAACACGTGATTCCCAGGTGATTTCCAAATGATTGTCACGTGATTCCCACGTGATTCCCACGTGATTCCCACATGATTCCCACGTGATTGACATGTGACTCCCACATGATTCCCACGTGATTTACACGTGATTCCTACGTGATTGACACGTGATTCCCACGTGATTCCCACGGGATTCCTATGGGATTGACACGTGATTCCCACGTTATTCCCACGTGATACCCACGTGATTGACACGTGATTCCAAAGTGATTCCCACGTGATTCCCATATGATTCCAACGTGAATGACACGTGATTCCCAAATGATTCACTCGTGATGCCAACGTGATTGACACGTCATTCCCACGTGATCCCAACTTGATTGACACGAGATTCCCATGTGATTTCCACGTGATTAAATGTGATTCCCACGATATTCCCACGTGATTGATACGTGATTCCCAAGTGATTCCCACGTGATTAACACGTGATTCCCACGTGATTCCCTCGTGATTGACACGTGATTCCCACGTGATAGACGCATGATCACCACTTGATCACCACGTGATTCCATCGTGATTGACACGTGACTCCCACATGACTCCCTCGTGATTGACACGTGATACCCACGTGATTCCCACTTGATTCCCACGTGATTCCCACGTGACTCCAACATGATTCCCACGTGATTGACGCATGATTCCCACGTGATTCCCACGTGATTGAAACGTGATTCCCACGTGATTCCCACGTGATTCTCACGTAATTCCCACGTGATTGACACGTGATTCCCACGTGATTATCACGTGATTCCCACGTTATTCCCAAGTGATTTACACATGATTCCAACGTGATTCCCAAGTGATTCCCACGTGATTGACACGTGATTCCCACATAATTGACATGTGATTTCCACGTGATTCCCACTTGATTCTCACATGATTGACACGTGATTTACACGTGATTCCCACGAGAATCCCACATGATTCCCATCTGATTCCCACGTGAGTGACACGTGATTCCCACCTTATTCCCACGTGATTCCCACGGGATTGACATGTCATTCCCACGTGATTGCCACGTGATTCCCACGTGATTGATATGTGATTCCCACGTGAGTGACACGTGATTCCCACCTTATTCCCACGTGATTCCCACGGGATTGACATGTCATTCCCACGTGATTGCCACGTGATTCCCACGTGATTGACATGTGATTCCCACCTGATTCCCCCGTGATTCCCACTTGATTCCCAAATGATTCCCACGTGATGCCCACATGATGCTCACGTGATTGACACGTGATTCACACATGATTCCCACGTGATTGACACGTGATTCCCACGTGATTCAAACGTAATTCCATCGTGATTGACAAGTGATTCCCACATGATTCACACGATATTGACACGTGATTCCAACGTGATTCCCACATGATTACCACGTGATTTCCATGTGATTCCCACGTGACTCCCACGTGATTCCCACGTGATTGACGCATGATCACCACTTGATTCCCACGTGATTCCATCATGATTGACACGTGACTCCCACATGACTCCCACGTGATTGACACGTGATACCCACGTTATTCCCACTTGATTCCCACGTGATTCCCACGTGACTCCCACGTGTTTCCCACGTGATTGACGCATGATTTCCACGTGATTCCCACGTGATTCCCAAGTGATTGACACGTGATTCCCACGTGATTCCCACGTGATTCTCACGTGATTCCCACGTGATTGACACGTGAGTCCCACGTGATTATCACGTGATTCCCATGTGATTCCCAAGTGAGTGACACGTGATTCCCACGTGCTTCCCACGTGATTCCCACGTGATTCCCAAGTGATTGACACATGATTCCAACGTGATTCCCAAGTGATTCCCACATGATTGACACGTGATTCTCACGTGATTGAAACGTGATTCCCACGTGATTGACACGTGATTCCCACGTGGTTCCCACGTGATTGACACGTCATTCCCACGTGATTCCCATGTGATTCCCACGTGATTGACTCATGATTACCACTTGATTCCCACGTAATTCCATCGTGATTGACACGTGATTCCCACGAGATTCCCACGTGATTCCCACGTGATTGACACCCGTTTCCCACATTATACCCAAGTGATTCCCACATGATTGACACGTGATTCCCACGTGATTGACACGTGATTCCCACGTGATTCCCACGTGATTGACACGTGACTTACACGTGATTCCCCCGTGACTCTAACGTGATTCCCACGTAATTGACATGTGATTCCCACGTGATTCCCACGTGATTGACACGTGATTCCCATATGATTACCACGTGATTCCAACGTGATTGACACATGATGCCCATGTGATTCCCACGTGATTGACACGTGATTTCCATGTGATTCCCACTTGATTCTCACATGATTGACATGTGATTGACACGTGATTCCCACGTGAATCCCACGTGATTCCCACGTGATTCCTACATGATTGACACGTGATTCCCACGTGATTCACACGTAATTCCATCGTGATTGACACTCGATTCCCACATGATTCCCACGATATTGACACGTGATTCCAGCGTGATTTCCACGTGATTAGCACGTGATTCCCATGTGATTCCCACGTGGTTGACGTATGATTACCACTTGATTCCCACGTGATTCCATCATGATTGACACGTGATTCCCACATGACTCCCACGTGAATGTCACGTGATCCCCACGTGATTCCCACGTGCTTCCCACGTGATTCACGTGACTCCCACGTGATTCCCAAGTGATTGGCACATGATTCCCACGTGATTCCCACGTGATTGACACGTTATTCCCACGTGATTCCCACGTGATTTACACGTGATTCCTACGAGATTGACACGTGATTCCCACGTGATTCCTCGTGATTCCCACGTGATTGACACGTGATTCCCACGTGATTCCCACGTGATTCATACGTGATTCCCACGTGATTCCCTCGTGATTAACACGTGATTCCCAGGTGATTCACAAATGATTGTCACGTGATTCCCACGTGATTCCCACGTGATTCCCACATGATTCCCACGTGATTGACACGTGATTCCCACGTGATTCCCACGTGATTGACACCTGATTCCTACGTGATTGACACGTGATTCCCACGTGATTCCCACGTGATTCCTATAGGATTGACACGTGATTCCCACGTTATTCCCACGTGATTCCCACGTGATTGACACGTGATTCCCACGTGATTCCCATATGATTCCAACGTGAATGACACGTGATTCCCAAATGATTACCACGTGATACCAACGTGAATGACACGTCATTCCCACGTGATTCCAACTTGATTGACATGAGATTCCCATGTGATTTCCACGTGATTAAATGTGATTCCCACGATATTCCCACGTGATTGATACGTGATTCCCAAGTGATTCCCACGTGATTAACACGTGATTCCCACGTGATTCCCTCGTGATTGACACGTGATTCCCACGTGATAAATGCATGATGACCACTTGATTACCACGTGATTCCATCGTGATTGACACGTGACTCCCACATGACTCCCACGTGATTGACACGATATACCCACGTGATTCCGACTTGATTCCCACGTTATTCCCACGTGACTCCCACATGATTCCCACGTGATTGACGCATGATTCCCACGTGATTACCACGTGATTCCCATGTGATTCCCACGTGATTCTCACGTAATTCCCACGTGATTGACACGTGATTCCCACGTGATTATCACGTGATTCCCACGTTATTCCCAAGTGATTGACACATGATTCCAACGTGATTCCCATGTGATTCCCACGTGATTAACACGTGATTCCCAGGTGATTCCCAAATGATTGTCACGTGATTCCCACGTGATTCACACGTGATTCACACGTAATTCCATCGTGATTGACACGTGATTCCCACATGATTCCCACGTTATTGACACGTGATTCCAACGTGATTCCCACGTGATTACCACGAGATTCCCATGTGATTCCCACGTGACTCCCACGTGATTCCAACGTGATTGACGCATGATTACCACTTGATTCCCACGTGATTCCATCGTGATTCCCACCTGATTCCCACGGGATTGCCACGTGACTCCCATGTGAATCCCAGGTGATTGACGCATGATTCCCACGTGATTCCCACTTGATTCTCACATGATTGACACGAGATTGACACGTGATTCCCACGAGAATCCCACGTGATTCCCATGTGATTCCCACGTGATTGACACGTGATTCCCAACTTATTCCCACGTGATTCCCACGGGATTGACATGTCATTCCCACGTGATTGCCACGTGATTCCCACGTGATTGACATGTGATTCCCACGTGATTCCCCCGTGATTCCCACGTGAGTCCCAAATGATTCCCACGTGATGCCCACATGATGCTCACGTGATTGACACGTGATTCCAACATGATTCCCACGTGATTGACACGTGATTCCCACGTGATTCACACGTAATTTCATCGTGATTGACACGTGATTCCCACATGATTCCAACGAAATTGACACGTGATTCCAACGTGATTCCCACATGATTACCACGTGATTACCATGTGATTCCCACGTGACTCCCACGTGATTGACGCATGATCACCACTTGATTCCCACGTGATTCCATCGTGATTGACACGTGACTCCCACATGACACCCACGTGATTGACACATGATACCCACGTGATTCCCACTTGATACCCACGTGATTGCCACGTGACTCCCACGTGATTCCCACGTGATTGACGCATGATTTCCACGTGATTATCACGTGATTCCCACGTGATTCCCACGTGATTGACACGTGATTCCCACATGATTATCACGTGATTCCCATGTGATTCCCAAGTGATTGACACGTGATTCCCACGTGCTTCCCACCTGATTCCCACATGATTCCCAAGTGATTGACACATGATTCCAACGTGATTCCCAAGTGATTCCTACATGATTCACACGTGATTCCCACGTGATTCCCACGTGATTGACAGGTCATTCCCACGTGATTCCCATGTGATTCCCACGTGATTAACACGTGATTCCCAGGTGATTCCCAAATGATTGTCACGTTGTTCCCACGTGATTCACACGTATTTCCATCGTGATTGACATGTGATTCCCACATGATTCCCACATTATTGACACGTGATTCCAACCTGATTCCCACGTGATTCCATCGTGACTGACATGTGATTCCCACGTGATTCCCACATGATTCCCATGTGATTGACACGTGATTCCCACGTGATTCCCACGTGATTTACACGTGATTCCTACGTGATTGACACGTGATTCCCACGTTATTCCCACGTGATTTCTATGGATTGACACGTGATTCCCACGTGATTCCCACGTGATTCCCACGTGATTGACACGTGATTCCCACGTGATTCCCACGTCAGTCCCATATGATTCCAACGTGATTGACACGTGATTCCCAAATGATTCCCACGTGATGCCCACGTGATTGACACGAGATTCCCATGTGATTTCCACGTGATTAAATGTGATTCCCACGTGATTCTCACGTGATTGATACGTGATTCCCAAGTGATTCCAACGTGATTAACCCGTGATTCCCACGTGATTCCCATGTGATTGTCACGTGATTCCCACGTGATTCCCACGTGTTTCCACGTGATTGACCCATGATACCCACGTGATTCCCACGTGATTCCAATGTGATTGACACGTGAATCTCACGTGAATGACACGAGATTCTCACGTGATTCCCACGTGATTCCCCCGTGATTGACACGTGATTCTCACGTGATTCCCATGTGATTACCACCTGATTTCCACGAGATTTCAACGTGACTGCAACGTGATTCCCACATGATTGATGCATGATTCCCACGTGATTCCCACGTGATTCCCACGTGGTTGACACGTGATTCCCACGTGATTCCCGCGTGATTCCCACGTGATTGACACGTGATTCCCACGTATTTCTCACGTGATTCCCACGTGATTTCCACGTGATTGACACATGATTCCCACGTGCTTCCCACGTGATTCCCACGTCATTGACAGGTGATTCCCACGTGATTCCCACGTGATTCCCACGTGATTGATAGGTGATTCCCACGTGATTCCCACGTGAATGATACGTGATTCCTACGTGCTTCCCACGTGATTCCCACGTGATTCACACGTGATTCCCACGTATTTCTCACGTGATTCCCACGTGATTTCCACGTGATTGACACATGATTCCCACATGATTCCCACGTGATTGACACGTGATTCCCACTTGATTCCCACGTGATTTCCACGTGATTCCCACGTTATTCCCACGTGACTCCCATGTGATTCACACGTGATTGATGCATGATTCCCACGTGATTCCCACGTGATTGACGCATGATTCCCACGTGATTCCCACGTGATTCCCACGGGATTGACACGTGATTCCCATGTGATTCCCAAGTGATTGACACGTGATTCCCATGTGACTCCAACGTGATTCCCACGTAATTGTCATGTGATTCCCACGTGATTCCCACGTGATTGACTCGTGATTCCCATATGATGCCCACGTGATTCCACCGTGATTGACACGTGATTCCCACGTGATTGACACGTGATTTCCACGTGATTCCCACGTGATTCCCATGTAATTCCCACGTGATTGACACGTGATTCCCACCTTATTCCCACGTGATTCCCAAGGGATTGAAATGTCATTCCCACGTGATTGCCACGTGATTCTCACGTGATTGACATGTGATTCCCACGTGATTAACACGTGATTCCCACGTGAATCCCACGTGATTCCCATGTGATTCCCACGTGATTGGCACGTGATTCCCACCTTATTCCCACGTGATTCCCAAGGGATTGAAATGTCATTCCCACGTGATTGCCACGTGATTCCCACGTGATTGCCATGTGATTCCCACGTGATTGACACGTGATTCCCACGTGATTCCCACGTGATTCCCACGTGATTCCCACGTGATTACCACAGGATTGACACGTGATTCCCACGTGATTGACATGTGATTCCCACGTGATTCCCACGTGATTGACAAGTGATTCCCACCTTATTCCCACGTGATTCCCAAGGGATTGAAATGTCATTCCCACGTGATTACCACGTGATTCCCACGTGATTGACATGTGATTCCCACGTGATTGACACGTGATTCCCACGTAATTCCCACGTGATTCCCACGTGATTCCCACGGGATTGACACGAGATTCCAACGGGATTGACACGTGATTCCCACATGACTGACACGTGATTCCCACGTGATTCCCACGTGACTCCAACGTGATTAAAATGTGATTGACACGTGATTCCCACGTGATTCCCACGTGATTGAAACGTGATTTCCACGTGATTCCACTTGATTCTCACATGATTGACACGAGATTGACACGTGATTCCCACGAGAATCCCACGTGATTCCCATGTGATTCCCACGTGATTGACACGTGATTCCCACCTTATTCCCACGTGATTCCCACGGGATTGACATGTCATTACCACGTGATTGCCACGTGATTCCCACGTGATTGACATGTGATTCCCACGTTTTTCCCCCGTGATACGCACGTGAGTCCCAAATGATTCCCACGTGATGCCCACATGAGGCTCACCTGATTGACACGTGATTCCCACATGATTCCCACGTGATTGACACGTGATTCCCCTGTGATTCCATCGTGATTGACACGTGACTCCCACATGACTCCCACGTGATTGACACCTGATTTCCACGTGATTCCCACGAGACTGACAAGTGATTCCCACGTGATTGACACGTGATTCCCACATGATTCTCACGTGATTCCCTCGTGAATGACACGTGATTCCCACGTGATTCCCACGTGATTGACAAGTGAGTGACACGTGATTCCCACGTGATTCTCAAGTGATTCCCACATGATTGACACGTGATTCCCACGTGATTTCCACGTGATTGATACGTGATTTCCACGTGACTCCCAAGTGATTGACACATGATTTCCATGTGATTTCCTCGTGATTGACAGGTGATTCTCTCGTGATTCCCACGTTATTCCCACGTGATTGACAAGTGATTGATACGTGATTCCCACGTGATTCCCATGTGATTCCCACATGATTGACACGTGATTCCCACGTGATTTCCACTTGATTGACACGTGATTCCCACGTGATACCCATGTGATTCCCACGTGATTGACAAGTGATTGACACGTGATTCCCACGTGATTATCAAGTGATTCCCACGTGATTCCCACGTGATTGACACGTGATTCCCATGTGATACCCACGTGAATCCCACGGGATTGACAGGTGATTCCCAAGAGATTCCCACGTGATTGACACGTGATTCCCTCGTGATTCCCACGTGATTGACATGTGATTGACACGTGATTCACACGTGATTCCCACGTGATTGACACCTGATTTCCACGTGATTCCCACGTGATTCCCAGTGATTGACACGTGATTCCCTCGTGATTCCCACATGATTGACACGTGATAAAAATGTGATTCCCACGTGATTCCCCCGTGATTGACACGTGATTCCCACGTGATTCACTCGTGATTGCCACGTGATTCCCACATGATTCCCACTTGATTGACATGTGATTCCCACGTGATTCCCATGTGATTCTCTCGTGATTCCCATGTGATTCCCACATGATTCCAACGTGATTGCCACGTGATTCTCTCGTGATTCCCAAGTGATTGCCACGTGATTCTCTCGTGATTCCCATGTGATTCCCACGTGAATCCCACGTGATTGACAATTGATTCCCACCTGACTCCCACGAGATTCTCACGTGATTGACACTTGATTCCCACGTGATTCCGAAGTGATTGACACGTGATTCTGCCGTGATTCCCACGTGATCCCCAGTGATTGACACGTGATTCCCTCGTGATTCCCACGTGATTGACACGTGATACAAAAGTGGTTCCCACGTGATTCCCACGTGATTGACATGTGATTCCGACGTGATTCCCACGTGATTGACTCGTGATTCCCATATGATTCCCACGTGATTCCAACATGATTGACACGTGATTCCCATGAGATTCCCACGTGATTGACACGTGATTCCCACGTGATTGACACGTGATTCACACGTGATTTACACGTCATTCCCACGTGATTCAAAAGTGATTCCGACGTGATTCCAACGTGATTTACAAGTGATTCCCAAATGATTCCCGTGTGATACACATGTGATGCCCACCTGACTGACACGTGATTCCTACGTGATTCCCTCGTGATTGACACGTTATTCCCATGTGACTCCTACGTGATTACCACGTGATTCCCACGTTATTCCCAAGTGACTCCCATGTGATTCCCACGTGATTGACGCATGATTCCCCCGTGACTCCCACGTGATTGACTCATGATTCCCACGTGATTCCCAAGTGATTCCCACGTGATTCCCACGGGATTGACACGTGATTCCCACGTGATTCCCACGTGATTGACACATGATTCCCACGTGACTCCAACGTGATTCCCACGTAATTGTCATGTGATTCCCACGTGATTCCCACGTGATTGACTCGTGATTCCCATATGATTCCCACGTGATTCCAACGTGATTGACACGTAATTCCCACGTGATTCCCACGTGATTGACACGTGATTTCCACGTGATTCCCACTTGATTCTCACATGATTGACACGTGATTGACACGTGATTCCCACGTGAATCCCACGTGATTCCCATGTGATTCCCACGTGATTGACACGTGATTCCCACCTTATTCCCACGTGATTCCCAAGGGATTGAAATGTCATTCCCACATGATTGCCACGTGATTCAAACTTGATTGACATGTGTTTCCCACGTGACTGACACGTGATTCCCACGTAATTCCCATGTGATTCCCCCGAGATTCCCACGTGATTCCCACGTGATTCCCACATGATTGGCACGAGATTCCCACATGATTGGCACGAGATTCCGACGTAATTCCCACGTGATTCCTACGTGATTGACACGTAATTCCCACGTGACTCCCACGTAATTGACACGTGATTCCCACGTGATTCCCACGTGATTCCCACATGATTGGCACGAGATTCCGACGTAATTCCAACGTGATTCCCACGTGATTGACGCATGATTCCCTCGTGATTCCCACGTGATTGACACGTGATTCCCACGTGATTATAACGTGATTCCCATGTGATTTCCAAGTGATTGACACGTGATTCCCATGTGCTTCCCACGTGATTCCCACGTTATTCCCAAGTGATTGACACATGATTCCAACGTGATTCCCAAGTGATTCCCACGTGATTGACACGTGATTCCCACGTGATTGACACGTGATTCCCACGTGATTCCTAAGTGACTGACACGTCATTTCCACGTGATTCCCATGTGATTCCCACGTGATTAACACGTGATTCCCAGGTGATTCCCAAATAATTGTCACGTGATTCCCACGTGATTCACACGTGATTCACACGTGATTCACACGTAATTCCATCGTGATTGACACGTGATTCCCACATGATTCCCACGTTATTGACACGTGATTCGAACCTGATTCCCACGTGATTCCCACGTGATTCCATCATGATTCCCACCTGATTCCCACGGGATTGAAACGTGTTTCCCACGTGATTGAAACGTGATTCCCACGTGATTCAAAAGTGATTCCCACGTGATTCCAATGTGATTGACACGTGATTCCCAAATGATTCCCTTGTGATACCCATGTGATGCCCTCGTGATTGACACGTGATTCCCACATGATTCCCACGTGATTGACACGTTATTCCCTCGTGATTCCTACGTGATTACGTGATTCCCACGTTATTCCCACGTGACTCCCATGTGATTCCCACGTGATTTACGCATGATTCCCACGTGATTCCCACGTGATTCCCACGTGATTCCCACGTGATTGACACGTGATTCCCACCTTATTCCCACGTGATTCCCACGGGATTGACTCGTGATTCCCACGTGATTCCCACGTGATTGATATGTCATTCCCACGTGATTCCCACGTGATTGACACGTGATTCCCACGTGATTCCCACATGATTCCCACGTGATTCCCAAATGATTCCCACGTGATGTCCACGTGATGCCCACGTGATTGACACGTGATTCCCACATGATTCCCACGTGATTGAAACGTGATTCCAGCGTGATTCCCACGTGATTGGCGCGGGATTCCCATGTGATTACCACGTGACTCCCACGTGATTCCCACGTGATAGACACGTGATTCCCACGTGATTCCCACGTGACAACAACGTGATTCCCACGTAACTGACATGTGATTCCTATGTGATTCCCACGTGATTGACTCGTGATTCCCATATGATTCCCACGTGATTCCAACATGATTGACACGTGATTCCCACGTGATTCCCACGTGATTGACACGTGATTCACACGTGATTGACACGTGATTCCCACGTGATTGACACGTGATTCCCACGTGATTCCCACGTGATTCCCACGTGATTGGCACGAGATTCCGACGTACTTCCCACGTGATTCCCACGTGATTGACACGTAATTCCCACGTGACTCCCACGTGATTGACACGTGATTCCCACGTGATTCCCACGTGATTGGCACGAGATTCCGACGTAATTCCCATGTGATTCCCACGTGATTGACACGTAATTCCCACGTGTTTCCCACGTGATTGACACGTGATTCCCACGTGATTCCCACGTAATTGACACGTGATTCCCACGTGATTCCCACGTGATTCTCACGTAAGTCCCACGTGACTGACACGTGATTCCCACGTGATTATCACGTGATTCCCATATGATTCCCAAGAGATTGACACGTGATTCCCACGTGCTTCCCACGTGATTCCCACGTTATTCCCAAGTGATTGACACATGATTCCAACGTGATTCCCAAGTGATTCCAACGTGATTGACACGTGATTCCCAAATGATTCCCGTGTGATACCCATGTGATGCCCACGTGATTGACACGTGATTCCTACGTGATTCCCTCGTGATTGACACGTGATTCCCGCATGATTCCCACGTGATTGACACGTTATTCCCACGTGATTCCTACTTGATTACCACGTGATTCCCACATTATTCCCACGTGACTCCCATGTGATTCCCACGTGATTGATGCATGATTCCCACGTGATTTCCAAGTGATTCCTACGTGATTCCCACGTGATTGACACGTGATTCCCAACTTATTCCCACGTGATTCCCACGGGATTGACTCATGATTGCCACGTGATTCCCACGTGATTGACACGTGATATCCACGTGATTCCCACTTGATTCTCACATGACTGACACGTGATTGACACGTGATTCCCACGTGATTCCCAAATGATTCCCACGTGATTCCCAAATGATTCCCACGTGTTGTCCACGTGATACCCACGTGATTGACACGTGATTCCCACATGATTCCCACGTGATTGAAACGTGATTCCAGCGTGATTCCCACGTGATTGGCGCGTGATTCCCATGTGATTCCCACGTGACTCCCACGTGATTCCCACGTGATAGACACGTGATTCCCACGTGATTCCCACGTGACAACAATGTGATTCCCACGTAATTGACATGTGATTCCGACGTGATTCCCACGTGATTAACTCGTGATTCCCATATGATTCCCACGTGATTCCAACATGATTGACACGTGATTCCCATGAGATTCCCACGTGATTGACACGTGATTCCCACGTGATTGACACGTGATTCACACGTGATTTACACGTGATTCCCACGTGATTCAAAAGTGATTCCGACGTGATTCCAACGTGATTTACAAGTGATTCCCAAATGATTCCCGTGTGATACACATGTGATGCCCACCTGACTGACACGTGATTCCTACGTGATTCCCTCGTGATTGACACGTTATTCCCATGTGACTCCTACGTGATTACCACGTGATTCCCACGTTATTCCCAAGTGACTCCCATGTGATTCCCACGTGATTGACGCATGATTCCCCCGTGACTCCCACGTGATTGACTCGTGATTCCCACGTGATTCCCAAGTGATTCCCACGTGATTCCCACGGGATTGACACGTGATTCCCACGTGATTCCCACGTGATTGACACATGATTCCCACGTGACTCCAACGTGATTCCCACGTAATTGTCATGTGATTCCCACGTGATTCCCACGTGATTGACTCGTGATTCCCATATGATTCCCACGTGATTCCAACGTGATTGACACGTGATTCCCACGTGATTCCCACGTGATTGACACGTGATTTCCACGTGATTCCCACTTGATTCTCACATGATTGACACGTGATTGACACGTGATTCCCACGTGAATCCCACGTGATTCCCATGTGATTCCCACGTGATTGACACGTGATTCCCACCTTATTCCCACGTGATTCCCAAGGGATTGAAATGTTATTCCCACATGATTGGTACGTGATTCAAACTTGATTGACATGTGTTTCCCACGTGACTGACACGTGATTCCCACGTAATTCCCACGTGATTCCCACGAGATTCCCACGTGATTCCCACGTGATTGGCACGAGATTCCCACATGATTGGCACGAGATTCCGACATAATTCCCACGTGATTCCCACGTGATTGACACGTAATTCCCACGTGACTCCCACGTGATTGACACGTGATTCCCACGTGATTCCCACGTGATTCCCACGTGATTCCCACATGATTGGCATGAGATTCCGACGTAATTCCCACGTGATTCCCACGTGATTGACACGTAATTCCCACGTGTTTCCCACGTGATTGACGAATGATTTCCACGTGATTCCCACGTGATTGACACGTGATTCCCACGTGAATCCCACGTGATTCTCACGTAATTCCCACGTGATTGACACGTGATTCCCACGTGATAATCACGTGATTCCCATGTGATTCCCAAGAGATTGATACGTGATTCCCACGTGCTTCCAACGTGATTCCCACGTTATTCCCAAGTGATTGACACATGATTCCAACGTGATTCCCAAGTGATTCCCACGTGATTGACACGTGATTCCCACGTGATTCAAAAGTGATTCCCACGTGATTCCAACGTGATTGACACGTGATTCCCAAATGATTCCCGTGTGATACCAATGTGATGCCCACGTGATTGACACGTGATTCCTACGTGATTCCCTCGTGATTGACACGTGATTCCCAAATGATTCCCACGTGATTGACACGTTATTCCCACGTGATTCCTACTTGATTACCACGTGATTCCCACATTATTCCCACATGACTCCCATGTGATTCCCACGTGATTGATGCATGATTCCCACGTGATTCCCAAGTAATTCCTACGTGATTCCCACGTGATTGACACGTGATTCCCACCTTATTCCCACGTGATTCCCACGGGATTGACTCATGATTCCCACGTGATTCCCACGTGATTGACACGTGATGTCCACGTGATTCCCACTTGATTCTCACATGACTGACACGTGATAGACACGTGATTCCCACGTGAATCCCACGTGATTCCCATGTGATTCCCACGTGATTGACACGTGATTCCCACCTTATTCCCACGTGATTCCCAAGGGATTGAAATGTCATTCCCACGTGATTGCCACGTGATTCAAACTTGATTGACATGTGATTCCCAAGTGATTGACACGTGATTCCCACGTGATTGACACGTGATTCCCACGTAATTCCATCATGATTCCCACGAGATTCCCACGTGATTCCCACGTGATTCCCACGTGATTGACACGTAATTCCCACGTGATTCCCACGTGATTGACACGTGATTCCCACGTGATTCCCACGTGATTCCCACGTGATTCCCACGTGATTCCCACGTGATTCTCACGTGATTCCCACGTGATTCCCACGTGATTGACACGTGATTCCAAAGTGATTCCCACGTGATTCCCATATGATTCCAACGTGAATGACACGTGATTCCCAAATGATTCACTCGTGATGCCAACGTGATTGACACGTCATTCCCACGTGATCCCAACTTGATTGACACGAGATTCCCATGTGATTTCCACGTGATTAAATGTGATTCCCACGATATTCCCACGTGATTGATACGTGATTCCCAAGTGATTCCCACGTGATTAACACGTGATTCCCACGTGATTCCCTCGTGATTGACACGTGATTCCCACGTGATAGACGCATGATCACCACTTGATCACCACGTGATTCCATCGTGATTGACACGTGACTCCCACATGACTCCCTCGTTATTGACACGTGATACCCACGTGATTCCCACTTGATTCCCACGTGATTCCCACGTGACTCCCACATGATTCCCACGTGATTGACGCATGATTCCCACGTGATTCCCACGTGATTGAAACGTGATTCCCACGTGATTCCCACGTGATTCTCACGTAATTCCCACGTGATTGACACGTGATTCCCACGTGATTATCACGTGATTCCCACGTTATTCCCAAGTGATTTACACATGATTCCAACGTGATTCCCAAGTGATTCCCACGTGATTGACACGTGATTCCCACATAATTGACACGTGATTTCCACGTGATTCCCACTTGATTCTCACATGATTGACACGTGATTTACACGTGATTCCCACGAGAATCCCACATGATTCCCATCTGATTCCCACGTGAGTGACACGTGATTCCCACCTTATTCCCACGTGATTCCCACGGGATTGACATGTCATTCCCACGTGATTGCCACGTGATTCCCACGTGATTGACATGTGATTCCCACGTGATTCCCCCGTGATTCCCACTTGATTCCCAAATGATTCCCACGTGATGCCCACATGATGCTCACGTGATTGACACGTGATTCCCACGTGATTCAAACGTAATTCCATCGTGATTGACAAGTGATTCCCACATGATTCACACGATATTGACACGTGATTCCAACGTGATTCCCACATGATTACCACGTGATTTCCATGTGATTCCCACGTGACTCCCACGTGATTCCCACGTGATTGACGCATGATCACCACTTGAGTCCCACGTGATTCCATCATGATTGACACGTGACTCCCACATGACTCCCACGTGATTGACACGTGATACCCACGTTATTCCCACTTGATTCCCACGTATTTCCCACGTGACTCCCACGTGTTTCCCACGTGATTGACGCATGATTTCCACGTGATTCCCACGTGATTCCCAAGTGATTGACACGTGATTCCCACGTGATTCTCACGTGATTCCCACGTGATTGACACGTGAGTCCCACGTGATTATCACGTGATTCCCATGTGATTCCCAAGTGAGTGACACGTGATTCCCACGTGCTTCCCACGTGATTCCCACGTGATTCCCAAGTGATTGACACATGATTCCAACGTGATTCCCAAGTGATTCCCACATGATTGACACGTGATTCTCACGTGATTGAAACGTGATTCCCACGTGATTGACACGTGATTCCCACGTGATTCCCACGTGATTGACACGTCATTCCCACGTGATTCCCATGTGATTCCCACGTGATTGACTCATGATTACCACTTGATTCCCACGTAATTCCATCGTGATTGACACGTGATTCCCACGAGATTCCCACGTGATTCCCACGTGATTGACACCCGTTTCCCACATTATACCCAAGTGATTCCCACATGATTGACACGTGATTCCCACGTGATTGACACGTGATTCCCACGTGATTCCCACGTGATTGACACGTGACTTACACGTGATTCCCCCGTGACTCTAACGTGATTCCCACGTAATTGACATGTGATTCCCACGTGATTCCCACGTGATTGACACGTGATTCCCATATGATTACCACGTGATTCCAACGTGATTGACACATGATGCCCATGTGATTCCCACGTGATTCCTACGTGATTACCACGTGTTTCCCACGTTATTCCCACGTGATTCCCAAATGATTTCCACATGATGCCCACGTGATGTCCACGTGATTGACACGTGATTCCCACATGATTTCCACGTGATTGACACGTGATTCCCACGTGATTCACACGTAATTCCATCGTGATTAACACTCGATTCCCACATGATTCCCACGATATTGAAACGTGATTCCAGCGTGATTCCCACGTGATTAGCACGTGATTCCCATGTGATTCCCTCGTAATTGACGCATGATTACCACTTGATTCCCACGTGATTCCCTCATGATTGACACGTGATTCCCACCTGACTCCCACGTGATTGTCACGTGATTCCCACGTGATTGGCACGTGATTCACACGTGATTGACACGTGATTCACACGTGATTCTCACGTGATTGACACGTGATTCCTACGTGATTGACACGTGATTCCCATGTGATTCCCACGTGATTCCTATGGGATTGACACGTGATTTCCAGGTGATTCCCACGTGATTCTCACGTGATTGACACGTCATTCCCACGTGATTCGCACCTGATTCATACGTGATTCCCACGTGATTAACACGTGATTCCCAGGTGATTCCCAAATGATTGTCACGTGATTCCCACGTGATTCCCACATGATTCCCATGTGATTGACACGTGATTACCACGTGATTCCCACGTGATTTACACGTGATTCCTACGTGATTGACACGTGATTCCCACGTTATTCCCACGTGATTTCTATGGATTGACACGTGATTCCCACGTGATTCCCACGTGATTCCCAAGTGATTGACAGGTGATTCCCACGTGATTCCCACGTCAGTCCCATATGATTCCAACGTGATTGACACGTGATTCCCAAATGATTCCCACGTGATGCCCACGTGATTGACACGAGATTCCCATGTGATTTCCACGTGATTAAATGTGATTCCCACGTGATTCTCACGTGATTGATACGTGATTCCCAAGTGATTCCAACGTGATTAACCCGTGATTCCCACGTGATTCCCATGTGATTGTCACGTGATTCCCACGTGATTCCCACGTGTTTCCACGTGATTGACCCATGATACCCACGTGATTCCCACGTGATTCCAACGTGATTGACACGTGAATCTCACGTGAATGACACGAGATTCTCACGTGATTCCCACGTGATTCCCCCGTGATTGACACGTGATTCTCACGTGATTCCCATGTGATTACCACCTGATTTCCACGAGATTTCAACGTGACTGCAACGTGATTCCCACATGATTGATGCATGATTCCCACGTGATTCCCACGTGATTCCCACGTGGTTGACACGTGATTCCCACGTGATTCCCGCGTGATTCCCACGTGATTGACACGTGATTCCCACGTATTTCTAACGTGATTCCCACGTGATTTCCACGTGATTGACACATGATTCCCACGTGCTTCCCACGTGATTCCCACGTCATTGACAGGTGATTCCCACGTGATTCCCACGTGATTCCCACGTGATTGATAGGTGATTCCCACGTGATTCCCACGTGAATGATACGTGATTCCTACGTGCTTCCCACGTGATTCCCACGTGATTGACACGTGATTCCCACGTATTTCTCACGTGATTCCCACGTGATTTCCACGTGATTGACACATGATTCCCACATGATTCCCACGTGATTGACACGTGATTCCCACTTGATTCCCACGTGATTACCACGTGATTCCCACGTTATTCCCACGTGACTCCCATGTGATTCACACGTGATTGATGCATGATTCCCACGTGACTCCCACGTGATTGACGCATGATTCCCACGTGATTCCCAAGTGATTCCCACGGGATTGACACGTGATTCCCATGTGATTCCCAAGTGATTGACACGTGATTCCCATATGATGCCCACGTGATTCCAACGTGATTGACACGTGATTCCCACGTGATTGACACGTGATTTCCACGTGATTCCCACGTGATTCCCATGTAATTCCCACGTGATTGACACGTGATTCCCACCTTATTCCCACGTGATTCCCAAGGGATTGAAATGTCATTCCCACGTGATTGCCACGTGATTCTCACGTGATTGACATGTGATTCCCACGTGATTGACACGTGATTCCCACGTGAATCCCACGTGATTCCCATGTGATTCCCACGTGATTGGCACGTGATTCCCACCTTATTCCCACGTGATTCCCAAGGGATTGAAATGTCATTCCCACGTGATTGCCACGTGATTCCCACGTGATTGCCATGTGATTCCCACGTGATTGACACGTGATTCCCACCTGATTCCCACGTGATTCCCACGTGATTCCCACGTGATTACCACAGGATTGACACGTGATTCCCACGTGATTGACATGTGATTCCCACGTGATTCCCACGTGATTGAAAAGTGATTCCCACCTTATTCCCACGTGATTCCCAAGGGATTGAAATGTCATTCCCACGTGATTACCACGTGATTCCCACGTGATTGACATGTGATTCCCACGTGATTGACACGTGATTCCCACGTGATACCCAAGTGATTCCCACATGATTGACACGTGATTCCCACGTGTTTGACACGTGATTCCCACGTGATTCCCACCTGATTCCCACCTGATTCCCACCTGATTCCCACCTGATTCCCACGGGATTGAAACATGTTTCCCACGTGATTGACACATGATTCCCACGTGATTCAAAAGTGATTCCCACGTGATTCCAACGTGATTGACACGTGATTCCCAAATGATTCCCGCGTGATACCCATGTGATGCCCACGTGATTGACACGTGATTACTACGTGATTCCCTCGTGATTGACACGTGATTCCCACAGGATTTCCACGTGATTGACACGTTATTCCCACGTGATTCCTACGTGATTACCACGTGTTTCCCACGTTATTCCCACGTGATTCCCAAATGATTTCCACATGATGCCCACGTGATGTCCACGTGATTGACACGTGATTCCCACATGATTTCCACGTGATTGACACGTGATTCCCACGTGATTCACACGTAATTCCATCGTGATTAACACTCGATTCCCACATGATTCCCACGATATTGAAACGTGATTCCAGCGTGATTCCCACGTGATTAGCACGTGATTCCCATGTGATTCCCTCGTAATTGACGCATGATTACCACTTGATTCCCACGTGACTCCCTCATGATTGACACGTGATTCCCACCTGACTCCCACGTGATTGTCACGTGATTCCCACGTGATTGGCACGTGATTCACACGTGATTGACACGTGATTCACACGTGATTCTCACGTGATTGACACGTGATTCCTACGTGATTGACACGTGATTCCCATGTGATTCCCACGTGATTCCTATGGGATTGACACGTGATTTCCAGGTGATTCCCACGTGATTCTCACGTGATTGACACGTCATTCCCACGTGATTCGCACCTGATTCATACGTGATTCCCACGTGATTAACACGTGATTCCCAGGTGATTCCCAAATGATTGTCACGTGATTCCCACGTGATTCCCACATGATTCCCATGTGATTGACACGTGATTACCACGTGATTCCCACGTGATTTACACGTGATTCCTACGTGATTGACACGTGATTCCCACGTTATTCCCACGTGATTTCTATGGATTGACACGTGATTCCCACGTGATTCCCACGTGATTCCCTAGTGATTGACAGGTGATTCCCACGTGATTCCCACGTCAGTCCCATATGATTCCAACGTGATTGACACGTGATTCCCAAATGATTCCCACGTGATGCCCACGTGATTGACACGAGATTCCCATGTGATTTCCACGTGATTAAATGTGATTCCCACGTGATTCTCACGTGATTGATACGTGATTCCCAAGTGATTCCAACGTGATTAACCCGTGATTCCCACGTGATTCCCATGTGATTGTCACGTGATTCCCACGTGATTCCCACGTGTTTCCACGTGATTGACCCATGATACCCACGTGATTCCCACGTGATTCCAACGTGATTGACACGTGAATCTCACGTGAATGACACGAGATTCTCACGTGATTCCCACGTGATTCCCCCGTGATTGACACGTGATTCTCACGTGATTCCCATGTGATTACCACCTGATTTCCTCGAGATTTCAACGTGACTGCAACGTGATTCCCACATGATTGATGCATGATTCCCACGTGATTCCCACGTGATTCCCACGTGGTTGACACGTGATTCCCACGTGATTCCCGCGTGATTCCCACGTGATTGACACGTGATTCCCACGTATTTCTAACGTGATTCCCACGTGATTTCCACGTGATTGACACATGATTCCCACGTGCTTCCCACGTGATTCCCACGTCATTGACAGGTGATTCCCACGTGATTCCCACGTGATTCCCACGTGATTGATAGGTGATTCCCACGTGATTCCCACGTGAATGATACGTGATTCCTACGTGCTTCCCACGTGATTCCCACGTGATTGACACGTGATTCCCACGTATTTCTCACGTGATTCCCACGTGATTTCCACGTGATTGACACATGATTCCCACATGATTCCCACGTGATTGACACGTGATTCCCACTTGATTCCCACGTGATTACCACGTGATTCCCACGTTATTCCCACGTGACTCCCATGTGATTCACACGTGATTGATGCATGATTCCCACGTGATTCCCACGTGATTGACGCATGATTCCCACGTGATTCCCAAGTGATTCCCACGGGATTGACACGTGATTCCCATGTGATTCCCAAGTGATTGACACGTGATTCCCATGTGACTCCAACGTGATTCCCACGTAATTGTCATGTGATTCCCACGTGATTCCCACGTGATTGACTCGTGATTCCCATATGATGCCCACGTGATTCCAACGTGATTGACACGTGATTCCCACGTGATTGACACGTGATTTCCACGTGATTCCCACGTGATTCCCATGTAATTCCCACGTGATTGACACGTGATTCCCACCTTATTCCCACGTGATTCCCAAGGGATTGAAATGTCATTCCCACGTGATTGCCACGTGATTCTCACGTGATTGACATGTGATTCCCACGTGATTGACACGTGATTCCCACGTGAATCCCACGTGATTCCCATGTGATTCCCACGTGATTGGCACGTGATTCCCACCTTATTCCCACGTGATTCCCAAGGGATTGAAATGTCATTCCCACGTGATTGCCACGTGATTCCCACGTGATTGCCATGTGATTCCCACGTGATTGACACGTGATTCCCACCTGATTCCCACGTGATTCCCACGTGATTCCCACGTGATTACCACAGGATTGACACGTGATTCCCACGTGATTGACATGTGATTCCCACGTGATTCCCACGTGATTGACAAGTGATTCCCACCTTATTCCCACGTGATTCCCAAGGGATTGAAATGTCATTCCCACGTGATTACCACGTGATTCCCACGTGATTGACATGTGATTCCCACGTGATTGACACGTGATTCCCACGTAATTCCCACGTGATTCCCACGTGATTCCCACGGGATTGACACGAGATTCCAACGGGATTGACACGTGATTCCCACATGACTGACACGTGATTCCCACGTGATTCCCACGTGACTCCAACGTGATTGAAACGTGATTTCCACGTGATTCCACCTGATTCTCACATGATTGACACGAGATTGACACGTGATTCCCACGAGAATCCCACGTGATTCCCATGTGATTCCCACGTGATTGACACGTGATTCCCCCCTTATTCCCATGTGATTCCCACGGGATTGACATGTCATTACCACATGATTGCCACGTGATTCCCACGTGATTGACATGTGATTCCCACGTTTTTCCCCCGTGATACCCATGTGAGTCCCAAATGATTCCCACGTGATGCCCACATGAGGCTCACCTGATTGACACGTGATTCCCACATGATTCCCACGTGATTGACACGTGATTCCCCTGTGATTCCATCGTGATTGACACGTGACTCCCACATCACTCCCATGTGATTGACACCTGATTTCCACGTGATTCCCACGAGACTGACAAGTGATTACCACGTGATTGACACGTGATTCCCACATGATTCTCACGTGATTCCCTCATGAATGACACGTGATTCCCACGTGATTCCCACGTGATTGACAAGTGAGTGACACGTGATTCCCACGTGATTCTCAAGTGATTCCCACATGATTGACACGTGATTCCCACGTGATTTCCACGTGATTGATACGTGATTTCCACGTGACTCCCAAGTGATTGACACATGATTTCCATGTGATTTCCTCGTGATTGACAGGTGATTCTCTCGTGATTCCCACGTTATTCCCACGTGATTGACAAGTGATTGATACGTGATTCCCACGTGATTCCCATGTGATTCCCACATGATTGACACGTGATTCCCACGTGATTTCCACGTGATTGACACGTGATTCCCACGTGATACCCATGTGATTCCCACGTGATTGACAAGTGATTGACATGTGATTCCCACGTGATTATCAAGTGATTCCCACGTGATTCCCACGTGATTGACACGTGATTCCCATGTAATACCCACGTGAATCCCACGGGATTGACAGGTGATTCCCAAGAGATTCCCACGTGATTGACACGTGATTCCCTCATGATTCCCACGTGATAGACATGTGATTGACACGTGATTCACACGTGATTCCCACGTGATTGACACCTGATTTCCACGTGATTCCCACGTGATTCCCAGTGATTGACACGTGATTCCCTCGTGATTCCCACATGATTGACACGTGATAAAAATGTGATTCCCACGTGATTCCCCCGTGATTGACACATGATTCCCACGTGATTCACTCGTGATTGCCACGTGATTCCCACATGATTCCCACTTGATTGACATGTGATTCCCACGTGATTCCCATGTGATTCTCTCGTGATTCCCATGTGATTCCCACATGATTCCAACGTGATTGCCACGTGATTCTCTCGTGATTCCCAAGTGATTGCCACGTGATTCTCTCGTGATTCCCATGTGATTCCCACGTGAATCCCACGTGATTGACAATTGATTCCCACCTGACTCCCACGAGATTCTCACGTGATTGACACTTGATTCCCACGTGATTCCGAAGTGATTGACACGTGATTCTGCCGTGATTCCCACGTGATCCCCAGTGATTGACACGTGATTCCCTCGTGATTCCCACGTGATTGACTCGTGATACAAAAGTGATTCCCATGTGATGCCCACGTGATTGACACATGATTCCCACGTGAATCACTCGTGATTGACACGTGATTCCCACGTGATTCTCTCGTGAATCCCACGTGATTGCCACGTGATTCTCTCGTGATTCCCACGTGATTCCCACATGATTCCCATGTGATAGACACGTTATTCCCACGTGATTCCCACGTGATTTACACGTGATTCCTACGTGATTGACACGTGATTCCCACGTTATTCCCACGTGATTTCTATGGATTGACACGTGATTCCCACGTGATTCCCACGTGATTCCCACGTGATTGACACGTGATTCCCACGTGATTTCCACGTGATTGACACATGATTCCCACGTGCTTCCCACGTGATTGACACGAGATTTCAACTTGATTGACACGTGATGCCCACGTGATTCCCACGTGATTGACACGTGATTTCCACGTGATTCCCACTTGATTCTCACATTACTGACACGTGAATGACATGTGATTCCAACGTGATTCCCACGTGATTCCTACGTGATTGACACGTGATTCCCACGTGATTTCCACGTGATTTACCCGTGATTCCCACGTGATTGACACCTGATTTCCACGTGATTCCCACGTGATTCCCACGTGATTGACAAATGATTTCCACGTGATTCCCACGTGATTCCCACGAGACTGACAGGTGATTCCCACGTGATTGACACGTGATTCCCACGTGATTCCCACGTGAATGACACATGATTCCCACGTGATTCCCACGTGATTGACACGTGATTCCCATGTGATTCCCACGTGATTCCCACGTGATTGACAGGTGATTTCCACCTGATTCCCAAAACATTCCCACGTGATTGACACGTGATTCCCACGTAATTCACACGTGATTGACACATGATTCCCACGTGATTTTCAAGTGATTCCCACGTGATTCCCATGTGTCTCCGTCGTGTTTCCAACGTGATTGACACGTGATTCCCACGAGATTCCCACGTGAATGACACGTGATTCCCATGTGATTCCCACGTGACTCCCCCGTGATTTAAACGTGAATCCCAGGTGATTCCCAGGTGATTGACACGTGAGTCCCACGTGATTCCCACGTGATTGAAACATGATTCCCACGTGATTCCCATGTGATTCCCACGTGATTCCCACGTGATTGACACGTGATTCACACGTGATTCACACGTGATTCCCACGTGATTGACACCTGATTTCCACGTGATTCCCACGTGATTCCCAGTGATTGACACGTGATTCCCTCCTGATTCCCACATGATTGACACGTGATAAAAATGTGATTCCCACGTGATTCCCCCGTGATTGACACGTGATTCCCACGTGATTCACTCGTGATTGCCACGTGATTCCCACATGATTCCCACTTGATTGACATGTGATTCCCACGTGATTCCCATGTGATTCTCTCGTGATTCCCATGTGATTCCCACGTGATTCCAACGTGATTGCCACGTGATTCTCTCGTGATTCCCAAGTGATTGCCACGTGATTCTCTCGTGATTCCCATGTGATTCCCACGTGAATCCCACGTGATTGACAATTGATTCCCACCTGACTCCCACGAGATTCTCACGTGATTGACACTTGATTCCCACGTGATTCCGAAGTGATTGACACGTGATTCTGCCGTGATTCCCACGTGATCCCCAGTGATTGACACGTGATTCCCTCGTGATTCCCACGTGATTGACACGTGATACAAAAGTGATTCCCATGTGATGCCCACGTGATTGACACATGATTCCCACGTGAATCACTCGTGATTGACACGTGATTCCCACGTGATTCCCACGTGATTCTCTCGTGAATCCCACGGGATTGCCACATGATTCTCTCGTGATTCCCACGTGATTCCCACGTGATTCCCACGTGATTGAAACGTGATTTCCACGTGATTCCACTTGATTCTCACATGATTGACACGAGATTGACACGTGATTCCCACGAGAATCCCACGTGATTCCCATGTGATTCCCACGTGATTGACACGTGATTCCCACCTTATTCCCACGTGATTCCCACGGGATTGACATGTCATTACCACGTGATTGCCACGTGATTCCCACGTGATTGACATGTGATTCCCACGTTTTTCCCCCGTGATACGCACGTGAGTCCCAAATGATTCCCACGTGATGCCCACATGAGGCTCACCTGATTGACACGTGATTCCCACATGATTCCCACGTGATTGACACGTGATTCCCCTGTGATTCCATCGTGATTGACACGTGACTCCCACATGACTCCCACGTGATTGACACCTGATTTCCACGTGATTCCCACGAGACTGACAAGTGATTCCCACGTGATTGACACGTGATTCCCACATGATTCTCACGTGATTCCCTCGTGAATGACACGTGATTCCCACGTGATTCCCACGTGATTGACAAGTGAGTGACACGTGATTCCCACGTGATTCTCAAGTGATTCCCACATGATTGACACGTGATTCCCACGTGATTTCCATGTGATTGATACGTGATTTCCACGTGACTCCCAAGTGATTGACACATGATTTCCATGTGATTTCCTCGTGATTGACAGGTGATTCTCTCGTGATTCCCACGTTATTCCCACGTGATTGACAAGTGATTGATACGTGATTCCCACGTGATTCCCATGTGATTCCCACATGATTGACACGTGATTCCCACGTGATTTCCACTTGATTGACACGTGATTCCCACGTGATACCCATGTGATTCCCACGTGATTGACAAGTGATTGACACGTGATTCCCACGTGATTATCAAGTGATTCCCACGTGATTCCCACGTGATTGACACGTGATTCCCATGTGATACCCACGTGAATCCCACGGGATTGACAGGTGATTCCCAAGAGATTCCCACGTGATTGACACGTGATTCCCTCGTGATTCCCACGTGATTGACATGTGATTGACACGTGATTCACACGTGATTCCCACGTGATTGACACCTGATTTCCACGTGATTCCCACGTGATTCCCAGTGATTGACACGTGATTCCCTCGTGATTCCCACATGATTGACACGTGATAAAAATGTGATTCCCACGTGATTCCCCCGTGATTGACACGTGATTCCCACGTGATTCACTCGTGATTGCCACATGATTCCCACATGATTCCCACTTGATTGACATGTGATTCCCACGTGATTCCCATGTGATTCTCTCGTGATTCCCATGTGATTCCCACATGATTCCAACGTGATTGCCACGTGATTCTCTCGTGATTCCCAAGTGATTGCCACGTGATTCTCTCGTGATTCCCATGTGATTCCCACGTGAATCCCACGTGATTGACAATTGATTCCCACCTGACTCCCACGAGATTCTCACGTGATTGACACTTGATTCCCACGTGATTCCGAAGTGATTGACACGTGATTCTGCCGTGATTCCCACGTGATCCCCAGTGATTGACACGTGATTCCCTCGTGATTCCCACGTGATTGACACGTGATACAAAAGTGGTTCCCACGTGATTCCCACGTGATTGACATGTGATTCCGACGTGATTCCCACGTGATTGACTCGTGATTCCCATATGATTCCCACGTGATTCCAACATGATTGACACGTGATTCCCATGAGATTCCCACGTGATTGACACGTGATTCCCACGTGATTGACACTTGATTCACACGTGATTTACACGTCATTCCCACGTGATTCAAAAGTGATTCCGACGTGATTCCAACGTGATTTACAAGTGATTCCCAAATGATTCCCGTGTGATACACATGTGATGCCCACCTGACTGACACGTGATTCCTACGTGATTCCCTCGTGATTGACACGTTATTCCCATGTGACTCCTACGTGATTACCACGTGATTCCCACGTTATTCCCAAGTGACTCCCATGTGATTCCCACGTGATTGACGCATGATTCCCCCGTGACTCCCACGTGATTGACTCATGATTCCCACGTGATTCCCAAGTGATTCCCACGTGATTCCCACGGGATTGACACGTGATTCCCACGTGATTCCCACGTGATTGACACATGATTCCCACGTGACTCCAACGTGATTCCCACGTAATTGTCATGTGATTCCCACGTGATTCCCACGTGATTGACTCGTGATTCCCATATGATTCCCACGTGATTCCAACGTGATTGACACGTAATTCCCACGTGATTCCCACGTGATTGACACGTGATTTCCACGTGATTCCCACTTGATTCTCACATGATTGACACGTGATTGACACGTGATTCCCACGTGAATCCCACGTGATTCCCATGTGATTCCCACGTGATTGACACGTGATTCCCACCTTATTCCCACGTGATTCCCAAGGGATTGAAATGTCATTCCCACATGATTGCCACGTGATTCAAACTTGATTGACATGTGTTTCCCACGTGACTGACACGTGATTCCCACGTAATTCCCACGTGATTCCCCCGAGATTCCCACGTGATTCCCACGTGATTCCCACATGATTGGCACGAGATTCCCACATGATTGGCACGAGATTCCGACGTAATTCCCACGTGATTCCTACGTGATTGACACGTAATTCCCACGTGACTCCCACGTAATTGACACGTGATTCCCACGTGATTCCCACGTGATTCCCACATGATTGGCACGAGATTCCGACGTAATTCCAACGTGATTCCCACGTGATTGACGCATGATTCCCTCGTGATTCCCACGTGATTGACACGTGATTCCCACGTGATTATAACGTGATTCCCATGTGATTTCCAAGTGATTGACACGTGATTCCCATGTGCTTCCCACGTGATTCCCACGTTATTCCCAAGTGATTGACACATGATTCCAACGTGATTCCCAAGTGATTCCCACGTGATTGACACGTGATTCCCACGTGATTGACACGTGATTCCCACGTGATTCCTAAGTGATTGACACGTCATTTCCACGTGATTCCCATGTGATTCCCACGTGATTAACACGTGATTCCCAGGGGATTCCCAAATGATTGTCACGTGATTCCCACGTGATTCACACGTGATTCACACGTGATTCACACGTAATTCCATCGTGATTGACACGTGATTCCCACATGATTCCCACGTTATTGACACGTGATTCGAACCTGATTCCCACGTGATTCCCACGTGATTCCATCATGATTCCCACCTGATTCCCACGGGATTGAAACGTGTTTCCCACGTGATTGAAACGTGATTCCCACGTGATTCAAAAGTGATTCCCACGTGATTCCAATGTGATTGACACGTGATTCCCAAATGATTCCCTTGTGATACCCATGTGATGCCCACGTGATTGACACGTGATTCCCACATGATTCCCACGTGATTGACACGTTATTCCCTCGTGATTCCTACGTGATTACGTGATTCCCACGTTATTCCCACGTGACTCCCATGTGATTCCCACGTGATTTACGCATGATTCCCACGTGATTCCCACGTGATTCCCACGTGATTCCCACGTGATTGACACGTGATTCCCACCTTATTCCCACGTGATTCCCACGGGATTGACTCGTGATTCCCACGTGATTCCCACGTGATTGATATGTCATTCCCACGTGATTCCCACGTGATTGACACGTGATTCCCACGTGATTCCCACATGATTCCCACGTGATTCCCAAATGATTCCCACGTGATGTCCACGTGATGCCCACGTGATTGACACGTGATTCCCACATGATTCCCACGTGATTGAAACGTGATTCCAGCGTGATTCCCACGTGATTGGCGCGGGATTCCCATGTGATTACCACGTGACTCCCACGTGATTCCCACGTGATAGACACGTGATTCCCACGTGATTCCCACGTGACAACAACGTGATTCCCACGTAACTGACATGTGATTCCTATGTGATTCCCACGTGATTGACTCGTGATTCCCATATGATTCCCACGTGATTCCAACATGATTGACACGTGATTCCCACGTGATTCCCACGTGATTGACACGTGATTCACACGTGATTGACACGTGATTCCCACGTGATTGACACGTGATTCCCACGTGATTCCCACGTGATTCCCACGTGATTGGCACGAGATTCCGACGTACTTCCCACGTGATTCCCACGTGATTGACACGTAATTCCCACGTGACTCCCACGTGATTGACACGTGATTCCCACGTGATTCCCACGTGATTGGCACGATATTCCGACGTAATTCCCACGTGATTCCCACGTGATTGACACGTAATTCCCACGTGTTTCCCACGTGATTGACACGTGATTCCCACGTGATTCCCACGTAATTGACACGTGATTCCCACGTGATTCCCACGTGATTCTCACGTAAGTCCCACGTGACTGACACGTGATTCCCACGTGATTATCACGTGATTCCCATATGATTCCCAAGAGATTGACACGTGATTCCCACGTGCTTCCCACGTGATTCCCACGTTATTCCCAAGTGATTGACACGTGATTCCAACGTGATTCCCAAGTGATTCCAACGTGATTGACACGTGATTCCCAAATGATTCCCGTGTGATACCCATGTGATGCCCACGTGATTGACACGTGATTCCTACGTGATTCCCTCGTGATTGACACGTGATTCCCGCATGATTCCCACGTGATTGACACGTTATTCCCACGTGATTCCTACTTGATTACCACGTGATTCCCACATTATTCCCACGTGACTCCCATGTGATTCCCACGTGATTGATGCATGATTCCCACGTGATTTCCAAGTGATTCCTACGTGATTCCCACGTGATTGACACGTGATTCCCAACTTATTCCCACGTGATTCCCACGGGATTGACTCATGATTGCCACGTGATTCCCACGTGATTGACACGTGATATCCACGTGATTCCCACTTGATTCTCACATGACTGACACGTGATTGACACGTGATTCCCACGTGATTCCCAAATGATTCCCACGTGATTCCCAAATGATTCCCACGTGTTGTCCACGTGATACCCACGTGATTGACACGTGATTCCCACATGATTCCCACGTGATTGAAACGTGATTCCAGCGTGATTCCCACGTGATTGGCGCGTGATTCCCATGTGATTCCCACGTGACTCCCACGTGATTCCCACGTGATAGACACGTGATTCCCACGTGATTCCCACGTGACAACAATGTGATTCCCACGTAATTGACATGTGATTCCGACGTGATTCCCACGTGATTAACTCGTGATTCCCATATGATTCCCACGTGATTCCAACATGATTGACACGTGATTCCCATGAGATTCCCACGTGATTGACACGTGATTCCCACGTGATTGACACGTGATTCACACGTGATTTACACGTGATTCCCACGTGATTCAAAAGTGATTCCGACGTGATTCCAACGTGATTTACAAGTGATTCCCAAATGATTCCCGTGTGATACACATGTGATGCCCACCTGACTGACACGTGATTCCTACGTGATTCCCTCGTGATTGACACGTTATTCCCATGTGACTCCTACGTGATTACCACGTGATTCCCACGTTATTCCCAAGTGACTCCCATGTGATTCCCACGTGATTGACGCATGATTCCCCCGTGACTCCCACGTGATTGACTCGTGATTCCCACGTGATTCCCAAGTGATTCCCACGTGATTCCCACGGGATTGACACGTGATTCCCACGTGATTCCCACGTGATTGACACATGATTCCCACGTGACTCCAACGTGATTCCCACGTAATTGTCATGTGATTCCCACGTGATTCCCACGTGATTGACTCGTGATTCCCATATGATTCCCACGTGATTCCAACGTGATTGACACGTGATTCCCACGTGATTCCCACGTGATTGACACGTGATTTCCACGTGATTCCCACTTGATTCTCACATGATTGACACGTGATTGACACGTGATTCCCACGTGAATCCCACGTGATTCCCATGTGATTCCCACGTGATTGACACGTGATTCCCACCTTATTCCCACGTGATTCCCAAGGGATTGAAATGTTATTCCCACATGATTGGTACGTGATTCAAACTTGATTGACATGTGTTTCCCACGTGACTGACACGTGATTCCCACGTAATTCCCACGTGATTCCCACGAGATTCCCACGTGATTCCCACGTGATTGGCACGAGATTCCCACATGATTGGCACGAGATTCCGACATAATTCCCACGTGATTCCCACGTGATTGACACGTAATTCCCACGTGACTCCCACGTGATTGACACGTGATTCCCACGTGATTCCCACGTGATTCCCACGTGATTCCCACATGATTGGCATGAGATTCCGACGTAATTCCCACGTGATTCCCACGTGATTGACACGTAATTCCCACGTGTTTCCCACGTGATTGACGAATGATTTCCACGTGATTCCCACGTGATTGACACGTGATTCCCACGTGAATCCCACGTGATTCTCACGTAATTCCCACGTGATTGACACGTGATTCCCACGTGATAATCACGTGATTCCCATGTGATTCCCAAGAGATTGATACGTGATTCCCACGTGCTTCCAACGTGATTCCCACGTTATTCCCAAGTGATTGACACATGATTCCAACGTGATTCCCAAGTGATTCCCTCGTGATTGACACGTGATTCCCACGTGATTCAAAAGTGATTCCCACGTGATTCCAACGTGATTGACACGTGATTCCCAAATGATTCCCATGTGATACCAATGTGATGCCCACGTGATTGACACGTGATTCCTACGTGATTCCCTCGTGATTGACACGTGATTCCCAAATGATTCCCATGTGATTGACACGTTATTCCCACGTGATTCCTACTTGATTACCACGTGATTCCCACATTATTCCCACATGACTCCCATGTGATTCCCACGTGATTGATGCATGATTCCCACGTGATTCCCAAGTAATTCCTACGTGATTCCCACGTGATTGACACGTGATTCCCACCTTATTCCCACGTGATTCCCACGGGATTGACTCATGATTCCCACGTGATTCCCACGTGATTGACACGTGATGTCCACGTGATTCCCACTTGATTCTCACATGACTGACACGTGATAGACACGTGATTCCCACGTGAATCCCACGTGATTCCCATGTGATTCCCACGTGATTGACACGTGATTCCCACCTTATTCCCACGTGATTCCCAAGGGATTGAAATGTCATTCCCACGTGATTGCCACGTGATTCAAACTTGATTGACATGTGATTCCCAAGTGATTGACACGTGATTCCCACGTGATTGACACGTGATTCCCACGTAATTCCATCATGATTCCCACGAGATTCCCACGTGATTCCCACGTGATTCCCACGTGATTGGCACGAGATTCCCACGTGATTGGCACGAGATTCCGACGTAATTCCCACGTGATTCCCACGTGATTGACACGTAATTCCCACGTGATTCCCACGTGATTGACACGTGATTCCCACGTGATTCCCACGTGATTCCCACGTGATTCCCACGTGATTCCCACGTGATTCTCACGTGATTCCCACGTGATTCCCACGTGATTGACACGTGATTCCAAAGTGATTCCCACGTGATTCCCATATGATTCCAACGTGAATGACACGTGATTCCCAAATGATTCACTCGTGATGCCAACGTGATTGACACGTCATTCCCACGTGATCCCAACTTGATTGACACGAGATTCCCATGTGATTTCCACGTGATTAAATGTGATTCCCACGATATTCCCACGTGATTGATACGTGATTCCCAAGTGATTCCCACGTGATTAACACGTGATTCCCACGTGATTCCCTCGTGATTGACACGTGATTCCCACGTGATAGACGCATGATCACCACTTGATCACCACGTGATTCCATCGTGATTGACACGTGACTCCCACATGACTCCCTCGTGATTGACACGTGATACCCACGTGATTCCCACTTGATTCCCACGTGATTCCCACGTGACTCCCACATGATTCCCACGTGATTGACGCATGATTCCCACGTGATTCCCACGTGATTGAAACGTGATTCCCACGTGATTCCCACGTGATTCTCACGTAATTCCCACGTGATTGACACGTGATTCCCACGTGATTATCACGTGATTCCCACGTTATTCCCAAGTGATTTACACATGATTCCAACGTGATTCCCAAGTGATTCCCACGTGATTGACACGTGATTCCCACATAATTGACACGTGATTTCCACGTGATTCCCACTTGATTCTCACATGATTGACACGTGATTTACACGTGATTCCCACGAGAATCCCACATGATTCCCATCTGATTCCCACGTGAGTGACACGTGATTCCCACCTTATTCCCACGTGATTCCCACGGGATTGACATGTCATTCCCACGTGATTGCCACGTGATTCCCACGTGATTGATATGTGATTCCCACGTGAGTGACACGTGATTCCCACCTTATTCCCACGTGATTCCCACGGGATTGACATGTCATTCCCACGTGATTGCCACGTGATTCCCACGTGATTGACATGTGATTCCCACGTGATTCCCCCGTGATTCCCACTTGATTCCCAAATGATTCCCACGTGATGCCCACATGATGCTCACGTGATTGACACGTGATTCACACATGATTCCCACGTGATTGACACGTGATTCCCACGTGATTCAAACGTAATTCCATCGTGATTGACAAGTGATTCCCACATGATTCACACGATATTGACACGTGATTCCAACGTGATTCCCACATGATTACCACGTGATTTCCATGTGATTCCCACGTGACTCCCACGTGATTCCCACGTGATTGACGCATGATCACCACTTGAGTCCCACGTGATTCCATCATGATTGACACGTGACTCCCACATGACTCCCACGTGATTGACACGTGATACCCACGTTATTCCCACTTGATTCCCACGTATTTCCCACGTGACTCCCACGTGTTTCCCACGTGATTGACGCATGATTTCCACGTGATTCCCACGTGATTCCCAAGTGATTGACACGTGATTCCCACGTGATTCCCACGTGATTCTCACGTGATTCCCACGTGATTGACACGTGAGTCCCACGTGATTATCACGTGATTCCCATGTGATTCCCAAGTGAGTGACACGTGATTCCCACGTGCTTCCCACGTGATTCCCACGTGATTCCCAAGTGATTGACACATGATTCCAACGTGATTCCCAAGTGATTCCCACATGATTGACACGTGATTCTCACGTGATTGAAACGTGATTCCCACGTGATTGACACGTGATTCCCACGTGATTCCCACGTGATTGACACGTCATTCCCACGTGATTCCCATGTGATTCCCACGTGATTGACTCATGATTACCACTTGATTCCCACGTAATTCCATCGTGATTGACACGTGATTCCCACGAGATTCCCACGTGATTCCCACGTGATTGACACCCGTTTCCCACATTATACCCAAGTGATTCCCACATGATTGACACGTGATTCCCACGTGATTGACACGTGATTCCCACGTGATTCCCACGTGATTGACACGTGACTTACACGTGATTCCCCCGTGACTCTAACGTGATTCCCACGTAATTGACATGTGATTCCCACGTGATTCCCACGTGATTGACACGTGATTCCCATATGATTACCACGTGATTCCAACGTGATTGACACATGATGCCCATGTGATTCCCACGTGATTGACACGTGATTTCCATGTGATTCCCACTTGATTCTCACATGATTGACATGTGATTGACACGTGATTCCCACGTGAATCCCACGTGATTCCCACGTGATTCCTACATGATTGACACGTGATTCGCACGTGATTCACACGTAATTCCATCGTGATTGACACTCGATTCCCACATGATTCCCACGATATTGACACGTGATTCCACCGTGATTTCCACGTGATTAGCACGTGATTCCCATGTGATTCCCACGTGTTTGACGTATGATTACCACTTGATTCCCACGTGATTCCATCATGATTGACACGTGATTCCCACATGACTCCCACGTGAATGTCACGTGATCCCCACGTGATTCCCACGTGATTCCCACGTGATTCACGTGACTCCCACGTGATTCCCACGTGATTGGCACATGATTCCCACGTGATTCCCACGTGATTGACACGTTATTCCCACGTGATTCCCACGTGATGTACACGTGATTCCTACGTGATTCCTCGTGATTCCCACGTGATTGACACGTGATTCCCACGTGATTCCCACGTGATTCATACGTGATTCCCACGTGATTCCCTCGTGATTAACACGTGATTCCTAGGTGATTCACAAATGATTGTCACGTGATTCCCACGTGATTCCCACGTGATTCCCACATGATTCCCACGTGATTGACACGTGATTCCCACGTGATTCCCACGTGATTGACACCTGATTCCTACGTGATTGACACGTGATTCCCACGTGATTCCCACGTGATTCCTATAGGATTGACACGTGATTCCCACGTTATTCCCACGTGATTCCCACGTGATTGACACGTGATTCCCACGTGATTCCCACGTGATTCCCATATGATTCCAACGTGAATGACACGTGATTCCCAAATGATTACCACGTGATACCAACGTGAATGACACGTCATTCCCACGTGATTCCAACTTGATTGACACGAGATTCCCATGTGATTTCCACGTGATTAAATGTGATTCCCACGATATTCCCACGTGATTGATACGTGATTCCCAAGTGATTCCCACGTGATTAACACGTGATTCCCACGTGATTCCCTCGTGATTGACACGTGATTCCCACGTGATAAATGCATGATGACCACTTGATTACCACGTGATTCCATCGTGATTGACACGTGACTCCCACATGACTCCCACGTGATTGACACGATATACCCACGTGATTCCGACTTGATTCCCACGTTATTCCCACGTGACTCCCACATGATTCCCACGTGATTGACGCATGATTCCCACGTGATTACCACGTGATTCCCATGTGATTCCCACGTGATTCTCACGTAATTCCCACGTGATTGATACGTGATTCCCACGTGATTATCACGTGATTCCCACGTTATTCCCAAGTGATTGACACATGATTCCAACGTGATTCCCATGTGATTCCCACGTGATTAACACGTGATTCCCAGGTGATTCCCAAATGATTGTCACGTGATTCCCACGTGATTCACACGTGATTCACACGTAATTCCATCGTGATTGACACGTGATTCCCACATGATTCCCACGTTATTGACACGTGATTCCAACGTGATTCCCACGTGATTACCACGAGATTCCCATGTGATTCCCACGTGACTCCCACGTGATTCCAACGTGATTGACGCATGATTACCACTTGATTCCCACGTGATTCCATCGTGATTCCCACCTGATTCCCACGGGATTGCCACGTGACTCCCATGTGAATCCCAGGTGATTGACGCATGATTCCCACGTGATTCCCACTTGATTCTCACATGATTGACACGAGATTGACACGTGATTCCCACGAGAATCCCACGTGATTCCCATGTGATTCCCACGTGATTGACACGTGATTCCCAACTCATTCCCACGTGATTCCCACGGGATTGACATGTCATTCCCACGTGATTGCCACGTGATTCCCACGTGATTGACATGTGATTCCCACGTGATTCCCCCGTGATTCCCACGTGAGTCCCAAATGATTCCCACGTGATGCCCACATGATGCTCACGTGATTGACACGTGATTCCCACATGATTCCCACGTGATTGACACGTGATTCCCACGTGATTCACACGTAATTTCATCGTGATTGACACGTGATTCCCACATGATTCCAACGAAATTGACACGTGATTCCAACGTGATTCCCACATGATTACCACGTGATTACCATGTGATTCCCACGTGACTCCCACGTGATTGACGCATGATCACCACTTGATTCCCACGTGATTCCATCGTGATTGACACGTGACTCCCACATGACACCCACGTGATTGACACATGATACCCACCTGATTCCCACTTGATACCCACGTGATTGCCACGTGACTCCCACGTGATTCCCACGTGATTGACGCATGATTTCCACGTGATTATCACGTGATTCCCACGTGATTCCCACGTGATTGACACGTGATTCCCACATGATTATCACGTGATTCCCATGTGATTCCCAAGTGATTGACACGTGATTCCCACGTGATTCCCACCTGATTCCCACATGATTCCCAAGTGATTGACACATGATTCCAACGTGATTCCCAAGTGATTCCCACATGATTGACACGTGATTCCCATGTGATTCACACGTGATTCCCACGTGATTCCCACGTGATTGACAGGTCATTCCCACGTGATTCCCATGTGATTCCCACGTGATTAACACGTGATTCCCAGGTGATTCCCAAATGATTGTCACGTTGTTCCCACGTGATTCACACGTATTTCCATCGTGATTGACACGTGATTCCCACATGATTCCCACATTATTGACACGTGATTCCAACCTGATTCCCACGTGATTCCATCGTGACTGACATGTGATTCCCACGAGATTCCCACGTGATTCCCACGGGATTGACACGTGATTCCCACGTGATACCCAAGTGATTCCCACATGATTGACACGTGATTCCCACGTGTTTGACACGTGATTCCCATGTGATTCCCACCTGATTCCCACCTGATTCCCACCTGATTCCCACCTGATTCCCACGGGATTGAAACATGTTTCCCACGTGATTGACACATGATTCCCACGTGATTCAAAAGTGATTCCCACGTGATTCCAACGTGATTGACACGTGATTCCCAAATGATTCCCGCGTGATACCCATGTGATGCCCACGTGATTGACACGTGATTACTACGTGATTCCCTCGTGATTGACACGTGATTCCCACAGGATTTCCACGTGATTGACACGTTATTCCCACGTGATTCCTACGTGATTACCACGTGTTTCCCACGTTATTCCCACGTGATTCCCAAATGATTTCCACATGATGCCCACGTGATGTCCACGTGATTGACACGTGATTCCCACATGATTTCCACGTGATTGACACGTGATTCCCACGTGATTCACACGTAATTCCATCGTGATTAACACTCGATTCCCACATGATTCCCACGATATTGAAACGTGATTCCAGCGTGATTCCCACGTGATTAGCACGTGATTCCCATGTGATTCCCTCGTAATTGACGCATGATTACCACTTGATTCCCACGTGACTCCCTCATGATTGACACGTGATTCCCACCTGACTCCCACGTGATTGTCACGTGATTCCCACGTGATTGGCACGTGATTCACACGTGATTGACACGTGATTCACACGTGATTCTCACGTGATTGACACGTGATTCCTACGTGATTGACACGTGATTCCCATGTGATTCCCACGTGATTCCTATGGGATTGACACGTGATTTCCAGGTGATTCCCACGTGATTCTCACGTGATTGACACGTCATTCCCACGTGATTCGCACCTGATTCATACGTGATTCCCACGTGATTAACACGTGATTCCCAGGTGATTCCCAAATGATTGTCACGTGATTCCCACGTGATTCCCACATGATTCCCATGTGATTGACACGTGATTACCACGTGATTCCCACGTGATTTACACGTGATTCCTACGTGATTGACACGTGATTCCCACGTTATTCCCACGTGATTTCTATGGATTGACACGTGATTCCCACGTGATTCCCACGTGATTCCCAAGTGATTGACAGGTGATTCCCACGTGATTCCCACGTCAGTCCCATATGATTCCAACGTGATTGACACGTGATTCCCAAATGATTCCCACGTGATGCCCACGTGATTGACACGAGATTCCCATGTGATTTCCACGTGATTAAATGTGATTCCCACGTGATTCTCACGTGATTGATACGTGATTCCCAAGTGATTCCAACGTGATTAACCCGTGATTCCCACGTGATTCCCATGTGATTGTCACGTGATTCCCACGTGATTCCCACGTGTTTCCACGTGATTGACCCATGATACCCACGTGATTCCCACGTGATTCCAACGTGATTGACACGTGAATCTCACGTGAATGACACGAGATTCTCACGTGATTCCCACGTGATTCCCCCGTGATTGACACGTGATTCTCACGTGATTCCCATGTGATTACCACCTGATTTCCACGAGATTTCAACGTGACTGCAACGTGATTCCCACATGATTGATGCATGATTCCCACGTGATTCCCACGTGATTCCCACGTGGTTGACACGTGATTCCCACGTGATTCCCGCGTGATTCCCACGTGATTGACACGTGATTCCCACGTATTTCTAACGTGATTCCCACGTGATTTCCACGTGATTGACACATGATTCCCACGTGCTTCCCACGTGATTCCCACGTCATTGACAGGTGATTCCCACGTGATTCCCACGTGATTCCCACGTGATTGATAGGTGATTCCCACGTGATTCCCACGTGAATGATACGTGATTCCTACGTGCTTCCCACGTGATTCCCACGTGATTGACACGTGATTCCCACGTATTTCTCACGTGATTCCCACGTGATTTCCACGTGATTGACACATGATTCCCACATGATTCCCACGTGATTGACACGTGATTCCCACTTGATTCCCACGTGATTACCACGTGATTCCCACGTTATTCCCACGTGACTCCCATGTGATTCACACGTGATTGATGCATGATTCCCACGTGACTCCCACGTGATTGACGCATGATTCCCACGTGATTCCCAAGTGATTCCCACGGGATTGACACGTGATTCCCATGTGATTCCCAAGTGATTGACACGTGATTCCCATGTGACTCCAACGTGATTCCCACGTAATTGTCATGTGATTCCCACGTGATTCCCACGTGATTGACTCGTGATTCCCATATGATGCCCACGTGATTCCAACGTGATTGACACGTGATTCCCACGTGATTGACACGTGATTTCCACGTGATTCCCACGTGATTCCCATGTAATTCCCACGTGATTGACACGTGATTCCCACCTTATTCCCACGTGATTCCCAAGGGATTGAAATGTCATTCCCACGTGATTGCCACGTGATTCTCACGTGATTGACATGTGATTCCCACGTGATTGACACGTGATTCCCACGTGAATCCCACGTGATTCCCATGTGATTCCCACGTGATTGGCACGTGATTCCCACCTTATTCCCACGTGATTCCCAAGGGATTGAAATGTCATTCCCACGTGATTGCCACGTGATTCCCACGTGATTGCCATGTGATTCCCCCGTGATTGACACGTGATTCCCACCTGATTCCCACGTGATTCCCACGTGATTCCCACGTGATTACCACAGGATTGACACGTGATTCCCACGTGATTGACATGTGATTCCCACGTGATTCCCACGTGATTGAAAAGTGATTCCCACCTTATTCCCACGTGATTCCCAAGGGATTGAAATGTCATTCCCACGTGATTACCACGTGATTCCCACGTGATTGACATGTGATTCCCACGTGATTGACACGTGATTCCCACGTGATACCCAAGTGATTCCCACATGATTGACACGTGATTCCCACGTGTTTGACACGTGATTCCCACGTGATTCCCACCTGATTCCCACCTGATTCCCACCTGATTCCCACCTGATTCCAACGGGATTGAAACATGTTTCCCACGTGATTGACACATGATTCCCACGTGATTCAAAAGTGATTCCCACGTGATTCCAACGTGATTGACACGTGATTCCCAAATGATTCCCGCGTGATACCCATGTGATGCCCACGTGATTGACACGTGATTACTACGTGATTCCCTCGTGATTGACACGTGATTCCCACAGGATTTCCACGTGATTGACACGTTATTCCCACGTGATTCCTACGTGATTACCACGTGTTTCCCACGTTATTCCCACGTGATTCCCAAATGATTTCCACATGATGCCCACGTGATGTCCACGTGATTGACACGTGATTCCCACATGATTTCCACGTGATTGACACGTGATTCCCACGTGATTCACACGTAATTCCATCGTGATTAACACTCGATTCCCACATGATTCCCACGATATTGAAACGTGATTCCAGCGTGATTCCCACGTGATTAGCACGTGATTCCCATGTGATTCCCTCGTAATTGACGCATGATTACCACTTGATTCCCACGTGACTCCCTCATGATTGACACGTGATTCCCACCTGACTCCCACGTGATTGTCACGTGATTCCCACGTGATTGGCACGTGATTCACACGTGATTGACACGTGATTCACACGTGATTCTCACGTGATTGACACGTGATTCCTACGTGATTGACACGTGATTCCCATGTGATTCCCACGTGATTCCTATGGGATTGACACGTGATTTCCAGGTGATTCCCACGTGATTCTCACGTGATTGACACGTCATTCCCACGTGATTCGCACCTGATTCATACGTGATTCCCACGTGATTAACACGTGATTCCCAGGTGATTCCCAAATGATTGTCACGTGATTCCCACGTGATTCCCACATGATTCCCATGTGATTGACACGTGATTACCACGTGATTCCCACGTGATTTACACGTGATTCCTACGTGATTGACACGTGATTCCCACGTTATTCCCACGTGATTTCTATGGATTGACACGTGATTCCCACGTGATTCCCACGTGATTCCCTAGTGATTGACAGGTGATTCCCACGTGATTCCCACGTCAGTCCCATATGATTCCAACGTGATTGACACGTGATTCCCAAATGATTCCCACGTGATGCCCACGTGATTGACACGAGATTCCCATGTGATTTCCACGTGATTAAATATGATTCCCACGTGATTCTCACGTGATTGATACGTGATTCCCAAGTGATTCCAACGTGATTAACCCGTGATTCCCACGTGATTCCCATGTGATTGTCACGTGATTCCCACGTGATTCCCACGTGTTTCCACGTGATTGACCCATGATACCCACGTGATTCCCACGTGATTCCAACGTGATTGACACGTGAATCTCACGTGAATGACACGAGATTCTCACGTGATTCCCACGTGATTCCCCCGTGATTGACACGTGATTCTCACGTGATTCCCATGTGATTACCACCTGATTTCCACGAGATTTCAACGTGACTGCAACGTGATTCCCACATGATTGATGCATGATTCCCACGTGATTCCCACGTGATTCCCACGTGGTTGACACGTGATTCCCACGTGATTCCCGCGTGATTCCCACGTGATTGACACGTGATTCCCACGTATTTCTAACGTGATTCCCACGTGATTTCCACGTGATTGACACATGATTCCCACGTGCTTCCCACGTGATTCCCACGTCATTGACAGGTGATTCCCACGTGATTCCCACGTGATTCCCACGTGATTGATAGGTGATTCCCACGTGATTCCCACGTGAATGATACGTGATTCCTACGTGCTTCCCACGTGATTCCCACGTGATTGACACGTGATTCCCACGTATTTCTCACGTGATTCCCACGTGATTTCCACGTGATTGACACATGATTCCCACATGATTCCCACGTGATTGACACGTGATTCCCACTTGATTCCCACGTGATTACCACGTGATTCCCACGTTATTCCCACGTGACTCCCATGTGATTCACACGTGATTGATGCATGATTCCCACGTGATTCCCACGTGATTGACGCATGATTCCCACGTGATTCCCAAGTGATTCCCACGGGATTGACACGTGATTCCCATGTGATTCCCAAGTGATTGACACGTGATTCCCATATGATGCCCACGTGATTCCAACGTGATTGACACGTGATTCCCACGTGATTGACACGTGATTTCCACGTGATTCCCACGTGATTCCCATGTAATTCCCACGTGATTGACACGTGATTCCCACCTTATTCCCACGTGATTCCCAAGGGATTGAAATGTCATTCCCACGTGATTGCCACGTGATTCTCACGTGATTGACATGTGATTCCCACGTGATTGACACGTGATTCCCACGTGAATCCCACGTGATTCCCATGTGATTCCCACGTGATTGGCACGTGATTCCCACCTTATTCCCACGTGATTCCCAAGGGATTGAAATGTCATTCCCACGTGATTGCCACGTGATTCCCACGTGATTGCCATGTGATTCCCACGTGATTGACACGTGATTCCCACCTGATTCCCACGTGATTCCCACGTGATTCCCACGTGATTACCACAGGATTGACACGTGATTCCCACGTGATTGACATGTGATTCCCACGTGATTCCCACGTGATTGACAAGTGATTCCCACCTTATTCCCACGTGATTCCCAAGGGATTGAAATGTCATTCCCACGTGATTACCACGTGATTCCCACGTGATTGACATGTGATTCCCACGTGATTGACACGTGATTCCCACGTAATTCCCACGTGATTCCCACGTGATTCCCACGGGATTGACACGAGATTCCAACGGGATTGACACGTGATTCCCACATGACTGACACGTGATTCCCACGTGATTCCCACGTGACTCCAACGTGATTGAAACGTGATTTCCACGTGATTCCACCTGATTCTCACATGATTGACACGAGATTGACACGTGATTCCCACGAGAATCCCACGTGATTCCCATGTGATTCCCACGTGATTGACACGTGATTCCCCCCTTATTCCCATGTGATTCCCACGGGATTGACATGTCATTACCACGTGATTGCCACGTGATTCCCACGTGATTGACATGTGATTCCCACGTTTTTCCCCCGTGATACCCATGTGAGTCCCAAATGATTCCCACGTGATGCCCACATGAGGCTCACCTGATTGACACGTGATTCCCACATGATTCCCACGTGATTGACACGTGATTCCCCTGTGATTCCATCGTGATTGACACGTGACTCCCACATCACTCCCATGTGATTGACACCTGATTTCCACGTGATTCCCACGAGACTGACAAGTGATTACCACGTGATTGACACGTGATTCCCACGTGAATCCCACGTGATTCCCATGTGATTCCCACGTGATTGGCACGTGATTCCCACCTTATTCCCACGTGATTCCCAAGGGATTGAAATGTCATTCCCACGTGATTGCCACGTGATTCCCACGTGATTGCCATGTGATTCCCACGTGATTGACACGTGATTCCCACCTGATTCCCACGTGATTCCCACGTGATTCCCACGTGATTACCACAGGATTGACACGTGATTCCCACGTGATTGACATGTGATTCCCACGTGATTCCCACGTGATTGACAAGTGATTCCCACCTTATTCCCACGTGATTCCCAAGGGATTGAAATGTCATTCCCACGTGATTACCACGTGATTCCCACGTGATTGACATGTGATTCCCACGTGATTGACACGTGATTCCCACGTAATTCCCACGTGATTCCCACGTGATTCCCACGGGATTGACACGAGATTCCAACGGGATTGACACGTGATTCCCACATGACTGACACGTGATTCCCACGTGATTCCCACGTGACTCCAACGTGATTGAAACGTGATTTCCACGTGATTCCACCTGATTCTCACATGATTGACACGAGATTGACACGTGATTCCCACGAGAATCCCACGTGATTCCCATGTGATTCCCACGTGATTGACACGTGATTCCCCCCTTATTCCCATGTGATTCCCACGGGATTGACATGTCATTACCACGTGATTGCCACGTGATTCCCACGTGATTGACATGTGATTCCCACGTTTTTCCCCCGTGATACCCATGTGAGTCCCAAATGATTCCCACGTGATGCCCACATGAGGCTCACCTGATTGACACGTGATTCCCACATGATTCCCACGTGATTGACACGTGATTCCCCTGTGATTCCATCGTGATTGACACGTGACTCCCACATCACTCCCATGTGATTGACACCTGATTTCCACGTGATTCCCACGAGACTGACAAGTGATTACCACGTGATTGACACGTGATTCCCACATGATTCTCACGTGATTCCCTCGTGAATGACACGTGATTCCCACGTGATTCCCACGTGATTGACAAGTGAGTGACACGTGATTCCCACGTGATTCTCAAGTGATTCCCACATGATTGACACGTGATTCCCACGTGATTTCCACGTGATTGATACGTGATTTCCACGTGACTCCCAAGTGATTGACACATGATTTCCATGTGATTTCCTCGTGATTGACAGGTGATTCTCTCGTGATTCCCACGTTATTCCCACGTGATTGACAAGTGATTGATACGTGATTCCCACGTGATTCCCATGTGATTCCCACATGATTGACACGTGATTCCCACGTGATTTCCACGTGATTGACACGTGATTCCCACGTGATACCCATGTGATTCCCACGTGATTGATAAGTGATTGACACGTGATTCCCACGTGATTATCAAGTGATTCCCACGTGATTCCCACGTGATTGACACGTGATTCCCATGTAATACCCACGTGAATCCCACGGGATTGACAGGTGATTCCCAAGAGATTCCCACGTGATTGACACGTGATTCCCTCGTGATTCCCACGTGATAGACATGTGATTGACACGTGATTCACACGTGATTCCCACGTGATTGACACCTGATTTCCACGTGATTCCCACGTGATTCCCAGTGATTGACACGTGATTCCCTCGTGATTCCCACATGATTGACACGTGATAAAAATGTGATTCCCACGTGATTCCCCCGTGATTGACACATGATTCCCACGTGATTCACTCGTGATTGCCACGTGATTCCCACATGATTCCCACTTGATTGACATGTGATTCCCACGTGATTCCCATGTGATTCTCTCGTGATTCCCATGTGATTCCCACATGATTCCAACGTGATTGCCACGTGATTCTCTCGTGATTCCCAAGTGATTGCCACGTGATTCTCTCGTGATTCCCATGTGATTCCCACGTGAATCCCACGTGATTGACAATTGATTCCCACCTGACTCCCACGAGATTCTCACGTGATTGACACTTGATTCCCACGTGATTCCGAAGTGATTGACACGTGATTCTGCCGTGATTCCCACGTGATCCCCAGTGATTGACACGTGATTCCCTCGTGATTCCCACGTGATTGACACGTGATACAAAAGTGATTCCCATGTGATGCCCACGTGATTGACACATGATTCCCACGTGAATCACTCGTGATTGACACGTGATTCCCACGTGATTCTCTCGTGAATCCCACGTGATTGCCACGTGATTCTCTCGTGATTCCCACGTGATTCCCACATGATTCCCATGTGATTGACACGTTATTCCCACGTGATTCCCACGTGATTTACACGTGATTCCTACGTGATTGACACGTGATTCCCACGTTATTCCCACGTGATTTCTATGGATTGACACGTGATTCCCACGTGATTCCCACGTGATTCCCACGTGATTGACACGTGATTCCCACGTGATTTCCACGTGATTGACACATGATTCCCACGTGCTTCCCACGTGATTGACACGTGATTTCAACTTGATTGACACGTGATGCCCACGTGATTCCCACGTGATTGACACGTGATTTCCACGTGATTCCCACTTGATTCTCACATTACTGACACGTGAATGACATGTGATTCCAACGTGATTCCCACGTGATTCCTACGTGATTGACACGTGATTCCCACGTGATTTCCACGTGATTTACCCGTGATTCCCACGTGATTGACACCTGATTTCCACGTGATTCCCACGTGATTCCCACGTGATTGACAAATGATTTCCACGTGATTCCCACGTGATTCCCACGAGACTGACAGGTGATTCCCACGTGATTGACACGTGATTCCCACGTGATTCCCACGTGAATGACACGTGATTCCCACGTGATTCCCACGTGATTGACACGTGATTCCCATGTGATTCCCACGTGATTCCCACGTGATTGACAGGTGATTTCCACCTGATTCCCAAAACATTCCCACGTGATTGACACGTGATTCCCACGTAATTCACACGTGATTGACACATGATTCCCACGTGATTTTCAAGTGATTCCCACGTGATTCCCATGTGTCTCCGTCGTGTTTCCAACGTGATTGACACGTGATTCCCACGAGATTCCCACGTGAATGACACGTGATTCCCATGTGATTCCCACGTGACTCCCCCGTGATTTAAACGTGAATCCCAGGTGATTCCCAGGTGATTGACACGTGAGTCCCACGTGATTCCCACGTGATTGAAACATGATTCCCACGTGATTCCCATGTGATTCCCACGTGATTCCCACGTGATTGACACGTGATTCACACGTGATTCACACGTGATTCCCACGTGATTGACACCTGATTTCCACGTGATTCCCACGTGATTCCCAGTGATTGACACGTGATTCCCTCCTGATTCCCACATGATTGACACGTGATAAAAATGTGATTCCCACGTGATTCCCCCGTGATTGACACGTGATTCCCACGTGATTCACTCGTGATTGCCACGTGATTCCCACATGATTCCCACTTGATTGACATGTGATTCCCACGTGATTCCCATGTGATTCTCTCGTGATTCCCATGTGATTCCCACGTGATTCCAACGTGATTGCCACGTGATTCTCTCGTGATTCCCAAGTGATTGCCACGTGATTCTCTCGTGATTCCCATGTGATTCCCACGTGAATCCCACGTGATTGACAATTGATTCCCACCTGACTCCCACGAGATTCTCACGTGATTGACACTTGATTCCCACGTGATTCCGAAGTGATTGACACGTGATTCTGCCGTGATTCCCACGTGATCCCCAGTGATTGACACGTGATTCCCTCGTGATTCCCACGTGATTGACACGTGATACAAAAGTGATTCCCATGTGATGCCCACGTGATTGACACATGATTCCCACGTGAATCACTCGTGATTGACACGTGATTCCCACGTGATTCCCACGTGATTCTCTCGTGAATCCCACGGGATTGCCACATGATTCTCTCGTGATTCCCATGTGATTCCCACGTGATTACCACGTGACTGACAAGTGATTCCCACCTGACTCCCACGAGATTCCCAGCTGATTGACACGTGATTCCCATGTGATTCCCACGTGATTTACACGTGATTCTGACGTGATTCCCACGTGATTCCCAGGTGATTGACACGTGATTGCCCCGTGATTCCCACGTGATTGACACGTGATCCCCAAGTGATTCCCACGAGAATGACACGTGATTCCCACGTGATTCCCACGTGATTGACACGTGATTACCATGTGATTCGCACGTGATTCCCACGGGAATGACACGTGATTCCCACGTGATTGACACGTGATTCCCATGTGATACCCACATGAATCCCAAGTGATTGACACGTGATTCCCAAGAGATTCCCACGTGATTGAAACTTGATACAAACGTGATTCCCAAGTGATTCCCACGTGATTGACACGTGATTCACACGTGATTCCCATGTGATTCCCACGTGACTGACACGTGATTCCCACGTGATTCCCAAGTGATTACCACGTGATTCCCACGTGAATGACACCTGATTCCCACGTGATTCCCACGTGATTCCAACGTGATTCCCTCGTGAATGACACGTGATACCCACGTGATTCCCAAGTGATTCCCACGTGACTGACACGTGATTCCCACATGATTCCCACGTGAATGACACGTGATTCCCACGTGATTGACATGTGATTCCCATGTGATTCCCACGTGATTCCAACGTGATTGACACGTGATTCCCATGTGATTCCCACGTGATTGACACGTGATTCCCACGTGTTTGACACGTGATTCCCACGTGATTCCCACGTGATTGACACGTCATTCCCACGTGATTGACACGTGATTCCCACGTGATTCCCACGTGATTGACACGTCATTCCCACGTGATTCCCATGTGATTCCCACGTGATTAACACGTGATTCCCAGGTGATTCCCAAATGATTGTCACATTGTTCCCACGTGATTCACACGTAATTCCATAGTGATTGACACGTGATTCCCACATGATTCCCACAATATTCACACGTGATTCCAACCTGATTCCCACGTGATTCCATCGTGACTGACATGTGATTCCCACGAGATTCCCACGTGATTCCCACGGGATTGACACGTGATTCCCACGTGATACCCAAGTGATTCCCACATGATTGACACGTGATTCCCACGTGTTTGATACGTGATTCCCACGTGATTCCCACCTGATTCCCACCTGATTCCCACCTGATTCCTACCTGATTCCCACGGGATTGAAACATGTTTCGCACGTGATTGACACGTGATTCAAAAGTGATTCCCACGTGATTCCAACGTGATTGACACGTGATTCCCAAATGATTCCCGCGTGATACCCATGTGATGACCACGTGATTGACACGTGATTACTACGTGATTCCCTCGTGATTGACACGTGATTCCCACAGGATTTCCACGTGATTGACATGTTATTCCCACGTGATTCCTACGTGATTACCACGTGATTCCCACGTTATTCCCACGTGATTCCCAAATGATTCCCACGTGATGCCCACGTGATGCCCACGTGATTGACACGTGATTCCCACATGATTTCCACGTGATTGACACGTGATTCCCATGTGATTCACACGTAATTCCATCGTGATTAACACTCGATTCCCACATGATTCCCACGATATTGAAACGTGATTCCAGCGTGATTCCCACGTGATTAGCACGTGATTCCCATGTGATTCCCTCGTGATTGACGCATGATTACCACTTGATTCCCACGTGATTCCCTCATGATTGACACGTGATTCCCACCTGACTCCCACGTGATTGTCACGTGATTCCCACGTGATTGGCACGTGATTCACACGTGATTGACACGTGATTCACACGTGATTCTCACGTGATTTACACGTGATTCCTACATGATTGACACGTGATTCCAATGTGATAACCACGTGATTCCTATGGGATTGACACGTGATTTCCAGGTGATTCCCACGTGATTCTCACGTGATTGACACGTCATTCCCACGTGATTCCCACCTGATTCATACGTGATTCCCACGTGATTAACACGTGATTCCCAGGTGATTCCCAAATGATTGTCACGTGATTCCCACGTGATTCCCACATGATTCCCATGTGATTGACACGTTATTCCCACCTGATTCCCACGTGATTTACACGTGATTCCTACGTGATTGACACGTGATTCCCACGTTATTCCCACGTCAGTCCCATATGATTCCAACGTGATTGACACGTGATTCCCAAATGATTCCCACGTGATGCCCACGTGATTGACACGAGATTCCCATGTGATTTCCACGTGATTAAATGTGATTCCCACGTGATTCTCACGTGATTGATACGTGATTCCCAAGTGATTCCAACGTGATTAACCCGTGATTCCCACGTGATTCCCATGTGATTGTCACATGATTCCCACGTGATTCCCACGTGTTTCCACGTGATTGACCCATGATACCCACGTGATTCCCACGTGATTCCAACGTGATTGACACATGAATCTCACGTGAATGACACGAGATTCTCACGTGATTCCCACGTGATTCCCCCGTGATTGACACGTGATTCCCACGTGATTCCCATGTGATTACTACCTGATTTCCACGAGATTTCAAAGTGACTGCAACGTGATTCCCACATGATTGATGCATGATTCCCACGTGACTCCCACGTGATTCCCACGTGGTTGACACGTGATTCCCACGTGATTCCCACGTGATTCCCACGTGATTGACATGTGATTCCCACGTATTTCTCACGTGATTCCCACGTGATTTCCACGTGATTGACACATGATTCCCACGTGCTTCCCACGTGATTGACACGTGATTTCAACTTGATTGACACGTGATGCCCACGTGATTCCCGCGTGATTGACACGTGATTTCCACGTGATTCCCACTTGATTCTCACATTACTGACACGTGATTGACACGTGATTCCCACGTGATTCCCACGTGATTTATATGTCATTCCCACGTGATTCCCACGTGATTCCCACGTGATTGACAAGTGATTTCCACGTGATTCCCACGTGATTCCCACGTGATTCCCAAATGATTCCCACGTGATGCCCACGTGATGCCCACGTGATTGACACATGATTCCCACATGATTCCTACGTGATTGACACGTGATTCCCACGCGATTCACAAGTAATTCCATCGTAATTGACACTCGATTCCCACATGATTCCCACGATATTTACACGTGATTCCAGCGTGATTCCCACGTGATTAGCACGTGATTCCCATGTGATTCCCACGTGACTCCCACGTGATTCCTACGTGATTGACGCATGATTACGCTTGATTCCCACGTGATTCCATCATGATTGACACGTGATTCCCACATGACTCCCACGTGAATGACACGTGATTCCCACGTGATTGACACGACATTCCCACTTGATTCCCACGTGATTCCCACGTGATTGACACGTGATTCCCAGGTTATTCCCACGTGAGTCCCACGTGATTGACACGTCATTCCCACGTGATTCCCACGTGATTCCTACGTGATTCCCACGTGAATAACACGTGATTCCCAGGTGATTCCCAAATGATTGTCACGTGATTCGCACGTGATTCCCACGTGATTCCCACATGATTCTCACGTGGTTGACACGTGATTTCCACGTGATTCCCACGTGATTTACACGTGATTCCTGCGTGATTCACACGTTATTCCCACGTGATTCCCACGTGATTCCTATGGGATTGACACGTGATTCCCACGTGATTCCCACGTGATTGACACGTTATTCCCACGTGATTCCCATGTGATTCCCATATGATTCCAACGTGATTGACACGTGATTCCCAAATGATTCCCACGTGATGCCCACGTGATTGACACGTCATTCCCACGTGGTTCCAACTTGACTGACACGAGATTCCCATGTGATTTCCACGTGATTAAATGTGATTCCCACGTGATTCCCACGTGATTGATACGTGATTCACAAGTGATTCCCACGTGATTGACACGTGATTCCCACGTGATTCCCATGTGATTGACACGTGATTCCCACGTGATTCCCACGGGTTTCCACGTGATTGACCCGTGATACTCAGGTGATTCCCAAGTGATTTCAACGTGATTGACACGTGAATCTCACGTGAATGACACGAGATTCTCACGTGATTCCCACGTGATTCCCCCGTGATTGACACGTGATTCCCACGTGATTCCCATGTGATTACCACCTGATTTCCACGAGATTCCAACGTGACTGCAACGTGATTCCCACATGATTGACGCATGATTCCCACGTGATTCCCACGTGGTTGACACGTCATTCCCACGTGATTCCCACGTGATTGACACGTGATTCCCACGTATTTCTCACGTGATTCCCACATGATTTCCACGTGATTGACACGTGATTCCCAAGAGTTTCCCACGTGATTCCCACGTGATTGACACGTGATTCCCACGTGATTGACACGTGATTCCCTCGTGATTGACATGTAATTCCCACGTGATTCCCACGTGATTCCAACGTGATTGATACGTGATTCCCAAGTGATTCCCACGTAAATGATACTTGATTCCTACGTGATTCCCAACTGATTCCCAAGTGATTGACACGTGATTCAAACGTGATTGACACGTGATTCCCACATGACTCCCACGTGATTGACACGTGATACCCACGTGATACCACTTGATTCCCACGTGATTCCCACGTGACTCCCACGTGATTCCCACGTGATTGACGCATGATTCCCACGTCATTCCCACGTGATTATCACGTGATTCCCATGTGATTCCCAAGTGATTGACACGTGATTCCCACGTGATTCCCCCGTGATTCAAAAGTGATTCCCACGTGATTCCAACGTGATTGACAAGTGATTCCCAAATGATTCCCGTGTGATACCCATGTGATGCCCACCTGATTGACACGTGATTCCTTCGTGATTCCCTCGTGATTGACACGTGATTCCCACGTGATTCCCAAGTGATTGACACGTGATTCCCACGTGATTCCCACGTGACTCCAACCTGATTCCCATGTAATTGACATGTGATTCCCACGTGATTCCCACGTGATTGACGCATGATCACCACTTGATTCCCACGTGATTCCATCATGATTCACACGTGACTCCCACATGACTCCCACGTGATTGACACGTGATACCCACGTGTTTCCCACTTGATTCCCACATGATTCCCACGTGACTCCCACGTGTTTCCCACGTGATTGATGCATGATTTCCACGTGATTCCCACGTGATTCCCAAGTGATTGACACGTGATTCCCACGTGATTCCCACGTGATTCTCACGTGATTCCCACGTGATTGACACGTGATTCCCACGTGATTATCACGTGATTCCCATGTGATTCCCAAGTGATTGACACGTGATTCCCATGTGCTTCCCACTTGATTCCCACGTGATTCCCAAGTGATTGACACATGATTCCAACGTGATTCCCAAGTGATTCCCACATGATTGACACGTGATTCCCACGTGATTGAAACGTAATTCCCACGTGATTGACACGTGATTCCCACGTGATTGACACGTCATTACCACGTGATTCCCATGTGATTCCCACGTGATTAACCCGTGATTCCCAGGTGATTCCCAAATGATTGTCACGTGATTCCCACGTGATTCACACGTAATTCCATCGTGAATGACACGTGATTCCCACATGATTCCCACGTTATTGACACGTTATTCCAGCCTGATTCCCACGTGATTACCACGTGATTCCCATGTGATTCCCACGTGACTCCCACGTGATTCCCACGTGATTGACGCATGATTACCACTTGATTCCCACGTGATTTCATCGTGATTGACACGTGATTCCCACGAGATTCCCACGTGATTCCCACGTGATTGACACGCGATTCCCACGTGATACCCAAATGATTCCCACATGATTGACACGTGATTCCAACGTGATTGACACGTGATTCCCACGTGATTCCCACGTGATTCCCACGTGATTCCCACCTGATTCCCACGTGATTCCCACCTGATTCCCATGGGATTGAAACGTATTTCCCACGTGATTGACACGTGATTCCCACGTGATTCAAAAGTGATTCCCAAGTGATTCTAACGTGATTGACACGTGACTCCCAAATGATTCCCGTGTGATACCCATGTGATGCCCACGTGATTGACACGTGATTACTACGTGATTCCCTAGTGATTGACACGTGATTCCCACATGATTCCCACGTGATTGACACGTTATTCCCACGTGATTCCTACGTGATTACCACGTGATTCCCACATTATTCCCACGTGACTCCCATGTGATTCCCACGTGATTGACGCATGATTCCCACGTGATTCCCACGTGATTCCCACCTGATTCACACGTGATTCATACGGGATCGACACGTGATTCCCACGTGATTCCCACGTGATTGACACGTGACTCCCATATGATTCCCACGTGACTCTAACGTGATTCCCATGTAATTGACATGTGATTCCCACGTGATTCCCACGTGATTGACACGTGATTCCCATATGATTACCACGTGATTCTAACGTGATTGACACATGATGCCCATGTTATTCCCACGTGATTGACACGTGATTTCCACGAGATTCCCACTTGATTCTCACATTATTGACACGTGATTGACACGTGATTCCCACGTGAATCCCACGTGATTCCCACGTGATTCCCACGTGATTGACACGTGATTCCCATGTGATTCACACGTAATTCCATCGTGATTGACACTCGATTCCCACATGATTCCCACGATATTGACACGTGATTCCAGCGTGATTACCACGTGATTAGCACGTGATTCCTATGTGATTCCCACGTGGTTGACGCATGATTACCACTTGATTCCCACGTGATTCCATCATGATTGACACGTGATTCCCACATGACTCCAACGTGATTGTCACGTGATCCCCACGTGATACCACGTGATTCTCACGTGATTCCCACGTGATTGGCGCATGATTCCCACGTGATTCCCACGTGATTGACACAGGATTCCCACGTGATTTACACGTGATTATTACATGATTGACACGTGATTCCCACGTGATTTCCATGTGATTCCTATGGGATTGACATGTGATTCCCACGTGATTCCCACGTTATTCCCACGTGATTGACACGTCATTCCCACCTGATTCCCACGTGATTCATACGTGATTCCGACGTGATTCCCACATGATTAACACATGATTCCCAGGTGATTCCCAAATGATTGTCACGTGATTCCCACGTGATTCCCACGTGATTTCCACATGATTCCCACGTGATTGACACGTGATTCCCACGTGATTCCCACGTGATTTACACGTGATTCCTACGTGATTGACACGTGATTCCCACGTGATTCCCACGGGATTCCTATAGGATTGACACGTGATTCCCACGTTATTCCCACGTGATTCCCACGTGATTCCCATATGATTCCAATGTGAATGACACGTGATTCCCAAATGATTCCCACGTAATGCCATCGTGATTGACACGTCATTCCCACGTGATTCCAACTTGATTGACAAGAGATTCCCCTGTGATTTTCACGTGATTAAATGTGATTCCCCCGATATTCCCACGTGATTAATACGTGATTCCCACGTGATTCCCTCGTGATTGACACGTGATTCCCACGTGATAAACGCATGATCATAACTTGATTACCAAGTGATTCCATCGTGATTGACACGTGACTCCCACATGACTCCCACGTGATTGACACGATATACCCACGTGTTTCCCACTTGATTCCCACGTGATTCCCACGTGACTCCCACATGATTCCCACGTGATTGACGCATGATTCCCACGTGATTCCCACGTGATTGACCCGTGATTCCCACGTGATTCCCACGTGAATCTCACGTAATTCCCACGTGATTGACACGTGATTCCCACGTGATTATCACGTGATTCCCACGTTATTCCCAAGTGATTGACACGTGATTCCCACGTGATTGACACGTGATTCCCACGTGATTCCCACGTGATTCCCACATGACTCCCACGTGATTCCCACCTGATTCCCACGGAATTGAAACGTGTTTCCCACGTGATTGACACGTTATTCCCACGTGATTCCTACGTGATTACCACGTGATTCCCACGTTATTCCCACGTGACTCCCACGTGATTCCATCATGATTGACACGTGATTCCCACATGATTCCCACGTGATTGACACGTGATTCCCACGTGATTCACAAGTAATTCCATCGTAATTGACACTGGATTCGCACATGATTCCCACGATATTGACACGTGATTCCAGCGTGATTCCCACGTGATTAGCACGTGATTCCCATGTGATTCCCACGTGACTCGCATGTGATTCCCACGTGATTGACGCATGATTACCCCTTGATTCCCACGTGATTCCATCATGATTGACACGTGATTCCCACATGACTCCCACGTGAATGACACTTGATTCCCACGTGATTGACATGATATTCCCACTTGATTCCCACGTGATTCCCACGTGATTGACACGTGATTCCCACGTTATTCCCACGTGATTCCCACGTGATTGACACGTCATTCCCACGTATTTCCTACGTGATTCCCACGTGATTCCCACGTGAATAACACGTGATTCCCAGGTGATTCACAAATGATTGTCACGTGATTCGCACGTGATTCCCACGTGGTTCCCACATGATTCTCACGTGATTGACACGTGATTCCCACGTGCTTCCCACGTGATTTACACGTGATTCCTGCGTGATTGACACGTGATTCCCACGTGATTCCCACGTGATTCCTATGGGATTGACACGTGATTCCCACGTGATTCCCACGTGATTGACACGTTATTACCACGTGATTCCCACGTGATTCCCATATGATTCCAACGTGATTGACACGTGATTCCCAAATGATTCCAACGTGATGCCCACGTGATTGACACGTCATTCCCACGTGGTTCCAACTTGATTTTACGAGATTCCCATGTGATTTCCATGTGATTAAATGTGATTCCCAAGTGATTCCCACGTGATTCCCATGTGATTGACACGTGATTCCCACGTGATTCCCACGTGTTTCCACGTGATTGACCAGTGATACCCACGTGATTCCCAAGGATTTCAACGTGATTGACACGTGAATCTCACATGAATGAAACGAGATTCTCACGTGATTCCCACGTGATTCCCCCGTGATTGACACATGATTCCCACGTGATTCCCATGTGATTACCACCTGATTTCCACGAGATTCCCACGTGACTGCAATGTGATTCCCACATGATTGACGCATGATTTCCACGTGATTCCCACGTGGTTGACACTTGATTCCCACGTGATTCCCACGTGATTGACACGTGATTCCCACGTATTTCTCACGTGATTCCCACATGATTCCCACGTGATTGACACGTGATTCCCACGTGATTCAAACGTAATTCCATCGTGATTGACACGTGATTCCCACATGATTCACACGATATTGACACGTGATTCCAACGTGATTCCGACATGATAACCACGTGATTTCCATGTGATTCCCTCGTGATTGACACGTGATTCCCACGTGATTGACGCATGATCACCACTTGATTCCCACGTGATTCCATCATGATTGACACGTGACTCCCACATGACTCACACGTGATTGACACGTGATACCCACCTGATTCCCACTTGATTCCCACGTGATTCCCACGTGACTCCCACATGTTTCCCACGTGATTGACGCATGATTTCCACGTGATTCCCACGTGATTCCCTAGTGATTGACACGTGATTCCCACGTGATTCCCACGTGATTCCCATGTGATTCCCCAGTGATTGACACGTGATTCCCACGTGCTTCCCACGTGATTCCCACGTGATTCATAAGTGATTGACACATGATTCCAACGTGATTCCCAAGTGATTCCCACATGATTGACATGTGATTCCCACGTGATTGAAACGTGATTCCCACGTGATTGACACGTGATTCCCACGTGATTCCCACGTGATTGACACGTCATTCCCACGTGATTCCCAAGTGATTCACACGTGATTAACACGTGATTCCCAGGTGATTCCCGAATGATTGTCACGTGATTTCCCCGTGATTCACACGTAATTCCATCATGATTGACACGTGATTCCCACATGACTCCCACGTGATTGACACGTGATTTCCACATGATTGACATGATATTCCCACATGATTCCCACGTGATTCCCACGTGATTGACACGTGATTCCCACGTTCTTCCCACGTGATTCCCACATGATTGAAACGTGATTCCCACGTGATTCCCACGTGATTCCTACGTGATTCCCACGTGATTCCCATATGATTCCAACGTGATTGACACGTGATTCCCAAATGATTCCCACGTGATTCCCACGTGAATAACACGTGATGCCCAGGTGATTCCCAAATGATTGTCACGTGATTCGCACGTGATTCCCACGTGATTTCCTCATGATTCTCACGTGATTGACACGTGATTCCCACGTGATTCCCACGTGATTTCCACGTGATTCCTACGTGATTGACACGTGATTCCCACGTGATTCCTATGGGATTGACATGTGATTCCCACGTTATTCCCACGTGATTGACACGTGATTCCCACGTGATTCCCACGTGATTCCCATATGATTCCAACGTGATTGACACGTGATTCCCAAATGATCCCCACGTGATGCCCACGTGATTGACACGTCATTCCCACGTGGTTCCAACTTGATTGACACGAGATTCCCATGTGATTTCCACGTGATTAAATGTGATTCCCACGTAATTCCCACGTGATTGATACGTGATTCCCAAGTGATTCCCACGTGATTCCCATGTGATTGACACGTGATTCCCACGTGATTCCCACGTGTTTCCACGTGATTGACCCGTGATACCCACGTGATTCCCAAGTCATTTCAACGTGATTGACACGTGAATCTCACGTGAATGACACGAGATTCTCAAGTGATTCCCACGTGATTCCCCCGTGATTAACACGTGATTCCCACGTGATTCCCATGTGATTACCACCTGATTTCCAGGAGATTCCCACGTGACTGCAACGTGATTCCCACATGATTGACGCATGATTCCCACGTGATTCCCAGCTGGTTGACACGTGATTCCCACGTGATTCCCACGTGATTGACACGTGATTCCCACGTATTTCTCACGTGATTCCCACATGATTTCCACGTGATTGACACGTGATTCCCAAGTTTTTCCCACGTGATTTCCACGTGATTGACACGTGATTCCCACGTGATTGACACGTGATTCCCACGTGATTGACATGTAATTCCCACGTGATTCCCACGTGATTCCAACGTGATTGATACGTGATTCCCACGTGATTCCCACGTGAACGATACTTGATTCCTACGTGATTCCCAACTGATTGCCAAGTGATTGACACGTGATTCAAACGTGATTCCCTCGTGATTCCCACGTGATTGACACGTGATTCCCACGTATTTCTCACGTGATTCCCACATGATTTCCACGTGATTGACACGTGATTCCCAAGTGTTTCCCACGTGATTCCCACGTGATTGACACGTGATTCCCACGTGATTGACACATGATTCCCACGTGATTGACATGAAATTCCCACGTGATTCCCACGTGATTCCAACGTGATTGATACGTGATTCCCACGTGAATCCCACATGATTGACATGTGATTCCCACGAGATTCCCACGTGATTCCCACGTGATTGACACGCGATTTCCACGTGACTCCCACGTGATTCCCACGTGATTGACGCATGATTACCACTTGATTCCCACGTGATTCCATCGTGATTGACAAGTGATTCCCACGAGATTCCCACGTGATTCCCACGTGATTGACGCATGATTACCACTTGATTCCCACGTGATTCCATCGTGATTCCCACGTGATTCCATCGTGATTGACACGTGATTCCCACGGGATTCCCACGTGATTCCCACGTGATTGACACGTGATTCCCACCTTATTCCCACGTGATTCCCAAGGGATTGAAATGTCATTCCCACGTGATTCCCACATGATTCCCACGTGATTCCCACAGGATTGACACGTGATTCCCTCGTGATTGACTCGTGATTCCCACATGATTCCCACGTGATTGACACGTGATTCCCACCTTATTCCCACGTGATTCCCAAGGGATTGAAATGTCATTCCCACGTGATTGCCACGTGATTCCCACGTGATTGACATGTGATTCCCACGTGATTGACACGTGATTCCCACGTAATTCCCACGTGATTCCCACGTGACTACAACGTGATTCCCACGTAATTGACACGTGATTCCCACGTGATTGACACGTGATTCCCACGTGATTCCCAAGTGATTTACACATGATTCCAACGTGATTCCCAAGTGATTCCCACGTGATTGACACGTGATTCCCACGTGATTGCCACGTGATTGACTCGTGATTCTCATATGATTCCCACGTGATTCCAACGTGATTGACACGTAATTCCCACGTAATTGACAAGTGATTTCCACGTGATTCCCACTTGATTCTCACATTATTGACACGTGATTTGCACGTGATTCACACGAGAATCCCACGTGATTGACGCATCATTCCCACGTGATTCCCACGTGATTCCATCGTGATTGACACGTGACTCCCTCATGACTCCCACGTGATTGACACGTGATACCCACATGATTCCACTTGATTCCCACGTGATTCCCACGTGATTCCCACGTGATTCCCACGTGATTGACGCATGATTCCCACGTGATTCCCACGTGATTGACACGTCATTCCCACGTGATTATCACGTGATTCCCATGTGATTCCCAAGTGATTGACACGTGATTCCCACGTGATTCCCACGTGATTGACACGTGATTCCCACGTGATTGACACGTGATTCACACGTGATTGACACGTGATTCCCCCGTGATTCAAAAGTGATTCCCACGTGATTCCAACGTGATTGACAAGTGATTCCCAAATGATTCCCGTGTGATACCCATGTGATGCCCACGTGATTGACACGTGATTCCTTCGTGATTCCCTCGTGATTGACACGTTATCCCCATGTGATTCCTAGGTGATTACCACGTGATTCCCAAGTTATTCCCACGTGACTCCCATGTGATTCCCACTTGATTGACGCATGATTACCACGTGATTCCCCCGGGATTGACACGTGATTCCCACGTGATTCCAACGTGATTGACGCATGATTCCCACGTGACGCCCACGTTATTGACGCATGATTCCCACGTGATTCCAAAGTGATTCCCACGTGATTCCGATGGGATTGACACGTGATTCCAACGTGATTCCCAAGTGATTGACACGTGATTCCCACGTGATTCCCACGTGACTCCAACCTGATTCCCACGTAATTGACATTTGATTCCCACGTGATTCCCACGTGATTGACTCGTAATTCCCATATGATTCCCACGTGATTCCAACGTGATTGACACGTGATTCCCACGTGATTCCCACGTGATTGACACGTGATTTCCACGTGATTCCCCTTGATTCTTACATGATTGACATGTGATTGACACGTGATTCCCACGTGAATCCCACGTGATTCCCATGTGATTCCCACGTGATTGACACGTGATTCCCACCTTATTCCCACGTGATTCGCAAGGGATTGAAATGTCATTCCCACGTGATTGACACGTGATTCCCACGTGATTGACACGTGATTCCCACGTGATTGACATGTAATTCCCACGTGATTCCCACGTGATTCCAACGTGATTGATACGTGATTCCCACGTGATTCCCACGTGAACCATACTTGATTCCTACGTGATTCCCAACTGATTCCCAAGTGATTGACACGTGATTCAAACGTGATTCCCTCGTGATTCCCACGTGATTGACACGTGATTCCCACGTATTTCTCACGTGATTCCCACATGATTTCCACGTGATTGACACGTCATTCCCAAGTGTTTCCCACGTGATTCCCACGTGATTGACACGTGATTCCCACGTGATTGACACATGATTCCCACGTGATTGACATGTAATTCCCACGTGATTCCCACGTGATTCCAACGTGATTGATACGTGATTCCCACGTGAATCCCACATGATTGACATGTGATTCCCACGAGATTCCCACGTGATTCCCACGTGATTGACACGCGATTTCCACGTGACTCCCACGTGATTCCCACGTGATTGACGCATGATTACCACTTGATTCCCACGTGATTCCATCGTGATTGACACGTGATTCCCACGAGATTCCCACGTGATTCCCACGTGATTGACGCATGATTACCACTTGATTCCCACGTGATTCCATCGTGATTCCCACGTGATTCCATCGTGATTGACACGTGATTCCCACGGGATTCCCACGTGATTCCCACGTGATTGACACGTGATTCCCACCTTATTCCCACGTGATTCCCAAGGGATTGAAATGTCATTCCCACGTGATTCCCACATGATTCCCACGTGATTCCCACAGGATTGACACGTGATTCCCTCGTGATTGACACGTGATTCCCACATGATTCCCACGTGATTGACACGTGATTCCCACCTTATTCCCACGTGATTCCCAAGGGATTGAAATGTCATTCCCACGTGATTGCCACGTGATTCCCACGTGATTGACATGTGATTCCCACGTGATTGACACGTGATTCCCACGTAATTCCCACGTGATTCCCACGTGACTACAACGTGATTCCCACGTAATTGACACGTGATTCCCACGTGATTGACACGTGATTCCCACGTGATTCCCAAGTGATTTACACATGATTCCAACGTGATTCCCAAGTGATTCCCACGTGATTGACACGTGATTCCCACGTGATTGCCACGTGATTGACTCGTGATTCTCATATGATTCCCACGTGATTCCAACGTGATTGACACGTAATTCCCACGTAATTGACAAGTGATTTCCACGTGATTCCCACTTGATTCTCACATTATTGACACGTGATTTGCACGTGATTCACACGAGAATCCCACGTGATTGACGCATCATTCCCACGTGATTCCCACGTGATTCCATCGTGATTGACACGTGACTCCCTCATGACTCCCACGTGATTGACACGTGATACCCACATGATTCCACTTGATTCCCACGTGATTCCCACGTGATTCCCACGTGATTCCCACGTGATTGACGCATGATTCCCACGTGATTCCCACGTTATTGACGCATGATTCCCACGTGATTCCAAAGTGATTCCCACGTGATTCCGATGGGATTGACACGTGATTCCAACGTGATTCCCAAGTGATTGACACGTGATTCCCACGTGATTCCCACGTGACTCCAACCTGATTCCCACGTAATTGACATTTGATTCCCACGTGATTCCCACGTGATTGACTCGTAATTCCCATATGATTCCCACGTGATTCCAACGTGATTGACACGTGATTCCCACGTGATTCCCACGTGATTGACACGTGATTTCCACGTGATTCCCACTTGATTCTTACATGATTGACATGTGATTGACACATGATTCCCACGTGAATCCCACGTGATTCCCATGTGATTCCCACGTGATTGACACGTGATTCCCACCTTATTCCCACGTGATTCGCAAGGGATTGAAATGTCATTCCCACGTGATTGACACGTGATTCCCACGTGATTGACACGTGATTCCCACGTGATTGACATGTAATTCCCACGTGATTCCCACGTGATTCCAACGTGATTGATACGTGATTCCCACGTGATTCCCACGTGAACGATACTTGATTCCTACGTGATTCCCAACTGATTCCCAAGTGATTGACACGTGATACAAACGTGATTCCCTCGTTATTCCCACGTGATTGACACGTGATTCCCACGTATTTCTCACGTGATTCCCACATGATTTCCACGTGATTGACACGTCATTCCCAAGTGTTTCCCACGTGATTCCCACGTGATTGACACGTGATTCCCACGTGATTGACACATGATTCCCACGTGATTGACATGTAATTCCCACGTGATTCCCACGTGATTCCAACGTGATTGATACGTGATTCCCACGTGAATCCCACATGATTGACATGTGATTCCCACGAGATTCCCACGTGATTCCCACGTGATTGACACGCGATTTCCACGTGACTCCCACGTGATTCCCACGTGATTGACGCATGATTACCACTTGATTCCCACGTGATTCCATCGTGATTGACACGTGATTCCCACGAGATTCCCACGTGATTCCCACGTGATTGACGCATGATTACCACTTGATTCCCACGTGATTCCATCGTGATTCCCACGTGATTCCATCGTGATTGACACGTGATTCCCACGGGATTCCCACGTGATTCCCACGTGATTGACACGTGATTCCCACCTTATTCCCACGTGATTCCCAAGGGATTGAAATGTCATTCCCACGTGATTCCCACATGATTCCCACGTGATTCCCACAGGATTGACACGTGATTCCCTCGTGATTGACTCGTGATTCCCACATGATTCCCACGTGATTGACACGTGATTCCCACCTTATTCCCACGTGATTCCCAAGGGATTGAAATGTCATTCCCACGTGATTGCCACGTGATTCCCACGTGATTGACATGTGATTCCCACGTGATTGACACGTGATTCCCACGTAATTCCCACGTGATTCCCACGTGACTACAACGTGATTCCCACGTAATTGACACGTGATTCCCACGTGATTGACACGTGATTCCCACGTGATTCCCAAGTGATTTACACATGATTCCAACGTGATTCCCAAGTGATTCCCACGTGATTGACACGTGATTCCCACGTGATTGCCACGTGATTGACTCGTGATTCTCATATGATTCCCACGTGATTCCAACGTGATTGACACGTAATTCCCACGTAATTGACAAGTGATTTCCACGTGATTCCCACTTGATTCTCACATTATTGACACGTGATTTGCACGTGATTCACACGAGAATCCCACGTGATTGACGCATCATTCCCACGTGATTCCCACGTGATTCCATCGTGATTGACACGTGACTCCCTCATGACTCCCACGTGATTGACACGTGATACCCACATGATTCCACTTGATTCCCACGTGATTCCCACGTGATTCCCACGTGATTCCCACGTGATTGACGCATGATTCCCACGTGATTCCCACGTGATTGACACGTCATTCCCACGTGATTATCACGTGATTCCCATGTGATTCCCAAGTGATTGACACGTGATTCCCACGTGATTCCCACGTGATTGACACGTGATTCCCACGTGATTGACACGTGATTCACACGTGATTGACACGTGATTCCCCCGTGATTCAAAAGTGATTCCCACGTGATTCCAACGTGATTGACAAGTGATTCCCAAATGATTCCCGTGTGATACCCATGTGATGCCCACGTGATTGACACGTGATTCCTTCGTGATTCCCTCGTGATTGACACGTTATTCCCATGTGATTCCTACGTGATTACCACGTGATTCCCAAGTTATTCCCACGTGACTCCCATGTGATTCCCACTTGATTGACGCATGATTACCACGTGATTCCCCCGGGATTGACACGTGATTCCCACGTGATTCCAACGTGATTGACGCATGATTCCCACGTGACGCCCACGTTATTGACGCATGATTCCCACGTGATTCCAAAGTGATTCCCACGTGATTCCGATGGGATTGACACGTGATTCCAACGTGATTCCCAAGTGATTGACACGTGATTCCCACGTGATTCCCACGTGACTCCAACCTGATTCCCACGTAATTGACATTTGATTCCCACGTGATTCCCACGTGATTGAATCGTAATTCCCATATGATTCCCACGTGATTCCAACGTGATTGACACGTGATTCCCACGTGATTCCCACGTGATTGACACGTGATTTCCACGTGATTCCCACTTGATTCTTACATGATTGACATGTGATTGACACGTGATTCCCACGTGAATCCCACGTGATTCCCATGTGATTCCAACGTGATTGACACGTGATTCCAACCTTATTCCCATGTGATTCGCAAGGGATTGAAATGTCATTCCCACGTGATTGACACGTGATTCCCAAGTGATTGACATGTGATTCCCACGTGATTGGCACGTGATTCCCACGTAATTCCCACGTGATTCCCACGTGATTCCCACGTGATTCCCACAGGATTGACACATGATTCCCACGTGATTGACACGTGATTCCCATGTGATTACCACGTGATTGACACGTGATTCCCACCTTATTCCCACGTGATTCCCAAGGGATTGAAATGTCATTCCCACGTGATTGCCACGTGATTCCCACGTGATTGACATGTGATTCCCACGTTATTCCCACGTGATTCCCACATGATTGACACGTGATTCCCACGTTATTCCCACGTGATTCCCACATGATTGACACGTGATTCCCACGTGATTCCCACGTGATTCCTACGTGATTCCCTCGTGATTCCCATATGATTCCAACGTGATTGACACGTGATTCCCAAATGATTCCCACGTGATTCCCACGTGAATAACACGTGATGCCCAGGTGATTCCCAAATGATTGTCACGTGATTCGCACGTGATTCCCACGTGATTTCCTCATGATTCTCACGTGATTGTCACGTGATTCCCACGTGATTCCCACGAGATTTCCACGTGATTCCTACGTGATTGACACGTGATTCCCACGTGATTCCTATGGGATTGACATGTGATTCCCACGTTATTCCCACGTGATTGACACGTGATTCCCACGTGATTCCCACGTGATTCCCATATGATTCCAACGTGATTGACACGTGATTCCCAAATGATCCCCACGTGATGCCCACGTGATTGACACGTCATTCCCACGTGGTTCCAACTTGATTGACACGAGATTCCCATGTGATTTCCACGTGATTAAATGTGATTCCCACGTAATTCCCACGTGATTGATACGTGATTCCCAAGTGATTCCCACGTGATTCCCATGTGATTGACACGTGATTCCCACGTGATTCCCACGTGTTTCCACGTGATTGACCCGTGATACCCACGTGATTCCCAAGTCATTTCAACGTGATTGACACGTGAATCTCACGTGAATGACACGAGATTCTCAAGTGATTCCCACGTGATTCCCCCGTGATTAACACGTGATTCCCACGTGATTCCCATGTGATTACCACCTGATTTCCACGAGATTCCCACGTGACTGCAACGTGATTCCCACATGATTGACGCATGATTCCCACGTGATTCCCAGCTGGTTGACACGTGATTCCCACGTGATTCCCACGTGATTGACACGTGATTCCCACGTATTTCTCACGTGATTCCCACATGATTTCCACGTGATTGACACGTGATTCCCAAGTTTTCCCCACGTGATTTCCACGTGATTGACACGTGATTCCCACGTGATTGACACGTGATTCCCACGTGATGGACATGTAATTCCCACGTGATTCCCACGTGATTCCAACGTGATTGATACGTGATTCCCACGTGATTCCCACGTGAACGATACTTGATTCCTACGTGATTCCCAACTGATTCCCAAGTGATTGACACGTGATTCAAACGTGATTCCCACGTGATTCCCACGTGATTGACACGTGATTCCCACGTATTTCTCACGTGATTCCCACATGATTTCCACGTGATTGACACGTGATTCCCAAGTGTTTCCCACGTGATTCCCACGTGATTGACACGTGATTCCCACGTGATTGACACATGATTCCCACGTGATTGACATGTAATTCCCACGTGATTCCCACGTGATTCCAACGTGATTGATACGAGATTCCCACGTGAATCCTACATGATTGACATGTGATTCCCACGAGATTCCCACGTGATTCCCACGTGATTGACACGCGATTTCCACGTGACTCCCACGTGATTCCCACGTGATTGACGCATGATTAGCACTTGATTCCCACGTGATTCCATCGTGATTGACACGTGATTCCCACGAGATTCCCACGTGATTCCCACGTGATTGACGCATGATTACCACTTGATTCCCACGTGATTCCATCGTGATTCCCACGTGATTCCATCGTGATTGACACGTGATTCCCACGGGATTCCCACGTGATTCCCACGTGATTGACACGTGATTCCCACCTTATTCCCACGTGATTCCCAAGGGATTGAAATGTCATTCCCTCGTGATTCCCACATGATTCCCACGTGATTCCCACAGGATTGACACGTGATTCCCTCGTGATTGACACGTGATTCCCACATGATTCCCACGTGATTGACACGTTATTCCCACCTTATTCCCACGTGATTCCCAAGGGATTGAAATGTCATTGCCACGTGATTGCCACGTGATTCCCACGTGATTGACATGTGATTCCCACGTGATTGACACGTGATTCCCACGTAATTCCCACGTGATTCCCACGTGACTACAACGTGATTCCCACGTAATTGACACGTGATTCCCATGTGATTGACACGTGATTCCCACGTGATTCCCAAGTGATTTACACATGATTCCAACGTGATTCCCAAGTGATTCCCACGTGATTGACACGTGATTCCCACGTGATTGCCACGTGATTGACTCGTGATTCTCATATGATTCCCACGTGATTCCAACGTGATTGACACGTAATTCCCACGTAATTGACAAGTGATTTCCACGTGATTCCCACTTGATTCTCACATTATTGACACGTGATTTACACGTGATTCACACGAGAATCCCACGTGATTGACGCATCATTCCCACGTGATTCCCACGTGATTCCATCGTGATTGACACGTGACTCCCTCATGACTCCCACGTGATTGACACGTGATACCCACATGATTCCACTTGATTCCCACGTGATTCCCACGTGATTCCCACGTGATTCCCACGTGATTGACACGTCATTCCCACGTGATTATCACGTGATTCCCATGTGATTCCCAAGTGATTGACACGTGATTCCCACGTGATTCCCACGTGATTGACACGTGATTCCCACGTGATTGACACGTGATTCACACGTGATTGACACGTGATTCCCCCGTGATTCAAAAGTGATTCCCACGTGATTCCAACGTGATTGACAAGTGATTCCCAAATGATTCCCGTGTGATACCCATGTGATGCCCACGTGATTGACACGTGATTCCTTCGTGATTCCCTCGTGATTGACACGTTATTCCCATGTGATTCCTACGTGATTACCACGTAATTCCCAAGTTATTCCCACGTGACTCCCATGTGATTCCCACTTGATTGACGCATGATTACCACGTGATTCCCCCGGGATTGACACGTGATTCCCACGTGATTCCAACGTGATTGACGCATGATTCCCACGTGACGCCCACGTTATTGACGCATGATTCCCACGTGATTCCAAAGTGATTCCCACGTGATTCCGATGGGATTGACACGTGATTCCAACGTGATTCCCAAGTGATTGACACGTGATTCCCACGTGATTCCCACGTGACTCCAACCTGATTCCCACGTAATTGACATTTGATTCCCACGTGATTCCCACGTGATTGACTCGTAATTCCCATATGATTCCCACGTGATTCCAACGTGATTGACACGTGAATCCCACGTGATTCCCACGTGATTGACACGTGATTTCCACGTGATTCCCACTTGATTCTTACATGATTGACACGTGATTGACACGTGATTCCCACGTGAATCCCACGTGATTCCCATGTGATTCCCACGTGATTGTCACGTGATTCCCACCTTATTCCCACGTGATTCGCAAGGGATTGAAATGTCATTCCCACGTGATTGACACGTGATTCCCAAGTGATTGACATGTGATTCCCACGTGATTGGCACGTGATTCCCACGTAATTCCCACGTGATTCCCACGTGATTCCCACAGGATTGACACATGATTCCCACGTGATTGACACGTGATTCCCATGTGATTACCACGTGATTGACACGTGATTCCCACCTTATTCCCACGTGATTCCCAAGGGATTGAAATGTCATTCCCACGTGATTGCCACGTGATTCCCACGTGATTGACATGTGATTCCCACTTTATTCCCACGTGATTCCCACATGATTGACACGTGATTCCCACGTTATTCCCACGTGATTCCCACATGATTGACACGTGATTCCCACGTGATTCCTACGTGATTCCCACGTGATTCCCATATGATTCCAACGTGATTGACACGTGATTCCCAAATGATTCCCACGTGATTCCCACAGGATTGACACGTGATGCCCAGGTGATTCCCAAATGATTGTCACGTGATTCGCACGTGATTCCCACGTGATTTCCTCATGATTCTCACGTGATTGACACGTGATTCCCACGTGATTCCCACGTGATTTCCACGTGATTCCTACGTGATTGACACGTGATTCCCACGTGATTCCTATGGGATTGACATGTGATTCCCACGTTATTCCCACGTGATTGACACGTGATTCCCACGTGATTCCCACGTGATTCCCATATGATTCCAACGTGATTGACACGTGATTCCCAAATGATCCCCACGTGATGCCCACGTGATTGACACGTCATTCCCACGTGGTTCCAACTTGATTGACACGAGATTCCCATGTGATTTCCACGTGATTAAATGTGATTCCCACGTAATTCCCACGTGACTGCCACGTGATTCTCTCGTGATTCCCACGTGATTGCCATGTGATTCTCTCGTGATTCCCATGTGATTCCCACGTGAATCCCACGTGATTGACAAGTGATTCCCACCTGATTCCCACGAGATTCTCACGTGATTGACACTTGATTCCCACGTGATTCCCAAGTGATTGACACGTGATTCTGACGTGATTCCCACGTGATTCCCAGTGATTGACACGTGATTCCCTCATGATTCCCACGTGATTGACACGTGATACAAAAGTGATTCCCATGTGATGCCCACGTGATTGACACATGATTCCCACGTGAATCACTCGTGATTGACACGTGATTCCCACGTGATTCCCACGTGATTCTCTCGTGAATCCCACGTGATTGCCACGTGATTCTCTCGTTATTCCCATGTGATTGCCACGTGATTCCCACGTGACTGACAAGTGATTCCCACCTGACTCCCATGAGATTCCCACCTGATTGACAGGTGATTCCCGTGTGATTCCCACGTGATTGACACGTGATTCCCACGTGATTCCCACCTGATTGACACATGATTCCCACGTGATTTCCAAGTGATTCCCACGTGATTCCCACCTGATTGACACATGATTCCCACGTGATTTCCAAGTGATTCCCACCTGACTCCCACGAGATTCCCACCTGATTGACACATGATTCCCACGTGATTTCCAAGTGATTCCCACGTGATTCCTACGTGATTCCCACGTGATTCCCACGTGACTGACACGTGATTCCCATGTGATTCCCACGAGATTCCCAAGTGATTTACAGGTGATTCCCAAGTGATTCCCAAGAGATTCCCACGTGATTGACACATGATTCCCACGTGATTCCCACTTAATTCCCACGTGATTGACACATGATTTCCACGTGATTTCCAAGAGATTCCCACGTGACTCCGTCGTGTTTCCCACGTGATTGACACGTGATTCCCACGTGATTCCCACGTGATTGACTCGTGATTCTCACCCGATTCCCACGTGATTCCCCCGTGATTTACACGTGAATCTCAGGTGATTTCCAGGTGATTGACACGTGATTCCCATGTGATTGATATGTGATTCCCACGTGACTCCCACGTGATTCCCACGTGATTGAAACATGATTCCCACGTGATTCCCATGTGATTCCCACGTGATTCCCACGTGATTGACACGTGATTCCCACGTGATTGATACGTGATTCCCACGTGATTCCCAGGTAATTGACACGTGATTCCCACGTGATTCCCTCGAGATTGACACTTGATTCCCTCGTGATTCCCACGTGATTGACACGTGATTCCCACCTGATTCCCACGTGATTCCCACGTGATGTACGCGTGATTCCCACATGATTCCCACGTGATTGACACGTGATTGACACGTGATTCCCACGTGATTATCACGTGATTCCCCCGTGACTGCCACGTGATTGACACGTGATAACCACGTGATTCCCACGTGAATGAATTGTGATTCCCACGTGATTTCCACGTGATTCCCAGGTGATTGACACGTGATTCCCACGTGATTCCCACGTGATTCCCACTTGATTACCACGTGATTCTCACGTGATGCCCACGTGATTCCCACGTGAATGACACGTGGTTCCCACGTGATTCCCACGTGATTCCCACATGATTGACACGTGATTCCCAAGTGATTGACACGTGATTACCACGTGATTACCACGTGATTGACACATGATTTCCACATGATTCCCACGAGACTGACAAGTGATTCCCACGTGATTGACACGTGATTCCCACATGATTCTCACGTGATTCCCTCGTGAATGACACGTGATTCCCACGTGATTCCCACGTGATTGACAAGTGAGTGACACGTGATTCTCACGTGATTCTCAAGTGATTCCCACATGATTGACACGTGATTCCCACGTGACTTCCACGTGATTGACACGTGATTCCCACGTGACTCCCAAGTGATTGACACGTGATTTCCATGTGATTTTCTCGTGATTGACAGGTTGTTCCCTCGTGATTACCACGTTATTCCCACGTGATTGACAAGTGATTGACACGTGATTCGCACGTGATTCCCATGTGATTCCCACATGATTGACACGTGATTCCCACGTGATTTCCACGTGATTGACACGTGATTCCCACGTGATACCCATGTGATTCCCACGTGATTGACAAGTGATTGACACGTGATTCCCACGTGATTATCAAGTGATTCCCACGTGATTAGCACGAGATTGACACGTGATTCCCATGTGATACCCACGTGAGTCCCACGGGATTGACAGGTGATTCCCAAGAGATTCCCACGTGATTGAGACTTGATACAAATGTGATTCCCATGTGATTCCCACATGATTGAGATGTGATTCAAACGTGATTCCCACGTGATTCCCACGTGACTGACACGTGATTCCCACGTGATTCCCAAGTGATTACCACGTGATTTCCACGTGAATGACACCTGATTCCCACGTGATTCCCACGTGATTCCAACGTGATTCCCTCGTGAATGACACGTGATACCCACGTGATTCCCAAGTGATTCCCACGTGATTGACACGTGATTCCCACGTGATTCTCAAGTGATTCCCACGTGATTCCCACGTGATTTCCACGTGATTGACATGTGATTCCCACGTAATTACCTCGTGATTCCTTCGTGATTGACACGTGATTCACACGTGATTCCCACATGTTTCCCACGTGATTGACACATGATTCCCACATGATAGCAACGTGATTCCCACGTGATTGACACGTGATTCCCACGTGATACCCACGTGATTCCTATGTGATTGACACGTGATTGAAACGTGATTCCCACGTGATTCTCACGTGAATCCCACGTGCTTCCCACGTGATTCCCACGTGATTCCCAATGATTGACACATGATTCATACGTGATTCCCACGTGACTCCCAGGTGATTACCACGTGATTCCCAATGATTGACACATGATTCACACGTGCTTCCCACGTGACTCCCAGGTGATTCCCACGTGATTGACTCGTGATTCCCACGTGATTTCCAGGTGATTCCTAAGTGATTCCCACGTGAATGATACGTGATTCCCACGTGATTACTACGTGATTGACAGTGATTCCCACGTGATTCCCACGTGAATGACACGTTATTCCCACGTGATTTCCAGGTGATTCCCAAGTGATTCGCACGTGAATGACACGTGATTCCCACGTTATTCCTACGTGATTGACACGTGATTCCCACGTGATTCCCACGTGAATGACTCGTGATTCCCACGTGATTTCCAGGTGATTCCCAAGTGATTCCCATGTGATTGACACGTGATTGACACTTGATTCCCACGGGATTCCCACGTGATTGACCCGTGATTCTCACCCGATTCCCACGTGATTCCCCCGTGATTTACACGTGAATCTCAGGTGATTTCCAGGTGATTGACACGTGATTTCCATGTGATTGAGATGTGATTCCCACGTGACTCCCACGTGATTCCCACGTGATTGACTCGTGATTCCCACGTGATTTCCAGGTGATTCCCAAGTGATTCCCACGTGAATGATACGTGATTCCCACGTGATTACTACGTGATTGACAGTGATTCCCACGTGATTCCCACGTGAATGACACGTGATTCCCACGTGATTTCCAGGTGATTCCCAAGTGATTCGCACGTGAATGACACGTGATTCCCACGTTATTCCTACGTGATTGACACGTGATTCCCACGTGATTCCCACGTGAATGACTCGTGACTCCCACGTGATTTCCAGGTGATTCCCAAGTGATTCCCATGTGATTGACACGTGATTGACACTTGATTCCCACGGGATTCCCACGTGATTGACCCGTGATTCTCACCCGATTCCCACGTGATTCCCCCGTGATTTACACGTGAATCTCAGGTGATTTCCAGGTGATTGACACGTGATTTCCATGTGATTGAGATGTGATTCCCACGTGACTCCCACGTGATTCCCACGTGATTGACACGTGATTCCCACATGATTCTCACGTGATTCCCTCGTGAATGACACGTGATTCCCACGTGATTGACAAGTGATTGACACGTGATTCGCACGTGATTCCCATGTGATTCCCACATGATTGACACGTGATTCCCACGTGATTTCCACGTGATTGACACGTGATTCCCACGTGATACCCATGTGATTCCCACGTGATTGACAAGTGATTGACACATGATTCCCACGTGATTATCAAGTGATTCCCACGTGATTCCCACGTGATTGACACGTGATTCCCATGTGATACCCATGTGAGTCCCACGGGATTGACAGGTGATTCCCAAGAGATTCCAACGTGATTGAGACTTGATACAAATGTGATTCCCATGTGATTCCCACATGATTGAGATGTGATTCAAACGTGATTCCCACGTGATTCCCACGTGACTGACACGTGATTCCCACGTGATTCCCAAGTGATTACCACGTGATTTCCACGTGAATGACACCTGATTCCCACGTGATTCCCACGTGATTCCAACGTGATTCCCTCGTGAATGACACGTGATACCCACGTGATTCCCAAGTGATTCCCACGTGATTGACACGTGATTCCCACGTGATTCTCAAGTGATTCCCACGTGATTCCCACGTGATTTCCACGTGATTGACATGTGATTCCCACGTAATTACCTCGTGATTCCTTCGTGATTGACACGTGATTCACACGTGATTCCCACATGTTTCCCACGTGATTGACACGTGATTCCCACGTGATACCCACGTGATTCCTATGTGATTGACACGTGATTGAAACGTGATTCCCACGTGATTCTCACGTGAATCCCACGTGCTTCCCACGTGATTCCCACGTGATTCCCAAGTGATTATCACGTGATTTCCACGTGAATGACACCTGATTCCCACGTGATTCCCACGTGATTCCAACGTGATTCCCTCGTGAATGACACGTGATTCCCAAGTGATTACCACGTGATTTCCACGTGATTGACACGTGATACCCACGTGATTCCCACGTGAATGACACGTGATTCCCACGTGATTCCCACGTGATTCCCACGTGATTGACACGTGATTCCCACGTGATCCGCACGTGATTACAACGTAATTCCACGTGATTCTCACGTGATTCCCACGTGATTCCCACGTGATTGACACCTGATTCCCACGTGAATCCCTCGTGATTTCCACGTGATCCCCACGTGATGCCCACGTGATTCCCACGTGAATGACAAGTGATTCCCACGTGATTCCCACGTGATTGACACGTGATTCCCACGTGATTGACACGTGATTCCCACGTGATTGACATGTGATTGACACGTGATTCCCACGTGATTCCCACGTGATTGACAGGTGATTCCCACCTGATTCCCACGTGATTCCCACGTGATTGACACGTGATTCCCACTTGATTCCCATGTGATTGAGACGTGATTGACACGTGATTCCCACGTGATTATCACGTGATTCCCCCGTGACTCCCACGTGATTGACACGTGATACCTACGTGATTCCCACGTGAATGACACGTGATTCCCACGTGATTCCCACGTGATTCCTACGTGATTGACACGTGATTCCCACGTGATTTACACGTGATTCCCACGTGATTCCCACGTGATTCCCACGTGATTGACACCTGATTTCCACGTGATTCCCACGTGATTCCCACGTGATTGAAAAATGATTTCCACGTGATTCCCACTGATTCCCACGAGACTGACAGATGATTCCCACGTGATTGACACGTGATTCCCACCTGATTCCCACGTGATTCCCACGTGATTGACACGTGATTCCCACTTGATTCCCATGTGATTGAGACGTGATTGACAGGTGATTCCCACGTGATTATCACGTGATTCCCCCGTGACTCCCACGTGATTGACATGTGATACCTACGTGATTCCCACGTGAATGACACGTGATTCCCACGTGATTCCCACGTGATTCCTACGTGATTGACACGTGATTCCCACGGGATTTCCACGTGATTTACACGTTATTCCCACGTGATTCCCACGTGATTCCCACGTGATTGACACCTGATTTCCACGTGATTCCCACGTGATTCCCACGTGATTGAAAAATGATTTCCACGTGATTCCCACGTGATTCCCACGAGACTGACAGATGATTCCCACGTGATTGACACGTGATTCCCACGTGATTCCCACGTGATTGACACGTGATTCCCACGTGATTCCCACGTGAATGACACGTGATTCCCACGTGATTCCCACGTGATTGACACGTGATTCCCATGTGATTCCCACGTGATTCCCACGTGATTGACAGGTGATTTCCACGTGATTCCCAAAAGATTCCCACGTGATTGACACGTGATCCCCACGTAATTCACACGTGATTGACACATGATTCCCACGTGATTTCCAAGTGATTCCCACGTGATTCCCATGTGACTCCGTCGTGTTTCCCACGTGATTGACACGTGATTCCCACGAGATTCCCACGTGATTGACACGTGATTCTCACCCGATTCCCACGTTACTCCCCCGTGATTTACACGTGAATCCCTGGTGATTCCCAGGTGATTGACACGTGAGTCCACGTGATTCCCACGTGATTGAAACATGATTCCCACGTGATTCCCATGTGATTCCCACGTGATTCCCACGTGATTGACACGTGATTCCCACGTGATTGACACGTGATTCCCACGTGATTCCCACGTGATTGACATGTGATTTACACGTGATTCACACGTGATTCCCACGTGATTGACACCTGATTTCCACGTGATTCCCACGTGATTCCCACTGATTATCACGTGATTCCCTCGTGATTCCCACATGATTGACACGTGATAAAAATGTGATTCCCACGTGATTCCCACGTGATTGACCCGTGATTCCCACGTGATTCACTCGTGATTGCCACGTGATTCCCACATGATTCCCACGTGATTGACATGTGATTCCCACGTGATTCCCATGTGATTCTCTCGTGATTCCCATGTGATTCCCACGTGATTCCCACGTGACTGCCACGTGATTCTCTCGTGATTCCCACGTGATTGCCATGTGATTCTCTCGTGATTCCCATGTGATTCCCACGTGAATCCCACGTGATTGACCAGTGATTCCCACCTGATTCCCACGAGATTCTCACGTGATTGACACTTGATTCCCACGTGATTCCCAAGTGATTGACACGTGATTCTGACGTGATTCCCACGTGATTCCCAGTGATTGACACGTGATTCCCTCGTGATTCCCACGTGATTGACACGTGATACAAAAGTGATTCCCATGTGATGCCCACGTGATTGACACATGATTCCCACGTGAATCACTCGTGATTGACACGTGATTCCCACGTGATTCCCACGTGATTCTCTCGTGAATCCCACGTGATTGCCACGTGATTCTCTCGTTATTCCCATTTGATTGCCACGTGATTCCCACGTGACTGACAAGTGATTCCCACCTGACTCCCATGAGATTCCCACCTGATTGACAGGTGATTCCCGTGTGATTCCCACGTGATTGACACGTGATTCCCACGTGATTCCCACCTGATTGACACATGATTCCCACGTGATTTCCAAGTGATTCCCACGTGATTCCCACCTGATTGACACATGATTCCCACGTGATTTCCAAGTGATTCCCACCTGACTCCCACGAGATTCCCACCTGATTGACACATGATTCCCACGTGATTTCCAAGTGATTCCCACGTGATTCCTACGTGATTCCCACGTGATTCCCACGTGACTGACACGTGATTCCCATGTGATTCCCACGAGATTCCCAAGTGATTTACAGGTGATTCCCAAGTGATTCCCAAGAGATTCCCACGTGATTGACACATGATTCCCACGTGATTCCCACTTAATTCCCACGTGATTGACACATGATTTCCACGTGATTTCCAAGAGATTCCCACGTGACTCCGTCGTGTTTCCCACGTGATTGACACGTGATTCCCACGTGATTCCCACGTGATTGACTCGTGATTCTCACCCGATTCCCACGTGATTCCCCCGTGATTTACACGTGAATCTCAGGTGATTTCCAGGTGATTGACACGTGATTCCCATGTGATTGATATGTGATTCCCACGTGACTCCCACGTGATTCCCACGTGATTGAAACATGATTCCCACGTGATTCCCATGTGATTCCCACGTGATTCCCACGTGAATGACACGTGATTCCCACGTGATTCCCAGGTAATTGACACGTGATTCCCACGTGATTCCCTCGAGATTGACACTTGATTCCCTCGTGATTCCCACGTGATTGACACGTGATTCCCACCTGATTCCCACGTGATTCCCACGTGATGTACGCGTGATTCCCACATGATTCCCACGTGATTGACACGTGATTGACACGTGATTCCCACGTGATTATCACGTGATTCCCCCGTGACTGCCACGTGATTGACACGTGATAACCACGTGATTCCCACGTGAATGAATTGTGATTCCCACGTGATTTCCACGTGATTCCCAGGTGATTGACACGTGATTCCCACGTGATTCCCACGTGATTCCCACTTGATTACCACGTGATTCTCACGTGATGCCCACGTGATTCCCACGTGAATGACACGTGGTTCCCACGTGATTCCCACGTGATTCCCACATGATTGACACGTGATTCCCAAGTGATTGACACGTGATTACCACGTGATTACCACGTGATTGACACATGATTTCCACATGATTCCCACGAGACTGACAAGTGATTCCCACGTGATTGACACGTGATTCCCACATGATTTTCACGTGATTCCCTCGTGAATGACACGTGATTCCCACGTGATTCCCACGTGATTGACAAGTGAGTGACACGTGATTCTCACGTGATTCTCAAGTGATTCCCACATGATTGACACGTGATTCCCACGTGACTTCCACGTGATTGACACGTGATTCCCACGTGACTCCCAAGTGATTGACACGTGATTTCCATGTGATTTTCTCGTGATTGACAGGTTGTTCCCTCGTGATTACCACGTTATTCCCACGTGATTGACAAGTGATTGACACGTGATTCGCACGTGATTCCCATGTGATTCGCACATGATTGACACGTGATTCCCACGTGATTTCCACGTGATTGACACGTGATTCCCACGTGATACCCATGTGATTCCCACGTGATTGACAAGTGATTGACACGTGATTCCCACGTGATTATCAAGTGATTCCCACGTGATTAGCACGAGATTGACACGTGATTCCCATGTGATACCCACCTGAGTCCCACGGGATTGACAGGTGATTCCCAAGAGATTCCCACGTGATTGAGACTTGATACAAATGTGATTCCCATGTGATTCCCACATGATTGAGATGTGATTCAAACGTGATTCCCACGTGATTCCCACGTGACTGACACGTGATTCCCACGTGATTCCCAAGTGATTACCACGTGATTTCCACGTGAATGACACCTGATTCCCACGTGATTCCCACGTGATTCCAACGTGATTCCCTCGTGAATGACACGTGATACCCACGTGATTCCCAAGTGATTCCCACGTGATTGACACGTGATTCCCACGTGATTCTCAAGTGATTCCCACGTGATTCCCACGTGATTTCCACGTGATTGACATGTGATTCCCACGTAATTACCTCGTGATTCCTTCGTGATTGACACGTGATTCACACGTGATTCCCACATGTTTCCCACGTGATTGACACGTGATTCCCACATGATAGCAACGTGATTCCCACGTGATTGACACGTGATTCCCACGTGATACCCACGTGATTCCTATGTGATTGACACGTGATTGAAACGTGATTCCCACGTGATTCTCACGTGAATCCCACGTGCTTCCCACGTGATTCCCACGTGATTCCCAATGATTGACACATGATTCATACGTGATTCCCACGTGACTCCCAGGTGATTACCACGTGATTCCCAATGATTGACACATGATTCATACGTGATTCCCACGTGACTCCCAGGTGATTACCACGTGATTCCCAATGATTGACACATGATTCACACGTGCTTCCAACGTGATTCCCACGTGATTCCCACGTGATTGCCACGTGATTGACACATGATTCCCACGTGATTCCCATGTGATTCCCACGTGATTCCCACGTGATTGACACGTGATTCGCACGTGATTCCCACGTGATTCCCACGGGAATGACACGTGATTCCCACGTGATTCCCACGTGATTCCCACGTGAATGACACCTGATTCCCACGTGATTCCCACGTGATTCCAACGTGATTCCTCGTGAATGATACGTGATACCTACGTGATTCCCAAGTGATTCCCACATGATTGACACGTGATTCCCACGTGATTCTCAAGTGATTCCCACGTGATTCCCACGTGATTCCCACGTGATTGACATGTGATTCCCAACTGATTCCAACGTGATTCCCACGCGATTGACACGTGATTCCCACGTGATTCCCACGTGATTGACACTGGATTCCCATGTAATTTCCTCGTGATTCCCTCGTGATTGACAAGTGATTCACACGTGATTCCCACATGATTCCCACGTGATTGACACGTGATTCCCACGTGATAGCACGTGATTCCCTCGTGATTGACACGTGATTCCCACGTGATACCCACGTGATTCCTATGTGATTGACACGTGATTGAAACATGATTCCCACGTGATTCTCACGTGAATCCCACGTGCTTCCCAAGTGATTTCCACGTGATTCCCAATGATTGACACATGATTCACAAGTGATTCCCACGTGACTCCCACGTGATTCCCACGTGATTGACTCTTGATTCCCACGTGATTTCCAGGTGATTCCCAAGTGATTCCCACGTGAATGACACGTGATTCCCACGTGATTCCTACGTGATTGACACGTGATTCCCACGTGATTTCCACGTGATTGACACTTGATTCCCACGTGATTCCCACGTGATTCCCACGTGATTGACACCTGATTTCCACGTGATTCCCACGTGATTCCCACGTGATTGACAAATGATTTTCACGTGATTCCCACGTGATTCCCACTAGACTGACAGGTGATTCCCACGTGATTGACACGTGATTCTCACGTGATTCCCACTTGATTCCCACGTGATAGACACGTGATTCCCACGTGATTCCCACGTGATTGACATGTGATTCCCACGTGATTCCCACGTGAATGACCCGTGATTCCCACGTGATTCCCACGTGATTGACCCGTGATTCCCATGTGATTCCCACGTGATTGCCACGTGATTGACAGGTGATTTCCACGTGATTCACAAGAGATTCCCACGTGATTGACACGTGATTCCCACGTGATTCCCACGTGATTGACACGTGATTGACACGTGATTCCCACGTGATTATCACGTGATTCCTACATGACTCCAACGTGATTGACACGTGATACCCACGTGATCCCACGTGAATGACACGTGATTCCCACGTGATTCCCACGTGATTCCCACGTGATTGACACGTGATTCCCACGTGATCCCCACGTGATTCCAACGTGATTTCCACGTGATTCTCACGTGATTCCCACGTGATTCCCACGTGATTGACACCTGATTCCCACGTGAATCCCTCGTGATTTCCACGTGATCCCCACGTGATGCCCACGTGATTCCCACGTGAATGACAAGTGATTCCCACGTGATTCCCACGTGACTGAAACGTGATTCCCACGTGATTGACACGTGATTCCCACGTGATTGACACGTGATTGACACGTGATTCCCACGTGATTCCCACGTGATTGACAGGTGATTCCCACCTGATTCCCACGTGATTCCCACGTGATTGAGACGTGATTGACACGTGATTCCCACGTGATTATCACGTGTTTCCCCTGTGACTCCCACGTGATTGACACGTGATACCTACGTGATTCCCACGTGAATGACACGTGATTCCCACGTGATTCCCACGTGATTCCTACGTGATTGACACGTGATTCAAACGTGATTACCGTGTGATTCCCACGTGACTGACACGTGATTCCCACGTGATTCCCAAGTGATTACCACGTGATTCCCACGTGAATGACACCTGATTCCCACGTGATTCCCACGTGAATCCAATGTGATTCCCTCGTGAATGACAAGTGATACCCACGTGATTCCCAAGTGATTCCCACATGATTGACACGTGATTCCCACGTGATTCTCAAGTGATTCCCACGTGATTCCCACGTGATTGACATGTGATTCCCAACTGATTCCCACGTGATTCCCACGCGATTGACACGTGATTCCCACGTGTTTCCCACGTGATTCCCATGAGACTGACAGGTGATTCCCACGTGATTGACACGTGATTCCCACGTGATTCCCACGTGATTGACACGTGATTACCACGTGATTACCACGTGAATGTCACGTGATTCCCACATGATTGACACGTGATTCCATGTGATTCCCACGTGATTCCCACGTGATTGACAGGTGATTTCCACGTGATTCCCAAGCGATTCCCACGTGATTGACACGTGATTCCCATGTAATTCACACGTGATTGACACATGATTCCCACGTGATTTCCAAGTGATTCCCACGTGATTCCCATGTGACTCCGTCGTGTTTCCCACGTGATTGACACGTGATTCACACGTCATTCCCTCGTGATTTACACGTGAATCCAAGGTGATTCCCAGGTGATTGACACGTGAGTCCCATGTGATTCCCACGTGATTGAAACATGATTCCCACGTGATTCCCATGTGATTCCCACATGATTCCCACGTGATTGACACGTGATTCCCACGTGATTGACACGTGATTCCCACGTGATTCCCAGTGATTGACACGTGATTCCCTCGTGATTCCCACATGATTGACACGTGAAAAAAACGTGATTCCCACGTGATTCCCACGTAATTGACACGTGATTCCCACGTGATTCACTCGTGATTGTCACGTGATTCCCACATGATTCCCACGTGATTGACATGTGATTCCTACGTGATTCCCATGTGATTCTCTCGTGATTCCCATGTGATTCCCACGTGATTCCCACGTGATTGTCACGTGATTGTCTCGTGATTCCCACGTGATTGCCACGTGATTCTCTCGTGATTCCCATGTGATTCCCACGTGAAACCCACGTGATTGACAAGTGATTCCCACCTGACTCCCACGAGATTCTCACGTGATTGAGACATGACTGACACGTGATTCCCACGTGATTATCACGTGATTCCCCCGTGACTCCCACGTGATTGACACGTGATACCCACGTGATTCCCACGTGAATGAAACGTGATTCACACGTGATTCCCACGTGATTCTCACGTGATTGATAGGTGATTCCCACGTGATTGACACGTGATTCCCACGTGATTCCCACGTGATTGACACGTGATTCCCACGTGATTCCCACGTGAATGACACGTGATTCCCACGTGATTGACACGTGATTCCCATGTGATTCCCACGTGATTCCCACGTGATTTCCAAGTGATTCCCACGTGATTCCCATGTGACTCCATCGTGATTCCCACGTGATTGACACGTGATTCCCACGAGATTCCCACGTGATTGACACGTGATTCCCACGTGATTCCCCCGTGATTTACACGTGAATCCCAGGTGATTCCCAGGTGATTGACAGGTGAGTCCCACGTGATTCCCACGTGATTGAAACATGATTCCCACGGGATTCCCATTTGATTCCCACGTGATTCCCACGTGATTGACACGTGATTCCCACGTGATTGACACGTGATTCCCACGTGATTCCCACGTGATTGATACGTGATTCCCACGTGATTCCCACGTGATTCCCACGTGATTTCCACGTGATTGACACTTGATTCCCACGTGATTCCCACGTGATTCCCCCGTGATTGACATGTGATTCCCAACTGATTCCCACGTGATTCCCACGCGATTGACACGTGCTTCCCACGTGATTCCCACGTGATTGACACGTGATTCTCACGTAATTACCTCGTGATTCCCTCGTGATTGACACGTGATTTACACGTGATTCCCACATGATTCAAACGAGATTGACAGGTGATTCCCACGTGATACCAAAGTGATTCCCACGTGATTCCCACGTGATACCCACGTGATTCCTACGTGATTGACACATGATTGACTCGTGATTCCCTCGTGATTCCCACATGATTCCCACGTGATTGACACCTGATTTCCACGTGATTCCCACGTGATTCCCAAGTGTTTGACACGGGATTTCCATGTGATTCCAACGTGGTTGACAAATGATTTCCACGTGATTCCCACGTGATTCCCACGAGACAGACAGGTGATTCCCACGTGATTGACACGTGATTCTCACGTGATTCCCACATGATTCCCACGTGATTGACATGTAATTTCCACGTTATTCCCTCGTGAATGACACGTGATTCCCACGTGATTCCCAAGTGATTGACACGTGATTCCCATGTGATTCCCACGTGATTTCCACGTAATTGACACATGATTCCCACGTGATTTCCAAGTGATTCCCACGTGATTCCCACGTGACTCCGTCGTGTTTCCCACGTGATTGACACGTGATTCCAACGTGATTCCCACGTGATTGACCCGTGAATCCCAGGTGATTCCCAGGTGATTGACACGTGATTCCCCCGTGATTTACACGTGATTCCCACGTGATTCCCACGTGATTGACATGTGATTCCCACGTGATTCCCATGTGAATGACCCGTGATTCCCACGTGATTCCCACGTGATTGACCCGTGATTCCCATGTGATTCCCACGTGATTGCCACGTGATTGACAGGTGATTTCCACGTGATTCACAAGAGATTCCCACGTGATTGACACGTGATTCCCACGTGATTCCCACGTGATTGACACGTGATTGACACGTGATTCCCACGTGATTATCACGTGATTCCTACATGACTCCAACGTGATTGACACGTGATACCCACGTGATCCCACGTGAATGACACGTGATTCCCACGTGATTGACACGTGATTCCCACGTGATCCCCACGTGATTCCAACGTGATTTCCACGTGATTCTCACGTGATTCCCACGTGATTCCCACGTGATTGACACCTGATTCCCACGTGAATCCCTCGTGATTTCCACGTGATCCCCACGTGATGCCCACGTGATTCCCACGTGAATGACAAGTGATTCCCACGTGATTCCCACGTGACTGAAACGTGATTCCCACGTGATTGACACGTGATTCCCACGTGATTGACACGTGATTGACACGTGATTCCCACGTGATTCCCACGTGATTGACAGGTGATTCCCACCTGATTCCCACGTGATTCCCACGTGATTGAGACGTGATTGACACGTGATTCCCACGTGATTATCACGTGTTTCCCCTGTGACTCCCACGTGATTGACACGTGATACCTACGTGATTCCCACGTGAATGACACGTGATTCCCACGTGATTCCCACGTGATTCCTACGTGATTGACACGTGATTCAAACGTGATTACCGTGTGATTCCCACGTGACTGACACGTGATTCCCACGTGATTCCCAAGTGATTACCACGTGATTCCCACGTGAATGACACCTGATTCCCACGTGATTCCCACGTGATTCCAATGTGATTCCCTCGTGAATGACAAGTGATACCCACGTGATTCCCAAGTGATTCCCACATGATTGACACGTGATTCCCACGTGATTCTCAAGTGATTCCCACGTGATTCCCACGTGATTGACATGTGATTCCCAACTGATTCCCACGTGATTCCCACGCGATTGACACGTGATTCCCACGTGTTTCCCACGTGATTCCCATGAGACTGACAGGTGATTCCCACGTGATTGACACGTGATTCCCACGTGATTCCCACGTGATTGACACGTGATTACCACGTGATTACCACGTGAATGTCACGTGATTCCCACATGATTGACACGTGATTCCATGTGATTCCCACGTGATTCCCACGTGATTGACAGGTGATTTCCACGTGATTCCCAAGCGATTCCCACGTGATTGACACGTGATTCCCATGTAATTCACACGTGATTGACACATGATTCCCACGTGATTTCCAAGTGATTCCCACGTGATTCCCATGTGACTCCGTCGTGTTTCCCACGTGATTGACACGTGATTCACACGTCATTCCCTCGTGATTTACACGTGAATCCAAGGTGATTCCCAGGTGATTGACACGTGAGTCCCATGTGATTCCCACGTGATTGAAACATGATTCCCACGTGATTCCCATGTGATTCCCACATGATTCCCACGTGATTGACACGTGATTCCCACGTGATTGACACGTGATTCCCACGTGATTCCCAGTGATTGACACGTGATTCCCTCGTGATTCCCACATGATTGACACGTGAAAAAAACGTGATTCCCACGTGATTCCCACGTAATTGACACGTGATTCCCACGTGATTCACTCGTGATTGTCACGTGATTCCCACATGATTCCCACGTGATTGACATGTGATTCCTACGTGATTCCCATGTGATTCTCTCGTGATTCCCATGTGATTCCCACGTGATTCCCACGTGATTGTCACGTGATTGTCTCGTGATTCCCACGTGATTGCCACGTGATTCTCTCGTGATTCCCATGTGATTCCCACGTGAATCCCACGTGATTGACAAGTGATTCCCACCTGACTCCCACGAGATTCTCACGTGATTGAGACATGACTGACACGTGATTCCCACGTGATTATCACGTGATTCCCCCGTGACTCCCACGTGATTGACACGTGATACCCACGTGATTCCCACGTGAATGAAACGTGATTCACACGTGATTCCCACGTGATTCTCACGTGATTGATAGGTGATTCCCACGTGATTGACACGTGATTCCCACGTGATTCCCACGTGATTGACACGTGATTCCCACGTGATTCCCACGTGAATGACACGTGATTCCCACGTGATTGACACGTGATTCCCATGTGATTCCCACGTGATTCCCACGTGATTTCCAAGTGATTCCCACGTGATTCCCATGTGACTCCATCGTGATTCCCACGTGATTGACACGTGATTCCCACGAGATTCCCACGTGATTGACACGTGATTCCCACGTGATTCCCCCGTGATTTACACGTGAATCCCAGGTGATTCCCAGGTGATTGACAGGTGAGTCCCACGTGATTCCCACGTGATTGAAACATGATTCCCACGGGATTCCCTTTTGATTCCCACGTGATTCCCACGTGATTGACACGTGATTCCCACGTGATTGACACGTGATTCCCACGTGATTCCCACGTGATTGATACGTGATTCCCACGTGATTCCCACGTGATTCCCACGTGATTTCCACGTGATTGACACTTGATTCCCACGTGATTCCCACGTGATTCCCACGTGATTGACATGTGATTCCCAACTGATTCCCACGTGATTCCCACGCGATTGACACGTGCTTCCCACGTGATTCCCACGTGATTGACACGTGATTCTCACGTAATTACCTCGTGATTCCCTCGTGATTGACACGTGATTTACACGTGATTCCCACATGATTCAAACGAGATTGACAGGTGATTCCCACGTGATACCAACGTGATTCCCACGTGATTCCCACGTGATACCCACGTGATTCCTACGTGATTGACACATGATTGACTCGTGATTCCCTCGTGATTCCCACATGATTCCCACGTGATTGACACCTGATTTCCACGTGATTCCCACGTGATTCCCAAGTGTTTGACACGGGATTTCCATGTGATTCCAACGTGGTTGACAAATGATTTCCACGTGATTCCCACGTGATTCCCACGAGACAGACAGGTGATTCCCACGTGATTGACACGTGATTCTCACGTGATTCCCACATGATTCCCACGTGATTGACATGTAATTTCCACGTTATTCCCTCGTGAATGACACGTGATTCCCACGTGATTCCCAAGTGATTGACACGTGATTCCCATGTGATTCCCACGTGATTCCCACGTAATTGACACATGATTCCCACGTGATTTCCAAGTGATTCCCACGTGATTCCCACGTGACTCCGTCGTGTTTCCCACGTGATTGACACGTGATTCCAACGTGATTCCCACGTGATTGACCCGTGAATCCCAGGTGATTCCCAGGTGATTGACACGTGATTCCCCCGTGATTTACACGTGATTCCCACGTGATTCCCACGTGATTGACACATGATTCCCACGTGATTGACACGTGATTCCCACGTGATTCCCACGTGATTTACACGTGAATCCCAGGTGATTCCCAGGTGATTGACACGTGATTCCCCCGTGATTTACACGTGATTCCCACGTGATTCCCACGTGATTGACCCGTGAATCCCAGGTGATTCCCAGGAGATTGACACGTGATTCCCCCTTGATTTACACGTGATTCCCACGTGATTCCCACGTGATTGACACATAATTCCCACGTGATTGACACGTGATTCCCACGTGATTCCCCCGTGATTTACACGTGAATCCCAGGTGATTCCCAGGTGATTGACACGTGATTCCCCCGTGATTTACACGTGATTCCCACGTGATTCCCACGTGATTGACACATGATTCCCACGTGATTGACACGTGATTCCCACGTGATTCCCACGTGATTGACACGTGATTGACATGTGATTCCCACGTGATTCCCCCGTGATTTACACGTGAATCCCAGGTGATTCCCAGGTGATTGACACGTGATTCCCCCGTGATTCCTACGTGATTCCCACGTGAATCCCACGTGATTGACACGTGATTCCCACTTGATCCCCACGTGATTGAGACGTGATTGACATGTGATTCCCACGTGATTATCACGTGATTCCCCCGTTACTCCCACGTGATCGACACGTGATACCCACGTGATTCCCACGTGAATGACACGTGATTCCCACGTGATTCCCACGTGATTCATACGTGATTGACATGTGATTCCCACGTGATTTTCACGTGATTTACACGTGATTCCCACGTGATTCCCACGTGATACCCACGTGATTGACACCTGATTTCCCCGTGATTCCCATGTGATTCCCATGTGATTGACAGGTGATTTCCACGTGATTCCCACGTGATTCCCACGTGATTGACAGGTGATTTCCACGTGATTCCCAAGAGATTCCCACGTGATTGACACGTGATTCCCATGTAATTCACACGTGATTGACACATGATTCCCACGTGATTTCCAAGTGATTCCCACGTGATTCCCATGTGACTCTGTCGTGTTTCCCACGTGATTGACACGTGATTCACACGTGATTCCCTCGTGATTTACACGTGAATCCCAGGTGATTCCCACGTGATTCCCACGTGATTCATACGTGATTGACATGTGATTCCCACATGATTCCCACGTGATTGAAAACTGATTCCCACGTGAATCCCTCGTGATTTCCACGTGATCCCCACGTGATGACGAAATGATTCCCACATGAATGACATGTGATTCCCACGTGATTCCCACGTGATTCCCACGTGATTGACACGTGATTCCCACGTGATTTCCAAATGATTGACACGTGATTCCCACGTGATTATCACGTGATTCCCCCGTGACTCCCACGAGATTCCCAAGTGATTCCCACGTGATTCCCACGTGATTGACACGTGATTCCCACGTGATTGACACGTGATTCCCACGTGATTCCCACGTGATTGACACGTGATTCCCACGTGATTCCCACATGATTGACACGTGATTGACACGTGATTCCCACGTGATTATCACGTGATTCCCCCGTGACTCCAACGTGATTGACACGTGATACCCACGTGATTCCCACGTGAATGACACGTGATTCCCATGTGATTCCCACGTGATTCCCACGTGATTGACACGTGATTCCCACGTGATCCCCAAGTGATTCCAACGTGATTACCACATGATTCTCACGTGATTCCCACGTGATTGACACTTGATTCCCACGTGAATCCCTCGTGATTTCCACGTGATCCCCACGTGATGCCCACGTGATTCCCACGTGAATGACAAGTGATTCCCACGTGATTCCCACGTGATTCCCACGTGATTGACATGTGATTCCCACGTGATTGACACGTGATTCCCACGTGATTCCCACGTGATTGACACGTGATTGACACGTGATTCCCACGCGATTCCCACCTGATTGAGACATGACTGACACGTGATTCCCACGTGACTCTCACGTGATTCCCCCTTGACTCCCATGTGATTGACACGTGATACCCACGTGATTCCTACGTGATTGACACGTGATTCCCACGTGATTCCCACGTGATTGACACATGATTTCCACGTGATTCCCACGTGATTCCCACGTGATTGACAAATGATTTCCACGTGATTTCCACGTGATTGCCACGAGACTGACAGGTGATTCCTACGTGATTGACACGTGATTCCCACATGATTCCCACGTGATTGACACGTGATTCCCACGTGATTCCCACGTGATTCCCACGTGATTGACACGTGATTCCCACGAGATTCCCACATGATTGACACGTGATTCTCACCCGACTCCCACGTGATTCCCCCGTGATTTACAAGTGAATCCCAGGTGATTCCCAGGTGATTGACACGTGAGTCCCACGTGATTCCCACGTGATTGGAACATGATTCCCACGTGATTCCCATGTGATTCCCACGTGATTCCCACGTGATTGACACGTGATTCCCACGTGATTGAAACATGATTCCCACGTGATTCCCATGTGATTCCCACGTGATTCCCACGTAATTGACACGTGATTCCCACGTCATTCCCAGTGATTGACACGTGATTCCCTCGTGATTCCCACATGATTGACACGTGAAAAAAACGTGATTCCCACGTGATTCCCACGTAATTGACACGTGATTCCCACGTGATTCACTCGTGATTGTCACGTGATTCCCACATGATTCCCACGTGATTGACATGTGATTCCCACGTGATTCCCATTTGATTCTCTCGTGATTCCCATGTGATTCCCACGTGAATCCCACGTGATTGACAAGTGATTCCCACCTGACTCCCACAGATTCTCACGTGATTGACACTTGATTCCCATGTGATTCCCAAGTGATTGACACGTGATTCCCCCGTGATTCCCACGTGATTGACACGTGATCCCCACGTGATTCCCACGTGAATGACACGTGATTCCCACATGATTCCCACGTGATTGACACGTGATTACCATGTGATTCCCACGTGATTCCCACGTGATTCCCACGTGATTGACACGTGATTCCCATGTGATACCCACGTGATTGACAGGTGATTCCCAAGAGATTCCCACGTGATGGAGACTTGATACAAACGTGATTCACAAGTGATTCCCACGTGATTGACACGTGATTCAAACGTGATTACCATGTGATTCCCACGTGACTGACAATTGATTCCCACGTGATTCCCAAGTGATTACCACGTGATTCCCACGTGAATGACACCTGATTCCCACGTGATTCCCACGTGATTCCAATGTGATTCCCTCGTGAATGACACGTGATACCCACGTGATTCCCTAGTGATTCCCACGTGATTGACACGTGATTCAAACGTGATTACCATGTGATTCCCACGTGATTGACATGTGATTCCCAACTGATTCCCACGTGATTCCCACGTGATTCCCACGTGATTCCCACGTGATTCCCAAGAGACTGACAGGTGATTCCCACGTGATTGACACGTGATTCCCACGTGATTCCGACGTGATTGACACGTGATTACCACGTGATTACCACGTGAATGACACGTGATTCCCACGTGATTGACACGTGATTCCATGTGATTCCCACGTGATTCCCACGTGATTGACAGGTGATTTCCAGGTGATTCCCAAGCGATTCCCACGTGATTGACACGTGATTCCCATGTAATTCACACGTGATTGACACATGATTCCCACGTGATTTCCAAGTGATTCCCACGTGATTCCCATGTGACTCCGTCGTGTTTCCCACGTGATTGACACGTGATTCACACGTGATTCCCTCGTCATTTACACGTGAATCCAAGGTGATTCCCAGGTGATTGACACGTGAGTTCCACGTGATTCCCACGTGATTGAAACATGATTCCCACGTGATTCCCATGTGATTCCCACGTGATTCCCACGTGTTTGACACGTGATTCCCACGTGATTGACACGTGATTCCCACGTGATTCCCACGTGATTGACACGTGATTACCATGTGATTCCCAAGTGATTCCAACGTGATTGACACGTGATTCCCACGTGATTGACACGTGATTGACTCGTGATTCCCACGTGATTATCACGTGATTCCCCCGTGACTCCCACGTGATTGACACGTGATACCCACGTGATTCCCACGTGAATGACACGTGATTCCCACGTGATTCCCACGTGATTGAGACGTGATTCCCACGTGATTCCCACGTGATTGACACGTGATTACCACGTGATTCTCACGTGATTCCCACGTGATTCCCACGAGATTGAAACCTGATTCCCACGTGAATCCCTCGTGATTTCCACTTGATCCCCACGTGATGCCGAAGTGATTCCCACGTGAATGACACGTGATTCCCACGTGATTCCCACGTGATTCCCACGTGATTGACATGTGATTACCACGTGATTACCACGTGAATGACACGTGATTCCCACGTGATTGACACGTGATTCCATGTGATTCCCACGTGATTCCCACGTGATTGACAGGTGATTTCCACGTGATTCCAAAGCGATTCCCACGTGATTGACACGTGATTCCCATGTAATTCACACGTGATTGACACATGATTCCCACGTGATTTCCAAGTGAATCCCACGTGATTACCATGTGACTCCGTCGTGTTTCCCACGTGATTGACACGTGATTCACACGTCATTCCCTCGTGATTTACACGTGAATCCAAGGTGATTTCCAGGTGATTGACACGTGAGTCCCACGGGATTCCCACGTGATTGAAACATGATTCCCACGTGATTCCCATGTGATTCCCACGTGATTCCCACGTGATTGACACGTGATTCCCACGTGATTGACACGTGATTCCCACGTGATTCCCAGTGATTGACACGTGATTCCCTCGTGATTCCCACATGATTGACACGTGAAAAAAACGTGATTCCCACGTGATTCCCACGTAATTGACACGTGATTCCCACGTGATTCACTCGTGATTTTCACGTGATTCCCACATGATTTTCACGTGATTGACATGTGATTCCCACGTGATTCCCATGTGATTCTCTCGTGATTCCCATGTGATTCCCACGTGATTGCCACGTGATTGTCTCGTGATTCCCACGTGATTGCCACGTGATTCTCTCGTGATTCCCATGTGATTCCCACGTGAATCCCACGTGAATGGCAAGTGATTCCCACCTGACTCCCACGAGATTCTCACGTGATTGACACTTGATTCCCACGTGATTCCCAAGTGATTGACACGTGATTCCCCCGTGATTCCCACGTGATTGACACGTGATCCCCACGTGATTCCCACGTGAATGACACGTGATTCCCACATGATTCCCACGTGATTGACACGTGATTACCATGTGATTCCCACGTGATTCCCACGTGATTCCCACGTGATTGACACGTGATTCCCATGTGATACCCACGTGAATCCCACGTGATTGACAGGTGATTCCCAAGAGATTCCCACGTGATGGAGACTTGATACAAACGTGATTCCCAAGTGATTCCCACGTGATTGACACGTGATTCAAACGTGATTACCATGTGATTCCCACGTGACTGACAAGTGGTTCCCACGTGATTCCCAAGTGATTACCACGTGATTCCCACGTGAATGACACCTGATTCCCACGTGATTCCCACGTGATTCCAATGTGATTCCCTCGTGAGTGACACGTGATACCCACGTGATTCCCAAGTGATTCCCACGTGATTGACACGTGATTCAAACGTGATTACCATGTGATTCCCACGTGATTGACATGTGATTCCCAACTGATTCCCACGTGATTCCCACGCGATTGACACGTGATTCCCACGTGATTCCCACGTGATTCCCAAGAGACTGACAGGTGATTCCCACGTGATTGACACGTGATTCCCACGTGATTCCGACGTGATTGACACGTGATTACCACGTGATTACCACGTGAATGACACGTGATTCCCACGTGATTGACACGTGATTCCATGTGATTCCCACGTGATTCCCACGTGATTGACAGGTGATTTCCACTGATTCCCAAGCGATTCCCACGTGATTGACACGTGATTCCCATTTAATTCACACGTGATTGACACATGATTCCCACGTGATTTCCAAGTGATTCCCACGTGATTCCCATGTGACTCTGTCGTATTTCCCACGTGATTGACACGTGATTCACACGTGATACCCTCGTCATTTACACGTGAATCCAAGGTGATTCCCAGGTGATTGACACGTGAGTCCCACGTGATTCCCACGTGATTGAAACATGATTCCCACGTGATTCCCATGTGATTCCCACGTGATTCTCACGTTTTTGACACGTGATTCCCACGTGATTGACACGATTCCCACGTGATTCCCACGTGATTGACACGTGATTACCATGTGATTCCCAAGTGATTCCAACGTGATTGACACGTGATTCCCACGTGATTGACACGTGATTGACTCGTGATTCCCACGTGATTATCACGTGATTCCCCCGTGACTCCCACGTGATTGACACGTGATTCCCCCGTGATTCCCACGTGATTGACACGTGATTGACACGTGATTCCCACGTGATTATCACGTGATTCCCACGTGATTGACACGTGATTCCCACGTGATTCCCACGTGATTGACACGTGATTCCCACGTGATTGCCACGAGAATGACACGTGATTCCCACGTGATTCCCACGTGATTGAGACGTGATTCCCACGTGATTCCCACGTGATTGACACGTGATTACCACGTGATTCTCACGTGATTCCCACGTGATTCCCACGAGATTGAAACCTGATTCCCACGTGAATTCCTCGTGATTTCCACGTGATCCCCACGTGATGCCGAAGTGATTCCCACGTGAATGACACGTGATTCCCACGTGATTCCCACGTGATTCCCACGTGATTGACACGTGATTCCCCCGTGATTCCCACGTGATTGACACGTGATTGACACGTGATTCCCACGTGATTATCACGTGATTCCCACGTGATTGACACGTGATTCCCACGTGATTCCCACGTGAATGACACGTGATTCCCACGTGATTCCCACGTGATTGACACGTGATCCCCACGTGATTCCCACGTGAATGACACGTGATTCCCACATGATTCCCACGTGATTGACACGTGATTACCATGTGATTCCCACGTGATTCCCACGTGATTGACACGTGATTCCCCCGTGATTCCCACGTGATTGACACGTGATCCCCACGTGATTCCCACGTGAATGACACGTGATTCCCACATGATTCCCACGTGATTGACACGTGATTACCATGTGATTCCCACGTGATTCCCACATGATTCCCACGTGATTGACACGTGATTACCATGTGATTCCCACGTGATTCCCACGTGATTCCCACGTGATTGACACGTGATTCCCATGTGATACCCACGTGAATCCCACGTGATTGACAGGTGATTCCCAAGAGATTCCCACGTGATGGAGACTTGATACAAACGTGATTCCCAAGTGATTCCCACGTGATTGACACGTGATTCAAACGTGATTACCATGTGATTCCCACGTGACTGACAAGTGATTCCCACGTGATTCCCAAGTGATTACCACGTGATTCCCACGTGAATGACACCTGATTCCCACGTGATTCCCACGTGATTCCAATGTGATTCCCTCGTGAATGACACGTGATACCCACGTGATTCCCAAGTGATTCCCACGTGATTGACACGTGATTCAAACGTGATTACCATGTGATTCCCACGTGATTGACATGTGATTCCCAACTGATTCCCACGTGATTCCCACGCGATTGACACGTGATTCCCACATGATTCCCACGTGATTCCCAAGAGACTGACAGGTGATTCCCACGTGATTGACCAGTGATTCCCACGTGATTCCGACCTGATTGACACGTGATTACCACGTGATTACCACGTGAATGACACGTGATTCCCACGTGATTGACACGTGATTCCATGTGATTCCCACGTGATTCCCACGTGATTGACAGGTGATTTCCACGTGATTCCCAAGCGATTCCCACGTGATTGACACGTGATTCCCATGTAATTCACACGTGATTGACACATGATTCCCACGTGATTTCCAAGTGATTCCCACGTGATTCCCATGTGACTCTGTCGTGTTTCCCACGTGATTGACACGTGATTCACACGTGATTCCCTCGTCATTTACACGTGAATCCAAGGTGATTCCCAGGTGATTGACACGTGAGTCCCACGTGATTCCCACGTGATTGAAACATGATTCCCACGTGATTCCCATGTGATTCCCACGTGATTCCCACGTTTTTGACACGTGAATCCCACGTGATTGACACATGATTCCCACGTGATTCCCACGTGATTGACACGTGATTACCATGTGATTCCCAAGTGATTCCAACGTGATTGACACGTGATTCCCACGTGATTGACACGTGATTGACTCGTGATTCCCACGTGATTATCACGTGATTCCCCCGTGACTCCCACGTGATTGACACGTGATACCCACGTGATTGCCACGTGAATGACACGTGATTCCCACGTGATTCCCACGTGATTCCCACGTGATTGAGACGTCATTCCCACGTGATTCCCACGTGATTGAAACCTGATTCCCACGTGAATTCCTCGTGATTTCCACGTGATCCCCACGTGATGCCGAAGTGATTCCCACGTGAATGACACGTGATTCCCACGTGATTCCCACGTGATTCCCACGTGATTGACACGTGATTCCCCCGTGATTCCCACGTGATTGACACGTGATTCCCACGTGATTATCACGTGATTCCCCCGTGACTCCCACGTGATACCCATGTGATTCCCACGTGATTCCCACGTGATTGACAGGTGATTCCCAAGAGATTCCCACGTGATGGAGACTTGATACAAACGTGATTCCCAAGTGATTCCCACGTGATTGACACGTGATTCAAACGTGATTACCATGTGATTCCCACGTGACTGACAAGTGGTTCCCACGTGATTCCCAAGTGATTACCACGTGATTCCCACGTGAATGACACCTGATTCCCACGTGATTCCCACGTGATTCCAATGTGATTCCCTCGTGAGTGACACGTGATACCCACGTGATTCCCAAGTGATTCCCACGTGATTGACACGTGATTCAAACGTGATTACCATGTGATTCCCACGTGATTGACATGTGATTCCCAACTGATTCCCACGTGATTCCCACGCGATTGACACGTGATTCCCAAGTGATTCCCACGTGATTCCCAAGAGACTGACAGGTGATTCCCACGTGATTGACACGTGATTCCCACGTGATTCCGACGTGATTGACACGTGATTACCACGTGATTACCACGTGAATGACACGTGATTCCCACGTGATTGACACGTGATTCCATGTGATTCCCACGTGATTCCCACGTGATTGACAGGTGATTTCCACGTGATTCCCAAGCGATTCCCACGTGATTGTCACGTGATTCCCATTTAATTCACACGTGATTGACACATGATTCCCACGTGATTTCCAAGTGATTCCCACGTGATTCCCATGTGACTCTGTCGTATTTCCCACGTGATTGACACGTGATTCACACGTGATACCCTCGTCATTTACACGTGAATCCAAGGTGATTCCCAGGTGATTGACACGTGAGTCCCACGTGATTCCCACGTGATTGAAACATGATTCCCACGTGATTCCCATGTGATTCCCACGTGATTCTCACGTTTTTGACACGTGATTCCCACGTGATTGACACGATTCCCACGTGATTCCCACGTGATTGACACGTGATTACCATGTGATTCCCAAGTGATTCCAACGTGATTGACACGTGATTCCCACGTGATTGACACGTGATTGACTCGTGATTCCCACGTGATTATCACGTGATTCCCCCGTGACTCCCACGTGATTGACACGTGATACCCACGTGATTGCCACGAGAATGACACGTGATTCCCACGTGATTCCCACGTGATTCCCACGTGATTGAGACGTGATTCCCACGTGATTCCCACGTGATTGACACGTGATTACCACGTGATTCTCACGTGATTCCCACGTGATTCCCACGAGATTGAAACCTGATTCCCACGTGAATTCCTCGTGATTTCCACGTGATCCCCACGTGATGCCGAAGTGATTCCCACGTGAATGACACGTGATTCCCACGTGATTCCCACGTGATTCCCACGTGATTGACACGTGATTCCCCCGTGATTCCCACGTGATTGACACGTGATTGACACGTGATTCCCACGTGATTATCACGTGATTCCCACGTGATTGACACGTGATTCCCACGTGATTCCCACGTGAATGACACGTGATTCCCACGTGATTCCCACGTGATTGACACGTGATCCCCACGTGATTCCCACGTGAATGACACGTGATTCCCACATGATTCCCACGTGATTGACACGTGATTACCATGTGATTCCCACGTGATTCCCACGTGATTGACACGTGATTCCCCCGTGATTCCCACGTGATTGACACGTGATCCCCACGTGATTCCCACGTGAATGACACGTGATTCCCACATGATTCCCACGTGATTGACACGTGATTACCATGTGATTCCCACGTGATTCCCACATGATTCCCACGTGATTGACACGTGATTACCATGTGATTCCCACGTGATTCCCACGTGATTCCCACGTGATTGACACGTGATTCCCATGTGATACCCACGTGAATCCCACGTGATTGACAGGTGATTCCCAAGAGATTCCCACGTGATGGAGACTTGATACAAACGTGATTCCCAAGTGATTCCCACGTGATTGACACGTGATTCAAACGTGATTACCATGTGATTCCCACGTGACTGACAAGTGATTCCCACGTGATTCCCAAGTGATTACCACGTGATTCCCACGTGAATGACACCTGATTCCCACGTGATTCCCACGTGATTCCAATGTGATTCCCTCGTGAATGACACGTGATACCCACGTGATTCCCAAGTGATTCCCACGTGATTGACACGTGATTCAAACGTGATTACCATGTGATTCCCACGTGATTGACATGTGATTCCCAACTGATTCCCACGTGATTCCCACGCGATTGACACGTGATTCCCACATGATTCCCACGTGATTCCCAAGAGACTGACAGGTGATTCCCACGTGATTGACACGTGATTCCCACGTGATTCCGACCTGATTGACACGTGATTACCACGTGATTACCACGTGAATGACACGTGATTCCCACGTGATTGACACGTGATTCCATGTGATTCCCACGTGATTCCCACGTGATTGACAGGTGATTTCCACGTGATTCCCAAGCGATTCCCACGTGATTGACACGTGATTCCCATGTAATTCACACGTGATTGACACATGATTCCCACGTGATTTCCAAGTGATTCCCACGTGATTCCCATGTGACTCTGTCGTGTTTCCCACGTGATTGACACGTGATTCACACGTGATTCCCTCGTCATTTACACGTGAATCCAAGGTGATTCCCAGGTGATTGACACGTGAGTCCCACGTGATTCCCACGTGATTGAAACATGATTCCCACGTGATTCCCATGTGATTCCCACGTGATTCCCACGTTTTTGACACGTGAATCCCACGTGATTGACACATGATTCCCACGTGATTCCCACGTGATTGACACGTGATTACCATGTGATTCCCAAGTGATTCCAACGTGATTGACACGTGATTCCCACGTGATTGACACGTGATTGACTCGTGATTCCCACGTGATTATCACGTGATTCCCCCGTGACTCCCACGTGATTGACACGTGATACCCACGTGATTGCCACGTGAATGACACGTGATTCCCACGTGATTCCCACGTGATTCCCACGTGATTGAGACGTCATTCCCACGTGATTCCCACGTGATTGAAACCTGATTCCCACGTGAATTCCTCGTGATTTCCACGTGATCCCCACGTGATGCCGAAGTGATTCCCACGTGAATGACACGTGATTCCCACGTGATTCCCACGTGATTGACACGTGATTCCCCCGTGATTCCCACGTGATTGACACGTGATTCCCACGTGATTATCACGTGATTCCCCCGTGACTCCCACGTGATACCCATGTGATTCCCACGTGATTCCCACGTGATTGACAGGTGATTCCCAAGAGATTCCCACGTGATGGAGACTTGATACAAACGTGATTCCCAAGTGATTCCCACGTGATTGACACGTGATTCAAACGTGATTACCATGTGATTCCCACGTGACTGACAAGTGGTTCCCACGTGATTCCCAAGTGATTACCACGTGATTCCCACGTGAATGACACCTGATTCCCACGTGATTCCCACGTGATTCCAATGTGATTCCCTCGTGAGTGACACGTGATACCCACGTGATTCCCAAGTGATTCCCACGTGATTGACACGTGATTCAAACGTGATTACCATGTGATTCCCACGTGATTGACATGTGATTCCCAACTGATTCCCACGTGATTCCCACGCGATTGACACGTGATTCCCACGTGATTCCCACGTGATTCCCAAGAGACTGACAGGTGATTCCCACGTGATTGACACGTGATTCCCACGTGATTCCGACGTGATTGACACGTGATTACCACGTGATTACCACGTGAATGACACGTGATTCCCACGTGATTGACACGTGATTCCATGTGATTCCCACGTGATTCCCACGTGATTGACAGGTGATTTCCACGTGATTCCCAAGCGATTCCCACGTGATTGTCACGTGATTCCCATTTAATTCACACGTGATTGACACATGATTCCCACGTGATTTCCAAGTGATTCCCACGTGATTCCCATGTGACTCTGTCGTATTTCCCACGTGATTGACACGTGATTCACACGTGATACCCTCGTCATTTACACGTGAATCCAAGGTGATTCCCAGGTGATTGACACGTGAGTCCCACGTGATTCCCACGTGATTGAAACATGATTCCCACGTGATTCCCATGTGATTCCCACGTGATTCTCACGTTTTTGACACGTGATTCCCACGTGATTGACACGATTCCCACGTGATTCCCACGTGATTGACACGTGATTACCATGTGATTCCCAAGTGATTCCAACGTGATTGACACGTGATTCCCACGTGATTGACACGTGATTGACTCGTGATTCCCACGTGATTATCACGTGATTGATATGTGATTCCCACGTGATTCCCATGTGATTCTCTCGTGATTCCCATGTGATTCCCACGAGATTCCCACGTGATTGCCACGTGATTCTCTCGTGATTCCCACGTGATTGCCACGTGATTCTCTCGTGATTGCCATGTGATTCCCAAGTGAATCCCACGTGATTGACAAGAGATTCCCACCTGACTCCCACGAGATTCTCACGTTATTGACACTTGATTCCCACGTGATTCCCAAGTGATTGACACGTGATAAAAACGTGATTCCCACGTGATTACCACATAATTGACACGTGATTCCCACGTGATTCACTCGTGATTGTCACTTGATTCCCACATGATTCCCACGTGATTGACATGTGATTCCCACGTGATTCCCATGTGATTCTCTCGTGATTCCCATGTGATTCCCACGTGATTCCCACGTGATTGCCATGTGATTCTCTCGTGATTCCCACGTGATTGCCACATGATTCTCTCGTGATTCCCATGTGATTCCCACGTGAATCCCACGTGATTGACAAGTGATTCCCACCTGACTCCCACGAGATTCTCACGTGATTGACACTTGATTCCCACATGATTCCCAAGTGATTGACACGTGATTCTGACGTGATTCCCATGAGATTCCCAGTGATTGACACGTGATTCCCTCCTGATTCCCACGTGATTGACACGTGATACAAAAGTGATTCCCACGTGATTCCCATGTGATTGACACATGATTCCCACGTGAATCACTCGTGATTGACACGTGATTCCCACGTGATTCTCTCGTGAATCCCACGTGATTGCCACGTGATTCTCTAGTGATTCCCAAGTGATTCCCACGTGATTTCCACGTGATTGACAAGTGATTCCCACCTGACTTCCACGAGATTCCCAACTGATTGACACGTGATTCTCAAGTGATTCCCACGTGATTGACACGTGATTTTGACGTGATTCCCACGTGATTCCCACGTGACTCCCATGTGATTCCCACGTGATTTACGCATGATTCCCACGTGATTCCCACGTGATTCCCACGTGATTCCCACGTGATTGACACGTGATTCCCACCTTATTCCCACGTGATTCCCACGGGATTGACTCGTGATTCCCACGTGATTCCCACGTGATTGATATGTCATTCCCACGTGATTCCCACGTGATTTACACGTGATTCCCACGTGATTCCCACATGATTCCCACGTGATTCCCAAATGATTCCCACGTGATGTCCACGTGATGCCCACGTGATTGACACGTGATTCCCACATGATACCCACGTGATTGAAACATGATTCCAGCGTGATTCCCACGTGATTGGCGCGTGATTCCCATGTGATTCCCACGTGACTCCCACGTGATTCCCACGTGATAGCCACGTGATTCCCACGTGATTCCCACATGATTGACACGTGATTCCCACGTGATTGACACGTGATTCACACGTGATTGACACGTGATTCCCACGTGATTCAAAAGTGATTCCGACGTGATTCCAACGTGATTTAGAAGTGATTCTCAAATGATTCCCACGTGATGTCCACGTGATGCCCACGTGATAGACACGTGATTCCCACATGATTCCCACGTGATTGAAACGTGATTCCAGCGTGATTCCCACGTGATTGGCGCGTGATTCCCATGTGATTCCCACGTGACTCCCACGTGATTCCCACGTGATAGACACGTGATTCCCACGTGATTCCCACGTGATTGATATGTCATTCCCACGTGATTCCCCCGTGATTGACACGTGATTCCCACATGATTCCCACGTGATTCCCAAATGATTCCCACGTGATGTCCACGTGATGCCCACGTGATTGACACGTGATTCCCACATGATTCCCACGTGATTGAAACGTGATTCCAGCGTGATTCCCACGTGATTGGCGCGTGATTCCCACGTGATTCCCACCTGACAACAACGTGATTCCCAAGTAATTGACATGTGATTCCTACGTGATTCCCACGTGATTGACTCGTGATTCCCATATGATTCCCACGTGATTCCAACATGATTGATACGTGATTCAAACGTGATTCCCACGTGATTGACACGTGATTCCCACGTGATTGACACGTGATTCACACGTGATTTACACGTGATTCCCACGTGATTCAAAAGTGATTCCGACGTGATTCCAACGTGATTTACAAGTGATTCCCAAATGATTCCCGTGTGATACCCATGTGATGCCCACCTGACTGACACGTGATTCCTACGTGATTCCCTCGTGATTGGCACGTTATTCCCACGTGATTCCTACGTGATTACCACGTGATTCCCACGTTATTCCCAAGTGACTCCCATGTGATTCCCACGTGATTGACGCATGATTCCCACGTGACTCCCACGTGATTGACGCATGATTCCCACGTGATTCCCAAGTGATTCCCACGTGATTCCCACGGGATTGACACTTGATTCCCACGTGATTCCCACCTGATTGACACATGATTCCCACGTGACTCCAACTTGATTCCCACGTAATTGTCATGTGATTCCCACGTGATTCCCACGTGATTGACTCCTGATTCCCATATGATTCCCACGTGATTCCAACGTGATTGCCACGTGATTCCCACGTGATTGACACGTGATATCCACGTGATTCCCACTTGATTCTCACATGATTGACACGTGATTGACACATGATTCCCACGTGAATCCCACGTGATTCCCATGTGATTCCCACGTGATTGACACGTGATTCCCACCTTATTCCCACGTGATTCCCAAGGGATTGAAATGTCATTCCCACGTGATTGCCACGTGATTCAAACTTGATTGACATGTGTTTCCCACGTGATTGACAAGTGATTCCCACGTAATTCCCACGTGATTCCCACGAGATTCCCACGTGATTCCCACGTGATTCCCCCGTGATTGGCACGAGATTCCCACATGATTGGCACAAGATTCCGAGGTAATTCCCACGTGATTCCCACGTGATTGACACGTAATTCCCACGTGACTCCCACGTGATTGACACGTGATTCCCACGTGATTCCCACGTGATTCCCAAGTGATTGGCACGAGATTCCAACGTAATTCCCACGTGATTCCCACGTGATTGACACGTAATACCAACGTGTTTCCCACGTGATTGACGCATGATTCCCACGTGATTCCCACGTGATTGACACGTGATTCCCACGAGATTCCCACGTGATTCTCACGTAATTCCCACGTGATTGACACGTGATTCCCACGTGATTATCACGTGATTCCTATGTGATTCCCAAGAGATTGACACGTGATTCCCACGTGCTTCCCACGTGATTCCCACGTTATTCCCAAGTGATTGACACATGATTCCAACGTGATTCCCAAGTGATTCCCTCGTGATTGACACGTGATTCCCACGTGATTCAAAAGTGATTCCCACGTGATTGCAACGTGATTGACACGTGATTTCGAAATGATTCCCGTGTGAAAGCCATGTGAGGCCCACGTGATTGACACGTGATTCCTACGTGATTCCCTCGTGATTGACACGTGATTCCAACATGATTCCCACGTGATTGACACGTTATTCCCACGTGATTCCTACTTGATTACCACGTGATTCCCACATTATTCCCACGTGACTCCCATGTGATTCCCACGTGATTGATGCATGATTTCCACGTGATTCCCAAGTGATTCCTACGTGATTCCCACGTGATTGACTCGTGATTCCCACCTTATTCCCACGTGACTCCCACGGGATTGACTCATGATTCCCACGTGATTCCCACTTAATTGACACGTGATGTCCACGTGATTCCCACTTGACTCTCACATGACTGACACGTGATTGACACGTGATTCCCACGTGAATCCCACGTGATTCCCATGTGATTCCCACGTGATTGACACGTGATTCCCACCTTATTCCCACGTGAGTCCCAAGGGATTGAAATGTCTTTCCCACGTGATTGCCACGTGATTCAAACTTGATTGACATGTGATTCCCACGTAAATCCCTCGTGATTCCCACGAGATTCCCACGTGATTCCCACGTGATTCCCACGTGATTGGCATGAGATTCCCACGTGATTGGCACGAGATTCCGACGTGATTCCCACGTGATTCCCACGTGATTCCCACGTGATTCCCACGTGATTCCCACGTGATTGCCACGTGATTCCCACGTGATTCTCACGTGATTCCCACCTGATTCCCACGTGATTCCCACGTGATTGAGACGTAATTCCCACGTGATTCCCACGTGATTGACGCATGATTCCCACATGATTCCCACGTGATTGACACGTGATTCCAACGTGATTCTCACGTAATTCCCAAGTGATTGACACGTGATTCCCACGTGATTATCACGTGATTCCCATGTGATTCCCAAGTGATTGACACGTGATTCCCACGTGCTTCCCACGTGATTCCCACGTTATTCCCAAGTGATTGACACATGATTCCAACGTGATTCCCAAGTGATTCCCACGTGATTGACACGTGATTCCCACGTGATTGACACGTGATTCCCACGTGATTCCTACGTGATTGACACGTCATTCCCACGTGATTCCCATGTGATTCCCATGTGATTAACACGTGATTACTGGGTGATTCCCAAATGATTGTCACGTGATTCCCACGTGATTCCCACGTGATTCACACGTGATTCACACGTAATTCCATCGTGATTGACACGTGATTCCCACATGATTCCCACATTATTGACACGTGATTCGAACCTGATTCCCACGTGATTACCACGTGATTGCCCCGTGATTGACACGTGATTCCCACGTGATTCCCACGTGATTCCTATGGGATTGACACGTGATTCCCACATGATTCCCAAATGATTGTCACGTGATTCCCACGTGATTAACACGTGACTCCCACATGATTCCCACGTGATTGACATGTGATTCCCACATGATTCCCACGTGATTTACACGTGATTCCTACGTGATTGACACGTGATTCCCACGTGATTCCCACGGGATTCCTATGGGATTGACACGTGATTCCCACGGTATTCCCACGTGATTCCCATATGATTCCAACGTGAATGACACGTGATTCCCAAATGATTCCCACGTGATGCCAACGTGTTTGACACGTCATTCCCACGTGATTCCAACTTGATTGACACGAGATTCCCATGTGATTCCCACGTGATTGACACGTAATTCCCACGTGACTCCCACGTGATTGACACGTGATTCCCACGTGATTGCCACGTGATTCCCACGTGATTCCCACGTGATTGGCACGAGATTCCGACGTAATTCCCACGTTGTTCCCAAGTGATTGACACGTAATTCCCACGTGCTTCCCACGTGATTGACGCATGATTCCCACGCGATTCCCACGTGATTGACACGTGATTCCCACGTGACTCCCACGTGATTCCCACGTGATTGGCGCATGATTCCCACGTGATTCCCACGTGATTGACACGTGATTCCCACGTGATTCCCACGTGATTCCTCTGGGATTGACACGTGATTCCCACGTGACTCCCACGTGATTCCCACGTGATTGGCGCATGATTCCCACGTGATTCCCACGTGATTAACACGTGATTCCCACGTGATTCCCATGTGATTGACACGTGATTCTCACCCGATTCCCACGTTACTCCCCCGTGATTTACACGTGAATCCCTGGTGATTCCCAGGTGATTGACACGTGAGTCCACGTGATTCCCACGTGATTGAAACATGATTCCCACGTGATTCCCATGTGATTCCCACGTGATTCCCACGTGATTGACACGTGATTCCCACGTGATTGACACGTGATTCCCACGTGATTCCCACGTGATTGACATGTGATTTACACGTGATTCACACGTGATTCCCACGTGATTGACACCTGATTTCCACGTGATTCCCACGTGATTCCCACTGATTATCACGTGATTCCCTCGTGATTCCCACATGATTGACACGTGATAAAAATGTGATTCCCACGTGATTCCCACGTGATTGACCCGTGATTCCCACGTGATTCACTCGTGATTGCCACGTGATTCCCACATGATTCCCACGTGATTGACATGTGATTCCCACGTGATTCCCATGTGATTCTCTCGTGATTCCCATGTGATTCCCACGTGATTCCCACGTGACTGCCACGTGATTCTCTCGTGATTCCCACGTGATTGCCATGTGATTCTCTCGTGATTCCCATGTGATTCCCACGTGAATCCCACGTGATTGACAAGTGATTCCCACCTGATTCCCACGAGATTCTCACGTGATTGACTCTTGATTCCCACGTGATTCCCAAGTGATTGACACGTGATTCTGACGTGATTCCCACGTGATTCCCAGTGATTGACACGTGATTCCCTCGTGATTCCCACGTGATTGACACGTGATACAAAAGTGATTCCCATGTGATGCCCACGTGATTGACACATGATTCCCACGTGAATCACTCGTGATTGACACGTGATTCCCACGTGATTCCCACGTGATTCTCTCGTGAATCCCACGTGATTGCCACGTGATTCTCTCGTTATTCCCATGTGATTGCCACGTGATTCCCACGTGACTGACAAGTGATTCCCACCTGACTCCCATGAGATTCCCACCTGATTGACAGGTGATTCCCGTGTGATTCCCACGTGATTGTCACGTGATTCCCACGTGATTCCCACCTGATTGACACATGATTCCCACGTGATTTCCAAGTGATTCCCACGTGATTCCCACCTGATTGACACATGATTCCCACGTGATTTCCAAGTGATTCCCACCTGACTCCCACGAGATTCCCACCTGATTGACACATGATTCCCACGTGATTTCCAAGTGATTCCCACGTGATTCCTACGTGATTCCCACGTGATTCCCACGTGACTGACACGTGATTCCCATGTGATTCCCACGAGATTCCCAAGTGATTGACAGGTGATTCCCAAGTGATTCCCAAGAGATTCCCACGTGATTGACACATGATTCCCACGTGATTCCCACTTAATTCCCACGTGATTGACACATGATTTCCACGTGATTTCCAAGAGATTCCCACGTGACTCCGTCGTGTTTCCCACGTGATTGACACGTGATTCCCACGTGATTCCCACGTGATTGACTCGTGATTCTCACCCGATTCCCACGTGATTCCCCCGTGATTTACACGTGAATCTCAGGTGATTTCCAGGTGATTGACACGTGATTCCCGTGTGATTGATATGTGATTCCCACGTGACTCCCACGTGATTCCCACGTGATTGAAACATGATTCCCACGTGATTCCCATGTGATTCCCACGTGATTCCCACGTGAATGACACGTGATTCCCACGTGATTCCCAGGTAATTGACACGTGATTCCCACGTGATTCCCTCGAGATTGACACTTGATTCCCTCGTGATTCCCACGTGATTGACACGTGATTCCCACCTGATTCCCACGTGATTCCCACGTGATGTACGCGTGATTCCCACATGATTCCCACGTGATTGACACGTGATTGACACGTGATTCCCACGTGATTATCACGTGATTCCCCCGTGACTGCCACGTGATTGACACGTGATAACCACGTGATTCCCACGTGAATGAATTGTGATTCCCACGTGATTTCCACGTGATTCCCAGGTGATTGACACGTGATTCCCACGTGATTCCCACGTGATTCCCACTTGATTACCACGTGATTCTCACGTGATGCCCACGTGATTCCCACGTGAATGACACGTGGTTCCCACGTGATTCCCACGTGATTCCCACATGATTGACACGTGATTCCCAAGTGATTGACACGTGATTACCACGTGATTACCACGTGATTGACACATGATTTCCACATGATTCCCACGAGACTGACAAGTGATTCCCACGTGATTGACACGTGATTCCCACATGATTCTCACGTGATTCCCTCGTGAATGACACGTGATTCCCACGTGATTCCCACGTGATTGACAAGTGAGTGACACGTGATTCTCACGTGATTCTCAAGTGATTCCCACATGATTGACACGTGATTCCCACGTGACTTCCACGTGATTGACACGTGATTCCCACGTGACTCCCAAGTGATTGACACGTGATTTCCATGTGATTTTCTCGTGATTGACAGGTTGTTCCCTCGTGATTACCACGTTATTCCCACGTGATTGACAAGTGATTGACACGTGATTCGCACGTGATTCCCATGTGATTCGCACATGATTGACACGTGATTCCCACGTGATTTCCACGTGATTGACACGTGATTCCCACGTGATACCCATGTGATTCCCACGTGATTGACAAGTGATTGACACGTGATTCCCACGTGATTATCAAGTGATTCCCACGTGATTAGCACGAGATTGACACGTGATTCCCATGTGATACCCACCTGAGTCCCACGGGATTGACAGGTGATTCCCAAGAGATTCCCACGTGATTGAGACTTGATACAAATGTGATTCCCATGTGATTCCCACATGATTGAGATGTGATTCAAACGTGATTCCCACGTGATTCCCACGTGACTGACACGTGATTCCCACGTGATTCCCAAGTGATTACCACGTGATTTCCACGTGAATGACACCTGATTCCCACGTGATTCCCACGTGATTCCAACGTGATTCCCTCGTGAATGACACGTGATACCCACGTGATTCCCAAGTGATTCCCACGTGATTGACACGTGATTCCCACGTGATTCTCAAGTGATTCCCACGTGATTCCCACGTGATTTCCACGTGATTGACATGTGATTCCCACGTAATTACCTCGTGATTCCTTCGTGATTGACACGTGATTCACACGTGATTCCCACATGTTTCCCACGTGATTGACACGTGATTCCCACATGATAGCAACGTGATTCCCACGTGATTGACACGTGATTCCCACGTGATACCCACGTGATTCCTATGTGATTGACACGTGATTGAAACGTGATTCCCACGTGATTCTCACGTGAATCCCACGTGCTTCCCACGTGATTCCCACGTGATTCCCAATGATTGACACATGATTCATACGTGATTCCCACGTGACTCCCAGGTGATTACCACGTGATTCCCAATGATTGACACATGATTCACACGTGCTTCCCACGTGACTCCCAGGTGATTCCCACGTGATTGACTCGTGATTCCCACGTGATTTCCAGGTGATTCCTAAGTGATTCCCACGTGAATGATACGTGATTCCCACGTGATTACTACGTGATTGACAGTGATTCCCACGTGATTCCCACGTGAATGACACGTGATTCCCACGTGATTTCCAGGTGATTCCCAAGTGATTCGCACGTGAATGACACGTGATTCCCACGTTATTCCTACGTGATTGACACGTGATTCCCACGTGATTCCCACGTGAATGACTCGTGATTCCCACGTGATTTCCAGGTGATTCCCAAGTGATTCCCATGTGATTGACACGTGATTGACACTTGATTCCCACGGGATTCCCACGTGATTGACCCGTGATTCTCACCCGATTCCCACGTGATTCCCCCGTGATTTACACGTGAATCTCAGGTGATTTCCAGGTGATTGACACGTGATTTCCATGTGATTGAGATGTGATTCCCACGTGACTCCCACGTGATTCCCACGTGATTGACTCGTGATTCCCACGTGATTTCCAGGTGATTCCCAAGTGATTCCCACGTGAATGATACGTGATTCCCACGTGATTACTACGTGATTGACAGTGATTCCCACGTGATTCCCACGTGAATGACACGTGATTCCCACGTGATTTCCAGGTGATTCCCAAGTGATTCGCACGTGAATGACACGTGATTCCCACGTTATTCCTACGTGATTGACACGTGATTCCCACGTGATTCCCACGTGAATGACTCGTGATTCCCACGTGATTTCCAGGTGATTCCCAAGTGATTCCCATGTGATTGACACGTGATTGACACTTGATTCCCACGGGATTCCCACGTGATTGACCCGTGATTCTCACCCGATTCCCACGTGATTCCCCCGTGATTTACACGTGAATCTCAGGTGATTTCCAGGTGATTGACACGTGATTTCCATGTGATTGAGATGTGATTCCCACGTGACTCCCACGTGATTCCCACGTGATTGACACGTGATTCCCACATGATTCTCACGTGATTCCCTCGTGAATGACACGTGATTCCCACGTGATTGACAAGTGAGTGACACGTGATTCTCACGTGATTCTCAAGTGATTCCCACATGATTGACACGTGATTCCCACGTGATTTCCACGTGATTGACACGTGATTCCCACGTGACTCCCAAGTGATTGACACGTGATTTCCATGTGATTTCCTCGTGATTGACAGGTTGTTCCCTCGTGATTACCACGTTATTCCCACGTGATTGACAAGTGATTGACACGTGATTCGCACGTGATTCCCATGTGATTCCCACATGATTGACACGTGATTCCCACGTGATTTCCACGTGATTGACACGTGATTCCCACGTGATACCCATGTGATTCCCACGTGATTGACAAGTGATTGACACGTGATTCCCACGTGATTATCAAGTGATTCCCACGTGATTCCCACGTGATTGACACGTGATTCCCATGTGATACCCATGTGAGTCCCACGGGATTGACAGGTGATTCCCAAGAGATTCCAACGTGATTGAGACTTGATACAAATGTGATTCCCATGTGATTCCCACATGATTGAGATGTGATTCAAACGTGATTCCCACGTGATTCCCACGTGACTGACACGTGATTCCCACGTGATTCCCAAGTGATTACCACGTGATTTCCACGTGAATGACACCTGATTCCCACGTGATTCCCACGTGATTCCAACGTGATTCCCTCGTGAATGACACGTGATACCCACGTGATTCCCAAGTGATTCCCACGGGATTGACACGTGATTCCCACGTGATTCTCAAGTGATTCCCACGTGATTCCCACGTGATTTCCACGTGATTGACATGTGATTCCCACGTAATTACCTCGTGATTCCTTCGTGATTGACACGTGATTCTCTCGTGATTCCCACGTGATTCCCACATGATTCCCATGTGATAGACACGTTATTCCCACGTGATTCCCACGTGATTATCAAGTGATTCCCACGTGATTCCCACGTGATTGACACGTGATTCCCATGTAATACCCACGTGAATCCCACGGGATTGACAGGTGATTCCCAAGAGATTCCCACGTGATTGACACGTGATTCCCTCATGATTCCCACGTGATAGACATGTGATTGACACGTGATTCACACGTGATTCCCACGTGATTGACACCTGATTTCCACGTGATTCCCACGTGATTCCCAGTGATTGACACGTGATTCCCTCGTGATTCCCACATGATTGACACGTGATAAAAATGTGATTCCCACGTGATTCCCCCGTGATTGACACATGATTCCCACGTGATTCACTCGTGATTGCCACGTGATTCCCACATGATTCCCACTTGATTGACATGTGATTCCCACGTGATTCCCATGTGATTCTCTCGTGATTCCCATGTGATTCCCACATGATTCCAACGTGATTGCCACGTGATTCTCTCGTGATTCCCAAGTGATTGCCACGTGATTCTCTCGTGATTCCCATGTGATTCCCACGTGAATCCCACGTGATTGACAATTGATTCCCACCTGACTCCCACGAGATTCTCACGTGATTGACACTTGATTCCCACGTGATTCCGAAGTGATTGACACGTGATTCTGCCGTGATTCCCACGTGATCCCCAGTGATTGACACGTGATTCCCTCGTGATTCCCACGTGATTGACTCGTGATACAAAAGTGATTCCCATGTGATGCCCACGTGATTGACACATGATTCCCACGTGAATCACTCGTGATTGACACGTGATTCCCACGTGATTCTCTCGTGAATCCCACGTGATTGCCACGTGATTCTCTCGTGATTCCCACGTGATTCCCACATGATTCCCATGTGATAGACACGTTATTCCCACGTGATTCCCACGTGATTTACACGTGATTCCTACGTGATTGACACGTGATTCCCACGTTATTCCCACGTGATTTCTATGGATTGACACGTGATTCCCACGTGATTCCCACGTGATTCCCACGTGATTGACACGTGATTCCCACGTGATTTCCACGTGATTGACACATGATTCCCACGTGCTTCCCACGTGATTGACACGAGATTTCAACTTGATTGACACGTGATGCCCACGTGATTCCCACGTGATTGACACGTGATTTCCACGTGATTCCCACTTGATTCTCACATTACTGACACGTGAATGACATGTGATTCCAACGTGATTCCCACGTGATTCCTACGTGATTGACACGTGATTCCCACGTGATTTCCACGTGATTTACCCGTGATTCCCACGTGATTGACACCTGATTTCCACGTGATTCCCACGTGATTCCCACGTGATTGACAAATGATTTCCACGTGATTCCCACGTGATTCCCACGAGACTGACAGGTGATTCCCACGTGATTGACACGTGATTCCCACGTGATTCCCACGTGAATGACACATGATTCCCACGTGATTCCCACGTGATTGACACGTGATTCCCATGTGATTCCCACGTGATTCCCACGTGATTGACAGGTGATTTCCACCTGATTCCCAAAACATTCCCACGTGATTGACACGTGATTCCCACGTAATTCACACGTGATTGACACATGATTCCCACGTGATTTTCAAGTGATTCCCACGTGATTCCCATGTGTCTCCGTCGTGTTTCCAACGTGATTGACACGTGATTCCCACGAGATTCCCACGTGAATGACACGTGATTCCCATGTGATTCCCACGTGACTCCCCCGTGATTTAAACGTGAATCCCAGGTGATTCCCAGGTGATTGACACGTGAGTCCCACGTGATTCCCACGTGATTGAAACATGATTCCCACGTGATTCCCATGTGATTCCCACGTGATTCCCACGTGATTGACACGTGATTCACACGTGATTCACACGTGATTCCCACGTGATTGACACCTGATTTCCACGTGATTCCCACGTGATTCCCAGTGATTGACACGTGATTCCCTCCTGATTCCCACATGATTGACACGTGATAAAAATGTGATTCCCACGTGATTCCCCCGTGATTGACACGTGATTCCCACGTGATTCACTCGTGATTGCCACGTGATTCCCACATGATTCCCACTTGATTGACATGTGATTCCCACGTGATTCCCATGTGATTCTCTCGTGATTCCCATGTGATTCCCACGTGATTCCAACGTGATTGCCACGTGATTCTCTCGTGATTCCCAAGTGATTGCCACGTGATTCTCTCGTGATTCCCATGTGATTCCCACGTGAATCCCACGTGATTGACAATTGATTCCCACCTGACTCCCACGAGATTCTCACGTGATTGACACTTGATTCCCACGTGATTCCGAAGTGATTGACACGTGATTCTGCCGTGATTCCCACGTGATCCCCAGTGATTGACACGTGATTCCCTCGTGATTCCCACGTGATTGACACGTGATACAAAAGTGATTCCCATGTGATGCCCACGTGATTGACACATGATTCCCACGTGAATCACTCGTGATTGACACGTGATTCCCACGTGATTCCCACGTGATTCTCTCGTGAATCCCACGGGATTGCCACATGATTCTCTCGTGATTCCCACGTGATTCCCACGTGATTCCCACGTGATTGAAACGTGATTTCCACGTGATTCCACTTGATTCTCACATGATTGACACGAGATTGACACGTGATTCCCACGAGAATCCCACGTGATTCCCATGTGATTCCCACGTGATTGACACGTGATTCCCACCTTATTCCCACGTGATTCCCACGGGATTGACATGTCATTACCACGTGATTGCCACGTGATTCCCACGTGATTGACATGTGATTCCCACGTTTTTCCCCCGTGATACGCACGTGAGTCCCAAATGATTCCCACGTGATGCCCACATGAGGCTCACCTGATTGACACGTGATTCCCACATGATTCCCACGTGATTGACACGTGATTCCCCTGTGATTCCATCGTGATTGACACGTGACTCCCACATGACTCCCACGTGATTGACACCTGATTTCCACGTGATTCCCACGAGACTGACAAGTGATTCCCACGTGATTGACACGTGATTCCCACATGATTCTCACGTGATTCCCTCGTGAATGACACGTGATTCCCACGTGATTCCCACGTGATTGACAAGTGAGTGACACGTGATTCCCACGTGATTCTCAAGTGATTCCCACATGATTGACACGTGATTCCCACGTGATTTCCACGTGATTGATACGTGATTTCCACGTGACTCCCAAGTGATTGACACATGATTTCCATGTGATTTCCTCGTGATTGACAGGTGATTCTCTCGTGATTCCCACGTTATTCCCACGTGATTGACAAGTGATTGATACGTGATTCCCACGTGATTCCCATGTGATTCCCACATGATTGACACGTGATTCCCACGTGATTTCCACTTGATTGACACGTGATTCCCACGTGATACCCATGTGATTCCCACGTGATTGACAAGTGATTGACACGTGATTCCCACGTGATTATCAAGTGATTCCCACGTGATTCCCACGTGATTGACACGTGATTCCCATGTGATACCCACGTGAATCCCACGGGATTGACAGGTGATTCCCAAGAGATTCCCACGTGATTGACACGTGATTCCCTCGTGATTCCCACGTGATTGACATGTGATTGACACGTGATTCACACGTGATTCCCACGTGATTGACACCTGATTTCCACGTGATTCCCACGTGATTCCCAGTGATTGACACGTGATTCCCTCGTGATTCCCACATGATTGACACGTGATAAAAATGTGATTCCCACGTGATTCCCCCGTGATTGACACGTGATTCCCACGTGATTCACTCGTGATTGCCACGTGATTCCCACATGATTCCCACTTGATTGACATGTGATTCCCACGTGATTCCCATGTGATTCTCTCGTGATTCCCATGTGATTCCCACATGATTCCAACGTGATTGCCACGTGATTCTCTCGTGATTCCCAAGTGATTGCCACGTGATTCTCTCGTGATTCCCATGTGATTCCCACGTGAATCCCACGTGATTGACAATTGATTCCCACCTGACTCCCACGAGATTCTCACGTGATTGACACTTGATTCCCACGTGATTCCGAAGTGATTGACACGTGATTCTGCCGTGATTCCCACGTGATCCCCAGTGATTGACACGTGATTCCCTCGTGATTCCCACGTGATTGACACGTGATACAAAAGTGGTTCCCACGTGATTCCCACGTGATTGACATGTGATTCCGACGTGATTCCCACGTGATTGACTCGTGATTCCCATATGATTCCCACGTGATTCCAACATGATTGACACGTGATTCCCATGAGATTCCCACGTGATTGACACGTGATTCCCACGTGATTGACACTTGATTCACACGTGATTTACACGTCATTCCCACGTGATTCAAAAGTGATTCCGACGTGATTCCAACGTGATTTACAAGTGATTCCCAAATGATTCCCGTGTGATACACATGTGATGCCCACCTGACTGACACGTGATTCCTACGTGATTCCCTCGTGATTGACACGTTATTCCCATGTGACTCCTACGTGATTACCACGTGATTCCCACGTTATTCCCAAGTGACTCCCATGTGATTCCCACGTGATTGACGCATGATTCCCCCGTGACTCCCACGTGATTGACTCATGATTCCCACGTGATTCCCAAGTGATTCCCACGTGATTCCCACGGGATTGACACGTGATTCCCACGTGATTCCCACGTGATTGACACATGATTCCCACGTGACTCCAACGTGATTCCCACGTAATTGTCATGTGATTCCCACGTGATTCCCACGTGATTGACTCGTGATTCCCATATGATTCCCACGTGATTCCAACGTGATTGACACGTAATTCCCACGTGATTCCCACGTGATTGACACGTGATTTCCACGTGATTCCCACTTGATTCTCACATGATTGACACGTGATTGACACGTGATTCCCACGTGAATCCCACGTGATTCCCATGTGATTCCCACGTGATTGACACGTGATTCCCACCTTATTCCCACGTGATTCCCAAGGGATTGAAATGTCATTCCCACATGATTGCCACGTGATTCAAACTTGATTGACATGTGTTTCCCACGTGACTGACACGTGATTCCCACGTAATTCCCACGTGATTCCCCCGAGATTCCCACGTGATTCCCACGTGATTCCCACATGATTGGCACGAGATTCCCACATGATTGGCACGAGATTCCGACGTAATTCCCACGTGATTCCTACGTGATTGACACGTAATTCCCACGTGACTCCCACGTAATTGACACGTGATTCCCACGTGATTCCCACGTGATTCCCACATGATTGGCACGAGATTCCGACGTAATTCCAACGTGATTCCCACGTGATTGACGCATGATTCCCTCGTGATTCCCACGTGATTGACACGTGATTCCCACGTGATTATAACGTGATTCCCATGTGATTTCCAAGTGATTGACACGTGATTCCCATGTGCTTCCCACGTGATTCCCACGTTATTCCCAAGTGATTGACACATGATTCCAACGTGATTCCCAAGTGATTCCCACGTGATTGACACGTGATTCCCACGTGATTGACACGTGATTCCCACGTGATTCCTAAGTGATTGACACGTCATTTCCACGTGATTCCCATGTGATTCCCACGTGATTAACACGTGATTCCCAGGGGATTCCCAAATGATTGTCACGTGATTCCCACGTGATTCACACGTGATTCACACGTGATTCACACGTAATTCCATCGTGATTGACACGTGATTCCCACATGATTCCCACGTTATTGACACGTGATTCGAACCTGATTCCCACGTGATTCCCACGTGATTCCATCATGATTCCCACCTGATTCCCACGGGATTGAAACGTGTTTCCCACGTGATTGAAACGTGATTCCCACGTGATTCAAAAGTGATTCCCACGTGATTCCAATGTGATTGACACGTGATTCCCAAATGATTCCCTTGTGATACCCATGTGATGCCCACGTGATTGACACGTGATTCCCACATGATTCCCACGTGATTGACACGTTATTCCCTCGTGATTCCTACGTGATTACGTGATTCCCACGTTATTCCCACGTGACTCCCATGTGATTCCCACGTGATTTACGCATGATTCCCACGTGATTCCCACGTGATTCCCACGTGATTCCCACGTGATTGACACGTGATTCCCACCTTATTCCCACGTGATTCCCACGGGATTGACTCGTGATTCCCACGTGATTCCCACGTGATTGATATGTCATTCCCACGTGATTCCCACGTGATTGACACGTGATTCCCACGTGATTCCCACATGATTCCCACGTGATTCCCAAATGATTCCCACGTGATGTCCACGTGATGCCCACGTGATTGACACGTGATTCCCACATGATTCCCACGTGATTGAAACGTGATTCCAGCGTGATTCCCACGTGATTGGCGCGGGATTCCTATGTGATTACCACGTGACTCCCACGTGATTCCCACGTGATAGACACGTGATTCCCACGTGATTCCCACGTGACAACAACGTGATTCCCACGTAACTGACATGTGATTCCTATGTGATTCCCACGTGATTGACTCGTGATTCCCATATGATTCCCACGTGATTCCAACATGATTGACACGTGATTCCCACGTGATTCCCACGTGATTGACACGTGATTCACACGTGATTGACACGTGATTCCCACGTGATTGACACGTGATTCCCACGTGATTCCCACGTGATTCCCACGTGATTGGCACGAGATTCCGACGTACTTCCCACGTGATTCCCACGTGATTGACACGTAATTCCCACGTGACTCCCACGTGATTGACACGTGATTCCCACGTGATTCCCACGTGATTGGCACGATATTCCGACGTAATTCCCACGTGATTCCCACGTGATTGACACGTAATTCCCACGTGTTTCCCACGTGATTGACACGTGATTCCCACGTGATTCCCACGTAATTGACACGTGATTCCCACGTGATTCCCACGTGATTCTCACGTAAGTCCCACGTGACTGACACGTGATTCCCACGTGATTATCACGTGATTCCCATATGATTCCCAAGAGATTGACACGTGATTCCCACGTGCTTCCCACGTGATTCCCACGTTATTCCCAAGTGATTGACACGTGATTCCAACGTGATTCCCAAGTGATTCCAACGTGATTGACACGTGATTCCCAAATGATTCCCGTGTGATACCCATGTGATGCCCACGTGATTGACACGTGATTCCTACGTGATTCCCTCGTGATTGACACGTGATTCCCGCATGATTCCCACGTGATTGACACGTTATTCCCACGTGATTCCTACTTGATTACCACGTGATTCCCACATTATTCCCACGTGACTCCCATGTGATTCCCACGTGATTGATGCATGATTCCCACGTGATTTCCAAGTGATTCCTACGTGATTCCCACGTGATTGACACGTGATTCCCAACTTATTCCCACGTGATTCCCACGGGATTGACTCATGATTCCCACGTGATTCCCACGTAATTGACATGTTATTCCGACGTGATTCCCACGTGATTAACTCGTGATTCCCATATGATTCCCACGTGATTCCAACATGATTGACACGTGATTCCCATGAGATTCCCACGTGATTGACACGTGATTCCCACGTGATTGACACGTGATTCACACGTGATTTACACGTGATTCCCACGTGATTCAAAAGTGATTCCGACGTGATTCCAACGTGATTTACAAGTGATTCCCAAATGATTCCCGTGTGATACACATGTGATGCCCACCTGACTGACACGTGATTCCTACGTGATTCCCTCGTGATTGACACGTTATTCCCATGTGACTCCTACGTGATTACCACGTGATTCCCACGTTATTCCCAAGTGACTCCCATGTGATTCCCACGTGATTGACGCATGATTCCCCCGTGACTCCCACGTGATTGACTCGTGATTCCCACGTGATTCCCAAGTGATTCCCACGTGATTCCCACGGGATTGACACGTGATTCCCACGTGATTCCCACGTGATTGACACATGATTCCCACGTGACTCCAACGTGATTCCCACGTAATTGTCATGTGATTCCCACGTGATTCCCACGTGATTGACTCGTGATTCCCATATGATTCCCACGTGATTCCAACGTGATTGACACGTGATTCCCACGTGATTCCCACGTGATTGACACGTGATTTCCACGTGATTCCCACTTGATTCTCACATGATTGACACGTGATTGACACGTGATTCCCACGTGAATCCCACGTGATTCCCATGTGATTCCCACGTGATTGACACGTGATTCCCACCTTATTCCCACGTGATTCCCAAGGGATTGAAATGTTATTCCCACATGATTGGTACGTGATTCAAACTTGATTGACATGTGTTTCCCACGTGACTGACACGTGATTCCCACGTAATTCCCACGTGATTCCCACGAGATTCCCACGTGATTCCCACGTGATTGGCACGAGATTCCCACATGATTGGCACGAGATTCCGATATAATTCCCACGTGATTCCCACGTGATTGACACGTAATTCCCACGTGACTCCCACGTGATTGACACGTGATTCCCACGTGATTCCCACGTGATTCCCACGTGATTCCCACATGATTGGCATGAGATTCCGACGTAATTCCCACGTGATTCCCACGTGATTGACACGTAATTCCCACGTGTTTCCCACGTGATTGACGAATGATTTCCACGTGATTCCCACGTGATTGACACGTGATTCCCACGTGAATCCCACGTGATTCTCACGTAATTCCCACGTGATTGACACGTGATTCCCACGTGATAATCACGTGATTCCCATGTGATTCCCAAGAGATTGATACGTGATTCCCACGTGCTTCCAACGTGATTCCCACGTTATTCCCAAGTGATTGACACATGATTCCAACGTGATTCCCAAGTGATTCCCTCGTGATTGACACGTGATTCCCACGTGATTCAAAAGTGATTCCCACGTGATTCCAACGTGATTGACACGTGATTCCCAAATGATTCCCATGTGATACCAATGTGATGCCCACGTGATTGACACGTGATTCCTACGTGATTCCCTCGTGATTGACACGTGATTCCCAAATGATTCCCATGTGATTGACACGTTATTCCCACGTGATTCCTACTTGATTACCACGTGATTCCCACATTATTCCCACATGACTCCCATGTGATTCCCACGTGATTGATGCATGATTCCCACGTGATTCCCAAGTAATTCCTACGTGATTCCCACGTGATTGACACGTGATTCCCACCTTATTCCCACGTGATTCCCACGGGATTGACTCATGATTCCCACGTGATTCCCACGTGATTGACACGTGATGTCCACGTGATTCCCACTTGATTCTCACATGACTGACACGTGATAGACACGTGATTCCCACGTGAATCCCACGTGATTCCCATGTGATTCCCACGTGATTGACACGTGATTCCCACCTTATTCCCATGTGATTCCCAAGGGATTGAAATGTCATTCCCACGTGATTGCCACGTGATTCAAACTTGATTGACATGTGATTCCCAAGTGATTGACACGTGATTCCCACGTGATTGACACGTGATTCCCACGTAATTCCATCATGATTCCCACGAGATTCCCACGTGATTCCCACGTGATTCCCACGTGATTGGCACGAGATTCCCACGTGATTGGCACGAGATTCCGACGTAATTCCCACGTGATTCCCACGTGATTGACACGTAATTCCCACGTGATTCCCACGTGATTGACACGTGATTCCCACGTGATTCCCACGTGATTCCCACGTGATTCCCACGTGATTCCCACGTGATTCTCACGTGATTCCCACGTGATTCCCACGTGATTGACACGTGATTCCAAAGTGATTCCCACGTGATTCCCATATGATTCCAACGTGAATGACACGTGATTCCCAAATGATTCACTCGTGATGCCAACGTGATTGACACGTCATTCCCACGTGATCCCAACTTGATTGACACGAGATTCCCATGTGATTTCCACGTGATTAAATGTGATTCCCACGATATTCCCACGTGATTGATACGTGATTCCCAAGTGATTCCCACGTGATTAACACGTGATTCCCACGTGATTCCCTCGTGATTGACACGTGATTCCCACGTGATAGACGCATGATCACCACTTGATCACCACGTGATTCCATCGTGATTGACACGTGACTCCCACATGACTCCCTCGTGATTGACACGTGATACCCACGTGATTCCCACTTGATTCCCACGTGATTCCCACGTGACTCCCACATGATTCCCACGTGATTGACGCATGATTCCCACGTGATTCCCACGTGATTGAAACGTGATTCCCACGTGATTCCCACGTGATTCTCACGTAATTCCCACGTGATTGACACGTGATTCCCACGTGATTATCACGTGATTCCCACGTTATTCCCAAGTGATTTACACATGATTCCAACGTGATTCCCAAGTGATTCCCACGTGATTGACACGTGATTCCCACATAATTGACACGTGATTTCCACGTGATTCCCACTTGATTCTCACATGATTGACACGTGATTTACACGTGATTCCCACGAGAATCCCACATGATTCCCATCTGATTCCCACGTGAGTGACACGTGATTCCCACCTTATTCCCACGTGATTCCCACGGGATTGACATGTCATTCCCACGTGATTGCCACGTGATTCCCACGTGATTGATATGTGATTCCCACGTGAGTGACACGTGATTCCCACCTTATTCCCACGTGATTCCCACGGGATTGACATGTCATTCCCACGTGATTGCCACGTGATTCCCACGTGATTGACATGTGATTCCCACGTGATTCCCCCGTGATTCCCACTTGATTCCCAAATGATTCCCACGTGATGCCCACATGATGCTCACGTGATTGACACGTGATTCACACATGATTCCCACGTGATTGACACGTGATTCCCACGTGATTCAAACGTAATTCCATCGTGATTGACAAGTGATTCCCACATGATTCACACGATATTGACACGTGATTCCAACGTGATTCCCACATGATTACCACGTGATTTCCATGTGATTCCCACGTGACTCCCACGTGATTCCCACGTGATTGACGCATGATCACCACTTGAGTCCCACGTGATTCCATCATGATTGACACGTGACTCCCACATGACTCCCACGTGATTGACACGTGATACCCACGTTATTCCCACTTGATTCCCACGTATTTCCCACGTGACTCCCACGTGTTTCCCACGTGATTGACGCATGATTTCCACGTGATTCCCACGTGATTCCCAAGTGATTGACACGTGATTCCCACGTGATTCCCACGTGATTCTCACGTGATTCCCACGTGATTGACACGTGAGTCCCACGTGATTATCACGTGATTCCCATGTGATTCCCAAGTGAGTGACACGTGATTCCCACGTGCTTCCCACGTGATTCCCACGTGATTCCCAAGTGATTGACACATGATTCCAACGTGATTCCCAAGTGATTCCCACATGATTGACACGTGATTCTCACGTGATTGAAACGTGATTCCCACGTGATTGACACGTGATTCCCACGTGATTCCCACGTGATTGACACGTCATTCCCACGTGATTCCCATGTGATTCCCACGTGATTGACTCATGATTACCACTTGATTCCCACGTAATTCCATCGTGATTGACACGTGATTCCCACGAGATTCCCACGTGATTCCCACGTGATTGACACCCGTTTCCCACATTATACCCAAGTGATTCCCACATGATTGACACGTGATTCCCACGTGATTGACACGTGATTCCCACGTGATTCCCACGTGATTGACACGTGACTTACACGTGATTCCCCCGTGACTCTAACGTGATTCCCACGTAATTGACATGTGATTCCCACGTGATTCCCACGTGATTGACACGTGATTCCCATATGATTACCACGTGATTCCAACGTGATTGACACATGATGCCCATGTGATTCCCACGTGATTGACACGTGATTTCCATGTGATTCCCACTTGATTCTCACATGATTGACATGTGATTGACACGTGATTCCCACGTGAATCCCACGTGATTCCCACGTGATTCCTACATGATTGACACGTGATTCGCACGTGATTCACACGTAATTCCATCGTGATTGACACTCGATTCCCACATGATTCCCACGATATTGACACGTGATTCCACCGTGATTTCCACGTGATTAGCACGTGATTCCCATGTGATTCCCACGTGTTTGACGTATGATTACCACTTGATTCCCACGTGATTCCATCATGATTGACACGTGATTCCCACATGACTCCCACGTGAATGTCACGTGATCCCCACGTGATTCCCACGTGATTCCCACGTGATTCACGTGACTCCCACGTGATTCCCACGTGATTGGCACATGATTCCCACGTGATTCCCACGTGATTGACACGTTATTCCCACGTGATTCCCACGTGATGTACACGTGATTCCTACGTGATTCCTCGTGATTCCCACGTGATTGACACGTGATTCCCACGTGATTCCCACGTGATTCATACGTGATTCCCACGTGATTCCCTCGTGATTAACACGTGATTCCTAGGTGATTCACAAATGATTGTCACGTGATTCCCACGTGATTCCCACGTGATTCCCACATGATTCCCACGTGATTGACACGTGATTCCCACGTGATTCCCACGTGATTGACACCTGATTCCTACGTGATTGACACGTGATTCCCACGTGATTCCCACGTGATTCCTATAGGATTGACACGTGATTCCCACGTTATTCCCACGTGATTCCCACGTGATTGACACGTGATTCCCACGTGATTCCCACGTGATTCCCATATGATTCCAACGTGAATGACACGTGATTCCCAAATGATTACCACGTGATACCAACGTGAATGACACGTCATTCCCACGTGATTCCAACTTGATTGACACGAGATTCCCATGTGATTTCCACGTGATTAAATGTGATTCCCACGATATTCCCACGTGATTGATACGTGATTCCCAAGTGATTCCCACGTGATTAACACGTGATTCCCACGTGATTCCCTCGTGATTGACACGTGATTCCCACGTGATAAATGCATGATGACCACTTGATTACCACGTGATTCCATCGTGATTGACACGTGACTCCCACATGACTCCCACGTGATTGACACGATATACCCACGTGATTCCGACTTGATTCCCACGTTATTCCCACGTGACTCCCACATGATTCCCACGTGATTGACGCATGATTCCCACGTGATTACCACGTGATTCCCATGTGATTCCCACGTGATTCTCACGTAATTCCCACGTGATTGATACGTGATTCCCACGTGATTATCACGTGATTCCCACGTTATTCCCAAGTGATTGACACATGATTCCAACGTGATTCCCATGTGATTCCCACGTGATTAACACGTGATTCCCAGGTGATTCCCAAATGATTGTCACGTGATTCCCACGTGATTCACACGTGATTCACACGTAATTCCATCGTGATTGACACGTGATTCCCACATGATTCCCACGTTATTGACACGTGATTCCAACGTGATTCCCACGTGATTACCACGAGATTCCCATGTGATTCCCACGTGACTCCCACGTGATTCCAACGTGATTGACGCATGATTACCACTTGATTCCCACGTGATTCCATCGTGATTCCCACCTGATTCCCACGGGATTGCCACGTGACTCCCATGTGAATCCCAGGTGATTGACGCATGATTCCCACGTGATTCCCACTTGATTCTCACATGATTGACACGAGATTGACACGTGATTCCCACGAGAATCCCACGTGATTCCCATGTGATTCCCACGTGATTGACACGTGATTCCCAACTCATTCCCACGTGATTCCCACGGGATTGACATGTCATTCCCACGTGATTGCCACGTGATTCCCACGTGATTGACATGTGATTCCCACGTGATTCCCCCGTGATTCCCACGTGAGTCCCAAATGATTCCCACGTGATGCCCACATGATGCTCACGTGATTGACACGTGATTCCCACATGATTCCCACGTGATTGACACGTGATTCCCACGTGATTCACACGTAATTTCATCGTGATTGACACGTGATTCCCACATGATTCCAACGAAATTGACACGTGATTCCAACGTGATTCCCACATGATTACCACGTGATTACCATGTGATTCCCACGTGACTCCCACGTGATTGACGCATGATCACCACTTGATTCCCACGTGATTCCATCGTGATTGACACGTGACTCCCACATGACACCCACGTGATTGACACATGATACCCACCTGATTCCCACTTGATACCCACGTGATTGCCACGTGACTCCCACGTGATTCCCACGTGATTGACGCATGATTCCCACGTGATTCCCACGTGATTGACACGTGATTCCCACATGATTATCACGTGATTCCCATGTGATTCCCAAGTGATTGACACGTGATTCCCACGTGATTCCCACCTGATTCCCACATGATTCCCAAGTGATTGACACATGATTCCAACGTGATTCCCAAGTGATTCCCACATGATTGACACGTGATTCCCATGTGATTCACACGTGATTCCCACGTGATTCCCACGTGATTGACAGGTCATTCCCACGTGATTCCCATGTGATTCCCACGTGATTAACACGTGATTCCCAGGTGATTCCCAAATGATTGTCACGTTGTTCCCACGTGATTCACACGTATTTCCATCGTGATTGACACGTGATTCCCACATGATTCCCACATTATTGACACGTGATTCCAACCTGATTCCCACGTGATTCCATCGTGACTGACATGTGATTCCCACGAGATTCCCACGTGATTCCCACGGGATTGACACGTGATTCCCACGTGATACCCAAGTGATTCCCACATGATTGACACGTGATTCCCACGTGTTTGACACGTGATTCCCATGTGATTCCCACCTGATTCCCACCTGATTCCCACCTGATTCCCACCTGATTCCCACGGGATTGAAACATGTTTCCCACGTGATTGACACATGATTCCCACGTGATTCAAAAGTGATTCCCACGTGATTCCAACGTGATTGACACGTGATTCCCAAATGATTCCCGCGTGATACCCATGTGATGCCCACGTGATTGACACGTGATTACTACGTGATTCCCTCGTGATTGACACGTGATTCCCACAGGATTTCCACGTGATTGACACGTTATTCCCACGTGATTCCTACGTGATTACCACGTGTTTCCCACGTTATTCCCACGTGATTCCCAAATGATTTCCACATGATGCCCACGTGATGTCCACGTGATTGACACGTGATTCCCACATGATTTCCACGTGATTGACACGTGATTCCCACGTGATTCACACGTAATTCCATCGTGATTAACACTCGATTCCCACATGATTCCCACGATATTGAAACGTGATTCCAGCGTGATTCCCACGTGATTAGCACGTGATTCCCATGTGATTCCCTCGTAATTGACGCATGATTACCACTTGATTCCCACGTGACTCCCTCATGATTGACACGTGATTCCCACCTGACTCCCACGTGATTGTCACGTGATTCCCACGTGATTGGCACGTGATTCACACGTGATTGACACGTGATTCACACGTGATTCTCACGTGATTGACACGTGATTCCTACGTGATTGACACGTGATTCCCATGTGATTCCCACGTGATTCCTATGGGATTGACACGTGATTTCCAGGTGATTCCCACGTGATTCTCACGTGATTGACACGTCATTCCCACGTGATTCGCACCTGATTCATACGTGATTCCCACGTGATTAACACGTGATTCCCAGGTGATTCCCAAATGATTGTCACGTGATTCCCACGTGATTCCCACATGATTCCCATGTGATTGACACGTGATTACCACGTGATTCCCACGTGATTTACACGTGATTCCTACGTGATTGACACGTGATTCCCACGTTATTCCCACGTGATTTCTATGGATTGACACGTGATTCCCACGTGATTCCCACGTGATTCCCAAGTGATTGACAGGTGATTCCCACGTGATTCCCACGTCAGTCCCATATGATTCCAACGTGATTGACACGTGATTCCCAAATGATTCCCACGTGATGCCCACGTGATTGACACGAGATTCCCATGTGATTTCCACGTGATTAAATGTGATTCCCACGTGATTCTCACGTGATTGATACGTGATTCCCAAGTGATTCCAACGTGATTAACCCGTGATTCCCACGTGATTCCCATGTGATTGTCACGTGATTCCCACGTGATTCCCACGTGTTTCCACGTGATTGACCCATGATACCCACGTGATTCCCACGTGATTCCAACGTGATTGACACGTGAATCTCACGTGAATGACACGAGATTCTCACGTGATTCCCACGTGATTCCCCCGTGATTGACACGTGATTCTCACGTGATTCCCATGTGATTACCACCTGATTTCCACGAGATTTCAACGTGACTGCAACGTGATTCCCACATGATTGATGCATGATTCCCACGTGATTCCCACGTGATTCCCACGTGGTTGACACGTGATTCCCACGTGATTCCCGCGTGATTCCCACGTGATTGACACGTGATTCCCACGTATTTCTAACGTGATTCCCACGTGATTTCCACGTGATTGACACATGATTCCCACGTGCTTCCCACGTGATTCCCACGTCATTGACAGGTGATTCCCACGTGATTCCCACGTGATTCCCACGTGATTGATAGGTGATTCCCACGTGATTCCCACGTGAATGATACGTGATTCCTACGTGCTTCCCACGTGATTCCCACGTGATTGACACGTGATTCCCACGTATTTCTCACGTGATTCCCACGTGATTTCCACGTGATTGACACATGATTCCCACATGATTCCCACGTGATTGACACGTGATTCCCACTTGATTCCCACGTGATTACCACGTGATTCCCACGTTATTCCCACGTGACTCCCATGTGATTCACACGTGATTGATGCATGATTCCCACGTGACTCCCACGTGATTGACGCATGATTCCCACGTGATTCCCAAGTGATTCCCACGGGATTGACACGTGATTCCCATGTGATTCCCAAGTGATTGACACGTGATTCCCATGTGACTCCAACGTGATTCCCACGTAATTGTCATGTGATTCCCACGTGATTCCCACGTGATTGACTCGTGATTCCCATATGATGCCCACGTGATTCCAACGTGATTGACACGTGATTCCCACGTGATTGACACGTGATTTCCACGTGATTCCCACGTGATTCCCATGTAATTCCCACGTGATTGACACGTGATTCCCACCTTATTCCCACGTGATTCCCAAGGGATTGAAATGTCATTCCCACGTGATTGCCACGTGATTCTCACGTGATTGACATGTGATTCCCACGTGATTGACACGTGATTCCCACGTGAATCCCACGTGATTCCCATGTGATTCCCACGTGATTGGCACGTGATTCCCACCTTATTCCCACGTGATTCCCAAGGGATTGAAATGTCATTCCCACGTGATTGCCACGTGATTCCCACGTGATTGCCATGTGATTCCCCCGTGATTGACACGTGATTCCCACCTGATTCCCACGTGATTCCCACGTGATTCCCACGTGATTACCACAGGATTGACACGTGATTCCCACGTGATTGACATGTGATTCCCACGTGATTCCCACGTGATTGAAAAGTGATTCCCACCTTATTCCCACGTGATTCCCAAGGGATTGAAATGTCATTCCCACGTGATTACCACGTGATTCCCACGTGATTGACATGTGATTCCCACGTGATTGACACGTGATTCCCACGTGATACCCAAGTGATTCCCACATGATTGACACGTGATTCCCACGTGTTTGACACGTGATTCCCACGTGATTCCCACCTGATTCCCACCTGATTCCCACCTGATTCCCACCTGATTCCAACGGGATTGAAACATGTTTCCCACGTGATTGACACATGATTCCCACGTGATTCAAAAGTGATTCCCACGTGATTCCAACGTGATTGACACGTGATTCCCAAATGATTCCCGCGTGATACCCATGTGATGCCCACGTGATTGACACGTGATTACTACGTGATTCCCTCGTGATTGACACGTGATTCCCACAGGATTTCCACGTGATTGACACGTTATTCCCACGTGATTCCTACGTGATTACCACGTGTTTCCCACGTTATTCCCACGTGATTCCCAAATGATTTCCACATGATGCCCACGTGATGTCCACGTGATTGACACGTGATTCCCACATGATTTCCACGTGATTGACACGTGATTCCCACGTGATTCACACGTAATTCCATCGTGATTAACACTCGATTCCCACATGATTCCCACGATATTGAAACGTGATTCCAGCGTGATTCCCACGTGATTAGCACGTGATTCCCATGTGATTCCCTCGTAATTGACGCATGATTACCACTTGATTCCCACGTGACTCCCTCATGATTGACACGTGATTCCCACCTGACTCCCACGTGATTGTCACGTGATTCCCACGTGATTGGCACGTGATTCACACGTGATTGACACGTGATTCACACGTGATTCTCACGTGATTGACACGTGATTCCTACGTGATTGACACGTGATTCCCATGTGATTCCCACGTGATTCCTATGGGATTGACCCGTGATTTCCAGGTGATTCCCACGTGATTCTCACGTGATTGACACGTCATTCCCACGTGATTCGCACCTGATTCATACGTGATTCCCACGTGATTAACACGTGATTCCCAGGTGATTCCCAAATGATTGTCACGTGATTCCCACGTGATTCCCACATGATTCCCATGTGATTGACACGTGATTACCACGTGATTCCCACGTGATTTACACGTGATTCCTACGTGATTGACACGTGATTCCCACGTTATTCCCACGTGATTTCTATGGATTGACACGTGATTCCCACGTGATTCCCACGTGATTCCCTAGTGATTGACAGGTGATTCCCACGTGATTCCCACGTCAGTCCCATATGATTCCAACGTGATTGACACGTGATTCCCAAATGATTCCCACATGATGCCCACGTGATTGACACGAGATTCCCATGTGATTTCCACGTGATTAAATGTGATTCCCACGTGATTCTCACGTGATTGATACGTGATTCCCAAGTGATTCCAACGTGATTAACCCGTGATTCCCACGTGATTCCCATGTGATTGTCACGTGATTCCCACGTGATTCCCACGTGTTTCCACGTGATTGACCCATGATACCCACGTGATTCCCACGTGATTCCAACGTGATTGACACGTGAATCTCACGTGAATGACACGAGATTCTCACGTGATTCCCACGTGATTCCCCCGTGATTGACACGTGATTCTCACGTGATTCCCATGTGATTACCACCTGATTTCCACGAGATTTCAACGTGACTGCAACGTGATTCCCACATGATTGATGCATGATTCCCACGTGATTCCCACGTGATTCCCACGTGGTTGACACGTGATTCCCACGTGATTCCCGCGTGATTCCCACGTGATTGACACGTGATTCCCACGTATTTCTAACGTGATTCCCACGTGATTTCCACGTGATTGACACATGATTCCCACGTGCTTCCCACGTGATTCCCACGTCATTGACAGGTGATTCCCACGTGATTCCCACGTGATTCCCACGTGATTGATAGGTGATTCCCACGTGATTCCCACGTGAATGATACGTGATTCCTACGTGCTTCCCACGTGATTCCCACGTGATTGACACGTGATTCCCACGTATTTCTCACGTGATTCCCACGTGATTTCCACGTGATTGACACATGATTCCCACATGATTCCCACGTGATTGACACGTGATTCCCACTTGATTCCCACGTGATTACCACGTGATTCCCACGTTATTCCCACGTGACTCCCATGTGATTCACACGTGATTGATGCATGATTCCCACGTGATTCCCACGTGATTGACGCATGATTCCCACGTGATTCCCAAGTGATTCCCACGGGATTGACACGTGATTCCCATGTGATTCCCAAGTGATTGACACGTGATTCCCATATGATGCCCACGTGATTCCAACGTGATTGACACGTGATTCCCACGTGATTGACACGTGATTTCCACGTGATTCCCACGTGATTCCCATGTAATTCCCACGTGATTGACACGTGATTCCCACCTTATTCCCACGTGATTCCCAAGGGATTGAAATGTCATTCCCACGTGATTGCCACGTGATTCTCACGTGATTGACATGTGATTCCCACGTGATTGACACGTGATTCCCACGTGAATCCCACGTGATTCCCATGTGATTCCCACGTGATTGGCACGTGATTCCCACCTTATTCCCACGTGATTCCCAAGGGATTGAAATGTCATTCCCACGTGATTGCCACGTGATTCCCACGTGATTGCCATGTGATTCCCACGTGATTGACACGTGATTCCCACCTGATTCCCACGTGATTCCCACGTGATTCCCACGTGATTACCACAGGATTGACACGTGATTCCCACGTGATTGACATGTGATTCCCACGTGATTCCCACGTGATTGACAAGTGATTCCCACCTTATTCCCACGTGATTCCCAAGGGATTGAAATGTCATTCCCACGTGATTACCACGTGATTCCCACGTGATTGACATGTGATTCCCACGTGATTGACACGTGATTCCCACGTAATTCCCACGTGATTCCCACGTGATTCCCACGGGATTGACACGAGATTCCAACGGGATTGACACGTGATTCCCACATGACTGACACGTGATTCCCACGTGATTCCCACGTGACTCCAACGTGATTGAAACGTGATTTCCACGTGATTCCACCTGATTCTCACATGATTGACACGAGATTGACACGTGATTCCCACGAGAATCCCACGTGATTCCCATGTGATTCCCACGTGATTGACACGTGATTCCCCCCTTATTCCCATGTGATTCCCACGGGATTGACATGTCATTACCACGTGATTGCCACGTGATTCCCACGTGATTGACATGTGATTCCCACGTTTTTCCCCCGTGATACCCATGTGAGTCCCAAATGATTCCCACGTGATGCCCACATGAGGCTCACCTGATTGACACGTGATTCCCACATGATTCCCACGTGATTGACACGTGATTCCCCTGTGATTCCATCGTGATTGACACGTGACTCCCACATCACTCCCATGTGATTGACACCTGATTTCCACGTGATTCCCACGAGACTGACAAGTGATTACCACGTGATTGACACGTGATTCCCACGTGAATCCCACGTGATTCCCATGTGATTCCCACGTGATTGGCACGTGATTCCCACCTTATTCCCACGTGATTCCCAAGGGATTGAAATGTCATTCCCACGTGATTGCCACGTGATTCCCACGTGATTGCCATGTGATTCCCACGTGATTGACACGTGATTCCCACCTGATTCCCACGTGATTCCCACGTGATTCCCACGTGATTACCACAGGATTGACACGTGATTCCCACGTGATTGACATGTGATTCCCACGTGATTCCCACGTGATTGACAAGTGATTCCCACCTTATTCCCACGTGATTCCCAAGGGATTGAAATGTCATTCCCACGTGATTACCACGTGATTCCCACGTGATTGACATGTGATTCCCACGTGATTGACACGTGATTCCCACGTAATTCCCACGTGATTCCCACGTGATTCCCACGGGATTGACACGAGATTCCAACGGGATTGACACGTGATTCCCACATGACTGACACGTGATTCCCACGTGATTCCCACGTGACTCCAACGTGATTGAAACGTGATTTCCACGTGATTCCACCTGATTCTCACATGATTGACACGAGATTGACACGTGATTCCCACGAGAATCCCACGTGATTCCCATGTGATTCCCACGTGATTGACACGTGATTCCCCCCTTATTCCCATGTGATTCCCACGGGATTGACATGTCATTACCACGTGATTGCCACGTGATTCCCACGTGATTGACATGTGATTCCCACGTTTTTCCCCCGTGATACCCATGTGAGTCCCAAATGATTCCCACGTGATGCCCACATGAGGCTCACCTGATTGACACGTGATTCCCACATGATTCCCACGTGATTGACACGTGATTCCCCTGTGATTCCATCGTGATTGACACGTGACTCCCACATCACTCCCATGTGATTGACACCTGATTTCCACGTGATTCCCACGAGACTGACAAGTGATTACCACGTGATTGACACGTGATTCCCACATGATTCTCACGTGATTCCCTCGTGAATGACACGTGATTCCCACGTGATTCCCACGTGATTGACAAGTGAGTGACACGTGATTCCCACGTGATTCTCAAGTGATTCCCACATGATTGACACGTGATTCCCACGTGATTTCCACGTGATTGATACGTGATTTCCACGTGACTCCCAAGTGATTGACACATGATTTCCATGTGATTTCCTCGTGATTGACAGGTGATTCTCTCGTGATTCCCACGTTATTCCCACGTGATTGACAAGTGATTGATACGTGATTCCCACGTGATTCCCATGTGATTCCCACATGATTGACACGTGATTCCCACGTGATTTCCACGTGATTGACACGTGATTCCCACGTGATACCCATGTGATTCCCACGTGATTGACAAGTGATTGACACGTGATTCCCACGTGATTATCAAGTGATTCCCACGTGATTCCCACGTGATTGACACGTGATTCCCATGTAATACCCACGTGAATCCCACGGGATTGACAGGTGATTCCCAAGAGATTCCCACGTGATTGACACGTGATTCCCTCGTGATTCCCACGTGATAGACATGTGATTGACACGTGATTCACACGTGATTCCCACGTGATTGACACCTGATTTCCACGTGATTCCCACGTGATTCCCAGTGATTGACACGTGATTCCCTCGTGATTCCCACATGATTGACACGTGATAAAAATGTGATTCCCACGTGATTCCCCCGTGATTGACACATGATTCCCACGTGATTCACTCGTGATTGCCACGTGATTCCCACATGATTCCCACTTGATTGACATGTGATTCCCACGTGATTCCCATGTGATTCTCTCGTGATTCCCATGTGATTCCCACATGATTCCAACGTGATTGCCACGTGATTCTCTCGTGATTCCCAAGTGATTGCCACGTGATTCTCTCGTGATTCCCATGTGATTCCCACGTGAATCCCACGTGATTGACAATTGATTCCCACCTGACTCCCACGAGATTCTCACGTGATTGACACTTGATTCCCACGTGATTCCGAAGTGATTGACACGTGATTCTGCCGTGATTCCCACGTGATCCCCAGTGATTGACACGTGATTCCCTCGTGATTCCCACGTGATTGACACGTGATACAAAAGTGATTCCCATGTGATGCCCACGTGATTGACACATGATTCCCACGTGAATCACTCGTGATTGACACGTGATTCCCACGTGATTCTCTCGTGAATCCCACGTGATTGCCACGTGATTCTCTCGTGATTCCCACGTGATTCCCACATGATTCCCATGTGATTGACACGTTATTCCCACGTGATTCCCACGTGATTTACACGTGATTCCTACGTGATTGACACGTGATTCCCACGTTATTCCCACGTGATTTCTATGGATTGACACGTGATTCCCACGTGATTCCCACGTGATTCCCACGTGATTGACACGTGATTCCCACGTGATTTCCACGTGATTGACACATGATTCCCACGTGCTTCCCACGTGATTGACACGTGATTTCAACTTGATTGACACGTGATGCCCACGTGATTCCCACGTGATTGACACGTGATTTCCACGTGATTCCCACTTGATTCTCACATTACTGACACGTGAATGACATGTGATTCCAACGTGATTCCCACGTGATTCCTACGTGATTGACACGTGATTCCCACGTGATTTCCACGTGATTTACCCGTGATTCCCACGTGATTGACACCTGATTTCCACGTGATTCCCACGTGATTCCCACGTGATTGACAAATGATTTCCACGTGATTCCCACGTGATTCCCACGAGACTGACAGGTGATTCCCACGTGATTGACACGTGATTCCCACGTGATTCCCACGTGAATGACACGTGATTCCCACGTGATTCCCACGTGATTGACACGTGATTCCCATGTGATTCCCACGTGATTCCCACGTGATTGACAGGTGATTTCCACCTGATTCCCAAAACATTCCCACGTGATTGACACGTGATTCCCACGTAATTCACACGTGATTGACACATGATTCCCACGTGATTTTCAAGTGATTCCCACGTGATTCCCATGTGTCTCCGTCGTGTTTCCAACGTGATTGACACGTGATTCCCACGAGATTCCCACGTGAATGACACGTGATTCCCATGTGATTCCCACGTGACTCCCCCGTGATTTAAACGTGAATCCCAGGTGATTCCCAGGTGATTGACACGTGAGTCCCACGTGATTCCCACGTGATTGAAACATGATTCCCACGTGATTCCCATGTGATTCCCACGTGATTCCCACGTGATTGACACGTGATTCACACGTGATTCACACGTGATTCCCACGTGATTGACACCTGATTTCCACGTGATTCCCACGTGATTCCCAGTGATTGACACGTGATTCCCTCCTGATTCCCACATGATTGACACGTGATAAAAATGTGATTCCCACGTGATTCCCCCGTGATTGACACGTGATTCCCACGTGATTCACTCGTGATTGCCACGTGATTCCCACATGATTCCCACTTGATTGACATGTGATTCCCACGTGATTCCCATGTGATTCTCTCGTGATTCCCATGTGATTCCCACGTGATTCCAACGTGATTGCCACGTGATTCTCTCGTGATTCCCAAGTGATTGCCACGTGATTCTCTCGTGATTCCCATGTGATTCCCACGTGAATCCCACGTGATTGACAATTGATTCCCACCTGACTCCCACGAGATTCTCACGTGATTGACACTTGATTCCCACGTGATTCCGAAGTGATTGACACGTGATTCTGCCGTGATTCCCACGTGATCCCCAGTGATTGACACGTGATTCCCTCGTGATTCCCACGTGATTGACACGTGATACAAAAGTGATTCCCATGTGATGCCCACGTGATTGACACATGATTCCCACGTGAATCACTCGTGATTGACACGTGATTCCCACGTGATTCCCACGTGATTCTCTCGTGAATCCCACGGGATTGCCACATGATTCTCTCGTGATTCCCATGTGATTCCCACGTGATTACCACGTGACTGACAAGTGATTCCCACCTGACTCCCACGAGATTCCCAGCTGATTGACACGTGATTCCCATGTGATTCCCACGTGATTTACACGTGATTCTGACGTGATTCCCACGTGATTCCCAGGTGATTGACACGTGATTGCCCCGTGATTCCCACGTGATTGACACGTGATCCCCAAGTGATTCCCACGAGAATGACACGTGATTCCCACGTGATTCCCACGTGATTGACACGTGATTACCATGTGATTCGCACGTGATTCCCACGGGAATGACACGTGATTCCCACGTGATTGACACGTGATTCCCATGTGATACCCACATGAATCCCAAGTGATTGACACGTGATTCCCAAGAGATTCCCACGTGATTGAAACTTGATACAAACGTGATTCCCAAGTGATTCCCACGTGATTGACACGTGATTCACACGTGATTCCCATGTGATTCCCACGTGACTGACACGTGATTCCCACGTGATTCCCAAGTGATTACCACGTGATTCCCACGTGAATGACACCTGATTCCCACGTGATTCCCACGTGATTCCAACGTGATTCCCTCGTGAATGACACGTGATACCCACGTGATTCCCAAGTGATTCCCACGTGACTGACACGTGATTCCCACATGATTCCCACGTGAATGACACGTGATTCCCACGTGATTGACATGTGATTCCCATGTGATTCCCACGTGATTCCAACGTGATTGACACGTGATTCCCATGTGATTCCCACGTGATTGACACGTGATTCCCACGTGTTTGACACGTGATTCCCACGTGATTCCCACGTGATTGACACGTCATTCCCACGTGATTGACACGTGATTCCCACGTGATTCCCACGTGATTGACACGTCATTCCCACGTGATTCCCATGTGATTCCCACGTGATTAACACGTGATTCCCAGGTGATTCCCAAATGATTGTCACATTGTTCCCACGTGATTCACACGTAATTCCATAGTGATTGACACGTGATTCCCACATGATTCCCACAATATTCACACGTGATTCCAACCTGATTCCCACGTGATTCCATCGTGACTGACATGTGATTCCCACGAGATTCCCACGTGATTCCCACGGGATTGACACGTGATTCCCACGTGATACCCAAGTGATTCCCACATGATTGACACGTGATTCCCACGTGTTTGATACGTGATTCCCACGTGATTCCCACCTGATTCCCACCTGATTCCCACCTGATTCCTACCTGATTCCCACGGGATTGAAACATGTTTCGCACGTGATTGACACGTGATTCAAAAGTGATTCCCACGTGGTTCCAACGTGATTGACACGTGATTCCCAAATGATTCCCGCGTGATACCCATGTGATGACCACGTGATTGACACGTGATTACTACGTGATTCCCTCGTGATTGACACGTGATTCCCACAGGATTTCCACGTGATTGACATGTTATTCCCACGTGATTCCTACGTGATTACCACGTGATTCCCACGTTATTCCCACGTGATTCCCAAATGATTCCCACGTGATGCCCACGTGATGCCCACGTGATTGACACGTGATTCCCACATGATTTCCACGTGATTGACACGTGATTCCCATGTGATTCACACGTAATTCCATCGTGATTAACACTCGATTCCCACATGATTCCCACGATATTGAAACGTGATTCCAGCGTGATTCCCACGTGATTAGCACGTGATTCCCATGTGATTCCCTCGTGATTGACGCATGATTACCACTTGATTCCCACGTGATTCCCTCATGATTGACACGTGATTCCCACCTGACTCCCACGTGATTGTCACGTGATTCCCACGTGATTGGCACGTGATTCACACGTGATTGACACGTGATTCACACGTGATTCTCACGTGATTTACACGTGATTCCTACATGATTGACACGTGATTCCAATGTGATAACCACGTGATTCCTATGGGATTGACACGTGATTTCCAGGTGATTCCCACGTGATTCTCACGTGATTGACACGTCATTCCCACGTGATTCCCACCTGATTCATACGTGATTCCCACGTGATTAACACGTGATTCCCAGGTGATTCCCAAATGATTGTCACGTGATTCCCACGTGATTCCCACATGATTCCCATGTGATTGACACGTTATTCCCACCTGATTCCCACGTGATTTACACGTGATTCCTACGTGATTGACACGTGATTCCCACGTTATTCCCACGTCAGTCCCATATGATTCCAACGTGATTGACACGTGATTCCCAAATGATTCCCACGTGATGCCCACGTGATTGACACGAGATTCCCATGTGATTTCCACGTGATTAAATGTGATTCCCACGTGATTCTCACGTGATTGATACGTGATTCCCAAGTGATTCCAACGTGATTAACCCGTGATTCCCACGTGATTCCCATGTGATTGTCACATGATTCCCACGTGATTCCCACGTGTTTCCACGTGATTGACCCATGATACCCACGTGATTCCCACGTGATTCCAACGTGATTGACACATGAATCTCACGTGAATGACACGAGATTCTCACGTGATTCCCACGTGATTCCCCCGTGATTGACACGTGATTCCCACGTGATTCCCATGTGATTACTACCTGATTTCCACGAGATTTCAAAGTGACTGCAACGTGATTCCCACATGATTGATGCATGATTCCCACGTGACTCCCACGTGATTCCCACGTGGTTGACACGTGATTCCCACGTGATTCCCACGTGATTCCCACGTGATTGACATGTGATTCCCACGTATTTCTCACGTGATTCCCACGTGATTTCCACGTGATTGACACATGATTCCCACGTGCTTCCCACGTGATTGACACGTGATTTCAACTTGATTGACACGTGATGCCCACGTGATTCCCGCGTGATTGACACGTGATTTCCACGTGATTCCCACTTGATTCTCACATTACTGACACGTGATTGACACGTGATTCCCACGTGATTCCCACGTGATTTATATGTCATTCCCACGTGATTCCCACGTGATTCCCACGTGATTGACAAGTGATTTCCACGTGATTCCCACGTGATTCCCACGTGATTCCCAAATGATTCCCACGTGATGCCCACGTGATGCCCACGTGATTGACACATGATTCCCACATGATTCCTACGTGATTGACACGTGATTCCCACGCGATTCACAAGTAATTCCATCGTAATTGACACTCGATTCCCACATGATTCCCACGATATTTACACGTGATTCCAGCGTGATTCCCACGTGATTAGCACGTGATTCCCATGTGATTCCCACGTGACTCCCACGTGATTCCTACGTGATTGACGCATGATTACGCTTGATTCCCACGTGATTCCATCATGATTGACACGTGATTCCCACATGACTCCCACGTGAATGACACGTGATTCCCACGTGATTGACACGACATTCCCACTTGATTCCCACGTGATTCCCACGTGATTGACACGTGATTCCCAGGTTATTCCCACGTGAGTCCCACGTGATTGACACGTCATTCCCACGTGATTCCCACGTGATTCCTACGTGATTCCCACGTGAATAACACGTGATTCCCAGGTGATTCCCAAATGATTGTCACGTGATTCGCACGTGATTCCCACGTGATTCCCACATGATTCTCACGTGGTTGACACGTGATTTCCACGTGATTCCCACGTGATTTACACGTGATTCCTGCGTGATTCACACGTTATTCCCACGTGATTCCCACGTGATTCCTATGGGATTGACACGTGATTCCCACGTGATTCCCACGTGATTGACACGTTATTCCCACGTGATTCCCATGTGATTCCCATATGATTCCAACGTGATTGACACGTGATTCCCAAATGATTCCCACGTGATGCCCACGTGATTGACACGTCATTCCCACGTGGTTCCAACTTGACTGACACGAGATTCCCATGTGATTTCCACGTGATTAAATGTGATTCCCACGTGATTCCCACGTGATTGATACGTGATTCACAAGTGATTCCCACGTGATTGACACGTGATTCCCACGTGATTCCCATGTGATTGACACGTGATTCCCACGTGATTCCCACGGGTTTCCACGTGATTGACCCGTGATACTCAGGTGATTCCCAAGTGATTTCAACGTGATTGACACGTGAATCTCACGTGAATGACACGAGATTCTCACGTGATTCCCACGTGATTCCCCCGTGATTGACACGTGATTCCCACGTGATTCCCATGTGATTACCACCTGATTTCCACGAGATTCCAACGTGACTGCAACGTGATTCCCACATGATTGACGCATGATTCCCACGTGATTCCCACGTGGTTGACACGTCATTCCCACGTGATTCCCACGTGATTGACACGTGATTCCCACGTATTTCTCACGTGATTCCCACATGATTTCCACGTGATTGACACGTGATTCCCAAGAGTTTCCCACGTGATTCCCACGTGATTGACACGTGATTCCCACGTGATTGACACGTGATTCCCTCGTGATTGACATGTAATTCCCACGTGATTCCCACGTGATTCCAACGTGATTGATACGTGATTCCCAAGTGATTCCCACGTAAATGATACTTGATTCCTACGTGATTCCCAACTGATTCCCAAGTGATTGACACGTGATTCAAACGTGATTGACACGTGATTCCCACATGACTCCCACGTGATTGACACGTGATACCCACGTGATACCACTTGATTCCCACGTGATTCCCACGTGACTCCCACGTGATTCCCACGTGATTGACGCATGATTCCCACGTCATTCCCACGTGATTATCACGTGATTCCCATGTGATTCCCAAGTGATTGACACGTGATTCCCACGTGATTCCCCCGTGATTCAAAAGTGATTCCCACGTGATTCCAACGTGATTGACAAGTGATTCCCAAATGATTCCCGTGTGATACCCATGTGATGCCCACCTGATTGACACGTGATTCCTTCGTGATTCCCTCGTGATTGACACGTGATTCCCACGTGATTCCCAAGTGATTGACACGTGATTCCCACGTGATTCCCACGTGACTCCAACCTGATTCCCATGTAATTGACATGTGATTCCCACGTGATTCCCACGTGATTGACGCATGATCACCACTTGATTCCCACGTGATTCCATCATGATTCACACGTGACTCCCACATGACTCCCACGTGATTGACACGTGATACCCACGTGTTTCCCACTTGATTCCCACATGATTCCCACGTGACTCCCACGTGTTTCCCACGTGATTGATGCATGATTTCCACGTGATTCCCACGTGATTCCCAAGTGATTGACACGTGATTCCCACGTGATTCCCACGTGATTCTCACGTGATTCCCACGTGATTGACACGTGATTCCCACGTGATTATCACGTGATTCCCATGTGATTCCCAAGTGATTGACACGTGATTCCCATGTGCTTCCCACTTGATTCCCACGTGATTCCCAAGTGATTGACACATGATTCCAACGTGATTCCCAAGTGATTCCCACATGATTGACACGTGATTCCCACGTGATTGAAACGTAATTCCCACGTGATTGACACGTGATTCCCACGTGATTGACACGTCATTACCACGTGATTCCCATGTGATTCCCACGTGATTAACCCGTGATTCCCAGGTGATTCCCAAATGATTGTCACGTGATTCCCACGTGATTCACACGTAATTCCATCGTGAATGACACGTGATTCCCACATGATTCCCACGTTATTGACACGTTATTCCAGCCTGATTCCCACGTGATTACCACGTGATTCCCATGTGATTCCCACGTGACTCCCACGTGATTCCCACGTGATTGACGCATGATTACCACTTGATTCCCACGTGATTTCATCGTGATTGACACGTGATTCCCACGAGATTCCCACGTGATTCCCACGTGATTGACACGCGATTCCCACGTGATACCCAAATGATTCCCACATGATTGACACGTGATTCCAACGTGATTGACACGTGATTCCCACGTGATTCCCACGTGATTCCCACGTGATTCCCACCTGATTCCCACGTGATTCCCACCTGATTCCCATGGGATTGAAACGTATTTCCCACGTGATTGACACGTGATTCCCACGTGATTCAAAAGTGATTCCCAAGTGATTCTAACGTGATTGACACGTGACTCCCAAATGATTCCCGTGTGATACCCATGTGATGCCCACGTGATTGACACGTGATTACTACGTGATTCCCTAGTGATTGACACGTGATTCCCACATGATTCCCACGTGATTGACACGTTATTCCCACGTGATTCCTACGTGATTACCACGTGATTCCCACATTATTCCCACGTGACTCCCATGTGATTCCCACGTGATTGACGCATGATTCCCACGTGATTCCCACGTGATTCCCACCTGATTCACACGTGATTCATACGGGATCGACACGTGATTCCCACGTGATTCCCACGTGATTGACACGTGACTCCCATATGATTCCCACGTGACTCTAACGTGATTCCCATGTAATTGACATGTGATTCCCACGTGATTCCCACGTGATTGACACGTGATTCCCATATGATTACCACGTGATTCTAACGTGATTGACACATGATGCCCATGTTATTCCCACGTGATTGACACGTGATTTCCACGAGATTCCCACTTGATTCTCACATTATTGACACGTGATTGACACGTGATTCCCACGTGAATCCCACGTGATTCCCACGTGATTCCCACGTGATTGACACGTGATTCCCATGTGATTCACACGTAATTCCATCGTGATTGACACTCGATTCCCACATGATTCCCACGATATTGACACGTGATTCCAGCGTGATTACCACGTGATTAGCACGTGATTCCTATGTGATTCCCACGTGGTTGACGCATGATTACCACTTGATTCCCACGTGATTCCATCATGATTGACACGTGATTCCCACATGACTCCAACGTGATTGTCACGTGATCCCCACGTGATACCACGTGATTCTCACGTGATTCCCACGTGATTGGCGCATGATTCCCACGTGATTCCCACGTGATTGACACAGGATTCCCACGTGATTTACACGTGATTATTACATGATTGACACGTGATTCCCACGTGATTTCCATGTGATTCCTATGGGATTGACATGTGATTCCCACGTGATTCCCACGTTATTCCCACGTGATTGACACGTCATTCCCACCTGATTCCCACGTGATTCATACGTGATTCCGACGTGATTCCCACATGATTAACACATGATTCCCAGGTGATTCCCAAATGATTGTCACGTGATTCCCACGTGATTCCCACGTGATTTCCACATGATTCCCACGTGATTGACACGTGATTCCCACGTGATTCCCACGTGATTTACACGTGATTCCTACGTGATTGACACGTGATTCCCACGTGATTCCCACGGGATTCCTATAGGATTGACACGTGATTCCCACGTTATTCCCACGTGATTCCCACGTGATTCCCATATGATTCCAATGTGAATGACACGTGATTCCCAAATGATTCCCACGTAATGCCATCGTGATTGACACGTCATTCCCACGTGATTCCAACTTGATTGACAAGAGATTCCCCTGTGATTTTCACGTGATTAAATGTGATTCCCCCGATATTCCCACGTGATTAATACGTGATTCCCACGTGATTCCCTCGTGATTGACACGTGATTCCCACGTGATAAACGCATGATCATAACTTGATTACCAAGTGATTCCATCGTGATTGACACGTGACTCCCACATGACTCCCACGTGATTGACACGATATACCCACGTGTTTCCCACTTGATTCCCACGTGATTCCCACGTGACTCCCACATGATTCCCACGTGATTGACGCATGATTCCCACGTGATTCCCACGTGATTGACCCGTGATTCCCACGTGATTCCCACGTGAATCTCACGTAATTCCCACGTGATTGACACGTGATTCCCACGTGATTATCACGTGATTCCCACGTTATTCCCAAGTGATTGACACGTGATTCCCAAGTGATTGACACGTGATTCCCACGTGATTGACACGTGATTCCCACGTGATTCCCACGTGATTCCCACATGACTCCCACGTGATTCCCACCTGATTCCCACGGAATTGAAACGTGTTTCCCACGTGATTGACACGTTATTCCCACGTGATTCCTACGTGATTACCACGTGATTCCCACGTTATTCCCACGTGACTCCCACGTGATTCCATCATGATTGACACGTGATTCCCACATGATTCCCACGTGATTGACACGTGATTCCCACGTGATTCACAAGTAATTCCATCGTAATTGACACTGGATTCGCACATGATTCCCACGATATTGACACGTGATTCCAGCGTGATTCCCACGTGATTAGCACGTGATTCCCATGTGATTCCCACGTGACTCGCATGTGATTCCCACGTGATTGACGCATGATTACCCCTTGATTCCCACGTGATTCCATCATGATTGACACGTGATTCCCACATGACTCCCACGTGAATGACACTTGATTCCCACGTGATTGACATGATATTCCCACTTGATTCCCACGTGATTCCCACGTGATTGACACGTGATTCCCACGTTATTCCCACGTGATTCCCACGTGATTGACACGTCATTCCCACGTATTTCCTACGTGATTCCCACGTGATTCCCACGTGAATAACACGTGATTCCCAGGTGATTCACAAATGATTGTCACGTGATTCGCACGTGATTCCCACGTGGTTCCCACATGATTCTCACGTGATTGACACGTGATTCCCACGTGCTTCCCACGTGATTTACACGTGATTCCTGCGTGATTGACACGTGATTCCCACGTGATTCCCACGTGATTCCTATGGGATTGACACGTGATTCCCACGTGATTCCCACGTGATTGACACGTTATTACCACGTGATTCCCACGTGATTCCCATATGATTCCAACGTGATTGACACGTGATTCCCAAATGATTCCAACGTGATGCCCACGTGATTGACACGTCATTCCCACGTGGTTCCAACTTGATTTTACGAGATTCCCATGTGATTTCCATGTGATTAAATGTGATTCCCAAGTGATTCCCACGTGATTCCCATGTGATTGACACGTGATTCCCACGTGATTCCCACGTGTTTCCACGTGATTGACCAGTGATACCCACGTGATTCCCAAGGATTTCAACGTGATTGACACGTGAATCTCACATGAATGAAACGAGATTCTCACGTGATTCCCACGTGATTCCCCCGTGATTGACACATGATTCCCACGTGATTCCCATGTGATTACCACCTGATTTCCACGAGATTCCCACGTGACTGCAATGTGATTCCCACATGATTGACGCATGATTTCCACGTGATTCCCACGTGGTTGACACTTGATTCCCACGTGATTCCCACGTGATTGACACGTGATTCCCACGTATTTCTCACGTGATTCCCACATGATTCCCACGTGATTGACACGTGATTCCCACGTGATTCAAACGTAATTCCATCGTGATTGACACGTGATTCCCACATGATTCACACGATATTGACACGTGATTCCAACGTGATTCCGACATGATAACCACGTGATTTCCATGTGATTCCCTCGTGATTGACACGTGATTCCCACGTGATTGACGCATGATCACCACTTGATTCCCACGTGATTCCATCATGATTGACACGTGACTCCCACATGACTCACACGTGATTGACACGTGATACCCACCTGATTCCCACTTGATTCCCACGTGATTCCCACGTGACTCCCACATGTTTCCCACGTGATTGACGCATGATTTCCACGTGATTCCCACGTGATTCCCTAGTGATTGACACGTGATTCCCACGTGATTCCCACGTGATTCCCATGTGATTCCCCAGTGATTGACACGTGATTCCCACGTGCTTCCCACGTGATTCCCACGTGATTCATAAGTGATTGACACATGATTCCAACGTGATTCCCAAGTGATTCCCACATGATTGACATGTGATTCCCACGTGATTGAAACGTGATTCCCACGTGATTGACACGTGATTCCCACGTGATTCCCACGTGATTGACACGTCATTCCCACGTGATTCCCAAGTGATTCACACGTGATTAACACGTGATTCCCAGGTGATTCCCGAATGATTGTCACGTGATTCCCACGTGATTCACACGTAATTCCATCATGATTGACACGTGATTCCCACATGACTCCCACGTGATTGACACGTGATTTCCACATGATTGACATGATATTCCCACATGATTCCCACGTGATTCCCACGTGATTGACACGTGATTCCCACGTTCTTCCCACGTGATTCCCACATGATTGAAACGTGATTCCCACGTGATTCCCACGTGATTCCTACGTGATTCCCACGTGATTCCCATATGATTCCAACGTGATTGACACGTGATTCCCAAATGATTCCCACGTGATTCCCACGTGAATAACACGTGATGCCCAGGTGATTCCCAAATGATTGTCACGTGATTCGCACGTGATTCCCACGTGATTTCCTCATGATTCTCACGTGATTGACACGTGATTCCCACGTGATTCCCACGTGATTTCCACGTGATTCCTACGTGATTGACACGTGATTCCCACGTGATTCCTATGGGATTGACATGTGATTCCCACGTTATTCCCACGTGATTGACACGTGATTCCCACGTGATTCCCACGTGATTCCCATATGATTCCAACGTGATTGACACGTGATTCCCAAATGATCCCCACGTGATGCCCACGTGATTGACACGTCATTCCCACGTGGTTCCAACTTGATTGACACGAGATTCCCATGTGATTTCCACGTGATTAAATGTGATTCCCACGTAATTCCCACGTGATTGATACGTGATTCCCAAGTGATTCCCACGTGATTCCCATGTGATTGACACGTGATTCCCACGTGATTCCCACGTGTTTCCACGTGATTGACCCGTGATACCCACGTGATTCCCAAGTCATTTCAACGTGATTGACACGTGAATCTCACGTGAATGACACGAGATTCTCAAGTGATTCCCACGTGATTCCCCCGTGATTAACACGTGATTCCCACGTGATTCCCATGTGATTACCACCTGATTTCCAGGAGATTCCCACGTGACTGCAACGTGATTCCCACATGATTGACGCATGATTCCCACGTGATTCCCAGCTGGTTGACACGTGATTCCCACGTGATTCCCACGTGATTGACACGTGATTCCCACGTATTTCTCACGTGATTCCCACATGATTTCCACGTGATTGACACGTGATTCCCAAGTTTTTCCCACGTGATTTCCACGTGATTGACACGTGATTCCCACGTGATTGACACGTGATTCCCACGTGATTGACATGTAATTCCCACGTGATTCCCACGTGATTCCAACGTGATTGATACGTGATTCCCACGTGATTCCCACGTGAACGATACTTGATTCCTACGTGATTCCCAACTGATTGCCAAGTGATTGACACGTGATTCAAACGTGATTCCCTCGTGATTCCCACGTGATTGACACGTGATTCCCACGTATTTCTCACGTGATTCCCACATGATTTCCACGTGATTGACACGTGATTCCCAAGTGTTTCCCACGTGATTCCCACGTGATTGACACGTGATTCCCACGTGATTGACACATGATTCCCACGTGATTGACATGAAATTCCCACGTGATTCCCACGTGATTCCAACGTGATTGATACGTGATTCCCACGTGAATCCCACATGATTGACATGTGATTCCCACGAGATTCCCACGTGATTCCCACGTGATTGACACGCGATTTCCACGTGACTCCCACGTGATTCCCACGTGATTGACGCATGATTACCACTTGATTCCCACGTGATTCCATCGTGATTGACAAGTGATTCCCACGAGATTCCCACGTGATTCCCACGTGATTGACGCATGATTACCACTTGATTCCCACGTGATTCCATCGTGATTCCCACGTGATTCCATCGTGATTGACACGTGATTCCCACGGGATTCCCACGTGATTCCCACGTGATTGACACGTGATTCCCACCTTATTCCCACGTGATTCCCAAGGGATTGAAATGTCATTCCCACGTGATTCCCACATGATTCCCACGTGATTCCCACAGGATTGACACGTGATTCCCTCGTGATTGACTCGTGATTCCCACATGATTCCCACGTGATTGACACGTGATTCCCACCTTATTCCCACGTGATTCCCAAGGGATTGAAATGTCATTCCCACGTGATTGCCACGTGATTCCCACGTGATTGACATGTGATTCCCACGTGATTGACACGTGATTCCCACGTAATTCCCACGTGATTCCCACGTGACTACAACGTGATTCCCACGTAATTGACACGTGATTCCCACGTGATTGACACGTGATTCCCACGTGATTCCCAAGTGATTTACACATGATTCCAACGTGATTCCCAAGTGATTCCCACGTGATTGACACGTGATTCCCACGTGATTGCCACGTGATTGACTCGTGATTCTCATATGATTCCCACGTGATTCCAACGTGATTGACACGTAATTCCCACGTAATTGACAAGTGATTTCCACGTGATTCCCACTTGATTCTCACATTATTGACACGTGATTTGCACGTGATTCACACGAGAATCCCACGTGATTGACGCATCATTCCCACGTGATTCCCACGTGATTCCATCGTGATTGACACGTGACTCCCTCATGACTCCCACGTGATTGACACGTGATACCCACATGATTCCACTTGATTCCCACGTGATTCCCACGTGATTCCCACGTGATTCCCACGTGATTGACGCATGATTCCCACGTGATTCCCACGTGATTGACACGTCATTCCCACGTGATTATCACGTGATTCCCATGTGATTCCCAAGTGATTGACACGTGATTCCCACGTGATTCCCACGTGATTGACACGTGATTCCCACGTGATTGACACGTGATTCACACGTGATTGACACGTGATTCCCCCGTGATTCAAAAGTGATTCCCACGTGATTCCAACGTGATTGACAAGTGATTCCCAAATGATTCCCGTGTGATACCCATGTGATGCCCACGTGATTGACACGTGATTCCTTCGTGATTCCCTCGTGATTGACACGTTATTCCCATGTGATTCCTAGGTGATTACCACGTGATTCCCAAGTTATTCCCACGTGACTCCCATGTGATTCCCACTTGATTGACGCATGATTACCACGTGATTCCCCCGGGATTGACACGTGATTCCCACGTGATTCCAACGTGATTGACGCATGATTCCCACGTGACGCCCACGTTATTGACGCATGATTCCCACGTGATTCCAAAGTGATTCCCACGTGATTCCGATGGGATTGACACGTGATTCCAACGTGATTCCCAAGTGATTGACACGTGATTCCCACGTGATTCCCACGTGACTCCAACCTGATTCCCACGTAATTGACATTTGATTCCCACGTGATTCCCACGTGATTGACTCGTAATTCCCATATGATTCCCACGTGATTCCAACGTGATTGACACGTGATTCCCACGTGATTCCCACGTGATTGACACGTGATTTCCACGTGATTCCCCTTGATTCTTACATGATTGACATGTGATTGACACGTAATTCCCACGTGAATCCCACGTGATTCCCATGTGATTCCCACGTGATTGACACGTGATTCCCACCTTATTCCCACGTGATTCGCAAGGGATTGAAATGTCATTCCCACGTGATTGACACGTGATTCCCACGTGATTGACACGTGATTCCCACGTGATTGACATGTAATTCCCACGTGATTCCCACGTGATTCCAACGTGATTGATACGTGATTCCCACGTGATTCCCACGTGAACCATACTTGATTCCTACGTGATTCCCAACTGATTCCCAAGTGATTGACACGTGATTCAAACGTGATTCCCTCGTGATTCCCACGTGATTGACACGTGATTCCCACGTATTTCTCACGTGATTCCCACATGATTTCCACGTGATTGACACGTCATTCCCAAGTGTTTCCCACGTGATTCCCACGTGATTGACACGTGATTCCCACGTGTTTGACACATGATTCCCACGTGATTGACATGTAATTCCCACGTGATTCCCACGTGATTCCAACGTGATTGATACGTGATTCCCACGTGAATCCCACATGATTGACATGTGATTCCCACGAGATTCCCACGTGATTCCCACGTGATTGACACGCGATTTCCACGTGACTCCCACGTGATTCCCACGTGATTGACGCATGATTACCACTTGATTCCCACGTGATTCCATCGTGATTGACACGTGATTCCCACGAGATTCCCACGTGATTCCCACGTGATTGACGCATGATTACCACTTGATTCCCACGTGATTCCATCGTGATTCCCACGTGATTCCATCGTGATTGACACGTGATTCCCACGGGATTCCCACGTGATTCCCACGTGATTGACACGTGATTCCCACCTTATTCCCACGTGATTCCCAAGGGATTGAAATGTCATTCCCACGTGATTCCCACATGATTCCCACGTGATTCCCACAGGATTGACACGTGATTCCCTCGTGATTGACACGTGATTCCCACATGATTCCCACGTGATTGACACGTGATTCCCACCTTATTCCCACGTGATTCCCAAGGGATTGAAATGTCATTCCCACGTGATTGCCACGTGATTCCCACGTGATTGACATGTGATTCCCACGTGATTGACACGTGATTCCCACGTAATTCCCACGTGATTCCCACGTGACTACAACGTGATTCCCACGTAATTGACACGTGATTCCCACGTGATTGACACGTGATTCCCACGTGATTCCCAAGTGATTTACACATGATTCCAACGTGATTCCCAAGTGATTCCCACGTGATTGACACGTGATTCCCACGTGATTGCCACGTGATTGACTCGTGATTCTCATATGATTCCCACGTGATTCCAACGTGATTGACACGTAATTCCCACGTAATTGACAAGTGATTTCCACGTGATTCCCACTTGATTCTCACATTATTGACACGTGATTTGCACGTGATTCACACGAGAATCCCACGTGATTGACGCATCATTCCCACGTGATTCCCACGTGATTCCATCGTGATTGACACGTGACTCCCTCATGACTCCCACGTGATTGACACGTGATACCCACATGATTCCACTTGATTCCCACGTGATTCCCACGTGATTCCCACGTGATTCCCACGTGATTGACGCATGATTCCCACGTGATTCCCACGTTATTGACGCATGATTCCCACGTGATTCCAAAGTGATTCCCACGTGATTCCGATGGGATTGACACGTGATTCCAACGTGATTCCCAAGTGATTGACACGTGATTCCCACGTGATTCCCACGTGACTCCAACCTGATTCCCACGTAATTGACATTTGATTCCCACGTGATTCCCACGTGATTGACTCGTAATTCCCATATGATTCCCACGTGATTCCAACGTGATTGACACGTGATTCCCACGTGATTCCCACGTGATTGACACGTGATTTCCACGTGATTCCCACTTGATTCTTACATGATTGACATGTGATTGACACATGATTCCCACGTGAATCCCACGTGATTCCCATGTGATTCCCACGTGATTGACACGTGATTCCCACCTTATTCCCACGTGATTCGCAAGGGATTGAAATGTCATTCCCACGTGATTGACACGTGATTCCCACGTGATTGACACGTGATTCCCACGTGATTGACATGTAATTCCCACGTGATTCCCACGTGATTCCAACGTGATTGATACGTGATTCCCACGTGATTCCCACGTGAACGATACTTGATTCCTACGTGATTCCCAACTGATTCCCAAGTGATTGACACGTGATACAAACGTGATTCCCTCGTTATTCCCACGTGATTGACACGTGATTCCCACGTATTTCTCACGTGATTCCCACATGATTTCCACGTGATTGACACGTCATTCCCAAGTGTTTCCCACGTGATTCCCACGTGATTGACACGTGATTCCCACGTGATTGACACATGATTCCCACGTGATTGACATGTAATTCCCACGTGATTCCCACGTGATTCCAACGTGATTGATACGTGATTCCCACGTGAATCCCACATGATTGACATGTGATTCCCACGAGATTCCCACGTGATTCCCACGTGATTGACACGCGATTTCCACGTGACTCCCACGTGATTCCCACGTGATTGACGCATGATTACCACTTGATTCCCACGTGATTCCATCGTGATTGACACGTGATTCCCACGAGATTCCCACGTGATTCCCACGTGATTGACGCATGATTACCACTTGATTCCCACGTGATTCCATCGTGATTCCCACGTGATTCCATCGTGATTGACACGTGATTCCCACGGGATTCCCACGTGATTCCCACGTGATTGACACGTGATTCCCACCTTATTCCCACGTGATTCCCAAGGGATTGAAATGTCATTCCCACGTGATTCCCACATGATTCCCACGTGATTCCCACAGGATTGACACGTGATTCCCTCGTGATTGACTCGTGATTCCCACATGATTCCCACGTGATTGACACGTGATTCCCACCTTATTCCCACGTGATTCCCAAGGGATTGAAATGTCATTCCCACGTGATTGCCACGTGATTCCCACGTGATTGACATGTGATTCCCACGTGATTGACACGTGATTCCCACGTAATTCCCACGTGATTCCCACGTGACTACAACGTGATTCCCACGTAATTGACACGTGATTCCCACGTGATTGACACGTGATTCCCACGTGATTCCCAAGTGATTTACACATGATTCCAACGTGATTCCCAAGTGATTCCCACGTGATTGACACGTGATTCCCACGTGATTGCCACGTGATTGACTCGTGATTCTCATATGATTCCCACGTGATTCCAACGTGATTGACACGTAATTCCCACGTAATTGACAAGTGATTTCCACGTGATTCCCACTTGATTCTCACATTATTGACACGTGATTTGCACGTGATTCACACGAGAATCCCACGTGATTGACGCATCATTCCCACGTGATTCCCACGTGATTCCATCGTGATTGACACGTGACTCCCTCATGACTCCCACGTGATTGACACGTGATACCCACATGATTCCACTTGATTCCCACGTGATTCCCACGTGATTCCCACGTGATTCCCACGTGATTGACGCATGATTCCCACGTGATTCCCACGTGATTGACACGTCATTCCCACGTGATTATCACGTGATTCCCATGTGATTCCCAAGTGATTGACACGTGATTCCCACGTGATTCCCACGTGATTGACACGTGATTCCCACGTGATTGACACGTGATTCACACGTGATTGACACGTGATTCCCCCGTGATTCAAAAGTGATTCCCACGTGATTCCAACGTGATTGACAAGTGATTCCCAAATGATTCCCGTGTGATACCCATGTGATGCCCACGTGATTGACACGTGATTCCTTCGTGATTCCCTCGTGATTGACACGTTATTCCCATGTGATTCCTACGTGATTACCACGTGATTCCCAAGTTATTCCCACGTGACTCCCATGTGATTCCCACTTGATTGACGCATGATTACCACGTGATTCCCCCGGGATTGACACGTGATTCCCACGTGATTCCAACGTGATTGACGCATGATTCCCACGTGACGCCCACGTTATTGACGCATGATTCCCACGTGATTCCAAAGTGATTCCCACGTGATTCCGATGGGATTGACACGTGATTCCAACGTGATTCCCAAGTGATTGACACGTGATTCCCACGTGATTCCCACGTGACTCCAACCTGATTCCCACGTAATTGACATTTGATTCCCACGTGATTCCCACGTGATTGAATCGTAATTCCCATATGATTCCCACGTGATTCCAACGTGATTGACACGTGATTCCCACGTGATTCCCACGTGATTGACACGTGATTTCCACGTGATTCCCACTTGATTCTTACATGATTGACATGTGATTGACACGTGATTCCCACGTGAATCCCACGTGATTCCCATGTGATTCCAACGTGATTGACACGTGATTCCAACCTTATTCCCATGTGATTCGCAAGGGATTGAAATGTCATTCCCACGTGATTGACACGTGATTCCCAAGTGATTGACATGTGATTCCCACGTGATTGGCACGTGATTCCCACGTAATTCCCACGTGATTCCCACGTGATTCCCACGTGATTCCCACAGGATTGACACATGATTCCCACGTGATTGACACGTGATTCCCATGTGATTACCACGTGATTGACACGTGATTCCCACCTTATTCCCACGTGATTCCCAAGGGATTGAAATGTCATTCCCACGTGATTGCCACGTGATTCCCACGTGATTGACATGTGATTCCCACGTTATTCCCACGTGATTCCCACATGATTGACACGTGATTCCCACGTTATTCCCACGTGATTCCCACATGATTGACACGTGATTCCCACGTGATTCCCACGTGATTCCTACGTGATTCCCTCGTGATTCCCATATGATTCCAACGTGATTGACACGTGATTCCCAAATGATTCCCACGTGATTCCCACGTGAATAACACGTGATGCCCAGGTGATTCCCAAATGATTGTCACGTGATTCGCACGTGATTCCCACGTGATTTCCTCATGATTCTCACGTGATTGTCACGTGATTCCCACGTGATTCCCACGAGATTTCCACGTGATTCCTACGTGATTGACACGTGATTCCCACGTGATTCCTATGGGATTGACATGTGATTCCCACGTTATTCCCACGTGATTGACACGTGATTCCCACGTGATTCCCACGTGATTCCCATATGATTCCAACGTGATTGACACGTGATTCCCAAATGATCCCCACGTGATGCCCACGTGATTGACACGTCATTCCCACGTGGTTCCAACTTGATTGACACGAGATTCCCATGTGATTTCCACGTGATTAAATGTGATTCCCACGTAATTCCCACGTGATTGATACGTGATTCCCAAGTGATTCCCACGTGATTCCCATGTGATTGACACGTGATTCCCACGTGATTCCCACGTGTTTCCACGTGATTGACCCGTGATACCCACGTGATTCCCAAGTCATTTCAACGTGATTGACACGTGAATCTCACGTGAATGACACGAGATTCTCAAGTGATTCCCACGTGATTCCCCCGTGATTAACACGTGATTCCCACGTGATTCCCATGTGATTACCACCTGATTTCCACGAGATTCCCACGTGACTGCAACGTGATTCCCACATGATTGACGCATGATTCCCACGTGATTCCCAGCTGGTTGACACGTGATTCCCACGTGATTCCCACGTGATTGACACGTGATTCCCACGTATTTCTCACGTGATTCCCACATGATTTCCACGTGATTGACACGTGATTCCCAAGTTTTCCCCACGTGATTTCCACGTGATTGACACGTGATTCCCACGTGATTGACACGTGATTCCCACGTGATGGACATGTAATTCCCACGTGATTCCCACGTGATTCCAACGTGATTGATACGTGATTCCCACGTGATTCCCACGTGAACGATACTTGATTCCTACGTGATTCCCAACTGATTCCCAAGTGATTGACACGTGATTCAAACGTGATTCCCACGTGATTCCCACGTGATTGACACGTGATTCCCACGTATTTCTCACGTGATTCCCACATGATTTCCACGTGATTGACACGTGATTCCCAAGTGTTTCCCACGTGATTCCCACGTGATTGACACGTGATTCCCACGTGATTGACACATGATTCCCACGTGATTGACATGTAATTCCCACGTGATTCCCACGTGATTCCAACGTGATTGATACGAGATTCCCACGTGAATCCTACATGATTGACATGTGATTCCCACGAGATTCCCACGTGATTCCCACGTGATTGACACGCGATTTCCACGTGACTCCCACGTGATTCCCACGTGATTGACGCATGATTAGCACTTGATTCCCACGTGATTCCATCGTGATTGACACGTGATTCCCACGAGATTCCCACGTGATTCCCACGTGATTGACGCATGATTACCACTTGATTCCCACGTGATTCCATCGTGATTCCCACGTGATTCCATCGTGATTGACACGTGATTCCCACGGGATTCCCACGTGATTCCCACGTGATTGACACGTGATTCCCACCTTATTCCCACGTGATTCCCAAGGGATTGAAATGTCATTCCCTCGTGATTCCCACATGATTCCCACGTGATTCCCACAGGATTGACACGTGATTCCCTCGTGATTGACACGTGATTCCCACATGATTCCCACGTGATTGACACGTTATTCCCACCTTATTCCCACGTGATTCCCAAGGGATTGAAATGTCATTGCCACGTGATTGCCACGTGATTCCCACGTGATTGACATGTGATTCCCACGTGATTGACACGTGATTCCCACGTAATTCCCACGTGATTCCCACGTGACTACAACGTGATTCCCACGTAATTGACACGTGATTCCCATGTGATTGACACGTGATTCCCACGTGATTCCCAAGTGATTTACACATGATTCCAACGTGATTCCCAAGTGATTCCCACGTGATTGACACGTGATTCCCACGTGATTGCCACGTGATTGACTCGTGATTCTCATATGATTCCCACGTGATTCCAACGTGATTGACACGTAATTCCCACGTAATTGACAAGTGATTTCCACGTGATTCCCACTTGATTCTCACATTATTGACACGTGATTTACACGTGATTCACACGAGAATCCCACGTGATTGACGCATCATTCCCACGTGATTCCCACGTGATTCCATCGTGATTGACACGTGACTCCCTCATGACTCCCACGTGATTGACACGTGATACCCACATGATTCCACTTGATTCCCACGTGATTCCCACGTGATTCCCACGTGATTCCCACGTGATTGACACGTCATTCCCACGTGATTATCACGTGATTCCCATGTGATTCCCAAGTGATTGACACGTGATTCCCACGTGATTCCCACGTGATTGACACGTGATTCCCACGTGATTGACACGTGATTCACACGTGATTGACACGTGATTCCCCCGTGATTCAAAAGTGATTCCCACGTGATTCCAACGTGATTGACAAGTGATTCCCAAATGATTCCCGTGTGATACCCATGTGATGCCCACGTGATTGACACGTGATTCCTTCGTGATTCCCTCGTGATTGACACGTTATTCCCATGTGATTCCTACGTGATTACCACGTAATTCCCAAGTTATTCCCACGTGACTCCCATGTGATTCCCACTTGATTGACGCATGATTACCACGTGATTCCCCCGGGATTGACACGTGATTCCCACGTGATTCCAACGTGATTGACGCATGATTCCCACGTGACGCCCACGTTATTGACGCATGATTCCCACGTGATTCCAAAGTGATTCCCACGTGATTCCGATGGGATTGACACGTGATTCCAACGTGATTCCCAAGTGATTGACACGTGATTCCCACGTGATTCCCACGTGACTCCAACCTGATTCCCACGTAATTGACATTTGATTCCCACGTGATTCCCACGTGATTGACTCGTAATTCCCATATGATTCCCACGTGATTCCAACGTGATTGACACGTGAATCCCACGTGATTCCCACGTGATTGACACGTGATTTCCACGTGATTCCCACTTGATTCTTACATGATTGACACGTGATTGACACGTGATTCCCACGTGAATCCCACGTGATTCCCATGTGATTCCCACGTGATTGTCACGTGATTCCCACCTTATTCCCACGTGATTCGCAAGGGATTGAAATGTCATTCCCACGTGATTGACACGTGATTCCCAAGTGATTGACATGTGATTCCCACGTGATTGGCACGTGATTCCCACGTAATTCCCACGTGATTCCCACGTGATTCCCACAGGATTGACACATGATTCCCACGTGATTGACACGTGATTCCCATGTGATTACCACGTGATTGACACGTGATTCCCACCTTATTCCCACGTGATTCCCAAGGGATTGAAATGTCATTCCCACGTGATTGCCACGTGATTCCCACGTGATTGACATGTGATTCCCACTTTATTCCCACGTGATTCCCACATGATTGACACGTGATTCCCACGTTATTCCCACGTGATTCCCACATGATTGACACGTGATTCCCACGTGATTCCTACGTGATTCCCACGTGATTCCCATATGATTCCAACGTGATTGACACGTGATTCCCAAATGATTCCCACGTGATTCCCACAGGATTGACACGTGATGCCCAGGTGATTCCCAAATGATTGTCACGTGATTCGCACGTGATTCCCACGTGATTTCCTCATGATTCTCACGTGATTGACACGTGATTCCCACGTGATTCCCACGTGATTTCCACGTGATTCCTACGTGATTGACACGTGATTCCCACGTGATTCCTATGGGATTGACATGTGATTCCCACGTTATTCCCACGTGATTGACACGTGATTCCCACGTGATTCCCACGTGATTCCCATATGATTCCAACGTGATTGACACGTGATTCCCAAATGATCCCCACGTGATGCCCACGTGATTGACACGTCATTCCCACGTGGTTCCAACTTGATTGACACGAGATTCCCATGTGATTTCCACGTGATTAAATGTGATTCCCACGTAATTCCCACGTGACTGCCACGTGATTCTCTCGTGATTCCCACGTGATTGCCATGTGATTCTCTCGTGATTCCCATGTGATTCCCACGTGAATCCCACGTGATTGACAAGTGATTCCCACCTGATTCCCACGAGATTCTCACGTGATTGACACTTGATTCCCACGTGATTCCCAAGTGATTGACACGTGATTCTGACGTGATTCCCACGTGATTCCCAGTGATTGACACGTGATTCCCTCATGATTCCCACGTGATTGACACGTGATACAAAAGTGATTCCCATGTGATGCCCACGTGATTGACACATGATTCCCACGTGAATCACTCGTGATTGACACGTGATTCCCACGTGATTCCCACGTGATTCTCTCGTGAATCCCACGTGATTGCCACGTGATTCTCTCGTTATTCCCATGTGATTGCCACGTGATTCCCACGTGACTGACAAGTGATTCCCACCTGACTCCCATGAGATTCCCACCTGATTGACAGGTGATTCCCGTGTGATTCCCACGTGATTGACACGTGATTCCCACGTGATTCCCACCTGATTGACACATGATTCCCACGTGATTTCCAAGTGATTCCCACGTGATTCCCACCTGATTGACACATGATTCCCACGTGATTTCCAAGTGATTCCCACCTGACTCCCACGAGATTCCCACCTGATTGACACATGATTCCCACGTGATTTCCAAGTGATTCCCACGTGATTCCTACGTGATTCCCACGTGATTCCCACGTGACTGACACGTGATTCCCATGTGATTCCCACGAGATTCCCAAGTGATTTACAGGTGATTCCCAAGTGATTCCCAAGAGATTCCCACGTGATTGACACATGATTCCCACGTGATTCCCACTTAATTCCCACGTGATTGACACATGATTTCCACGTGATTTCCAAGAGATTCCCACGTGACTCCGTCGTGTTTCCCACGTGATTGACACGTGATTCCCACGTGATTCCCACGTGATTGACTCGTGATTCTCACCCGATTCCCACGTGATTCCCCCGTGATTTACACGTGAATCTCAGGTGATTTCCAGGTGATTGACACGTGATTCCCATGTGATTGATATGTGATTCCCACGTGACTCCCACGTGATTCCCACGTGATTGAAACATGATTCCCACGTGATTCCCATGTGATTCCCACGTGATTCCCACGTGATTGACACGTGATTCCCACGTGATTGATACGTGATTCCCACGTGATTCCCAGGTAATTGACACGTGATTCCCACGTGATTCCCTCGAGATTGACACTTGATTCCCTCGTGATTCCCACGTGATTGACACGTGATTCCCACCTGATTCCCACGTGATTCCCACGTGATGTACGCGTGATTCCCACATGATTCCCACGTGATTGACACGTGATTGACACGTGATTCCCACGTGATTATCACGTGATTCCCCCGTGACTGCCACGTGATTGACACGTGATAACCACGTGATTCCCACGTGAATGAATTGTGATTCCCACGTGATTTCCACGTGATTCCCAGGTGATTGACACGTGATTCCCACGTGATTCCCACGTGATTCCCACTTGATTACCACGTGATTCTCACGTGATGCCCACGTGATTCCCACGTGAATGACACGTGGTTCCCACGTGATTCCCACGTGATTCCCACATGATTGACACGTGATTCCCAAGTGATTGACACGTGATTACCACGTGATTACCACGTGATTGACACATGATTTCCACATGATTCCCACGAGACTGACAAGTGATTCCCACGTGATTGACACGTGATTCCCACATGATTCTCACGTGATTCCCTCGTGAATGACACGTGATTCCCACGTGATTCCCACGTGATTGACAAGTGAGTGACACGTGATTCTCACGTGATTCTCAAGTGATTCCCACATGATTGACACGTGATTCCCACGTGACTTCCACGTGATTGACACGTGATTCCCACGTGACTCCCAAGTGATTGACACGTGATTTCCATGTGATTTTCTCGTGATTGACAGGTTGTTCCCTCGTGATTACCACGTTATTCCCACGTGATTGACAAGTGATTGACACGTGATTCGCACGTGATTCCCATGTGATTCCCACATGATTGACACGTGATTCCCACGTGATTTCCACGTGATTGACACGTGATTCCCACGTGATACCCATGTGATTCCCACGTGATTGACAAGTGATTGACACGTGATTCCCACGTGATTATCAAGTGATTCCCACGTGATTAGCACGAGATTGACACGTGATTCCCATGTGATACCCACGTGAGTCCCACGGGATTGACAGGTGATTCCCAAGAGATTCCCACGTGATTGAGACTTGATACAAATGTGATTCCCATGTGATTCCCACATGATTGAGATGTGATTCAAACGTGATTCCCACGTGATTCCCACGTGACTGACACGTGATTCCCACGTGATTCCCAAGTGATTACCACGTGATTTCCACGTGAATGACACCTGATTCCCACGTGATTCCCACGTGATTCCAACGTGATTCCCTCGTGAATGACACGTGATACCCACGTGATTCCCAAGTGATTCCCACGTGATTGACACGTGATTCCCACGTGATTCTCAAGTGATTCCCACGTGATTCCCACGTGATTTCCACGTGATTGACATGTGATTCCCACGTAATTACCTCGTGATTCCTTCGTGATTGACACGTGATTCACACGTGATTCCCACATGTTTCCCACGTGATTGACACATGATTCCCACATGATAGCAACGTGATTCCCACGTGATTGACACGTGATTCCCACGTGATACCCACGTGATTCCTATGTGATTGACACGTGATTGAAACGTGATTCCCACGTGATTCTCACGTGAATCCCACGTGCTTCCCACGTGATTCCCACGTGATTCCCAATGATTGACACATGATTCATACGTGATTCCCACGTGACTCCCAGGTGATTACCACGTGATTCCCAATGATTGACACATGATTCACACGTGCTTCCCACGTGACTCCCAGGTGATTCCCACGTGATTGACTCGTGATTCCCACGTGATTTCCAGGTGATTCCTAAGTGATTCCCACGTGAATGATACGTGATTCCCACGTGATTACTACGTGATTGACAGTGATTCCCACGTGATTCCCACGTGAATGACACGTTATTCCCACGTGATTTCCAGGTGATTCCCAAGTGATTCGCACGTGAATGACACGTGATTCCCACGTTATTCCTACGTGATTGACACGTGATTCCCACGTGATTCCCACGTGAATGACTCGTGATTCCCACGTGATTTCCAGGTGATTCCCAAGTGATTCCCATGTGATTGACACGTGATTGACACTTGATTCCCACGGGATTCCCACGTGATTGACCCGTGATACTCACCCGATTCCCACGTGATTCCCCCGTGATTTACACGTGAATCTCAGGTGATTTCCAGGTGATTGACACGTGATTTCCATGTGATTGAGATGTGATTCCCACGTGACTCCCACGTGATTCCCACGTGATTGACTCGTGATTCCCACGTGATTTCCAGGTGATTCCCAAGTGATTCCCACGTGAATGATACGTGATTCCCACGTGATTACTACGTGATTGACAGTGATTCCCACGTGATTCCCACGTGAATGACACGTGATTCCCACGTGATTTCCAGGTGATTCCCAAGTGATTCGCACGTGAATGACACGTGATTCCCACGTTATTCCTACGTGATTGACACGTGATTCCCACGTGATTCCCACGTGAATGACTCGTGACTCCCACGTGATTTCCAGGTGATTCCCAAGTGATTCCCATGTGATTGACACGTGATTGACACTTGATTCCCACGGGATTCCCACGTGATTGACCCGTGATTCTCACCCGATTCCCACGTGATTCCCCCGTGATTTACACGTGAATCTCAGGTGATTTCCAGGTGATTGACACGTGATTTCCATGTGATTGAGATGTGATTCCCACGTGACTCCCACGTGATTCCCACGTGATTGACACGTGATTCCCACATGATTCTCACGTGATTCCCTCGTGAATGACACGTGATTCCCACGTGATTGACAAGTGATTGACACGTGATTCGCACGTGATTCCCATGTGATTCCCACATGATTGACACGTGATTCCCACGTGATTTCCACGTGATTGACACGTGATTCCCACGTGATACCCATGTGATTCCCACGTGATTGACAAGTGATTGACACATGATTCCCACGTGATTATCAAGTGATTCCCACGTGATTCCCACGTGATTGACACGTGATTCCCATGTGATACCCATGTGAGTCCCACGGGATTGACAGGTGATTCCCAAGAGATTCCAACGTGATTGAGACTTGATACAAATGTGATTCCCATGTGATTCCCACATGATTGAGATGTGATTCAAACGTGATTCCCACGTGATTCCCACGTGACTGACACGTGATTCCCACGTGATTCCCAAGTGATTACCACGTGATTTCCACGTGAATGACACCTGATTCCCACGTGATTCCCACGTGATTCCAATGTGATTCCCTCGTGAATGACACGTGATACCCACGTGATTCCCAAGTGATTCCCACGTGATTGACACGTGATTCCCACGTGATTCTCAAGTGATTCCCACGTGATTCCCACGTGATTTCCACGTGATTGACATGTGATTCCCACGTAATTACCTCGTGATTCCTTCGTGATTGACACGTGATTCACACGTGATTCCCACATGTTTCCCACGTGATTGACACGTGATTCCCACGTGATACCCACGTGATTCCTATGTGATTGACACGTGATTGAAACGTGATTCCCACGTGATTCTCACGTGAATCCCACGTGCTTCCCACGTGATTCCCACGTGATTCCCAAGTGATTATCACGTGATTTCCACGTGAATGACACCTGATTCCCACGTGATTCCCACGTGATTCCAACGTGATTCCCTCGTGAATGACACGTGATTCCCAAGTTATTACCACGTGATTTCCACGTGATTGACACGTGATACCCACGTGATTCCCACGTGAATGACACGTGATTCCCACGTGATTCCCACGTGATTCCCACGTGATTGACACGTGATTCCCACGTGATCCGCACGTGATTACAACGTAATTCCACGTGATTCTCACGTGATTCCCACGTGATTCCCACGTGATTGACACCTGATTCCCACGTGAATCCCTCGTGATTTCCACGTGATCCCCACGTGATGCCCACGTGATTCCCACGTGAATGACAAGTGATTCCCACGTGATTCCCACGTGATTGACACGTGATTCCCACGTGATTGACACGTGATTCCCACGTGATTGACATGTGATTGACACGTGATTCCCACGTGATTCCCACGTGATTGACAGGTGATTCCCACCTGATTCCCACGTGATTCCCACGTGATTGACACGTGATTCCCACTTGATTCCCATGTGATTGAGACGTGATTGACACGTGATTCCCACGTGATTATCACGTGATTCCCCCGTGACTCCCACGTGATTGACACGTGATACCTACGTGATTCCCACGTGAATGACACGTGATTCCCACGTGATTCCCACGTGATTCCTACGTGATTGACACGTGATTCCCACGTGATTTACACGTGATTCCCACGTGATTCCCACGTGATTCCCACGTGATTGACACCTGATTTCCACGTGATTCCCACGTGATTCCCACGTGATTGAAAAATGATTTCCACGTGATTCCCACTGATTCCCACGAGACTGACAGATGATTCCCACGTGATTGACACGTGATTCCCACCTGATTCCCACGTGATTCCCACGTGATTGACACGTGATTCCCACTTGATTCCCATGTGATTGAGACGTGATTGACAGGTGATTCCCACGTGATTATCACGTGATTCCCCCGTGACTCCCACGTGATTGACATGTGATACCTACGTGATTCCCACGTGAATGACACGTGATTCCCACGTGATTCCCACGTGATTCCTACGTGATTGACACGTGATTCCCACGGGATTTCCACGTGATTTACACGTTATTCCCACGTGATTCCCACGTGATTCCCACGTGATTGACACCTGATTTCCACGTGATTCCCACGTGATTCCCACGTGATTGAAAAATGATTTCCACGTGATTCCCACGTGATTCCCACGAGACTGACAGATGATTCCCACGTGATTGACACGTGATTCCCACGTGATTCCCACGTGATTGACACGTGATTCCCACGTGATTCCCACGTGAATGACACGTGATTCCCACGTGATTCCCACGTGATTGACACGTGATTCCCATGTGATTCCCACGTGATTCCGACGTGATTGACAGGTGATTTCCACGTGATTCCCAAAAGATTCCCACGTGATTGACACGTGATTCCCACGTAATTCACACGTGATTGACACATGATTCCCACGTGATTTCCAAGTGATTCCCACGTGATTCCCATGTGACTCCGTCGTGTTTCCCACGTGATTGACACGTGATTCCCACGAGATTCCCACGTGATTGACACGTGATTCTCACCCGATTCCCACGTTACTCCCCCGTGATTTACACGTGAATCCCTGGTGATTCCCAGGTGATTGACACGTGAGTCCACGTGATTCCCACGTGATTGAAACATGATTCCCACGTGATTCCCATGTGATTCCCACGTGATTCCCACGTGATTGACACGTGATTCCCACGTGATTGACACGTGATTCCCACGTGATTCCCACGTGATTGACATGTGATTTACACGTGATTCACACGTGATTCCCACGTGATTGACACCTGATTTCCACGTGATTCCCACGTGATTCCCACTGATTATCACGTGATTCCCTCGTGATTCCCACATGATTGACACGTGATAAAAATGTGATTCCCACGTGATTCCCACGTGATTGACCCGTGATTCCCACGTGATTCACTCGTGATTGCCACGTGATTCCCACATGATTCCCACGTGATTGACATGTGATTCCCACGTGATTCCCATGTGATTCTCTCGTGATTCCCATGTGATTCCCACGTGATTCCCACGTGACTGCCACGTGATTCTCTCGTGATTCCCACGTGATTGCCATGTGATTCTCTCGTGATTCCCATGTGATTCCCACGTGAATCCCACGTGATTGACCAGTGATTCCCACCTGATTCCCACGAGATTCTCACGTGATTGACACTTGATTCCCACGTGATTCCCAAGTGATTGACACGTGATTCTGACGTGATTCCCACGTGATTCCCAGTGATTGACACGTGATTCCCTCGTGATTCCCACGTGATTGACACGTGATACAAAAGTGATTCCCATGTGATGCCCACGTGATTGACACATGATTCCCACGTGAATCACTCGTGATTGACACGTGATTCCCACGTGATTCCCACGTGATTCTCTCGTGAATCCCACGTGATTGCCACGTGATTCTCTCGTTATTCCCATTTGATTGCCACGTGATTCCCACGTGACTGACAAGTGATTCCCACCTGACTCCCATGAGATTCCCACCTGATTGACAGGTGATTCCCGTGTGATTCCCACGTGATTGACACGTGATTCCCACGTGATTCCCACCTGATTGACACATGATTCCCACGTGATTTCCAAGTGATTCCCACGTGATTCCCACCTGATTGACACATGATTCCCACGTGATTTCCAAGTGATTCCCACCTGACTCCCACGAGATTCCCACCTGATTGACACATGATTCCCACGTGATTTCCAAGTGATTCCCACGTGATTCCTACGTGATTCCCACGTGATTCCCACGTGACTGACACGTGATTCCCATGTGATTCCCACGAGATTCCCAAGTGATTTACAGGTGATTCCCAAGTGATTCCCAAGAGATTCCCACGTGATTGACACATGATTCCCACGTGATTCCCACTTAATTCCCACGTGATTGACACATGATTTCCACGTGATTTCCAAGAGATTCCCACGTGACTCCGTCGTGTTTCCCACGTGATTGACACGTGATTCCCACGTGATTCCCACGTGATTGACTCGTGATTCTCACCCGATTCCCACGTGATTCCCCCGTGATTTACACGTGAATCTCAGGTGATTTCCAGGTGATTGACACGTGATTCCCATGTGATTGATATGTGATTCCCACGTGACTCCCACGTGATTCCCACGTGATTGAAACATGATTCCCACGTGATTCCCATGTGATTCCCACGTGATTCCCACGTGAATGACACGTGATTCCCACGTGATTCCCAGGTAATTGACACGTGATTCCCACGTGATTCCCTCGAGATTGACACTTGATTCCCTCGTGATTCCCACGTGATTGACACGTGATTCCCACCTGATTCCCACGTGATTCCCACGTGATGTACGCGTGATTCCCACATGATTCCCACGTGATTGACACGTGATTGACACGTGATTCCCACGTGATTATCACGTGATTCCCCCGTGACTGCCACGTGATTGACACGTGATAACCACGTGATTCCCACGTGAATGAATTGTGATTCCCACGTGATTTCCACGTGATTCCCAGGTGATTGACACGTGATTCCCACGTGATTCCCACGTGATTCCCACTTGATTACCACGTGATTCTCACGTGATGCCCACGTGATTCCCACGTGAATGACACGTGGTTCCCACGTGATTCCCACGTGATTCCCACATGATTGACACGTGATTCCCAAGTGATTGACACGTGATTACCACGTGATTACCACGTGATTGACACATGATTTCCACATGATTCCCACGAGACTGACAAGTGATTCCCACGTGATTGACACGTGATTCCCACATGATTCTCACGTGATTCCCTCGTGAATGACACGTGATTCCCACGTGATTCCCACGTGATTGACAAGTGAGTGACACGTGATTCTCACGTGATTCTCAAGTGATTCCCACATGATTGACACGTGATTCCCACGTGACTTCCACGTGATTGACACGTGATTCCCACGTGACTCCCAAGTGATTGACACGTGATTTCCATGTGATTTTCTCGTGATTGACAGGTTGTTCCCTCGTGATTACCACGTTATTCCCACGTGATTGACAAGTGATTGACACGTGATTCGCACGTGATTCCCATGTGATTCGCACATGATTGACACGTGATTCCCACGTGATTTCCACGTGATTGACACGTGATTCCCACGTGATACCCATGTGATTCCCACGTGATTGACAAGTGATTGACACGTGATTCCCACGTGATTATCAAGTGATTCCCACGTGATTAGCACGAGATTGACACGTGATTCCCATGTGATACCCACCTGAGTCCCACGGGATTGACAGGTGATTCCCAAGAGATTCCCACGTGATTGAGACTTGATACAAATGTGATTCCCATGTGATTCCCACATGATTGAGATGTGATTCAAACGTGATTCCCACGTGATTCCCACGTGACTGACACGTGATTCCCACGTGATTCCCAAGTGATTACCACGTGATTTCCACGTGAATGACACCTGATTCCCACGTGATTCCCACGTGATTCCAACGTGATTCCCTCGTGAATGACACGTGATACCCACGTGATTCCCAAGTGATTCCCACGTGATTGACACGTGATTCCCACGTGATTCTCAAGTGATTCCCACGTGATTCCCACGTGATTTCCACGTGATTGACATGTGATTCCCACGTAATTACCTCGTGATTCCTTCGTGATTGACACGTGATTCACACGTGATTCCCACATGTTTCCCACGTGATTGACACGTGATTCCCACATGATAGCAACGTGATTCCCACGTGATTGACACGTGATTCCCACGTGATACCCACGTGATTCCTATGTGATTGACACGTGATTGAAACGTGATTCCCACGTGATTCTCACGTGAATCCCACGTGCTTCCCACGTGATTCCCACGTGATTCCCAATGATTGACACATGATTCATACGTGATTCCCACGTGACTCCCAGGTGATTACCACGTGATTCCCAATGATTGACACATGATTCACACGTGCTTCCCACGTGACTCCCAGGTGATTCCCACGTGATTGACTCGTGATTCCCACGTGATTTCCAGGTGATTCCTAAGTGATTCCCACGTGAATGATACGTGATTCCCACGTGATTACTACGTGATTGACAGTGATTCCCACGTGATTCCCACGTGAATGACACGTGATTCCCACGTGATTTCCAGGTGATTCCCAAGTGATTCGCACGTGAATGACACGTGATTCCCACGTTATTCCTACGTGATTGACACGTGATTCCCACGTGATTCCCACGTGAATGACTCGTGATTCCCACGTGATTTCCAGGTGATTCCCAAGTGATTCCCATGTGATTGACACGTGATTGACACTTGATTCCCACGGGATTCCCACGTGATTGACCCGTGATTCTCACCCGATTCCCACGTGATTCCCCCGTGATTTACACGTGAATCTCAGGTGATTTCCAGGTGATTGACACGTGATTTCCATGTGATTGAGATGTGATTCCCACGTGACTCCCACGTGATTCCCACGTGATTGACTCGTGATTCCCACGTGATTTCCAGGTGATTCCCAAGTGATTCCCACGTGAATGATACGTGATTCCCACGTGATTACTACGTGATTGACAGTGATTCCCACGTGATTCCCACGTGAATGACACGTGATTCCCACGTGATTTCCAGGTGATTCCCAAGTTATTCGCACGTGAATGACACGTGATTCCCACGTTATTCCTACGTGATTGACACGTGATTCCCACGTGATTCCCACGTGAATGACTCGTGATTCCCACGTGATTTCCAGGTGATTCCCAAGTGATTCCCATGTGATTGACACGTGATTGACACTTGATTCCCACGGGATTCCCACGTGATTGACCCGTGATTCTCACCCGATTCCCACGTGATTCCCCCGTGATTTACACGTGAATCTCAGGTGATTTCCAGGTGATTGACACGTGATTTCCATGTGATTGAGATGTGATTCCCACGTGACTCCCACGTGATTCCCACGTGATTGACACGTGATTCCCACATGATTCTCACGTGATTCCCTCGTGAATGACACGTGATTCCCACGTGATTGACAAGTGAGTGACACGTGATTCTCACGTGATTCTCAAGTGATTCCCACATGATTGACACGTGATTCCCACGTGATTTCCACGTGATTGACACGTGATTCCCACGTGACTCCCAAGTGATTGACACGTGATTTCCATGTGATTTCCTCGTGATTGACAGGTTGTTCCCTCGTGATTACCACGTTATTCCCACGTGATTGACAAGTGATTGACACGTGATTCGCACGTGATTCCCATGTGATTCCCACATGATTGACACGTGATTCCCACGTGATTTCCACGTGATTGACACGTGATTCCCACGTGATACCCATGTGATTCCCACGTGATTGACAAGTGATTGACACGTGATTCCCACGTGATTATCAAGTGATTCCCACGTGATTCCCACGTGATTGACACGTGATTCCCATGTGATACCCATGTGAGTCCCACGGGATTGACAGGTGATTCCCAAGAGATTCCAACGTGATTGAGACTTGATACAAATGTGATTCCCATGTGATTCCCACATGATTGAGATGTGATTCAAACGTGATTCCCACGTGATTCCCACGTGACTGACACGTGATTCCCACGTGATTCCCAAGTGATTACCACGTGATTTCCACGTGAATGACACCTGATTCCCACGTGATTCCCACGTGATTCCAACGTGATTCCCTCGTGAATGACACGTGATACCCACGTGATTCCCAAGTGATTCCCACGGGATTGACACGTGATTCCCACGTGATTCTCAAGTGATTCCCACGTGATTCCCACGTGATTTCCACGTGATTGACATGTGATTCCCACGTAATTACCTCGTGATTCCTTCGTGATTGACACGTGATTCACACGTGATTCCCACATGTTTCCCACGTGATTGACACGTGATTCCCACGTGATACCCACGTGATTCCTATGTGATTGACACGTGATTGAAACGTGATTCCCACGTGATTCTCACGTGAATCCCACGTGCTTCCCACGTGATTCCCACGTGATTCCCAAGTGATTATCACGTGATTTCCACGTGAATGACACCTGATTCCCACGTGATTCCCACGTGATTCCAACGTGATTCCCTCGTGAATGACACGTGATTCGCAAGTGATTACCACGTGATTTCCACGTGATTGACACGTGATACCCACGTGATTCCCACGTGAATGACACGTGATTCCCACGTGATTCCCACGTGATTCCCACGTGATGGACACGTGATTCCCACGTGATCCGCACGTGATTACAACGTAATTCCACGTGATTCTCACGTGATTCCCACGTGATTCCCACGTGATTGACACCTGATTCCCACGTGAATCCCTCGTGATTTCCACGTGATCCCCACGTGATGCCCACGTGATTCCCACGTGAATGACAAGTGATTCCCACGTGATTCCCACGTGATTGACACGTGATTCCCACGTGATTGACACGTGATTCCCACGTGATTGACATGTGATTGACACGTGATTCCCACGTGATTCCCACGTGATTGACAGGTGATTCCCACCTGATTCCCACGTGATTCCCACGTGATTGACACGTGATTCCCACTTGATTCCCATGTGATTGAGACGTGATTGACACGTGATTCCCACGTGATTATCACGTGATTCCCCCGTGACTCCCACGTGATTGACACGTGATACCTACGTGATTCCCACGTGAATGACACGTGATTCCCACGTGATTCCCACGTGATTCCTATGTGATTGACACGTGATTCCCACGTGATTTACACGTGATTCCCACGTGATTCCCACGTGATTCCCACGTGATTGACACCTGATTTCCACGTGATTCCCACGTGATTCCCACGTGATTGAAAAATGATTTCCACGTGATTCCCACGTGATTCCCACGAGACTGACAGATGATTCCCACGTGATTGACACGTGATTCCCACCTGATTCCCACGTGATTCCCACGTGATTGACACGTGATTCCCACTTGATTCCCATGTGATTGAGACGTGATTGACAGGTGATTCCCACGTGATTATCACGTGATTCCCCCGTGACTCCCACGTGATTGACATGTGATACCTACGTGATTCCCACGTGAATGACACGTGATTCCCACGTGATTCCCACGTGATTCCTACGTGATTGACACGTGATTCCCACGGGATTTCCACGTGATTTACACGTTATTCCCACGTGATTCCCACGTGATTCCCACGTGATTGACACCTGATTTCCACGTGATTCCCACGTGATTCCCACGTGATTGAAAAATGATTTCCACGTGATTCCCACGTGATTCCCACGAGACTGACAGATGATTCCCACGTGATTGACACGTGATTCCCACGTGATTCCCACGTGATTGACACGTGATTCCCACGTGATTCCCACGTGAATGACACGTGATTCCCACGTGATTCCCACGTGATTGACACGTGATTCCCATGTGATTCCCACGTGATTCCCACGTGATTGACAGGTGATTTCCACGTGATTCCCAAAAGATTCCCACGTGATTGACACGTGATTCCCACGTAATTCACACGTGATTGACACATGATTCCCACGTGATTTCCAAGTGATTCCCACGTGATTCCCATGTGACTCCGTCGTGTTTCCCACGTGATTGACACGTGATTCCCACGAGATTCCCACGTGATTGACACGTGATTCTCACCCGATTCCCACGTTACTCCCCCGTGATTTACACGTGAATCCCTGGTGATTCCCAGGTGATTGACACGTGAGTCCACGTGATTCCCACGTTATTGAAACATGATTCCCACGTGATTCCCATGTGATTCCCACGTGATTCCCACGTGATTGACACGTGATTCCCACGTGATTGACACGTGATTCCCACGTGATTCCCACGTGATTGACATGTGATTTACACGTGATTCACACGTGATTCCCACGTGATTGACACCTGATTTCCACGTGATTCCCACGTGATTCCCACTGATTATCACGTGATTCCCTCGTGATTCCCACATGATTGACACGTGATAAAAATGTGATTCCCACGTGATTCCCACGTGATTGACCCGTGATTCCCACGTGATTCACTCGTGATTGCCACGTGATTCCCACATGATTCCCACGTGATTGACATGTGATTCCCACGTGATTCCCATGTGATTCTCTCGTGATTCCCATGTGATTTCCACGTGATTCCCACGTGACTGCCACGTGATTCTCTCGTGATTCCCACGTGATTGCCATGTGATTCTCTCGTGATTCCCATGTGATTCCCACGTGAATCCCACGTGATTGACAAGTGATTCCCACCTGATTCCCACGAGATTCTCACGTGATTGACACTTGATTCCCACGTGATTCCCAAGTGATTGACACGTGATTCTGACGTGATTCCCACGTGATTCCCAGTGATTGACACGTGATTCCCTCGTGATTCCCACGTGATTGACACGTGATACAAAAGTGATTCCCATGTGATGCCCACGTGATTGACACATGATTCCCACGTGAATCACTCGTGATTGACACGTGATTCCCACGTGATTCCCACGTGATTCTCTCGTGAATCCCACGTGATTGCCACGTGATTCTCTCGTTATTCCCATGTGATTGCCACGTGATTCCCACGTGACTGACAAGTGATTCCCACCTGACTCCCATGAGATTCCCACCTGATTGACAGGTGATTCCCGTGTGATTCCCACGTGATTGACACGTGATTCCCACGTGATTCCCACCTGATTGACACATGATTCCCACGTGATTTCCAAGTGATTCCCACGTGATTCCCACCTGATTGACACATAATTCCCACGTGATTTCCAAGTGATTCCCACCTGACTCCCACGAGATTCCCACCTGATTGACACATGATTCCCACGTGATTTCCAAGTGATTCCCACGTGATTCCTACGTGATTCCCACGTGATTCCCACGTGACTGACACGTGATTCCCATGTGATTCCCACGAGATTCCCAAGTGATTGACAGGTGATTCCCAAGTGATTCCCAAGAGATTCCCACGTGATTGACACATGATTCCCACGTGATTCCCACTTAATTCCCACGTGATTGACACATGATTTCCACGTGATTTCCAAGAGATTCCCACGTGACTCCGTCGTGTTTCCCACGTGATTGACACGTGATTCCCACGTGATTCCCACGTGATTGACTCGTGATTCTCACCCGATTCCCACGTGATTCCCCCGTGATTTACACGTGAATCTCAGGTGATTTCCAGGTGATTGACACGTGATTCCCATGTGATTGATATGTGATTCCCACGTGACTCCCACGTGATTCCCACGTGATTGAAACATGATTCCCACGTGATTCCCATGTGATTCCCACGTGATTCCCACGTGATTGACACGTGATTCCCACGTGATTCCCAGGTAATTGACACGTGATTCCCACGTGATTCCCTCGAGATTGACACTTGATTCCCTCGTGATTCCCACGTGATTGACACGTGATTCCCACCTGATTCCCACGTGATTCCCACGTGATGTACGCGTGATTCCCACATGATTCCCACGTGATTGACACGTGATTGACACGTGATTCCCACGTGATTATCACGTGATTCCCCCGTGACTGCCACGTGATTGACACGTGATAACCACGTGATTCCCACGTGAATGAATTGTGATTCCCACGTGATTTCCACGTGATTCCCAGGTGATTGACACGTGATTCCCACGTGATTCCCACGTGATTCCCACTTGATTACCACGTGATTCTCACGTGATGCCCACGTGATTCCCACGTGAATGACACGTGGTTCCCACGTGATTCCCACGTGATTCCCACATGATTGACACGTGATTCCCAAGTGATTGACACGTGATTACCACGTGATTACCACGTGATTTACACATGATTTCCACATGATTCCCACGAGACTGACAAGTGATTCCCACGTGATTGACACGTGATTCCCACATGATTCTCACGTGATTCCCTCGTGAATGACACGTGATTCCCACGTGATTCCCACGTGATTGACAAGTGAGTGACACGTGATTCTCACGTGATTCTCAAGTGATTCCCACATGATTGACACGTGATTCCCACGTGACTTCCACGTGATTGACACGTGATTCCCACGTGATACCCATGTGATTCCCACGTGATTGACAAGTGATTGACACGTGATTCCCACGTGATTATCAAGTGATTCCCACGTGATTAGCACGAGATTGACACGTGATTCCCATGTGATACCCACGTGAGTCCCACGGGATTGACAGGTGATTCCCAAGAGATTCCCACGTGATTGAGACTTGATACAAATGTGATTCCCATGTGATTCCCACATGATTGAGATGTGATTCAAACGTGATTCCCACGTGATTCCCACGTGACTGACACGTGATTCCCACGTGATTCCCAAGTGATTACCACGTGATTTCCACGTGAATGACACCTGATTCCCACGTGATTCCCACGTGATTCCAACGTGATTCCCTCGTGAATGACACGTGATACCCACGTGATTCCCAAGTGATTCCCACGTGATTGACACGTGATTCCCACGTGATTCTCAAGTGATTCCCACGTGATTACCACGTGATTTCCACATGATTGACATGTGATTCCCACGTAATTACCTCGTGATTCCTTCGTGATTGACACGTGATTCACACGTGATTCCCACATGTTTCCCACGTGATTGACACGTGATTCCCACATGATAGCAACGTGATTCCCACGTGATTGACACGTGATTCCCACGTGATACCCACGTGATTCCTATGTGATTGACACGTGATTGAAACGTGATTCCCACGTGATTCTCACGTGAATCCCCCGTGCTTCCCACGTGATTCCTACGTGATTCCCAATGATTGACACATGATTCATACGTGCTTCCCACGTGACTCCCAGGTGATTCCCACGTGATTGACTCGTGATTCCCACGTGATTTCCAGGTGATTCCCAAGTGATTCCCACGTGAATGATACGTGATTCCCACGTGATTACTACGTGATTGACAGTGATTCCCACGTGATTCCCACGTGAATGACACGTGATTCCCACGTGATTTCCAGGTGATTCCCAAGTGATTCGCATGTGAATGACACGTGATTCCCACGTTATTCCTACGTGATTGACACGTGATTCCCTCGTGATTCCCACGTGAATGACTCGTGATTCCCACGTGATTTCCAGGTGATTCCCAAGTGATTCCCATGTGATTGACACGTGATTGACACTTGATTCCCACGGGATTCCCACGTGATTGACCCGTGATTCTCACCCGATTCCCACGTGATTCCCCCGTGATTTACACGTGAATCTCAGGTGATTTCCAGGTGATTGACACGTGATTTCCATGTGATTGAGATGTGATTCCCACGTGACTCCCACGTGATTCCCACGTGATTGAAACATGATTCCCACGTGATTCCCATGTGATTCCCATGTGATTCCCACGTGATTCCCACGTGATTCCCACGTGATTGATACGTGATTCCCACGTGATTCCCACGTAATTGACACGTGATTCCCACGTGATTCCCTCAAGATTGACACTTGATTCCCACGTGATTCCCACGTGATTGACACGTGATTCCACCTGATTCCCACATGATTCCCACGTGAATTACGCGTGATTCCCACGTGATTCCCACGTGATTCCTATGTGATTGACACATGATTGAAACATGATTCCCACCTGATTCTCACGTGAATCCCACGTGCTTCCCATGTGATTCCCACGTGATTCCCAATGATTGACACGTGATTCCCAAGTGATTCCCACGTGAATGACACGTGATTCCCACGTGATTCCTACGTGATTGACACGTGATTCCCACGTGATTTCCACGTGATTGACACTTGATTCCCACGTGTTTCCCACGTGATTTCCACGTGATTGACACTTGATTCCCACGTGATTCCCAAGTGATTCCCACGTGATTGACAAATGATTTCCACGTGATTCCCACTAGACTGACAGGTGATTCCCACGTGATTGACACGTGATTCTCACGTGATTCCCACGTGATTCCCACGTGATTGACACGTGATTCCCACGTGATTCCCACGTGATTCCCACGTGAATGACACGTGATTCCCACGTGATTCCCACGTGATTGACACGTGATTCCCATGTGATTCCCACGTGATTCCCACGTGATTGACAGGTGATTTCCACGTGATTCCCAAGAGATTCCCACGTGATTGACACGTGATTCCCACGTAATTCACACGTGATTGACACATGATTCCCACGTGATTTCCAGGTGATTCCCACGTGCTTCCCATGTGACTCCGTCGTGTTTCCCACGTGATTGACACGTGATTCCCACGAGATTCCCATGTGATTGACACGTGATCCTCACCCGATTCCCACGTGACTCCCCCATGATTTACACGTGAATCCCAGGTGATTCCCAGGTGATTGACACGTGAGTCCCACGTGATTGCCACGTGATTGACACATGATTCCCACGTGATTCCCATGTGATTCCCACGTGATTCCCACGTGATTGACACGTGATTCGCACGTGATTCCCACGTGATTCCCACGGGAATGACACGTGATTCCCACGTGATTCCCACGTGATTCCCACGTGAATGACACCTGATTCCCACGTGATTCCCACGTGATTCCAACGTGATTCCTCGTGAATGATACGTGATACCTACGTGATTCCCAAGTGATTCCCACATGATTGACACGTGATTCCCACGTGATTCTCAAGTGATTCCCACGTGATTCCCACGTGATTCCCACGTGATTGACATGTGATTCCCAACTGATTCCAACGTGATTCCCACGCGATTGACACGTGATTCCCACGTGATTCCCACGTGATTGACACTGGATTCCCATGTAATTTCCTCGTGATTCCCTCGTGATTGACAAGTGATTCACACGTGATTCCCACATGATTCCCACGTGATTGACACGTGATTCCCACGTGATAGCACGTGATTCCCTCGTGATTGACACGTGATTCCCACGTGATACCCACGTGATTCCTATGTGATTGACACGTGATTGAAACATGATTCCCACGTGATTCTCACGTGAATCCCACGTGCTTCCCAAGTGATTTCCACGTGATTCCCAATGATTGACACATGATTCACAAGTGATTCCCACGTGACTCCCACGTGATTCCCACGTGATTGACTCTTGATTCCCACGTGATTTCCAGGTGATTCCCAAGTGATTCCCACGTGAATGACACGTGATTCCCACGTGATTCCTACGTGATTGACACGTGATTCCCACGTGATTTCCACGTGATTGACACTTGATTCCCACGTGATTCCCACGTGATTCCCACGTGATTGACACCTGATTTCCACGTGATTCCCACGTGATTCCCACGTGATTGACAAATGATTTTCACGTGATTCCCACGTGATTCCCACTAGACTGACAGGTGATTCCCACGTGATTGACACGTGATTCTCACGTGATTCCCACTTGATTCCCACGTGATAGACACGTGATTCCCACGTGATTCCCACGTGATTGACATGTGATTCCCACGTGATTCCCACGTGAATGACCCGTGATTCCCACGTGATTCCCACGTGATTGACCCGTGATTCCCATGTGATTCCCACGTGATTGCCACGTGATTGACAGGTGATTTCCACGTGATTCACAAGAGATTCCCACGTGATTGACACGTGATTCCCACGTGATTCCCACGTGATTGACACGTGATTGACACGTGATTCCCACGTGATTATCACGTGATTCCTACATGACTCCAACGTGATTGACACGTGATACCCACGTGATCCCACGTGAATGACACGTGATTCCCACGTGATTCCCACGTGATTCCCACGTGATTGACACGTGATTCCCACGTGATCCCCACGTGATTCCAACGTGATTTCCACGTGATTCTCACGTGATTCCCACGTGATTCCCACGTGATTGACACCTGATTCCCACGTGAATCCCTCGTGATTTCCACGTGATCCCCACGTGATGCCCACGTGATTCCCACGTGAATGACAAGTGATTCCCACGTGATTCCCACGTGACTGAAACGTGATTCCCACGTGATTGACACGTGATTCCCACGTGATTGACACGTGATTGACACGTGATTCCCACGTGATTCCCACGTGATTGACAGGTGATTCCCACCTGATTCCCACGTGATTCCCACGTGATTGAGACGTGATTGACACGTGATTCCCACGTGATTATCACGTGTTTCCCCTGTGACTCCCACGTGATTGACACGTGATACCTACGTGATTCCCACGTGAATGACACGTGATTCCCACGTGATTCCCACGTGATTCCTACGTGATTGACACGTGATTCAAACGTGATTACCGTGTGATTCCCACGTGACTGACACGTGATTCCCACGTGATTCCCAAGTGATTACCACGTGATTCCCACGTGAATGACACCTGATTCCCACGTGATTCCCACGTGATTCCAATGTGATTCCCTCGTGAATGACAAGTGATACCCACGTGATTCCCAAGTGATTCCCACATGATTGACACGTGATTCCCACGTGATTCTCAAGTGATTCCCACGTGATTCCCACGTGATTGACATGTGATTCCCAACTGATTCCCACGTGATTCCCACGCGATTGACACGTGATTCCCACGTGTTTCCCACGTGATTCCCATGAGACTGACAGGTGATTCCCACGTGATTGACACGTGATTCCCACGTGATTCCCACGTGATTGACACGTGATTACCACGTGATTACCACGTGAATGTCACGTGATTCCCACATGATTGACACGTGATTCCATGTGATTCCCACGTGATTCCCACGTGATTGACAGGTGATTTCCACGTGATTCCCAAGCGATTCCCACGTGATTGACACGTGATTCCCATGTAATTCACACGTGATTGACACATGATTCCCACGTGATTTCCAAGTGATTCCCACGTGATTCCCATGTGACTCCGTCGTGTTTCCCACGTGATTGACACGTGATTCACACGTCATTCCCTCGTGATTTACACGTGAATCCAAGGTGATTCCCAGGTGATTGACACGTGAGTCCCATGTGATTCCCACGTGATTGAAACATGATTCCCACGTGATTCCCATGTGATTCCCACATGATTCCCACGTGATTGACACGTGATTCCCACGTGATTGACACGTGATTCCCACGTGATTCCCAGTGATTGACACGTGATTCCCTCGTGATTCCCACATGATTGACACGTGAAAAAAACGTGATTCCCACGTGATTCCCACGTAATTGACACGTGATTCCCACGTGATTCACTCGTGATTGTCACGTGATTCCCACATGATTCCCACGTGATTGACATGTGATTCCTACGTGATTCCCATGTGATTCTCTCGTGATTCCCATGTGATTCCCACGTGATTCCCACGTGATTGTCACGTGATTGTCTCGTGATTCCCACGTGATTGCCACGTGATTCTCTCGTGATTCCCATGTGATTCCCACGTGAAACCCACGTGATTGACAAGTGATTCCCACCTGACTCCCACGAGATTCTCACGTGATTGAGACATGACTGACACGTGATTCCCACGTGATTATCACGTGATTCCCCCGTGACTCCCACGTGATTGACACGTGATACCCACGTGATTCCCACGTGAATGAAACGTGATTCACACGTGATTCCCACGTGATTCTCACGTGATTGATAGGTGATTCCCACGTGATTGACACGTGATTCCCACGTGATTCCCACGTGATTGACACGTGATTCCCACGTGATTCCCACGTGAATGACACGTGATTCCCACGTGATTGACACGTGATTCCCATGTGATTCCCACGTGATTCCCACGTGATTTCCAAGTGATTCCCACGTGATTCCCATGTGACTCCATCGTGATTCCCACGTGATTGACACGTGATTCCCACGAGATTCCCACGTGATTGACACGTGATTCCCACGTGATTCCCCCGTGATTTACACGTGAATCCCAGGTGATTCCCAGGTGATTGACAGGTGAGTCCCACGTGATTCCCACGTGATTGAAACATGATTCCCACGGGATTCCCATTTGATTCCCACGTGATTCCCACGTGATTGACACGTGATTCCCACGTGATTGACACGTGATTCCCACGTGATTCCCACGTGATTGATACGTGATTCCCACGTGATTCCCACGTGATTCCCACGTGATTTCCACGTGATTGACACTTGATTCCCACGTGATTCCCACGTGATTCCCCCGTGATTGACATGTGATTCCCAACTGATTCCCACGTGATTCCCACGCGATTGACACGTGCTTCCCACGTGATTCCCACGTGATTGACACGTGATTCTCACGTAATTACCTCGTGATTCCCTCGTGATTGACACGTGATTTACACGTGATTCCCACATGATTCAAACGAGATTGACAGGTGATTCCCACGTGATACCAAAGTGATTCCCACGTGATTCCCACGTGATACCCACGTGATTCCTACGTGATTGACACATGATTGACTCGTGATTCCCTCGTGATTCCCACATGATTCCCACGTGATTGACACCTGATTTCCACGTGATTCCCACGTGATTCCCAAGTGTTTGACACGGGATTTCCATGTGATTCCAACGTGGTTGACAAATGATTTCCACGTGATTCCCACGTGATTCCCACGAGACAGACAGGTGATTCCCACGTGATTGACACGTGATTCTCACGTGATTCCCACATGATTCCCACGTGATTGACATGTAATTTCCACGTTATTCCCTCGTGAATGACACGTGATTCCCACGTGATTCCCAAGTGATTGACACGTGATTCCCATGTGATTCCCACGTGATTTCCACGTAATTGACACATGATTCCCACGTGATTTCCAAGTGATTCCCACGTGATTCCCACGTGACTCCGTCGTGTTTCCCACGTGATTGACACGTGATTCCAACGTGATTCCCACGTGATTGACCCGTGAATCCCAGGTGATTCCCAGGTGATTGACACGTGATTCCCCCGTGATTTACACGTGATTCCCACGTGATTCCCACGTGATTGACATGTGATTCCCACGTGATTCCCACGTGAATGACCCGTGATTCCCACGTGATTCCCACGTGATTGACCCGTGATTCCCATGTGATTCCCACGTGATTGCCACGTGATTGACAGGTGATTTCCACGTGATTCACAAGAGATTCCCACATGATTGACACGTGATTCCCACGTGATTCCCACGTGATTGACACGTGATTGACACGTGATTCCCACGTGATTATCACGTGATTCCTACATGACTCCAACGTGATTGACACGTGATACCCACGTGATCCCACGTGAATGACACGTGATTCCCACGTGATTGACACGTGATTCCCACGTGATCCCCACGTGATTCCAACGTGATTTCCACGTGATTCTCACGTGATTCCCACGTGATTCCCACGTGATTGACACCTGATTCCCACGTGAATCCCTCGTGATTTCCACGTGATCCCCACGTGATGCCCACGTGATTCCCACGTGAATGACAAGTGATTCCCACGTGATTCCCACGTGACTGAAACGTGATTCCCACGTGATTGACACGTGATTCCCACGTGATTGACACGTGATTGACACGTGATTCCCACGTGATTCCCACGTGATTGACAGGTGATTCCCACCTGATTCCCACGTGATTCCCACGTGATTGAGACGTGATTGACACGTGATTCCCACGTGATTATCACGTGTTTCCCCTGTGACTCCCACGTGATTGACACGTGATACCTACGTGATTCCCACGTGAATGACACGTGATTCCCACGTGATTCCCACGTGATTCCTACGTGATTGACACGTGATTCAAACGTGATTACCGTGTGATTCCCACGTGACTGACACGTGATTCCCACGTGATTCCCAAGTGATTACCACGTGATTCCCACGTGAATGACACCTGATTCCCACGTGATTCCCACGTGATTCCAATGTGATTCCCTCGTGAATGACAAGTGATACCCACGTGATTCCCAAGTGATTCCCACATGATTGACACGTGATTCCCACGTGATTCTCAAGTGATTCCCACGTGATTCCCACGTGATTGACATGTGATTCCCAACTGATTCCCACGTGATTCCCACGCGATTGACACGTGATTCCCACGTGTTTCCCACGTGATTCCCATGAGACTGACAGGTGATTCCCACGTGATTGACACGTGATTCCCACGTGATTCCCACGTGATTGACACGTGATTACCACGTGATTACCACGTGAATGTCACGTGATTCCCACATGATTGACACGTGATTCCATGTGATTCCCACGTGATTCCCACGTGATTGACAGGTGATTTCCACGTGATTCCCAAGCGATTCCCACGTGATTGACACGTGATTCCCATGTAATTCACACGTGATTGACACATGATTCCCACGTGATTTCCAAGTGATTCCCACGTGATTCCCATGTGACTCCGTCGTGTTTCCCACGTGATTGACACGTGATTCACACGTCATTCCCTCGTGATTTACACGTGAATCCAAGGTGATTCCCAGGTGATTGACACGTGAGTCCCATGTGATTCCCACGTGATTGAAACATGATTCCCACGTGATTCCCATGTGATTCCCACATGATTCCCACGTGATTGACACGTGATTCCCACGTGATTGACACGTGATTCCCACGTGATTCCCAGTGATTGACACGTGATTCCCTCGTGATTCCCACATGATTGACACGTGAAAAAAACGTGATTCCCACGTGATTCCCACGTAATTGACACGTGATTCCCACGTGATTCACTCGTGATTGTCACGTGATTCCCACATGATTCCCACGTGATTGACATGTGATTCCTACGTGATTCCCATGTGATTCTCTCGTGATTCCCATGTGATTCCCACGTGATTCCCACGTGATTGTCACGTGATTGTCTCGTGATTCCCACGTGATTGCCACGTGATTCTCTCGTGATTCCCATGTGATTCCCACGTGAATCCCACGTGATTGACAAGTGATTCCCACCTGACTCCCACGAGATTCTCACGTGATTGAGACATGACTGACACGTGATTCCCACGTGATTATCACGTGATTCCCCCGTGACTCCCACGTGATTGACACGTGATACCCACGTGATTCCCACGTGAATGAAACGTGATTCACACGTGATTCCCACGTGATTCTCACGTGATTGATAGGTGATTCCCACGTGATTGACACGTGATTCCCACGTGATTCCCACGTGATTGACACGTGATTCCCACGTGATTCCCACGTGAATGACACGTGATTCCCACGTGATTGACACGTGATTCCCATGTGATTCCCACGTGATTCCCACGTGATTTCCAAGTGATTCCCACGTGATTCCCATGTGACTCCATCGTGATTCCCACGTGATTGACACGTGATTCCCACGAGATTCCCACGTGATTGACACGTGATTCCCACGTGATTCCCCCGTGATTTACACGTGAATCCCAGGTGATTCCCAGGTGATTGACAGGTGAGTCCCACGTGATTCCCACGTGATTGAAACATGATTCCCACGGGATTCCCTTTTGATTCCCACGTGATTCCCACGTGATTGACACGTGATTCCCACGTGATTGACACGTGATTCCCACGTGATTCCCACGTGATTGATACGTGATTCCCACGTGATTCCCACGTGATTCCCACGTGATTTCCACGTGATTGACACTTGATTCCCACGTGATTCCCACGTGATTCCCACGTGATTGACATGTGATTCCCAACTGATTCCCACGTGATTCCCACGCGATTGACACGTGCTTCCCACGTGATTCCCACGTGATTGACACGTGATTCTCACGTAATTACCTCGTGATTCCCTCGTGATTGACACGTGATTTACACGTGATTCCCACATGATTCAAACGAGATTGACAGGTGATTCCCACGTGATACCAACGTGATTCCCACGTGATTCCCACGTGATACCCACGTGATTCCTACGTGATTGACACATGATTGACTCGTGATTCCCTCGTGATTCCCACATGATTCCCACGTGATTGACACCTGATTTCCACGTGATTCCCACGTGATTCCCAAGTGTTTGACACGGGATTTCCATGTGATTCCAACGTGGTTGACAAATGATTTCCACGTGATTCCCACGTGATTCCCACGAGACAGACAGGTGATTCCCACGTGATTGACACGTGATTCTCACGTGATTCCCACATGATTCCCACGTGATTGACATGTAATTTCCACGTTATTCCCTCGTGAATGACACGTGATTCCCACGTGATTCCCAAGTGATTGACACGTGATTCCCATGTGATTCCCACGTGATTCCCACGTAATTGACACATGATTCCCACGTGATTTCCAAGTGATTCCCACGTGATTCCCACGTGACTCCGTCGTGTTTCCCACGTGATTGACACGTGATTCCAACGTGATTCCCACGTGATTGACCCGTGAATCCCAGGTGATTCCCAGGTGATTGACACGTGATTCCCCCGTGATTTACACGTGATTCCCACGTGATTCCCACGTGATTGACACATGATTCCCACGTGATTGACACGTGATTCCCACGTGATTCCCACGTGATTTACACGTGAATCCCAGGTGATTCCCAGGTGATTGACACGTGATTCCCCCGTGATTTACACGTGATTCCCACGTGATTCCCACGTGATTGACCCGTGAATCCCAGGTGATTCCCAGGAGATTGACACGTGATTCCCCCTTGATTTACACGTGATTCCCACGTGATTCCCACGTGATTGACACATAATTCCCACGTGATTGACACGTGATTCCCACGTGATTCCCCCGTGATTTACACGTGAATCCCAGGTGATTCCCAGGTGATTGACACGTGATTCCCCCGTGATTTACACGTGATTCCCACGTGATTCCCACGTGATTGACACATGATTCCCACGTGATTGACACGTGATTCCCACGTGATTCCCACGTGATTGACACGTGATTGACATGTGATTCCCACGTGATTCCCCCGTGATTTACACGTGAATCCCAGGTGATTCCCAGGTGATTGACACGTGATTCCCCCGTGATTCCTACGTGATTCCCACGTGAATCCCACGTGATTGACACGTGATTCCCACTTGATCCCCACGTGATTGAGACGTGATTGACATGTGATTCCCACGTGATTATCACGTGATTCCCCCGTTACTCCCACGTGATCGACACGTGATACCCACGTGATTCCCACGTGAATGACACGTGATTCCCACGTGATTCCCACGTGATTCATACGTGATTGACATGTGATTCCCACGTGATTTTCACGTGATTTACACGTGATTCCCACGTGATTCCCACGTGATACCCACGTGATTGACACCTGATTTCCCCGTGATTCCCATGTGATTCCCATGTGATTGACAGGTGATTTCCACGTGATTCCCACGTGATTCCCACGTGATTGACAGGTGATTTCCACGTGATTCCCAAGAGATTCCCACGTGATTGACACGTGATTCCCATGTAATTCACACGTGATTGACACATGATTCCCACGTGATTTCCAAGTGATTCCCACGTGATTCCCATGTGACTCTGTCGTGTTTCCCACGTGATTGACACGTGATTCACACGTGATTCCCTCGTGATTTACACGTGAATCCCAGGTGATTCCCACGTGATTCCCACGTGATTCATACGTGATTGACATGTGATTCCCACATGATTCCCACGTGATTGAAAACTGATTCCCACGTGAATCCCTCGTGATTTCCACGTGATCCCCACGTGATGACGAAATGATTCCCACATGAATGACATGTGATTCCCACGTGATTCCCACGTGATTCCCACGTGATTGACACGTGATTCCCACGTGATTTCCAAATGATTGACACGTGATTCCCACGTGATTATCACGTGATTCCCCCGTGACTCCCACGAGATTCCCAAGTGATTCCCACGTGATTCCCACGTGATTGACACGTGATTCCCACGTGATTGACACGTGATTCCCACGTGATTCCCACGTGATTGACACGTGATTCCCACGTGATTCCCACATGATTGACACGTGATTGACACGTGATTCCCACGTGATTATCACGTGATTCCCCCGTGACTCCAACGTGATTGACACGTGATACCCACGTGATTCCCACGTGAATGACACGTGATTCCCATGTGATTCCCACGTGATTCCCACGTGATTGACACGTGATTCCCACGTGATCCCCAAGTGATTCCAACGTGATTACCACATGATTCTCACGTGATTCCCACGTGATTGACACTTGATTCCCACGTGAATCCCTCGTGATTTCCACGTGATCCCCACGTGATGCCCACGTGATTCCCACGTGAATGACAAGTGATTCCCACGTGATTCCCACGTGATTCCCACGTGATTGACATGTGATTCCCACGTGATTGACACGTGATTCCCACGTGATTCCCACGTGATTGACACGTGATTGACACGTGATTCCCACGCGATTCCCACCTGATTGAGACATGACTGACACGTGATTCCCACGTGACTCTCACGTGATTCCCCCTTGACTCCCATGTGATTGACACGTGATACCCACGTGATTCCTACGTGATTGACACGTGATTCCCACGTGATTCCCACGTGATTGACACATGATTTCCACGTGATTCCCACGTGATTCCCACGTGATTGACAAATGATTTCCACGTGATTTCCACGTGATTGCCACGAGACTGACAGGTGATTCCTACGTGATTGACACGTGATTCCCACATGATTCCCACGTGATTGACACGTGATTCCCACGTGATTCCCACGTGATTCCCACGTGATTGACACGTGATTCCCACGAGATTCCCACATGATTGACACGTGATTCTCACCCGACTCCCACGTGATTCCCCCGTGATTTACAAGTGAATCCCAGGTGATTCCCAGGTGATTGACACGTGAGTCCCACGTGATTCCCACGTGATTGGAACATGATTCCCACGTGATTCCCATGTGATTCCCACGTGATTCCCACGTGATTGACACGTGATTCCCACGTGATTGAAACATGATTCCCACGTGATTCCCATGTGATTCCCACGTGATTCCCACGTAATTGACACGTGATTCCCACGTCATTCCCAGTGATTGACACGTGATTCCCTCGTGATTCCCACATGATTGACACGTGAAAAAAACGTGATTCCCACGTGATTCCCACGTAATTGACACGTGATTCCCACGTGATTCACTCGTGATTGTCACGTGATTCCCACATGATTCCCACGTGATTGACATGTGATTCCCACGTGATTCCCATTTGATTCTCTCGTGATTCCCATGTGATTCCCACGTGAATCCCACGTGATTGACAAGTGATTCCCACCTGACTCCCACAGATTCTCACGTGATTGACACTTGATTCCCATGTGATTCCCAAGTGATTGACACGTGATTCCCCCGTGATTCCCACGTGATTGACACGTGATCCCCACGTGATTCCCACGTGAATGACACGTGATTCCCACATGATTCCCACGTGATTGACACGTGATTACCATGTGATTCCCACGTGATTCCCACGTGATTCCCACGTGATTGACACGTGATTCCCATGTGATACCCACGTGATTGACAGGTGATTCCCAAGAGATTCCCACGTGATGGAGACTTGATACAAACGTGATTCCCAAGTGATTCCCACGTGATTGACACGTGATTCAAACGTGATTACCATGTGATTCCCACGTGACTGACAATTGATTCCCACGTGATTCCCAAGTGATTACCACGTGATTCCCACGTGAATGACACCTGATTCCCACGTGATTCCCACGTGATTCCAATGTGATTCCCTCGTGAATGACACGTGATACCCACGTGATTCCCTAGTGATTCCCACGTGATTGACACGTGATTCAAACGTGATTACCATGTGATTCCCACGTGATTGACATGTGATTCCCAACTGATTCCCACGTGATTCCCACGTGATTCCCACGTGATTCCCACGTGATTCCCAAGAGACTGACAGGTGATTCCCACGTGATTGACACGTGATTCCCACGTGATTCCGACGTGATTGACACGTGATTACCACGTGATTACCACGTGAATGACACGTGATTCCCACGTGATTGACACGTGATTCCATGTGATTCCCACGTGATTCCCACGTGATTGACAGGTGATTTCCAGGTGATTCCCAAGCGATTCCCACGTGATTGACACGTGATTCCCATGTAATTCACACGTGATTGACACATGATTCCCACGTGATTTCCAAGTGATTCCCACGTGATTCCCATGTGACTCCGTCGTGTTTCCCACGTGATTGACACGTGATTCACACGTGATTCCCTCGTCATTTACACGTGAATCCAAGGTGATTCCCAGGTGATTGACACGTGAGTTCCACGTGATTCCCACGTGATTGAAACATGATTCCCACGTGATTCCCATGTGATTCCCACGTGATTCCCACGTGTTTGACACGTGATTCCCACGTGATTGACACGTGATTCCCACGTGATTCCCACGTGATTGACACGTGATTACCATGTGATTCCCAAGTGATTCCAACGTGATTGACACGTGATTCCCACGTGATTGACACGTGATTGACTCGTGATTCCCACGTGATTATCACGTGATTCCCCCGTGACTCCCACGTGATTGACACGTGATACCCACGTGATTCCCACGTGAATGACACGTGATTCCCACGTGATTCCCACGTGATTGAGACGTGATTCCCACGTGATTCCCACGTGATTGACACGTGATTACCACGTGATTCTCACGTGATTCCCACGTGATTCCCACGAGATTGAAACCTGATTCCCACGTGAATCCCTCGTGATTTCCACTTGATCCCCACGTGATGCCGAAGTGATTCCCACGTGAATGACACGTGATTCCCACGTGATTCCCACGTGATTCCCACGTGATTGACATGTGATTACCACGTGATTACCACGTGAATGACACGTGATTCCCACGTGATTGACACGTGATTCCATGTGATTCCCACGTGATTCCCACGTGATTGACAGGTGATTTCCACGTGATTCCAAAGCGATTCCCACGTGATTGACACGTGATTCCCATGTAATTCACACGTGATTGACACATGATTCCCACGTGATTTCCAAGTGAATCCCACGTGATTACCATGTGACTCCGTCGTGTTTCCCACGTGATTGACACGTGATTCACACGTCATTCCCTCGTGATTTACACGTGAATCCAAGGTGATTTCCAGGTGATTGACACGTGAGTCCCACGGGATTCCCACGTGATTGAAACATGATTCCCACGTGATTCCCATGTGATTCCCACGTGATTCCCACGTGATTGACACGTGATTCCCACGTGATTGACACGTGATTCCCACGTGATTCCCAGTGATTGACACGTGATTCCCTCGTGATTCCCACATGATTGACACGTGAAAAAAACGTGATTCCCACGTGATTCCCACGTAATTGACACGTGATTCCCACGTGATTCACTCGTGATTTTCACGTGATTCCCACATGATTTTCACGTGATTGACATGTGATTCCCACGTGATTCCCATGTGATTCTCTCGTGATTCCCATGTGATTCCCACGTGATTGCCACGTGATTGTCTCGTGATTCCCACGTGATTGCCACGTGATTCTCTCGTGATTCCCATGTGATTCCCACGTGAATCCCACGTGAATGGCAAGTGATTCCCACCTGACTCCCACGAGATTCTCACGTGATTGACACTTGATTCCCACGTGATTCCCAAGTGATTGACACGTGATTCCCCCGTGATTCCCACGTGATTGACACGTGATCCCCACGTGATTCCCACGTGAATGACACGTGATTCCCACATGATTCCCACGTGATTGACACGTGATTACCATGTGATTCCCACGTGATTCCCACGTGATTCCCACGTGATTGACACGTGATTCCCATGTGATACCCACGTGAATCCCACGTGATTGACAGGTGATTCCCAAGAGATTCCCACGTGATGGAGACTTGATACAAACGTGATTCCCAAGTGATTCCCACGTGATTGACACGTGATTCAAACGTGATTACCATGTGATTCCCACGTGACTGACAAGTGGTTCCCACGTGATTCCCAAGTGATTACCACGTGATTCCCACGTGAATGACACCTGATTCCCACGTGATTCCCACGTGATTCCAATGTGATTCCCTCGTGAGTGACACGTGATACCCACGTGATTCCCAAGTGATTCCCACGTGATTGACACGTGATTCAAACGTGATTACCATGTGATTCCCACGTGATTGACATGTGATTCCCAACTGATTCCCACGTGATTCCCACGCGATTGACACGTGATTCCCACGTGATTCCCACGTGATTCCCAAGAGACTGACAGGTGATTCCCACGTGATTGACACGTGATTCCCACGTGATTCCGACGTGATTGACACGTGATTACCACGTGATTACCACGTGAATGACACGTGATTCCCACGTGATTGACACGTGATTCCATGTGATTCCCACGTGATTCCCACGTGATTGACAGGTGATTTCCACGTGATTCCCAAGCGATTCCCACGTGATTGACACGTGATTCCCATTTAATTCACACGTGATTGACACATGATTCCCACGTGATTTCCAAGTGATTCCCACGTGATTCCCATGTGACTCTGTCGTATTTCCCACGTGATTGACACGTGATTCACACGTGATACCCTCGTCATTTACACGTGAATCCAAGGTGATTCCCAGGTGATTGACACGTGAGTCCCACGTGATTCCCACGTGATTGAAACATGATTCCCACGTGATTCCCATGTGATTCCCACGTGATTCTCACGTTTTTGACACGTGATTCCCACGTGATTGACACGATTCCCACGTGATTCCCACGTGATTGACACGTGATTACCATGTGATTCCCAAGTGATTCCAACGTGATTGACACGTGATTCCCACGTGATTGACACGTGATTGACTCGTGATTCCCACGTGATTATCACGTGATTCCCCCGTGACTCCCACGTGATTGACACGTGATTCCCCCGTGATTCCCACGTGATTGACACGTGATTGACACGTGATTCCCACGTGATTATCACGTGATTCCCACGTGATTGACACGTGATTCCCACGTGATTCCCACGTGATTGACACGTGATTCCCACGTGATTGCCACGAGAATGACACGTGATTCCCACGTGATTCCCACGTGATTGAGACGTGATTCCCACGTGATTCCCACGTGATTGACACGTGATTACCACGTGATTCTCACGTGATTCCCACGTGATTCCCACGAGATTGAAACCTGATTCCCACGTGAATTCCTCGTGATTTCCACGTGATCCCCACGTGATGCCGAAGTGATTCCCACGTGAATGACACGTGATTCCCACGTGATTCCCACGTGATTCCCACGTGATTGACACGTGATTCCCCCGTGATTCCCACGTGATTGACACGTGATTGACACGTGATTCCCACGTGATTATCACGTGATTCCCACGTGATTGACACGTGATTCCCACGTGATTCCCACGTGAATGACACGTGATTCCCACGTGATTCCCACGTGATTGACACGTGATCCCCACGTGATTCCCACGTGAATGACACGTGATTCCCACATGATTCCCACGTGATTGACACGTGATTACCATGTGATTCCCACGTGATTCCCACGTGATTGACACGTGATTCCCCCGTGATTCCCACGTGATTGACACGTGATCCCCACGTGATTCCCACGTGAATGACACGTGATTCCCACATGATTCCCACGTGATTGACACGTGATTACCATGTGATTCCCACGTGATTCCCACATGATTCCCACGTGATTGACACGTGATTACCATGTGATTCCCACGTGATTCCCACGTGATTCCCACGTGATTGACACGTGATTCCCATGTGATACCCACGTGAATCCCACGTGATTGACAGGTGATTCCCAAGAGATTCCCACGTGATGGAGACTTGATACAAACGTGATTCCCAAGTGATTCCCACGTGATTGACACGTGATTCAAACGTGATTACCATGTGATTCCCACGTGACTGACAAGTGATTCCCACGTGATTCCCAAGTGATTACCACGTGATTCCCACGTGAATGACACCTGATTCCCACGTGATTCCCACGTGATTCCAATGTGATTCCCTCGTGAATGACACGTGATACCCACGTGATTCCCAAGTGATTCCCACGTGATTGACACGTGATTCAAACGTGATTACCATGTGATTCCCACGTGATTGACATGTGATTCCCAACTGATTCCCACGTGATTCCCACGCGATTGACACGTGATTCCCACATGATTCCCACGTGATTCCCAAGAGACTGACAGGTGATTCCCACGTGATTGACCAGTGATTCCCACGTGATTCCGACCTGATTGACACGTGATTACCACGTGATTACCACGTGAATGACACGTGATTCCCACGTGATTGACACGTGATTCCATGTGATTCCCACGTGATTCCCACGTGATTGACAGGTGATTTCCACGTGATTCCCAAGCGATTCCCACGTGATTGACACGTGATTCCCATGTAATTCACACGTGATTGACACATGATTCCCACGTGATTTCCAAGTGATTCCCACGTGATTCCCATGTGACTCTGTCGTGTTTCCCACGTGATTGACACGTGATTCACACGTGATTCCCTCGTCATTTACACGTGAATCCAAGGTGATTCCCAGGTGATTGACACGTGAGTCCCACGTGATTCCCACGTGATTGAAACATGATTCCCACGTGATTCCCATGTGATTCCCACGTGATTCCCACGTTTTTGACACGTGAATCCCACGTGATTGACACATGATTCCCACGTGATTCCCACGTGATTGACACGTGATTACCATGTGATTCCCAAGTGATTCCAACGTGATTGACACGTGATTCCCACGTGATTGACACGTGATTGACTCGTGATTCCCACGTGATTATCACGTGATTCCCCCGTGACTCCCACGTGATTGACACGTGATACCCACGTGATTGCCACGTGAATGACACGTGATTCCCACGTGATTCCCACGTGATTCCCACGTGATTGAGACGTCATTCCCACGTGATTCCCACGTGATTGAAACCTGATTCCCACGTGAATTCCTCGTGATTTCCACGTGATCCCCACGTGATGCCGAAGTGATTCCCACGTGAATGACACGTGATTCCCCCGTGATTCCCACGTGATTGACACGTGATTCCCACGTGATTATCACGTGATTCCCCCGTGACTCCCACGTGATACCCATGTGATTCCCACGTGATTCCCACGTGATTGACAGGTGATTCCCAAGAGATTCCCACGTGATGGAGACTTGATACAAACGTGATTCCCAAGTGATTCCCACGTGATTGACACGTGATTCAAACGTGATTACCATGTGATTCCCACGTGACTGACAAGTGGTTCCCACGTGATTCCCAAGTGATTACCACGTGATTCCCACGTGAATGACACCTGATTCCCACGTGATTCCCACGTGATTCCAATGTGATTCCCTCGTGAGTGACACGTGATACCCACGTGATTCCCAAGTGATTCCCACGTGATTGACACGTGATTCAAACGTGATTACCATGTGATTCCCACGTGATTGACATGTGATTCCCAACTGATTCCCACGTGATTCCCACGCGATTGACACGTGATTCCCAAGTGATTCCCACGTGATTCCCAAGAGACTGACAGGTGATTCCCACGTGATTGACACGTGATTCCCACGTGATTCCGACGTGATTGACACGTGATTACCACGTGATTACCACGTGAATGACACGTGATTCCCACGTGATTGACACGTGATTCCATGTGATTCCCACGTGATTCCCACGTGATTGACAGGTGATTTCCACGTGATTCCCAAGCGATTCCCACGTGATTGTCACGTGATTCCCATTTAATTCACACGTGATTGACACATGATTCCCACGTGATTTCCAAGTGATTCCCACGTGATTCCCATGTGACTCTGTCGTATTTCCCACGTGATTGACACGTGATTCACACGTGATACCCTCGTCATTTACACGTGAATCCAAGGTGATTCCCAGGTGATTGACACGTGAGTCCCACGTGATTCCCACGTGATTGAAACATGATTCCCACGTGATTCCCATGTGATTCCCACGTGATTCTCACGTTTTTGACACGTGATTCCCACGTGATTGACACGATTCCCACGTGATTCCCACGTGATTGACACGTGATTACCATGTGATTCCCAAGTGATTCCAACGTGATTGACACGTGATTCCCACGTGATTGACACGTGATTGACTCGTGATTCCCACGTGATTATCACGTGATTCCCCCGTGACTCCCACGTGATTGACACGTGATACCCACGTGATTGCCACGAGAATGACACGTGATTCCCACGTGATTCCCACGTGATTCCCACGTGATTGAGACGTGATTCCCACGTGATTCCCACGTGATTGACACGTGATTACCACGTGATTCTCACGTGATTCCCACGTGATTCCCACGAGATTGAAACCTGATTCCCACGTGAATTCCTCGTGATTTCCACGTGATCCCCACGTGATGCCGAAGTGATTCCCACGTGAATGACACGTGATTCCCACGTGATTCCCACGTGATTCCCACGTGATTGACACGTGATTCCCCCGTGATTCCCACGTGATTGACACGTGATTGACACGTGATTCCCACGTGATTATCACGTGATTCCCACGTGATTGACACGTGATTCCCACGTGATTCCCACGTGAATGACACGTGATTCCCACGTGATTCCCACGTGATTGACACGTGATCCCCACCTGATTCCCACGTGAATGACACGTGATTCCCACATGATTCCCACGTGATTGACACGTGATTACCATGTGATTCCCACGTGATTCCCACGTGATTGACACGTGATTCCCCCGTGATTCCCACGTGATTGACACGTGATCCCCACGTGATTCCCACGTGAATGACACGTGATTCCCACATGATTCCCACGTGATTGACACGTGATTACCATGTGATTCCCACGTGATTCCCACATGATTCCCACGTGATTGACACGTGATTACCATGTGATTCCCACGTGATTCCCACGTGATTCCCACGTGATTGACACGTGATTCCCATGTGATACCCACGTGAATCCCACGTGATTGACAGGTGATTCCCAAGAGATTCCCACGTGATGGAGACTTGATACAAACGTGATTCCCAAGTGATTCCCACGTGATTGACACGTGATTCAAACGTGATTACCATGTGATTCCCACGTGACTGACAAGTGATTCCCACGTGATTCCCAAGTGATTACCACGTGATTCCCACGTGAATGACACCTGATTCCCACGTGATTCCCACGTGATTCCAATGTGATTCCCTCGTGAATGACACGTGATACCCACGTGATTCCCAAGTGATTCCCACGTGATTGACACGTGATTCAAACGTGATTACCATGTGATTCCCACGTGATTGACATGTGATTCCCAACTGATTCCCACGTGATTCCCACGCGATTGACACGTGATTCCCACATGATTCCCACGTGATTCCCAAGAGACTGACAGGTGATTCCCACGTGATTGACACGTGATTCCCACGTGATTCCGACCTGATTGACACGTGATTACCACGTGATTACCACGTGAATGACACGTGATTCCCACGTGATTGACACGTGATTCCATGTGATTCCCACGTGATTCCCACGTGATTGACAGGTGATTTCCACGTGATTCCCAAGCGATTCCCACGTGATTGACACGTGATTCCCATGTAATTCACACGTGATTGACACATGATTCCCACGTGATTTCCAAGTGATTCCCACGTGATTCCCATGTGACTCTGTCGTGTTTCCCACGTGATTGACACGTGATTCACACGTGATTCCCTCGTCATTTACACGTGAATCCAAGGTGATTCCCAGGTGATTGACACGTGAGTCCCACGTGATTCCCACGTGATTGAAACATGATTCCCACGTGATTCCCATGTGATTCCCACGTGATTCCCACGTTTTTGACACGTGAATCCCACGTGATTGACACATGATTCCCACGTGATTCCCACGTGATTGACACGTGATTACCATGTGATTCCCAAGTGATTCCAACGTGATTGACACGTGATTCCCACGTGATTGACACGTGATTGACTCGTGATTCCCACGTGATTATCACGTGATTCCCCCGTGACTCCCACGTGATTGACACGTGATACCCACGTGATTGCCACGTGAATGACACGTGATTCCCACGTGATTCCCACGTGATTCCCACGTGATTGAGACGTCATTCCCACGTGATTCCCACGTGATTGAAACCTGATTCCCACGTGAATTCCTCGTGATTTCCACGTGATCCCCACGTGATGCCGAAGTGATTCCCACGTGAATGACACGTGATTCCCACGTGATTCCCACGTGATTCCCACGTGATTGACACGTGATTCCCCCGTGATTCCCACGTGATTGACACGTGATTCCCACGTGATTATCACGTGATTCCCCCGTGACTCCCACGTGATACCCATGTGATTCCCACGTGATTCCCACGTGATTGACAGGTGATTCCCAAGAGATTCCCACGTGATGGAGACTTGATACAAACGTGATTCCCAAGTGATTCCCACGTGATTGACACGTGATTCAAACGTGATTACCATGTGATTCCCACGTGACTGACAAGTGGTTCCCACGTGATTCCCAAGTGATTACCACGTGATTCCCACGTGAATGACACCTGATTCCCACGTGATTCCCACGTGATTCCAATGTGATTCCCTCGTGAGTGACACGTGATACCCACGTGATTCCCAAGTGATTCCCACGTGATTGACACGTGATTCAAACGTGATTACCATGTGATTCCCACGTGATTGACATGTGATTCCCAACTGATTCCCACGTGATTCCCACGCGATTGACACGTGATTCCCACGTGATTCCCACGTGATTCCCAAGAGACTGACAGGTGATTCCCACGTGATTGACACGTGATTCCCACGTGATTCCGACGTGATTGACACGTGATTACCACGTGATTACCACGTGAATGACACGTGATTCCCACGTGATTGACACGTGATTCCATGTGATTCCCACGTGATTCCCACGTGATTGACAGGTGATTTCCACGTGATTCCCAAGCGATTCCCACGTGATTGTCACGTGATTCCCATTTAATTCACACGTGATTGACACATGATTCCCACGTGATTTCCAAGTGATTCCCACGTGATTCCCATGTGACTCTGTCGTATTTCCCACGTGATTGACACGTGATTCACACGTGATACCCTCGTCATTTACACGTGAATCCAAGGTGATTCCCAGGTGATTGACACGTGAGTCCCACGTGATTCCCACGTGATTGAAACATGATTCCCACGTGATTCCCATGTGATTCCCACGTGATTCTCACGTTTTTGACACGTGATTCCCACGTGATTGACACGATTCCCACGTGATTCCCACGTGATTGACACGTGATTACCATGTGATTCCCAAGTGATTCCAACGTGATTGACACGTGATTCCCACGTGATTGACACGTGATTGACTCGTGATTCCCACGTGATTATCACGTGATTGATATGTGATTCCCACGTGATTCCCATGTGATTCTCTCGTGATTCCCATGTGATTCCCACGAGATTCCCACGTGATTGCCACGTGATTCTCTCGTGATTCCCACGTGATTGCCACGTGATTCTCTCGTGATTGCCATGTGATTCCCAAGTGAATCCCACGTGATTGACAAGAGATTCCCACCTGACTCCCACGAGATTCTCACGTTATTGACACTTGATTCCCACGTGATTCCCAAGTGATTGACACGTGATAAAAACGTGATTCCCACGTGATTACCACGTAATTGACACGTGATTCCCACGTGATTCACTCGTGATTGTCACTTGATTCCCACATGATTCCCACGTGATTGACATGTGATTCCCACGTGATTCCCATGTGATTCTCTCGTGATTCCCATGTGATTCCCACGTGATTCCCACGTGATTGCCATGTGATTCTCTCGTGATTCCCACGTGATTGCCACATGATTCTCTCGTGATTCCCATGTGATTCCCACGTGAATCCCACGTGATTGACAAGTGATTCCCACCTGACTCCCACGAGATTCTCACGTGATTGACACTTGATTCCCACATGATTCCCAAGTGATTGACACGTGATTCTGACGTGATTCCCATGAGATTCCCAGTGATTGACACGTGATTCCCTCCTGATTCCCACGTGATTGACACGTGATACAAAAGTGATTCCCACGTGATTCCCATGTGATTGACACATGATTCCCACGTGAATCACTCGTGATTGACACGTGATTCCCACATGATTCTCTCGTGAATCCCACGTGATTGCCACGTGATTCTCTAGTGATTCCCAAGTGATTCCCACGTGATTTCCACGTGATTGACAAGTGATTCCCACCTGACTTCCACGAGATTCCCAACTGATTGACACGTGATTCTCAAGTGATTCCCACGTGATTGACACGTGATTTTGACGTGATTCCCACGTGATTCCCACGTGACTCCCATGTGATTCCCACGTGATTTACGCATGATTCCCACGTGATTCCCACGTGATTCCCACGTGATTCCCACGTGATTGACACGTGATTCCCACCTTATTCCCACGTGATTCCCACGGGATTGACTCGTGATTCCCACGTGATTCCCACGTGATTGATATGTCATTCCCACGTGATTCCCACGTGATTTACACGTGATTCCCACGTGATTCCCACATGATTCCCACGTGATTCCCAAATGATTCCCACGTGATGTCCACGTGATGCCCACGTGATTGACACGTGATTCCCACATGATACCCACGTGATTGAAACATGATTCCAGCGTGATTCCCACGTGATTGGCGCGTGATTCCCATGTGATTCCCACGTGACTCCCACGTGATTCCCACGTGATAGCCACGTGATTCCCACGTGATTCCCACATGATTGACACGTGATTCCCACGTGATTGACACGTGATTCACACGTGATTGACACGTGATTCCCACGTGATTCAAAAGTGATTCCGACGTGATTCCAACGTGATTTAGAAGTGATTCTCAAATGATTCCCACGTGATGTCCACGTGATGCCCACGTGATAGACACGTGATTCCCACATGATTCCCACGTGATTGAAACGTGATTCCAGCGTGATTCCCACGTGATTGGCGCGTGATTCCCATGTGATTCCCACGTGACTCCCACGTGATTCCCACGTGATAGACACGTGATTCCCACGTGATTCCCACGTGATTGATATGTCATTCCCACGTGATTCCCCCGTGATTGACACGTGATTCCCACATGATTCCCACGTGATTCCCAAATGATTCCCACGTGATGTCCACGTGATGCCCACGTGATTGACACGTGATTCCCACATGATTCCCACGTGATTGAAACGTGATTCCAGCGTGATTCCCACGTGATTGGCGCGTGATTCCCACGTGATTCCCACCTGACAACAACGTGATTCCCAAGTAATTGACATGTGATTCCTACGTGATTCCCACGTGATTGACTCGTGATTCCCATATGATTCCCACGTGATTCCAACATGATTGATACGTGATTCAAACGTGATTCCCACGTGATTGACACGTGATTCCCACGTGATTGACACGTGATTCACACGTGATTTACACGTGATTCCCACGTGATTCAAAAGTGATTCCGACGTGATTCCAACGTGATTTACAAGTGATTCCCAAATGATTCCCGTGTGATACCCATGTGATGCCCACCTGACTGACACGTGATTCCTACGTGATTCCCTCGTGATTGGCACGTTATTCCCACGTGATTCCTACGTGATTACCACGTGATTCCCACGTTATTCCCAAGTGACTCCCATGTGATTCCCACGTGATTGACGCATGATTCCCACGTGACTCCCACGTGATTGACGCATGATTCCCACGTGATTCCCAAGTGATTCCCACGTGATTCCCACGGGATTGACACTTGATTCCCACGTGATTCCCACCTGATTGACACATGATTCCCACGTGACTCCAACTTGATTCCCACGTAATTGTCATGTGATTCCCACGTGATTCCCACGTGATTGACTCCTGATTCCCATATGATTCCCACGTGATTCCAACGTGATTGCCACGTGATTCCCACGTGATTGACACGTGATATCCACGTGATTCCCACTTGATTCTCACATGATTGACACGTGATTGACACATGATTCCCACGTGAATCCCACGTGATTCCCATGTGATTCCCACGTGATTGACACGTGATTCCCACCTTATTCCCACGTGATTCCCAAGGGATTGAAATGTCATTCCCACGTGATTGCCACGTGATTCAAACTTGATTGACATGTGTTTCCCACGTGATTGACAAGTGATTCCCACGTAATTCCCACGTGATTCCCACGAGATTCCCACGTGATTCCCACGTGATTCCCCCGTGATTGGCACGAGATTCCCACATGATTGGCACAAGATTCCGAGGTAATTCCCACGTGATTCCCACGTGATTGACACGTAATTCCCACGTGACTCCCACGTGATTGACACGTGATTCCCACGTGATTCCCACGTGATTCCCAAGTGATTGGCACGAGATTCCAACGTAATTCCCACGTGATTCCCACGTGATTGACACGTAATACCAACGTGTTTCCCACGTGATTGACGCATGATTCCCACGTGATTCCCACGTGATTGACACGTGATTCCCACGAGATTCCCACGTGATTCTCACGTAATTCCCACGTGATTGACACGTGATTCCCACGTGATTATCACGTGATTCCTATGTGATTCCCAAGAGATTGACACGTGATTCCCACGTGCTTCCCACGTGATTCCCACGTTATTCCCAAGTGATTGACACATGATTCCAACGTGATTCCCAAGTGATTCCCTCGTGATTGACACGTGATTCCCACGTGATTCAAAAGTGATTCCCACGTGATTGCAACGTGATTGACACGTGATTTCGAAATGATTCCCGTGTGAAAGCCATGTGAGGCCCACGTGATTGACACGTGATTCCTACGTGATTCCCTCGTGATTGACACGTGATTCCAACATGATTCCCACGTGATTGACACGTTATTCCCACGTGATTCCTACTTGATTACCACGTGATTCCCACATTATTCCCACGTGACTCCCATGTGATTCCCACGTGATTGATGCATGATTTCCACGTGATTCCCAAGTGATTCCTACGTGATTCCCACGTGATTGACTCGTGATTCCCACCTTATTCCCACGTGACTCCCACGGGATTGACTCATGATTCCCACGTGATTCCCACTTAATTGACACGTGATGTCCACGTGATTCCCACTTGACTCTCACATGACTGACACGTGATTGACACGTGATTCCCACGTGAATCCCACGTGATTCCCATGTGATTCCCACGTGATTGACACGTGATTCCCACCTTATTCCCACGTGAGTCCCAAGGGATTGAAATGTCTTTCCCACGTGATTGCCACGTGATTCAAACTTGATTGACATGTGATTCCCACGTAAATCCCTCGTGATTCCCACGAGATTCCCACGTGATTCCCACGTGATTCCCACGTGATTGGCATGAGATTCCCACGTGATTGGCACGAGATTCCGACGTGATTCCCACGTGATTCCCACGTGATTCCCACGTGATTCCCACGTGATTCCCACGTGATTGCCACGTGATTCCCACGTGATTCTCACGTGATTCCCACCTGATTCCCACGTGATTCCCACGTGATTGAGACGTAATTCCCACGTGATTCCCACGTGATTGACGCATGATTCCCACATGATTCCCACGTGATTGACACGTGATTCCAACGTGATTCTCACGTAATTCCCAAGTGATTGACACGTGATTCCCACGTGATTATCACGTGATTCCCATGTGATTCCCAAGTGATTGACACGTGATTCCCACGTGCTTCCCACGTGATTCCCACGTTATTCCCAAGTGATTGACACATGATTCCAACGTGATTCCCAAGTGATTCCCACGTGATTGACACGTGATTCCCACGTGATTGACACGTGATTCCCACGTGATTCCTACGTGATTGACACGTCATTCCCACGTGATTCCCATGTGATTCCCATGTGATTAACACGTGATTACTGGGTGATTCCCAAATGATTGTCACGTGATTCCCACGTGATTCCCACGTGATTCACACGTGATTCACACGTAATTCCATCGTGATTGACACGTGATTCCCACATGATTCCCACATTATTGACACGTGATTCGAACCTGATTCCCACGTGATTACCACGTGATTGCCCCGTGATTGACACGTGATTCCCACGTGATTCCCACGTGATTCCTATGGGATTGACACGTGATTCCCACATGATTCCCAAATGATTGTCACGTGATTCCCACGTGATTAACACGTGACTCCCACATGATTCCCACGTGATTGACATGTGATTCCCACATGATTCCCACGTGATTTACACGTGATTCCTACGTGATTGACACGTGATTCCCACGTGATTCCCACGGGATTCCTATGGGATTGACACGTGATTCCCACGGTATTCCCACGTGATTCCCATATGATTCCAACGTGAATGACACGTGATTCCCAAATGATTCCCACGTGATGCCAACGTGTTTGACACGTCATTCCCACGTGATTCCAACTTGATTGACACGAGATTCCCATGTGATTCCCACGTGATTGACACGTAATTCCCACGTGACTCCCACGTGATTGACACGTGATTCCCACGTGATTGCCACGTGATTCCCACGTGATTCCCACGTGATTGGCACGAGATTCCGACGTAATTCCCACGTTGTTCCCAAGTGATTGACACGTAATTCCCACGTGCTTCCCACGTGATTGACGCATGATTCCCACGCGATTCCCACGTGATTGACACGTGATTCCCACGTGACTCCCACGTGATTCCCACGTGATTGGCGCATGATTCCCACGTGATTCCCACGTGATTGACACGTGATTCCCACGTGATTCCCACGTGATTCCTCTGGGATTGACACGTGATTCCCACGTGACTCCCACGTGATTCCCACGTGATTGGCGCATGATTCCCACGTGATTCCCACGTGATTAACACGTGATTCCCACGTGATTCCCATGTGATTGACACGTGATTCTCACCCGATTCCCACGTTACTCCCCCGTGATTTACACGTGAATCCCTGGTGATTCCCAGGTGATTGACACGTGAGTCCACGTGATTCCCACGTGATTGAAACATGATTCCCACGTGATTCCCATGTGATTCCCACGTGATTCCCACGTGATTGACACGTGATTCCCACGTGATTGACACGTGATTCCCACGTGATTCCCACGTGATTGACATGTGATTTACACGTGATTCACACGTGATTCCCACGTGATTGACACCTGATTTCCACGTGATTCCCACGTGATTCCCACTGATTATCACGTGATTCCCTCGTGATTCCCACATGATTGACACGTGATAAAAATGTGATTCCCACGTGATTCCCACGTGATTGACCCGTGATTCCCACGTGATTCACTCGTGATTGCCACGTGATTCCCACATGATTCCCACGTGATTGACATGTGATTCCCACGTGATTCCCATGTGATTCTCTCGTGATTCCCATGTGATTCCCACGTGATTCCCACGTGACTGCCACGTGATTCTCTCGTGATTCCCACGTGATTGCCATGTGATTCTCTCGTGATTCCCATGTGATTCCCACGTGAATCCCACGTGATTGACAAGTGATTCCCACCTGATTCCCACGAGATTCTCACGTGATTGACACTTGATTCCCACGTGATTCCCAAGTGATTGACACGTGATTCTGACGTGATTCCCACGTGATTCCCAGTGATTGACACGTGATTCCCTCGTGATTCCCACGTGATTGACACGTGATACAAAAGTGATTCCCATGTGATGCCCACGTGATTGACACATGATTCCCACGTGAATCACTCGTGATTGACACGTGATTCCCACGTGATTCCCACGTGATTCTCTCGTGAATCCCACGTGATTGCCACGTGATTCTCTCGTTATTCCCATGTGATTGCCACGTGATTCCCACGTGACTGACAAGTGATTCCCACCTGACTCCCATGAGATTCCCACCTGATTGACAGGTGATTCCCGTGTGATTCCCACGTGATTGTCACGTGATTCCCACGTGATTCCCACCTGATTGACACATGATTCCCACGTGATTTCCAAGTGATTCCCACGTGATTCCCACCTGATTGACACATGATTCCCACGTGATTTCCAAGTGATTCCCACCTGACTCCCACGAGATTCCCACCTGATTGACACATGATTCCCACGTGATTTCCAAGTGATTCCCACGTGATTCCTACGTGATTCCCACGTGATTCCCACGTGACTGACACGTGATTCCCATGTGATTCCCACGAGATTCCCAAGTGATTGACAGGTGATTCCCAAGTGATTCCCAAGAGATTCCCACGTGATTGACACATGATTCCCACGTGATTCCCACTTAATTCCCACGTGATTGACACATGATTTCCACGTGATTTCCAAGAGATTCCCACGTGACTCCGTCGTGTTTCCCACGTGATTGACACGTGATTCCCACGTGATTCCCACGTGATTGACTCGTGATTCTCACCCGATTCCCACGTGATTCCCCCGTGATTTACACGTGAATCTCAGGTGATTTCCAGGTGATTGACACGTGATTCCCGTGTGATTGATATGTGATTCCCACGTGACTCCCACGTGATTCCCACGTGATTGAAACATGATTCCCACGTGATTCCCATGTGATTCCCACGTGATTCCCACGTGAATGACACGTGATTCCCACGTGATTCCCAGGTAATTGACACGTGATTCCCACGTGATTCCCTCGAGATTGACACTTGATTCCCTCGTGATTCCCACGTGATTGACACGTGATTCCCACCTGATTCCCACGTGATTCCCACGTGATGTACGCGTGATTCCCACATGATTCCCACGTGATTGACACGTGATTGACACGTGATTCCCACGTGATTATCACGTGATTCCCCCGTGACTGCCACGTGATTGACACGTGATAACCACGTGATTCCCACGTGAATGAATTGTGATTCCCACGTGATTTCCACGTGATTCCCAGGTGATTGACACGTGATTCCCACGTGATTCCCACGTGATTCCCACTTGATTACCACGTGATTCTCACGTGATGCCCACGTGATTCCCACGTGAATGACACGTGGTTCCCACGTGATTCCCACGTGATTCCCACATGATTGACACGTGATTCCCAAGTGATTGACACGTGATTACCACGTGATTACCACGTGATTGACACATGATTTCCACATGATTCCCACGAGACTGACAAGTGATTCCCACGTGATTGACACGTGATTCCCACATGATTCTCACGTGATTCCCTCGTGAATGACACGTGATTCCCACGTGATTCCCACGTGATTGACAAGTGAGTGACACGTGATTCTCACGTGATTCTCAAGTGATTCCCACATGATTGACACGTGATTCCCACGTGACTTCCACGTGATTGACACGTGATTCCCACGTGACTCCCAAGTGATTGACACGTGATTTCCATGTGATTTTCTCGTGATTGACAGGTTGTTCCCTCGTGATTACCACGTTATTCCCACGTGATTGACAAGTGATTGACACGTGATTCGCACGTGATTCCCATGTGATTCGCACATGATTGACACGTGATTCCCACGTGATTTCCACGTGATTGACACGTGATTCCCACGTGATACCCATGTGATTCCCACGTGATTGACAAGTGATTGACACGTGATTCCCACGTGATTATCAAGTGATTCCCACGTGATTAGCACGAGATTGACACGTGATTCCCATGTGATACCCACCTGAGTCCCACGGGATTGACAGGTGATTCCCAAGAGATTCCCACGTGATTGAGACTTGATACAAATGTGATTCCCATGTGATTCCCACATGATTGAGATGTGATTCAAACGTGATTCCCACGTGATTCCCACGTGACTGACACGTGATTCCCACGTGATTCCCAAGTGATTACCACGTGATTTCCACGTGAATGACACCTGATTCCCACGTGATTCCCACGTGATTCCAACGTGATTCCCTCGTGAATGACACGTGATACCCACGTGATTCCCAAGTGATTCCCACGTGATTGACACGTGATTCCCACGTGATTCTCAAGTGATTCCCACGTGATTCCCACGTGATTTCCACGTGATTGACATGTGATTCCCACGTAATTACCTCGTGATTCCTTCGTGATTGACACGTGATTCACACGTGATTCCCACATGTTTCCCACGTGATTGACACGTGATTCCCACATGATAGCAACGTGATTCCCACGTGATTGACACGTGATTCCCACGTGATACCCACGTGATTCCTATGTGATTGACACGTGATTGAAACGTGATTCCCACGTGATTCTCACGTGAATCCCACGTGCTTCCCACGTGATTCCCACGTGATTCCCAATGATTGACACATGATTCATACGTGATTCCCACGTGACTCCCAGGTGATTACCACGTGATTCCCAATGATTGACACATGATTCACACGTGCTTCCCACGTGACTCCCAGGTGATTCCCACGTGATTGACTCGTGATTCCCACGTGATTTCCAGGTGATTCCTAAGTGATTCCCACGTGAATGATACGTGATTCCCACGTGATTACTACGTGATTGACAGTGATTCCCACGTGATTCCCACGTGAATGACACGTGATTCCCACGTGATTTCCAGGTGATTCCCAAGTGATTCGCACGTGAATGACACGTGATTCCCACGTTATTCCTACGTGATTGACACGTGATTCCCACGTGATTCCCACGTGAATGACTCGTGATTCCCACGTGATTTCCAGGTGATTCCCAAGTGATTCCCATGTGATTGACACGTGATTGACACTTGATTCCCACGGGATTCCCACGTGATTGACCCGTGATTCTCACCCGATTCCCACGTGATTCCCCCGTGATTTACACGTGAATCTCAGGTGATTTCCAGGTGATTGACACGTGATTTCCATGTGATTGAGATGTGATTCCCACGTGACTCCCACGTGATTCCCACGTGATTGACTCGTGATTCCCACGTGATTTCCAGGTGATTCCCAAGTGATTCCCACGTGAATGATACGTGATTCCCACGTGATTACTACGTGATTGACAGTGATTCCCACGTGATTCCCACGTGAATGACACGTGATTCCCACGTGATTTCCAGGTGATTCCCAAGTTATTCGCACGTGAATGACACGTGATTCCCACGTTATTCCTACGTGATTGACACGTGATTCCCACGTGATTCCCACGTGAATGACTCGTGATTCCCACGTGATTTCCAGGTGATTCCCAAGTGATTCCCATGTGATTGACACGTGATTGACACTTGATTCCCACGGGATTCCCACGTGATTGACCCGTGATTCTCACCCGATTCCCACGTGATTCCCCCGTGATTTACACGTGAATCTCAGGTGATTTCCAGGTGATTGACACGTGATTTCCATGTGATTGAGATGTGATTCCCACGTGACTCCCACGTGATTCCCACGTGATTGACACGTGATTCCCACATGATTCTCACGTGATTCCCTCGTGAATGACACGTGATTCCCACGTGATTGACAAGTGAGTGACACGTGATTCTCACGTGATTCTCAAGTGATTCCCACATGATTGACACGTGATTCCCACGTGATTTCCACGTGATTGACACGTGATTCCCACGTGACTCCCAAGTGATTGACACGTGATTTCCATGTGATTTCCTCGTGATTGACAGGTTGTTCCCTCGTGATTACCACGTTATTCCCACGTGATTGACAAGTGATTGACACGTGATTCGCACGTGATTCCCATGTGATTCCCACATGATTGACACGTGATTCCCACGTGATTTCCACGTGATTGACACGTGATTCCCACGTGATACCCATGTGATTCCCACGTGATTGACAAGTGATTGACACGTGATTCCCACGTGATTATCAAGTGATTCCCACGTGATTCCCACGTGATTGACACGTGATTCCCATGTGATACCCATGTGAGTCCCACGGGATTGACAGGTGATTCCCAAGAGATTCCAACGTGATTGAGACTTGATACAAATGTGATTCCCATGTGATTCCCACATGATTGAGATGTGATTCAAACGTGATTCCCACGTGATTCCCACGTGACTGACACGTGATTCCCACGTGATTCCCAAGTGATTACCACGTGATTTCCACGTGAATGACACCTGATTCCCACGTGATTCCCACGTGATTCCAACGTGATTCCCTCGTGAATGACACGTGATACCCACGTGATTCCCAAGTGATTCCCACGGGATTGACACGTGATTCCCACGTGATTCTCAAGTGATTCCCACGTGATTCCCACGTGATTTCCACGTGATTGACATGTGATTCCCACGTAATTACCTCGTGATTCCTTCGTGATTGACACGTGATTCACACGTGATTCCCACATGTTTCCCACGTGATTGACACGTGATTCCCACGTGATACCCACGTGATTCCTATGTGATTGACACGTGATTGAAACGTGATTCCCACGTGATTCTCACGTGAATCCCACGTGCTTCCCACGTGATTCCCACGTGATTCCCAAGTGATTATCACGTGATTTCCACGTGAATGACACCTGATTCCCACGTGATTCCCACGTGATTCCAACGTGATTCCCTCGTGAATGACACGTGATTCCCAAGTGATTACCACGTGATTTCCACGTGATTGACACGTGATACCCACGTGATTCCCACGTGAATGACACGTGATTCCCACGTGATTCCCACGTGATTCCCACGTGATTGACACGTGATTCCCACGTGATCCGCACGTGATTACAACGTAATTCCACGTGATTCTCACGTGATTCCCACGTGATTCCCACGTGATTGACACCTGATTCCCACGTGAATCCCTCGTGATTTCCACGTGATCCCCACGTGATGCCCACGTGATTCCCACGTGAATGACAAGTGATTCCCACGTGATTCCCACGTGATTGACACGTGATTCCCACGTGATTGACACGTGATTCCCACGTGATTGACATGTGATTGACACGTGATTCCCACGTGATTCCCACGTGATTGACAGGTGATTCCCACCTGATTCCCACGTGATTCCCACGTGATTGACACGTGATTCCCACTTGATTCCCATGTGATTGAGACGTGATTGACACGTGATTCCCACGTGATTATCACGTGATTCCCCCGTGACTCCCACGTGATTGACACGTGATACCTACGTGATTCCCACGTGAATGACACGTGATTCCCACGTGATTCCCACGTGATTCCTACGTGATTGACACGTGATTCCCACGTGATTTACACGTGATTCCCACGTGATTCCCACGTGATTGACACCTGATTTCCACGTGATTCCCACGTGATTCCCACGTAATTGAAAAATGATTTCCACGTGATTCCCACGTGATTCCCACGAGACTGACAGATGATTCCCACGTGATTGACACGTGATTCCCACCTGATTCCCACGTGATTCCCACGTGATTGACACGTGATTCCCACTTGATTCCCATGTGATTGAGACGTGATTGACAGGTGATTCCCACGTGATTATCACGTGATTCCCCCGTGACTCCCACGTGATTGACATGTGATACCTACGTGATTCCCACGTGAATGACACGTGATTCCCACGTGATTCCCACGTGATTCCTACGTGATTGACACGTGATTCCCACGGGATTTCCACGTGATTTACACGTTATTCCCACGTGATTCCCACGTGATTCCCACGTGATTGACACCTGATTTCCACGTGATTCCCACGTGATTCCCACGTGATTGAAAAATGATTTCCACGTGATTCCCACGTGATTCCCACGAGACTGACAGATGATTCCCACGTGATTGACACGTGATTCCCACGTGATTCCCACGTGATTGACACGTGATTCCCACGTGATTCCCACGTGAATGACACGTGATTCCCACGTGATTCCCACGTGATTGACACGTGATTCCCATGTGATTCCCACGTGATTCCCACGTGATTGACAGGTGATTTCCACGTGATTCCCAAAAGATTCCCACGTGATTGACACGTGATTCCCACGTAATTCACACGTGATTGACACATGATTCCCACGTGATTTCCAAGTGATTCCCACGTGATTCCCATGTGACTCCGTCGTGTTTCCCACGTGATTGACACGTGATTCCCACGAGATTCCCACGTGATTGACACGTGATTCTCACCCGATTCCCACGTTACTCCCCCGTGATTTACACGTGAATCCCTGGTGATTCCCAGGTGATTGACACGTGAGTCCACGTGATTCCCACGTGATTGAAACATGATTCCCACGTGATTCCCATGTGATTCCCACGTGATTCCCACGTGATTGACACGTGATTCCCACGTGATTGACACGTGATTCCCACGTGATTCCCACGTGATTGACATGTGATTTACACGTGATTCACACGTGATTCCCACGTGATTGACACCTGATTTCCACGTGATTCCCACGTGATTCCCACTGATTATCACGTGATTCCCTCGTGATTCCCACATGATTGACACGTGATAAAAATGTGATTCCCACGTGATTCCCACGTGATTGACCCGTGATTCCCACGTGATTCACTCGTGATTGCCACGTGATTCCCACATGATTCCCACGTGATTGACATGTGATTCCCACGTGATTCCCATGTGATTCTCTCGTGATTCCCATGTGATTTCCACGTGATTCCCACGTGACTGCCACGTGATTCTCTCGTGATTCCCACGTGATTGCCATGTGATTCTCTCGTGATTCCCATGTGATTCCCACGTGAATCCCACGTGATTGACAAGTGATTCCCACCTGATTCCCACGAGATTCTCACGTGATTGACACTTGATTCCCACGTGATTCCCAAGTGATTGACACGTGATTCTGACGTGATTCCCACGTGATTCCCAGTGATTGACACGTGATTCCCTCGTGATTCCCACGTGATTGACACGTGATATAAAAGTGATTCCCATGTGATGCCCACGTGATTGACACATGATTCCCACGTGAATCACTCGTGATTGACACGTGATTCCCACGTGATTCCCACGTGATTCTCTCGTGAATCCCACGTGATTGCCACGTGATTCTCTCGTTATTCCCATGTGATTGCCACGTGATTCCCACGTGACTGACAAGTGATTCCCACCTGACTCCCATGAGATTCCCACCTGATTGACAGGTGATTCCCGTGTGATTCCCACGTGATTGACACGTGATTCCCACGTGATTCCCACCTGATTGACACATGATTCCCACGTGATTTCCAAGTGATTCCCACGTGATTCCCACCTGATTGACACATGATTCCCACGTGATTTCCAAGTGATTCCCACCTGACTCCCACGAGATTCCCACCTGATTGACACATGATTCCCACGTGATTTCCAAGTGATTCCCACGTGATTCCTACGTGATTCCCACGTGATTCCCACGTGACTGACACGTGATTCCCATGTGATTCCCACGAGATTCCCAAGTGATTGACAGGTGATTCCCAAGTGATTCCCAAGAGATTCCCACGTGATTGACACATGATTCCCACGTGATTCCCACTTAATTCCCACGTGATTGACACATGATTTCCACGTGATTTCCAAGAGATTCCCACGTGACTCCGTCGTGTTTCCCACGTGATTGACACGTGATTCCCACGTGATTCCCACGTGATTGACTCGTGATTCTCACCCGATTCCCACGTGATTCCCCCGTGATTTACACGTGAATCTCAGGTGATTTCCAGGTGATTGACACGTGATTCCCATGTGATTGATATGTGATTCCCACGTGACTCCCACGTGATTCCCACGTGATTGAAACATGATTCCCACGTGATTACCATGTGATTCCCACGTGATTCCCACGTGATTGACACGTGATTCCCACGTGATTCCCAGGTAATTGACACGTGATTCCCACGTGATTCCCTCGAGATTGACACTTGATTCCCTCGTGATTCCCACGTGATTGACACGTGATTCCCACCTGATTCCCACGTGATTCCCACGTGATGTACGCGTGATTCCCACATGATTCCCACGTGATTGACACGTGATTGACACGTGATTCCCACGTGATTATCACGTGATTCCCCCGTGACTGCCACGTGATTGACACGTGATAACCACGTGATTCCCACGTGAATGAATTGTGATTCCCACGTGATTTCCACGTGATTCCCAGGTGATTGACACGTGATTCCCACGTGATTCCCACGTGATTCCCACTTGATTACCACGTGATTCTCACGTGATGCCCACGTGATTCCCACGTGAATGACACGTGGTTCCCACGTGATTCCCACGTGATTCCCACATGATTGACACGTGATTCCCAAGTGATTGACACGTGATTACCACGTGATTACCACGTGATTGACACATGATTTCCACATGATTCCCACGAGACTGACAAGTGATTCCCACGTGATTGACACGTGATTCCCACATGATTCTCACGTGATTCCCTCGTGAATGACACGTGATTCCCACGTGATTCCCACGTGATTGACAAGTGAGTGACACGTGATTCTCACGTGATTCTCAAGTGATTCCCACATGATTGACACGTGATTCCCACGTGACTTCCACGTGATTGACACGTGATTCCCACGTGACTCCCAAGTGATTGACACGTGATTTCCATGTGATTTTCTCGTGATTGACAGGTTGTTCCCTCGTGATTACCACGTTATTCCCACGTGATTGACAAGTGATTGACACGTGATTCGCACGTGATTCCCATGTGATTCCCACATGATTGACACGTGATTCCCACGTGATTTCCACGTGATTGACACGTGATTCCCACGTGATACCCATGTGATTCCCACGTGATTGACAAGTGATTGACACGTGATTCCCACGTGATTATCAAGTGATTCCCACGTGATTAGCACGAGATTGACACGTGATTCCCATGTGATACCCACGTGAGTCCCACGGGATTGACAAGTGATTCCCAAGAGATTCCCACGTGATTGAGACTTGATACAAATGTGATTCCCATGTGATTCCCACATGATTGAGATGTGATTCAAACGTGATTCCCACGTGATTCCCACGTGACTGACACGTGATTCCCACGTGATTCCCAAGTGATTACCACGTGATTTCCACGTGAATGACACCTGATTCCCACGTGATTCCCACGTGATTCCAACGTGATTCCCTCGTGAATGACACGTGATACCCACGTGATTCCCAAGTGATTCCCACGTGATTGACACGTGATTCCCACGTGATTCTCAAGTGATTCCCACGTGATTACCACGTGATTTCCACATGATTGACATGTGATTCCCACGTAATTACCTCGTGATTCCTTCGTGATTGACACGTGATTCACACGTGATTCCCACATGTTTCCCACGTGATTGACACGTGATTCCCACATGATAGCAACGTGATTCCCACGTGATTGACACGTGATTCCCACGTGATACCCACGTGATTCCTATGTGATTGACACGTGATTGAAACGTGATTCCCACGTGATTCTCACGTGAATCCCACGTGCTTCCCACGTGATTCCTACGTGATTCCCAATGATTGACACATGATTCACACGTGCTTCCCACGTGACTCCCAGGTGATTCCCACGTGATTGACTCGTGATTCCCACGTGATTTCCAGGTGATTCCCAAGTGATTCCCATGTGATTGACACGTGATTGACACTTGATTCCCACGGGATTCCCACGTGATTGACCCGTGATTCTCACCCGATTCCCACGTGATTCCCCCGTGATTTACACGTGAATCTCAGGTGATTTCCAGGTGATTGACACGTGATTTCCATGTGATTGAGATGTGATTCCCACGTGACTCCCACGTGATTCCCACGTGATTGAAACATGATTCCCACGTGATTCCCATGTGATTCCCATGTGATTCCCACGTGATTCCCACGTGATTCCCACGTGATTGATACGTGATTCCCACGTGATTCCCACGTAATTGACACGTGATTCCCACGTGATTCCCTCAAGATTGACACTTGATTCCCACGTGATTCCCACGTGATTGACACGTGATTCCACCTGATTCCCACATGATTCCCACGTGAATTACGCGTGATTCCCACGTGATTCCCACGTGATTCCTATGTGATTGACACATGATTGAAACATGATTCCCACCTGATTCTCACGTGAATCCCACGTGCTTCCCATGTGATTCCCACGTGATTCCCAATGATTGACACGTGATTCCCAAGTGATTCCCACGTGAATGACACGTGATTCCCACGTGATTCCCACGTGAATGATACGTGATTCCCACGTGATTACTACGTGATTGACAGTGATTCCCACGTGATTCCCACGTGAATGACACGTGATTCCCACGTGATTTCCAGGTGATTCCCAAGTGATTCGCATGTGAATGACACGTGATTCCCACGTTATTCCTACGTGATTGACACGTGATTCCCACGTGATTCCCACGTGAATGACTCGTGATTCCCACGTGATTTCCAGGTGATTCCCAAGTGATTCCCATGTGATTGACACGTGATTGACACTTGATTCCCACGGGATTCCCACGTGATTGACCCGTGATTCTCACCCGATTCCCACGTGATTCCCCCGTGATTTACACGTGAATCTCAGGTGATTTCCAGGTGATTGACACGTGATTTCCATGTGATTGAGATGTGATTCCCACGTGACTCCCACGTGATTCCCACGTGATTGAAACATGATTCCCACGTGATTCCCATGTGATTCCCATGTGATTCCCACGTGATTCCCACGTGATTCCCACGTGATTGATACGTGATTCCCACGTGATTCCCACGTAATTGACACGTGATTCCCACGTGATTCCCTCAAGATTGACACTTGATTCCCACGTGATTCCCACGTGATTGACACGTGATTCCACCTGATTCCCACATGATTCCCACGTGAATTACGCGTGATTCCCACGTGATTCCCACGTGATTCCTATGTGATTGACACATGATTGAAATATGATTCCCACCTGATTCTCACGTGAATCCCACGTGCTTCCCATGTGATTCCCACGTGATTCCCAATGATTGACACGTGATTCCCAAGTGATTCCCACGTGAATGACACGTGATTCCCATGTGATTCCTACGTGATTGACACGTGATTCCCACGTGATTTCCACGTGATTGACACTTGATTCCCACGTGTTTCCCACGTGATTTCCACGTGATTGACACTTGATTCCCACGTGATTCCCAAGTGATTCCCACGTGATTGACAAATGATTTCCACGTGATTCCCACTAGACTGACAGGTGATTCCCACGTGATTGACACGTGATTCTCACGTGATTCCCACGTGATTCCCACGTGATTGACACGTGATTCCCATGTGATTCCCACGTGATTCCCACGTGATTGACAGGTGATTTCCACGTGATTCCCAAGAGATTCCCACGTGATTGACACGTGATTCCCACGTAATTCACACGTGATTGACACATGATTCCCACGTGATTTCCAGGTGATTCCCACGTGCTTCCCATGTGACTCCGTCGTGTTTCCCACGTGATTGACACGTGATTCCCACGAGATTCCCATGTGATTGACACGTGATCCTCACCCGATTCCCACGTGACTCCCCCATGATTTACACGTGAATCCCAGGTGATTCCCAGGTGATTGACACGTGAGTCCCACGTGATTGCCACGTGATTGACACATGATTCCCACGTGATTCCCATGTGATTCCCACGTGATTCCCACGTGATTGACACGTGATTCGCACGTGATTCCCACGTGATTCCCACGGGAATGACACGTGATTCCCACGTGATTCCCACGTGATTCCCACGTGAATGACACCTGATTCCCACGTGATTCCCACGTGATTCCAACGTGATTCCTCGTGAATGATACGTGATACCTACGTGATTCCCAAGTGATTCCCACATGATTGACACGTGATTCCCACGTGATTCTCAAGTGATTCCCACGTGATTCCCACGTGATTCCCACGTGATTGACATGTGATTCCCAACTGATTGCAACGTGATTCCCACGCGATTGACACGTGATTCCCACGTGATTCCCACGTGATTGACACTGGATTCCCATGTAATTTCCTCGTGATTCCCTCGTGATTGACAAGTGATTCACACGTGATTCCCACATGATTCCCACGTGATTGACACGTGATTCCCACGTGATAGCACGTGATTCCCTCGTGATTGACACGTGATTCCCACGTGATACCCACGTGATTCCTATGTGATTGACACGTGATTGAAACATGATTCCCACGTGATTCTCACGTGAATCCCACGTGCTTCCCAAGTGATTCCCACGTGATTCCCAATGATTGACACATGATTCACAAGTGATTCCCACGTGACTCCCACGTGATTCCCACGTGATTGACTCTTGATTCCCACGTGATTTCCAGGTGATTCCCAAGTGATTCCCACGTGAATGACACGTGATTCCCACGTGATTCCTTCGTGATTGACACGTGATTCCCACGTGATTTCCACGTGATTGACACTTGATTCCCACGTGATTCCCACGTGATTCCCACGTGATTGACACCTGATTTCCACGTGATTCCCACGGGATTCCCACGTGATTGACAAATGATTTTCACGTGATTCCCACGTGATTCCCACTAGACTGACAGGTGATTCCCACGTGATTGACACGTGATTCTCACGTGATTCCCACTTGATTCCCAAGTGATAGACACGTGATTCCCACGTGATTCCCACGTGATTGACATGTGATTCCCACGTGATTCCCACGTGAATGACCCGTGATTCCCACGTGATTCCCACGTGATTGACCCGTGATTCCCATGTGATTCCCACGTGATTGCCACGTGATTGACAGGTGATTTCCACGTGATTCACAAGAGATTCCCACGTGATTGACACGTGATTCCCACGTGATTCCCACGTGATTGACACGTGATTGACACGTGATTCCCACGTGATTATCACGTGATTCCTACATGACTCCAACGTGATTGACACGTGATACCCACGTGATCCCACGTGAATGACACGTGATTCCCACGTGATTCCCACGTGATTCCCACGTGATTGACACGTGATTCCCACGTGATCCCCACGTGATTCCAACGTGATTTCCACGTGATTCTCACGTGATTCCCACGTGATTCCCACGTGATTGACACCTGATTCCCACGTGAATCCCTCGTGATTTCCACGTGATCCCCACGTGATGCCCACGTGATTCCCACGTGAATGACAAGTGATTCCCACGTGATTCCCACGTGACTGAAACGTGATTCCCACGTGATTGACACGTGATTCCCACGTGATTGACACGTGATTGACACGTGATTCCCACGTGATTCCCACGTGATTGACAGGTGATTCCCACCTGATTCCCACGTGATTCCCACGTGATTGAGACGTGATTGACACGTGATTCCCACGTGATTATCACGTGTTTCCCCTGTGACTCCCACGTGATTGACACGTGATACCTACGTGATTCCCACGTGAATGACACGTGATTCCCACGTGATTCCCACGTGATTCCTACGTGATTGACACGTGATTCAAACGTGATTACCGTGTGATTCCCACGTGACTGACACGTGATTCCCACGTGATTCCCAAGTGATTACCACGTGATTCCCACGTGAATGACACCTGATTCCCACGTGATTCCCACGTGATTCCAATGTGATTCCCTCGTGAATGACAAGTGATACCCACGTGATTCCCAAGTGATTCCCACATGATTGACACGTGATTCCCACGTGATTCTCAAGTGATTCCCACGTGATTCCCACGTGATTGACATGTGATTCCCAACTGATTCCCACGTGATTCCCACGCGATTGACACGTGATTCCCACGTGTTTCCCACGTGATTCCCATGAGACTGACAGGTGATTCCCTCGTGATTGACACGTGATTCCCACGTGATTGACACGTGATTACCACGTGATTACCACGTGAATGTCACGTGATTCCCACATGATTGACACGTGATTCCATGTGATTCCCACGTGATTCCCACGTGATTGACAGGTGATTTCCACGTGATTCCCAAGCGATTCCCACGTGATTGACACGTGATTCCCATGTAATTCACACGTGATTGACACATGATTCCCACGTGATTTCCAAGTGATTCCCACGTGATTCCCATGTGACTCCGTCGTGTTTCCCACGTGATTGACACGTGATTCACACGTCATTCCCTCGTGATTTACACGTGAATCCAAGGTGATTCCCAGGTGATTGACACGTGAGTCCCATGTGATTCCCACGTGATTGAAACATGATTCCCACGTGATTCCCATGTGATTCCCACATGATTCCCACGTGATTGACACGTGATTCCCACGTGATTGACACGTGATTCCCACGTGATTCCCAGTGATTGACACGTGATTCCCTCGTGATTCCCACATGATTGACACGTGAAAAAAACGTGATTCCCACGTGATTCCCACGTAATTGACACGTGATTCCCACGTGATTCACTCGTGATTGTCACGTGATTCCCACATGATTCCCACGTGATTGACATGTGATTCCTACGTGATTCCCATGTGATTCTCTCGTGATTCCCATGTGATTCCCACGTGACTCCCACGTGATTGTCACGTGATTGTCTCGTGATTCCCACGTGATTGCCACGTGATTCTCTCGTGATTCCCATGTGATTCCCACGTGAATCCCACGTGATTGACAAGTGATTCCCACCTGACTCCCACGAGATTCTCACGTGATTGAGACATGACTGACACGTGATTCCCAAGTGATTATCACGTGATTCCCCCGTGACTCCCACGTGATTGACACGTGATACCCACGTGATTCCCACGTGAATGAAACGTGATTCACACGTGATTCCCACGTGATTCTCACGTGATTGATAGGTGATTCCCACGTGATTGACACGTGATTCCCACGTGATTCCCACGTGATTGACACGTGATTCCCACGTGATTCCCACGTGAATGACACGTGATTCCCACGTGATTGACACGTGATTCCCATGTGATTCCCACGTGATTCCCACGTGATTTCCAAGTGATTCCCACGTGATTCCCATGTGACTCCATCGTGATTCCCACGTGATTGACACGTGATTCCCACGAGATTCCCACGTGATTGACACGTGATTCCCACGTGATTCCCCCGTGATTTACACGTGAATCCCAGGTGATTCCCAGGTGATTGACAGGTGAGTCTCACGTGATTCCCACGTGATTGAAACATGATTCCCACGGGATTCCCATTTGATTCCCACGTGATTCCCACGTGATTGACACGTGATTCCCACGTGATTGACACGTGATTCCCACGTGATTCCCACGTGATTGATACGTGATTCCCACGTGATTCCCACGTGATTCCCACGTGATTTCCACGTGATTGACACTTGATTCCCACGTGATTCCCACGTGATTCCCACGTGATTGACATGTGATTCCCAACTGATTCCCACGTGATTCCCACGCGATTGACACGTGCTTCCCACGTGATTCCCACGTGATTGACACGTGATTCTCACGTAATTACCTCGTGATTCCCTCGTGATTGACACGTGATTTACACGTGATTCCCACATGATTCAAACGAGATTGACAGGTGATTCCCACGTGATACCAACGTGATTCCCACGTGATTCCCACGTGATACCCACGTGATTCCTACGTGATTGACACATGATTGACTCGTGATTCCCTCGTGATTCCCACATGATTCCCACGTGATTGACACCTGATTTCCACGTGATTCCTACGTGATTCCCAAGTGTTTGACACGGGATTTCCATGTGATTCCAACGTGGTTGACAAATGATTTCCACGTGATTCCCACGTGATTCCCACGAGACAGACAGGTGATTCCCACGTGATTGACACGTGATTCTCACGTGATTCCCACATGATTCCCACGTGATTGACATGTAATTTCCACGTTATTCCCTCGTGAATGACACGTGATTCCCACGTGATTCCCAAGTGATTGACACATGATTCCCATGTGATTCCCACGTGATTCCCACGTGATTCCCACGTGACTCCGTCGTGTTTCCCACGTGATTGACACGTGATTCCAACGTGATTCCCACGTGATTGACCCGTGAATCCCAGGTGATTCCCAGGTGATTGACACGTGATTCCCCCGTGATTTACACGTGATTCCCACGTGATTCCCACGTGATTGACACATGATTCCCACGTGATTGACACGTGATTCCCACGTGATTCCCACGTGATTTACACGTGAATCCCAGGTGATTCCCAGGTGATTGACACGTGATTCCCCCGTGATTTACACGTGATTCCCACGTGATTCCCACGTGATTGACCCGTGAATCCCAGGTGATTCCCAGGAGATTGACACGTGATTCCCCCTTGATTTACACGTGATTCCCACGTGATTCCCACGTGATTGACACATAATTCCCACGTGATTGACACGTGATTCCCACGTGATTCCCCCGTGATTTACACGTGAATCCCAGGTGATTCCCAGGTGATTGACACGTGATTCCCCCGTGATTTACACGTGATTCCCACGTGATTCCCACGTGATTGACACATGATTCCCACGTGATTGACACGTGATTCCCACGTGATTCCCACGTGATTGACACGTGATTGACATGTGATTCCCACGTGATTCCCCCGTGATTTACACGTGAATCCCAGGTGATTCCCAGGTGATTGACACGTGATTCCCCCGTGATTCCCACGTGATTCCCACGTGAATCCCACGTGATTGACACGTGATTCCCACTTGATCCCCACGTGATTGAGACGTGATTGACATGTGATTCCCACGTGATTATCACGTGATTCCCCCGTTACTCCCACGTGATCGACACGTGATACCCACGTGATTCCCACGTGAATGACACGTGATTCCCACGTGATTCCCACGTGATTCATACGTGATTGACATGTGATTCCCACGTGATTTTCACGTGATTTACACGTGATTCCCACGTGATTCCCACGTGATACCCACGTGATTGACACCTGATTTCCCCGTGATTCCCATGTGATTCCCATGTGATTGACAGGTGATTTCCACGTGATTCCCACGTGATTCCCACGTGATTGACAGGTGATTTCCACGTGATTCCCAAGAGATTCCCACGTGATTGACACGTGATTCCCATGTAATTCACACGTGATTGACACATGATTCCCACGTGATTTCCAAGTGATTCCCACGTGATTCCCATGTGACTCTGTCGTGTTTCCCACGTGATTGACACGTGATTCACACGTGATTCCCTCGTGATTTACACGTGAATCCCAGGTGATTCCCACGTGATTCCCACGTGATTCATACGTGATTGACATGTGATTCCCACATGATTCCCACGTGATTGAAACCTGATTCCCACGTGAATCCCTCGTGATTTCCACGTGATCCCCACGTGATGACGAAATGATTCCCACATGAATGACATGTGATTCCCACGTGATTCCCACGTGATTCCCACGTGATTGACACGTGATTCCCACGTGATTCCCAAATGATTGACACGTGATTCCCACGTGATTATCACGTGATTCCCCCGTGACTCCCACGAGATTCCCAAGTGATTCCCACGTGATTCCCACGTGATTGACACGTGATTCCCACGTGATTGACACGTGATTCCCACGTGATTCCCACGTGATTGACACGTGATTCCCACGTGATTCCCACATGATTGACACGTGATTGACACGTGATTCCCACGTGATTATCACGTGATTCCCCCGTGACTCCAACGTGATTGACACGTGATACCCACGTGATTCCCACGTGAATGACACGTGATTCCCATGTGATTCCCACGTGATTCCCACGTGATTGACACGTGATTCCCACGTGATCCCCAAGTGATTCCAACGTGATTACCACATGATTCTCACGTGATTCCCACGTGATTGACACTTGATTCCCACGTGAATCCCTCGTGATTTCCACGTGATCCCCACGTGATGCCCACGTGATTCCCACGTGAATGACAAGTGATTCCCACGTGATTCCCACGTGATTCCCACGTGATTGACATGTGATTCCCACGTGATTGACACGTGATTCCCACGTGATTCCCACGTGATTGACACGTGATTGACACGTGATTCCCACGCGATTCCCACCTGATTGAGACATGACTGACACGTGATTCCCACGTGACTCTCACGTGATTCCCCCTTGACTCCCATGTGATTGACACGTGATACCCACGTGATTCCTACGTGATTGACACGTGATTCCCACGTGATTCCCACGTGATTGACACATGATTTCCACGTGATTCCCACGTGATTCCCACGTGATTGACAAATGATTTCCACGTGATTTCCACGTGATTGCCACGAGACTGACAGGTGATTCCTACGTGATTGACACGTGATTCCCACATGATTCCCACGTGATTGACACGTGATTCCCACGTGATTCCCACGTGATTCCCACGTGATTGACACGTGATTCCCACGAGATTCCCACATGATTGACACGTGATTCTCACCCGACTCCCACGTGATTCCCCCGTGATTTACAAGTGAATCCCAGGTGATTCCCAGGTGATTGACACGTGAGTCCCACGTGATTCCCACGTGATTGGAACATGATTCCCACGTGATTCCCATGTGATTCCCACGTGATTCCCACGTGATTGACACGTGATTCCCACGTGATTCCCACGTGATTGACACGTGATTCCCACGTGATTCCCACGTGATTCCCACGTGATTGACACGTGATTCCCACGTGATTCCCACGTGATTGACACGTGATTCCCACGTGATTCCCACGTGATTGACACCTGATTTCCACGTGATTCCCATGTGATTCCCAGTGATTGACACGTGATTCCCTCGTGATTCCCGCATGATTGACACGTGAAAAAAAAGGTGATTTCCACGTGATTCCCACGTAATTGACACGTGATTCCCACGTGATTCACCCGTGATTGTCACGTGATCCCCACATGATTCCACGTGATTGACATGTGATTCCCACGTGATTCCCGTGTGATTCTCTCGTGATTCCCATGTGATTCCCACGGGATTCCCACGTGATTGCCACGTGATTCTCTCGTGATTCCCATGTGATTGCCACGTGATTCTCTCGTGATTCCCATGTGATTCCCACGTGAATCCCACGTGATTGACAAGTGATTCCCACCTGACTCCCACGAGATTCTCACGTGATTGACACTTGATTCCCACGTGATTCCCAAGTGATTGACACGTGATTCTGACGTGACTCCCACGTGATTCCCAGTGATTGACACGTGATTCCCTCCTGATTCCCACGTGATTGACACGTGATACAAAAGTGATTCCCACGTGATTCCCACGTGATTGACACATGATTCCCACGTGAATCACTCGTGATTGACACGTGATTCCCACGTGATTCTCTCGTTAACCCCACGTGATGGCCACGTGATTCTCTCGTGATTCCCAAATGATTCCCACCTGATTCCCACGTGATTGACAATTGATTCCCACCTGACACCCACAAGATTCCCAACTGATTGACACGTGATTCCCACGTGATTCCCACGTGATTGACACGTGATTCCCACGTGATTCCCACGTGATTGACACGTGATCCCCACGTGATTCCCACGTGAATGACTCGTGATTCCCACATGATTCCCACGTGATTGACACGTGATTCTCACGTGATTCCCACGTGATTGACACGTGATTCCCATGTGATACCCACGTGAATCCCACGTGATTGACAGGTGATTCCCAAGAGATTCCCACGTGATGGAGACTTGATACAAACGTGATTCCCAAGTGATTCCCACGTGATTGACACGTGATTCAAACGTGATTAACATGTGATTCCCATGTGACTGACACGTGATTCCCACGTGATTCCCAAGTGATTACCACGTGATTCCCCCGTGAATGACACCTGATACCCACGTGATTCCCACGTGATTCCAATGTGATTCCCTCGTGAATGACACGTGATACCCACGTGATTCCCAAGTGATTCCCACATGATTGACACGTGATTCCCACGTGATTCTCAAGTGATTCCCACGTGATTCCCACGTGATTGACATGTGATTCCCAACTGATTCCCACGTGATTCCCACGCGATTGACACGTGATTCCCACGTGATTCCCACGTGATTCACACGAGACTGACAGGTGATTCCCACGTGATTGACACGTGATTCCCACGTGATTCCCACGAGATTGAAACCTCATTCCCACGTGAATTCCTCGTGATTTCCACGTGATCCCCACGTGATGCCGAAGTGATTCCCACGTGAATGACACGTGATTCCCACGTGATTCCCACGTGATTGACACGTGATTCCCACGTGATTCCCACGTGATTGACACGTGATTCCCACGTGATTGAAACATGATTCCCACGTGATTCCCATGTGATTCCCACGTGATTCCCACGTAATTGACACGTGATTCCCACGTCATTCCCAGTGATTGACACGTGATTCCCTCGTGATTCCCACATGATTGACACGTGAAAAAAACGTAATTCCCACGTGATTCCCACGTAATTGACACGTGATTCCCACGTGATTCACTCGTGATTGTCACGTGATTCCCACATGATTCCCACGTGATTGACATGTGATTCCCACGTGATTCCCATTTGATTCTCTCGTGATTCCCATGTGATTCCCACGTGACTCCCACGTGATTGCCACGTATTTGTCTCGTGATTCCCACGTGATTGCCACGTGATTCTCTCGTGATTCCCATGTGATTCCCACGTGAATCCCACGTGATTGACAAGTGATTCCCACCTGACTCCCACAGATTCTCACGTGATTGACACTTGATTCCCATGTGATTCCCAAGTGATTGACACGTGATTCCCCCGTGATTCCCACGTGATTGACACGTGATCCCCACGTGATTCCCACGTGAATGACACGTGATTCCCACATGATTCCCACGTGATTGACACGTGATTACCATGTGATTCCCACGTGATTCCCACGTGATTCCCACGTGATTGACACGTGATTCCCATGTGATACCCACGTGATTGACAGGTGATTCCCAAGAGATTCCCACGTGATGGAGACTTGATACAAACGTGATTCCCAAGTGATTCCCACGTGATTGACACGTGATTCAAACGTGATTACCATGTGATTCCCACGTGACTGACAATTGATTCCCACGTGATTCCCAAGTGATTACCACGTGATTCCCACGTGAATGACACCTGATTCCCACGTGATTCCCACGTGATTCCAATGTGATTCCCTCGTGAATGACACGTGATACCCACGTGATTCCCTAGTGATTCCCACGTGATTGACACGTGATTCAAACGTGATTACCATGTGATTCCCACGTGATTGACATGTGATTCCCAACTGATTCCCACGTGATTCCCACGTGATTCCCACGTGATTCCCACGTGATTCCCAAGAGACTGACAGGTGATTCCCACGTGATTGACACGTGATTCCCACGTGATTCCGACGTGATTGACACGTGATTACCACGTGATTACCACGTGAATGACACGTGATTCCCACGTGATTGACACGTGATTCCATGTGATTCCCACGTGATTCCCACGTGATTGACAGGTGATTTCCAGGTGATTCCCAAGCGATTCCCACGTGATTGACACGTGATTCCCATGTAATTCACACGTGATTGACACATGATTCCCACGTGATTTCCAAGTGATTCCCACGTGATTCCCATGTGACTCCGTCGTGTTTCCCACGTGATTGACACGTGATTCACACGTGATTCCCTCGTCATTTACACGTGAATCCAAGGTGATTCCCAGGTGATTGACACGTGAGTTCCACGTGATTCCCACGTGATTGAAACATGATTCCCACGTGATTCCCATGTGATTCCCACGTGATTCCCACGTGTTTGACACGTGATTCCCACGTGATTGACACGTGATTCCCACGTGATTCCCACGTGATTGACACGTGATTACCATGTGATTCCCAAGTGATTCCAACGTGATTGACACGTGATTCCCACGTGATTGACACGTGATTGACTCGTGATTCCCACGTGATTATCACGTGATTCCCCCGTGACTCCCACGTGATTGACACGTGATACCCACGTGATTCCCACGTGAATGACACGTGATTCCCACGTGATTCCCACGTGATTGAGACGTGATTCCCACGTGATTCCCACGTGATTGACACGTGATTACCACGTGATTCTCACGTGATTCCCACGTGATTCCCACGAGATTGAAACCTGATTCCCACGTGAATCCCTCGTGATTTCCACTTGATCCCCACGTGATGCCGAAGTGATTCCCACGTGAATGACACGTGATTCCCACGTGATTCCCACGTGATTCCCACGTGATTGACATGTGATTACCACGTGATTACCACGTGAATGACACGTGATTCCCACGTGATTGACACGTGATTCCATGTGATTCCCACGTGATTCCCACGTGATTGACAGGTGATTTCCACGTGATTCCAAAGCGATTCCCACGTGATTGACACGTGATTCCCATGTAATTCACACGTGATTGACACATGATTCCCACGTGATTTCCAAGTGAATCCCACGTGATTACCATGTGACTCCGTCGTGTTTCCCACGTGATTGACACGTGATTCACACGTCATTCCCTCGTGATTTACACGTGAATCCAAGGTGATTCCCAGGTGATTGACACGTGAGTCCCACGTGATTCCCACGTGATTGAAACATGATTCCCACGTGATTCCCATGTGATTCCCACGTGATTCCCACGTGATTGACACGTGATTCCCACGTGATTGACACGTGATTCCCACGTGATTCCCAGTGATTGACACGTGATTCCCTCGTGATTCCCACATGATTGACACGTGAAAAAAACGTGATTCCCACGTGATTCCCACGTAATTGACACGTGATTCCCACGTGATTCACTCGTGATTTTCACGTGATTCCCACATGATTTTCACGTGATTGACATGTGATTCCCACGTGATTCCCATGTGATTCTCTCGTGATTCCCATGTGATTCCCACGTGATTGCCACGTGATTGTCTCGTGATTCCCACGTGATTGCCACGTGATTCTCTCGTGATTCCCATGTGATTCCCACGTGAATCCCACGTGAATGGCAAGTGATTCCCACCTGACTCCCACGAGATTCTCACGTGATTGACACTTGATTCCCACGTGATTCCCAAGTGATTGACACGTGATTCCCCCGTGATTCCCACGTGATTGACACGTGATCCCCACGTGATTCCCACGTGAATGACACGTGATTCCCACATGATTCCCACGTGATTGACACGTGATTACCATGTGATTTCCACGTGATTCCCACGTGATTCCCACGTGATTGACACGTGATTCCCATGTGATACCCACGTGAATCCCACGTGATTGACAGGTGATTCCCAAGAGATTCCCACGTGATGGAGACTTGATACAAACGTGATTCCCAAGTGATTCCCACGTGATTGACACGTGATTCAAACGTGATTACCATGTGATTCCCACGTGACTGACAAGTGGTTCCCACGTGATTCCCAAGTGATTACCACGTGATTCCCACGTGAATGACACCTGATTCCCACGTGATTCCCACGTGATTCCAATGTGATTCCCTCGTGAGTGACACGTGATACCCACGTGATTCCCAAGTGATTCCCACGTGATTGACACGTGATTCAAACGTGATTACCATGTGATTCCCACGTGATTGACATGTGATTCCCAACTGATTCCCACGTGATTCCCACGCGATTGACACGTGATTCCCACGTGATTCCCACGTGATTCCCAAGAGACTGACAGGTGATTCCCACGTGATTGACACGTGATTCCCACGTGATTCCGACGTGATTGACACGTGATTACCACGTGATTACCACGTGAATGACACGTGATTCCCACGTGATTGACACGTGATTCCATGTGATTCCCACGTGATTCCCACGTGATTGACAGGTGATTTCCAGGTGATTCCCAAGCGATTCCCACGTGATTGACACGTGATTCCCATGTAATTCACACGTGATTGACACATGATTCCCACGTGATTTCCAAGTGATTCCCACGTGATTCCCATGTGACTCCGTCGTGTTTCCCACGTGATTGACACGTGATTCACACGTGATTCCCTCGTCATTTACACGTGAATCCAAGGTGATTCCCAGGTGATTGACACGTGAGTTCCACGTGATTCCCACGTGATTGAAACATGATTCCCACGTGATTCCCATGTGATTCCCATGTGATTCCCACGTGTTTGACACGTGATTCCCACGTGATTGACACGTGATTCCCACGTGATTCCCACGTGATTGACACGTGATTACCATGTGATTCCCAAGTGATTCCAACGTGATTGACACGTGATTCCCACGTGATTGACACGTGATTGACTCGTGATTCCCACGTGATTATCACGTGATTCCCCCGTGACTCCCACGTGATTGACACGTGATACCCACGTGATTCCCACGTGAATGACACGTGATTCCCACGTGATTCCCACGTGATTGAGACGTGATTCCCACGTGATTCCCACGTGATTGACACGTGATTACCACGTGATTCTCACGTGATTCCCACGTGATTCCCACGAGATTGAAACCTGATTCCCACGTGAATCCCTCGTGATTTCCACTTGATCCCCACGTGATGCCGAAGTGATTCCCACGTGAATGACACGTGATTCCCACGTGATTCCCACGTGATTCCCACGTGATTGACATGTGATTACCACGTGATTACCACGTGAATGACACGTGATTCCCACGTGATTGACACGTGATTCCATGTGATTCCCACGTGATTCCCACGTGATTGACAGGTGATTTCCACGTGATTCCAAAGCGATTCCCACGTGATTGACAAGTGATTCCCATGTAATTCACACGTGATTGACACATGATTCCCACGTGATTTCCAAGTGAATCCCACGTGATTACCATGTGACTCCGTCGTGTTTCCCACGTGATTGACACGTGATTCACACGTCATTCCCTCGTGATTTACACGTGAATCCAAGGTGATTCCCAGGTGATTGACACGTGAGTCCCACGTGATTCCCACGTGATTGAAACATGATTCCCACGTGATTCCCATGTGATTCCCACGTGATTCCCACGTGATTGACACGTGATTCCCACGTGATTGACACGTGATTCCCACGTGATTCCCAGTGATTGACACGTGATTCCCTCGTGATTCCCACATGATTGACACGTGAAAAAAACGTGATTCCCACGTGATTCCCACGTAATTGACACGTGATTCCCACGTGATTCACTCGTGATTTTCACGTGATTCCCACATGATTTTCACGTGATTGACATGTGATTCCCACGTGATTCCCATGTGATTCTCTCGTGATTCCCATGTGATTCCCACGTGATTGCCACGTGATTGTCTCGTGATTCCCACGTGATTGCCACGTGATTCTCTCGTGATTCCCATGTGATTCCCACGTGAATCCCACGTGAATGGCAAGTGATTCCCACCTGACTCCCACGAGATTCTCACGTGATTGACACTTGATTCCCACGTGATTCCCAAGTGATTGACACGTGATTCCCCCGTGATTCCCACGTGATTGACACGTGATCCCCACGTGATTCCCACGTGAATGACACGTGATTCCCACATGATTCCCACGTGATTGACACGTGATTACCATGTGATTCCCACGTGATTCCCACGTGATTCCCACGTGATTGACACGTGATTCCCATGTGATACCCACGTGAATCCCACGTGATTGACAGGTGATTCCCAAGAGATTCCCACGTGATGGAGACTTGATACAAACGTGATTCCCAAGTGATTCCCACGTGATTGACACGTGATTCAAACGTGATTACCATGTGATTCCCACGTGACTGACAAGTGGTTCCCACGTGATTCCCAAGTGATTACCACGTGATTCCCACGTGAATGACACCTGATTCCCACGTGATTCCCACGTGATTCCAATGTGATTCCCTCGTGAGTGACACGTGATACCCACGTGATTCCCAAGTGATTCCCACGTGATTGACACGTGATTCAAACGTGATTACCATGTGATTCCCACGTGATTGACATGTGATTCCCAACTGATTCCCACGTGATTCCCACGCGATTGACACGTGATTCCCACGTGATTCCCACGTGATTCCCAAGAGACTGACAGGTGATTCCCACGTGATTGACACGTGATTCCCACGTGATTCCGACGTGATTGACACGTGATTACCACGTGATTACCACGTGAATGACACGTGATTCCCACGTGATTGACACGTGATTCCATGTGATTCCCACGTGATTCCCACGTGATTGACAGGTGATTTCCACGTGATTCCCAAGCGATTCCCACGTGATTGACACGTGATTCCCATGTAATTCACACGTGATTGACACATGATTCCCACGTGATTTCCAAGTGATTCCCACGTGATTCCCATGTGACTCTGTCGTGTTTCCCACGTGATTGACACGTGATTCACACGTGATTCCCTCGTCATTTACACGTGAATCCAAGGTGATTCCCAGGTGATTGACACGTGAGTCCCACGTGATTCCCACGTGATTGAAACATGATTCCCACGTGATTCCCATGTGATTCCCACGTGATTCCCACGTTTTTGACACGTGAATCCCACGTGATTGACACATGATTCCCACGTGATTCCCACGTGATTGACACGTGATTACCATGTGATTCCCAAGTGATTCCAACGTGATTGACACGTGATTCCCACGTGATTGACACGTGATTGACTCGTGATTCCCACGTGATTATCACGTGATTCCCCCGTGACTCCCACGTGATTGACACGTGATACCCACGTGATTGCCACGTGAATGACACGTGATTCCCACGTGATTCCCACGTGATTCCCACGTGATTGAGACGTCATTCCCACGTGATTCCCACGTGATTGAAACCTGATTCCCACGTGAATTCCTCGTGATTTCCACGTGATCCCCACGTGATGCCGAAGTGATTCCCACGTGAATGACACGTGATTCCCACGTGATTCCCACGTGATTCCCACGTGATTGACACGTGATTCCCCGTGATTCCCACGTGATTGACACGTGATTCCCACGAGATTATCACGTGATTCCCCCGTGACTCCCACGTGATACCCATGTGATTCCCACGTGATTCCCACGTGATTGACACGTGATTCCCACGTGATTGACACGTGATTCCCACGTGATTGACACGTGATTCCCACGTGATTCCCATATGATTGACACGTGATTGACACTTGATTCCCACGTGATTATCACGTGATTCCCCCGTGACTCCAACGTGATTGACACGTGATATCCACGTGATTCCCACGTGAATGACACGTGATTCCCATGTGATGCCCACGTGATTCCCACGTGATTGACACTTGATTCCCACGTGATCCCCACGTGATTCCAACGTGATTACCACATGATTCTCACGTGATTCCCACGTGATTGACACCTGATTCCCACGTGAATCCCTCGTGATTTCCACGTGATCCCCACGTGATGCTGAAGTGATTCCCACGTGAATGACACGTGATTCCCACGTGATTCCCACGTGATTCCCACGTGATTGACACGTGATTCCCCCTTGATTCCCACGTGATTGACATGTGATTCCCACGTGATTATCACGTGATTCCCCCGTGACTCCCACGTGATACCCATGTGATTCCCACGTGATTCCCACGTGATTGACACGTGATTCCCACGTGATTGACACGTGATTCCCACGTGATTCCCAAGTGATTGACACGTGATTCCCACGTGATTCCCACATGATTGACACGTGATTGACACGTGATTCCCACGTGATTATCACGTGATTCCCCCGTGACTCCAACGTGATTGACACGTGATATCCACGTGATTCCCACGTGAATGACACGTGATTCCCCCGTGATTCCCACGTGATTGACACGTGATCCCCACGTGATTCCCACGTGAATGACACGTGATTCCCACATGATTCCCACGTGATTGACACGTGATTACCATGTGATTCCCACGTGATTCCCACATGATTCCCACGTGATTGACACGTGATTACCATGTGATTCCCACGTGATTCCCACGTGATTCCCACTTGATTGACACGTGATTCCCATGTGATACCCACGTGAATCCCACGTGATTGACAGGTGATTCCCAAGAGATTCCCACGTGATGGAGACTTGATACAAACGTGATTCCCAAGCGATTCCCACGTGATTGACACGTGATTCAAACGTGATTACCATGTGATTCCCACGTGACTGACAAGTGATTCCCACGTGATTCCCAAGTGATTACCACGTGATTCCCACGTGAATGACACCTGATTCCCACGTGATTCCCACGTGATTCCAATGTGATTCCCTCGTGAATGACACGTGATACCCACGTGATTCCCAAGTGATTCCCACGTGATTGACACGTGATTCAAACGTGATTACCATGTGATTCCCACGTGATTGACATGTGATTCCCAACTGATTCCCACGTGATTCCCACGCGATTGACACGTGATTCCCACGTGATTCCCACGTGATTCCCAAGAGACTGACAGGTGATTCCCACGTGATTGACACGTGATTCCCATGTGATTCCGACCTGATTGACACGTGATTACCACGTGATTACCACGTGAATGACACGTGATTCCCACGTGATTGACACGTGATTCCATGTGATTCCCACGTGATTCCCACGTGATTGACAGGTGATTTCCACGTGATTCCCAAGCGATTCCCACGTGATTGACACGTGATTCCCATGTAATTCACACGTGATTGACACATGATTCCCACGTGATTTCCAAGTGATTCCCACGTGATTCCCATGTGACTCTGTCGTGTTTCCCACGTGATTGACACGTGATTCACACGTGATTCCCTCATCATTTACACGTGAATCCAAGGTGATTCCCAGGTGATTGACACGTGAGTCCCACGTGATTCCCACGTGATTGAAACATGATTCCCACGTGATTCCCATGTGATTCCCACGTGATTCCCACGTTTTTGACACGTGAATCCCACGTGATTGACACATGATTCCCACGTGATTCCCACGTGATTGACACGTGATTACCATGTGATTCCCAAGTGATTCCAACGTGATTGACACGTGATTCCCACGTGATTGACACGTGATTGACTCGTGATTCCCACGTGATTATCACGTGATTCCCCCGTGACTCCCACGTGATTGACACGTGATACCCACGTGATTGCCACGTGAATGACACGTGATTCCCACGTGATTCCCACGTGATTCCCACGTGATTGAGACGTCATTCCCACGTGATTCCCACGTGATTGAAACCTGATTCCCACGTGAATTCCTCGTGATTTCCACGTGATCCCCACGTGATGCCGAAGTGATTCCCACGTGAATGACACGTGATTCCCACGTGATTCCCACGTGATTCCCACGTGATTGACACGTGATTCCCCCGTGATTCCCACGTGATTGACACGTGATTCCCACGTGATTATCACGTGATTCCCCCGTGACTCCCACGTGATACCCATGTGATTCCCACGTGATTCCCACGTGATTGACACGTGATTCCCACGTGATTGACACGTGATTCCCACGTGATTGACACGTGATTCCCACGTGATTCCCACATGATTGACACGTGATTGACACGTGATTCCCACGTGATTATCACGTGATTCCCCCGTGACTCCAACGTGATTGACACGTGATATCCACGTGATTCCCACGTGAATGACACGTGATTCCCATGTGATGCCCACGTGATTCCCACGTGATTGACACTTGATTCCCACGTGATCCCCACGTGATTCCAACGTGATTACCACATGATTCTCACGTGATTCCCACGTGATTGACACCTGATTCCCACGTGAATACCTCGTGATTTCCACGTGATCCCCACGTGATGCCGAAGTGATTCCCACGTGAATGACACGTGATTCCCACGTGATTCCCACGTGATTCCCACGTGATTGACACGTGATTCCCCCTTGATTCCCACGTGATTGACATGTGATTCCCACGTGATTATCACGTGATTCCCCCGTGACTCCCACGTGATACCCATGTGATTCCCACGTGATTCCCACGTGATTGACACGTGATTCCCACGTGATTGACACGTGATTCCCACGTGATTCCCAAGTGATTGACACGTGATTCCCACGTGATTCCCACATGACTGACACGTGATTGACACGTGATTGCCACGTGATTATCACGTGATTCCCCCGTGACTCCAACGTGATTGACACGTGATATCCACGTGATTCCCACGTGAATGACACGTGATTCCCATGTGATGCCCACGTGATTCCCACGTGATTGACACTTGATTCCCACGTGATCCCCACGTGATTCCAACGTGATTACCACATGATTCTCACGTGATTCCCACGTGATTGACACCTGATTCCCACGTGAATCCCTCGTGATTTCCAAGTGATCCCCACGTGATGCCCACGTGATTCCCACGTGAATGACAAGTGATTCCCACGTGATTCCCACGTGATTCCCACGTGATTGACATGTGATTCCCACGTTATTGACACGTGATTCCCACGTGATTCCCACGTGATTGACACGTGATTGACACGTGATTCCCACGTGTTTGTCAGGTGATTCCCAACTGATTCCCACGTGATCCCCACGTGATTGACACGTGATTCTCACGTGATTCCCACGTGATTCCCACGAGATTGAAACCTGATTCCCACGTGAATTCCTCGTGATTTCCACATGATCCCCACGTGATGCCGAAGTGATTCCCACGTGAATGACACGTGATTCCCACGTGATTCCCACGTGATTCCCACGTGATTGACACGTGATTCCCCCGTGATTCCCCGTGATTGACACGTGATTCCCACGTGATTATCACGTGATTCCCCCGTGACTCCCACGTGATACCCATGTGATTCCCACGTGATTCCCACGTGATTGACACGTGATTCCCACGTGATTGACACGTGATTCCCACGTGATTCCCACGTGATTGACACGTGATTCCCACGTGATTCCCACATGATTGACACGTGATTGACACGTGATTCCCACGTGATTATCACGTGATTCCCCCATGACTCCAACGTGATTGACACGTGATATCCACGTGATTCCCACGTGAATGACACGTGATTCCCATGTGATGCCCACGTGATTCCCACGTGATTGACACTTGATTCCCACGTGATCCCCTCGTGATTCCAACGTGATTACCACATGATTCTCACGTGATTCCCACGTGATTGACACCTGATTCCCACGTGAATCCCTCGTGATTTCCAAGTGATCCCCACGTGATGCCCACGTGATTCCCACGTGAATGACAAGTGATTCCCACGTGATTCCCACGTGATTGACATGTGATTCCCACGTTATTGACACGTGATTCCCACGTGATTCCCACGTGATTGACACGTGATTGACACGTGATTCCCACGTGTTTGTCAGGTGATTCCCAACTGATTCCCACGTGATCCCCACGTGATTGACACGTGATTCCCACGTGATTCCCACGTGATTGAGACATGACTCACACGTGATTCCCACGTGATTATCACGTGATTCCCCCGACTCTCCCACGTGATTGACACGTGATACCCACGTGATTCCCACGTGAATGACACGTGATTCCCACGTGATTCCCACGTGATTCCTACGTGATTGACACGTGATTCCCACGTGATTACCACGTGATTTACACGTGATTCCCACGTGATTCCCACGTGATTGACACATGATTTCCACGTGATTCCCATATGATTCCCACGTGATTGACAAATGATTTCCACGTGATTTTGACGTGATTCCTACGAGACTGACAGGTGATTCCTACGTGATTGACACGTGATTCCCACGTGATTCCCACGTGATTGACACGTGATTCCCACGTGATTCCCACGTGAATGACACGTGATTCCCACGTGATTCCCACGTGATTGACACGTGATTCCCATGTGATTCCCACGTGATTCCCACGTGATTTCCAAGTGATTCCCACGTGATTCCCATGTGATTCCGTCGTGTTTCCCACGTGATTGTCACGTGATTCCCACGAGATTCCCACGTGATTGACATGTGATTCCCATGTGATTCCCACGTGATTGACACGTGATTCCCACGTGATTGACACGTGATTCCCACGTGATTCCCACGTGATTGACACCTGATTTCCACGTGAATCCTACGTGATTCCCAGTGATTGACACGTGATTCCCTCGTGATTCCCACATGATTGACACGTGATAAAAACGAGATTCCCACGTGATTCCCAAGTGATTGACACGTGATTCCCACGTGATTCACTCGTGATTGTCACGTGATTACCACATGATTCCCACGTGATTGACACGTGATTCCCACGTGATTCCCACATGATTGACACGTGATTGACACGTGATTCCCACGTGATTATCACGTGATTCCCCCGTGACTCCAACGTGATTGACACGTGATACCCACGTGATTCCCACGTGAATGACACGTGATTCCCAAGTGATTCCCACGTGATTCCCATGTGATTGATACGTGATTCCCACGTGATCCCCAAGTGATTCCAACGTGATTACCACATGATTCTCACGTGATTCCCACGTGATTGACACCTGATTGCCACGTGAATCCCTCGTGATTTCCACGTGATCCCCACGTGATGCCCACGTGATTCCCACGTGAATGACAAGTGATTCCCACGTGATTCCCACGTGATTCCCACGTGATTGACATGTGATTCCCACGTGATTGACACGTGATTCCCACGTGATTCCCACGTGATTGACACGTGATTGACACGTGATTCCCACGTGATTCCCACGTGTTTGACAGGTGATTCCCAACTGATTCCCACGTGATTCCCACGTGATTGACACGTGACTCCCACTTGATTCCCACCTGATTGAGACATGACTGACATGTGATTCCCACGTGACTATCACGTGATTCCCCCGTGACTCCCACGTGATTGACACGTGATACCCACGTGATTCCTACGTGATTGACACGTGATTCCCACGTGATTTCCACGTGATTTACACGTGATTCCCACGTGATTCCCACGTGATTGACACATGATTTCCACGTGATTCCCACGTGATTGACACATGATTTCCACGTGATTCCCACGTGATTCCCACGTGATTGACAAATGATTTCCACGTGATTTCCACGTGATTCCCACGAGACTGACAGGTGATTCCTACGTGATTGACACGTGATTCCCACGTGATTCCCACGTGTTTGACACGAGATTCCCACGTGATTCCCACGTGAATGACACGTGATTCCCACGTGATTCCCACGTGATTGACACGTGATTCTCACCCGACTCCCACGTGATTCCCCCGTGATTTACAGGTGAATTCCAGGTGATTCCCAGGTGATTGACACGTGAGTCCCACGTGATTCCCACGTGATTGGAACATGATTCCCACGTGATTCCCATGTGATTCCCACGTGATTCCCACGTGATTGACACGTGATTCCCACTTGATTGACACGTGATTCCCACGTGATTCCCACGTGATTGACACGTGATTCCCACGTGATTCCCACGTGATTCCCACGTGATTGACACGTGATTCCCACGTGATTACCACGTGATTGACACGTGATTCCCACGTGATTCCCACGTGATTGACACCTGATTTCCACGTGATTCCCACGTGATTCCCAGTGATTGACACGTGATTCCCTCGTGATTCCCACATGATTGCCACGTGATAAAAACGTGATTCCCACGTGATTCCCACGTAATTGACACGTGATTCCCACGTGATTCACTCGTGATTGTCACGTGATTCCCACATGATTCCCACGTGATTGACATGTGATTCCCACGTGATTCCCATGTGATTCTATCGTGATTCCTATGTGATTCCCTCGTGATTCCCACGTGATTGCCACGTGATTCTCTCGTGATTCCCTCGTGATTGCCACATGATTCTCTCGTGATTCCCATGTGATTCCCACGTGAATCCCACGTGATTGACAAGTGATTCCCACCTGACTCCCTCGAGATTCTCACGTGATTGACACTTGATTCCCACGTGATTCCCAAGTGATTGACACGTGATAAAAACGTGATTCCTGCGTGATTCCCACGTAATTGACACGTGATTCCCACGTGATTCACTCGTGATTGTCACGTGATTCCCACATGATTCCCACGTGTTTGACATGTGATTCCCACGTGATTGCCACGTGATTCTCTCGTGATTCCCATGTGATTCCCACGTGAATCCCACATGATTGACAAGTGATTCCCACCTGACTCCCACGAGATTCTCACGTGATTGACACTTGATTCCCACGTGATTCCCAAGTGATTGACACGTGATTCTGACGTGATTCCCACGTGATTCCCAGTGATTGACACGTGATTCCATCCTGATTCCCACGTGATTGACACGTGATACAAAAGTGATTCCCACGTGATTCCCACGTGATTGACACATGATTCCCACGTGAATCACTCGTGATTGACACGTGATTCCCACGTGATTCTCTCGTGAATCCCACGAGATTGCCACGTGATTCTCTCGTGATTCCCAAGTGATTCCCACGTGATTCCCACGTGATTGACAAGTGATTCCCACCTGACTCCCACGAGATTCCCAACTGATTGACACGTGATTCCCACGTGATTCCCACGTGATTGACACGTGATTTTGACGTGATTCCCACGTGATTCCCAGGTGATTGACACGTGATTCCCCCGTGATTCCCACGTGATTGACACGTGATCCCCACGTGATTCCCACGTGAATGACACGTGATTCCCACATGATTCCCACGTGATTGACACGTGATTACCATGTGATTCCCACGTGATTCCCACGTGATTGACACGTGATTCCCATGTGATACCCACGTGAATCCCACGTGATTGACAGGTGATTCCCTAGAGATTCCCACGTGATGGAGGCTTGATACAAACGTGATTCCCAAGTGATTCCCACGTGATTGACACGTGATTCAAACGTGATTACCATGTGATTCCCACGTGACTGACACGTGATTCCCACGTGATTCCCAAGTGATTACCACGTGATTCCCACGTGAATGACACCTGATTCCCACGTGATTCCCACGTGATTACAATGTGATTCCCTCGTGAATGACACGTGATTCCCATGTGATTCTCAAGTGATTCCCACGTGATTCCCACGTGATTGACATGTGATTCCCAACTGATTCCCACGTGATTCCCACGCGATTGACACGTGATTCCCACGTGATTCCCACGTGATTCCCACGAGACTGACAGGTGATTCCCACGTGATTGACACGTGATTCCCACGTGATTCCCACGTGATTGACACGTGATTACCACGTGATTACCACGTGAATGACACGTGATTCCCACGTGATTGACACGTGATTCCATGTGATTCCCACGTGATTCCCATGTGATTGACAGGTGATTTCCACGTGATTCCCAAGCGATTCCCACGTGATTGACACGTGATTCCCACGTGATTCACTCGTGATTGTCACGTGATTCCCACATGATTCCCACGTGTTTGACATGTGATTCCCACGTGATTGCCACGTGATTCTCTCGTGATTCCCATGTGATTCCCACGTGAATCCCACGTGATTGACAAGTGATTCCCACCTGACTCCCACGAGATTCTCACGTGATTGACACTTGATTCCCACGTGATTCCCAAGTGATTGACACGTGATTCTGACGTGATTCCCACGTGATTCCCAGTGATTGACACGTGATTCCATCCTGATTCCCACGTGATTGACACGTGATACAAAAGTGATTCCCACGTGATTCCCACGTGATTGACACATGATTCCCACGTGAATCACTCGTGATTGACACGTGATCCCCAAGTGATTCCCTCGTGAATCCCACGTGATTGCCACGTGATTCCCACGTGACTGACACGTGATTACCATGTGATTCCCACGTGATTCCCACGTGATTGACACGTGATTCCCATGTGATACCCACGTGAATCCCACGTGATTCCCATGTGACTCTGTCGTGTTTCCCTCGTGATTGACACGTGAATCCCACGTGATTCCCACGTGATTGAAACATGATTCCCACGTGATTCCCATGTGATTCCCACGTGATTGACAAGTGATTCCCACGTGATTGACACGTGATTCCCACGTGATTCCCACGTGATTGACACGTGGTTACCATGTGATTCCCAAGTGATTACAACGTGATTGACACGTGATTCCCACGTGATTGACACGTGATTGACTCGTGATTCCCACGTAATTATCACGTGCTTCCCCCGTGATTCCCACGTGATTGACACGTGATACCCACGTGATTCCCACGTGAATGACACGTGATTCCCACGTGATTCCCACGTGATTCCCAGGTGATTGAGACGTGATTCCCACGTGATTCCCACGTGTTTGACACATGATTACCACGTGATTCTCACGTGATTCCCACGTGATTCCCACGAGATTGAAACCTGATTCCCACGTGAATCCCTCGTGATTTCCACGTGATCCCCACGTGATGCCGAAGTGATTCCCTCGTGAATGACACGTGATTCCCACGTGATTCCCACGTGATTCCCACGTGATTGACACGTGATTCCCACGTGATTCCCATGTGATTGAGAGGTGATTCCCACCCGATTCCCACGTGATTCCCACGTGATTGACACGTGATTCCCACGTAATTCCCACGTGATTGACAAGTGATTCCCACGTGATTATCACGTGATTCCCCCGTGACTCCCACGTGATTCCCATGTGATTCCCACGTGATTCCCATGTGATTGACACGTGATTCCCACGTGATTGACACGTGATTCCCACGTGATTGACACGTGATTCCCACGTGATTCCCACGTGATTGACACGTGATTGACACGTGATTCCCACGTGATTATCAGTTGATTCCCCCGTGACTCCAACGTGATTGACACGTGATACCCACGTGATTCCCACGTGATTGACACGTGATTCCCACGTGATTCCCACGTGATTGACACGTGATTGACACGTGATTCCCACGTGATTATCACGTGATTCCCCCGTGACTCCAACGTGATTGACACGTGATACCCACGTGATTCCCACGTGATTGACACGTGATTCCCACGTGATTGACACTTGATTCCCACGTGATCCCCACGTGATTCCAACGTGATTACCACATGATTCTCACGTGATTCCCACGTGATTGACACCTGATTCCCACGTGAATCCCTCGTGATTTCCAAGTGATCCCCACGTGATGCCCACGTGATTCCCACGTGAATGACAAGTGATTCCCACGTGATTCCCACGTGATTCCCACGTGATTGACATGTGATTCCCACGTGATTGACACGTGATTCCCACGTGATTCCCACGTGATTGACACGTGATTGACACGTGATTCCCAAGTGATTCCCACGTGTTTGACAGGTGATTCCCAACTGATTCCCACGTGATCCCCACGTGATTGACACGTGATTCCCACTTGATTCCCACGTGATTGAGACATGACTCACACGTGATTCCCACGTGATTATCACGTGATTCCCCCGTGACTCCCACGTGATTGACACGTGATACACACGTGATTACCACGTGATTTACAAGTGATTCCCACGTGATTCTCACGTGATTGACACATGATTTCCACGTGATTCCCACGTGATTCCCACGTGATTGACAAATGATTTCCACGTGATTCCCACTTGATTCCCACGTGATTGAGACATGACTCACACGTGAATGACACGTGATTCCCACGTGATTCCCACGCGATTCCTACGTGATTGACATGTGATTCCCACGTGATTACCACGTGATTTACAAGTGATTCCCACGTGATTCCCACGTGATTGACACATGATTTCCACGTGATTCCCACGTGATTCCCACGTGATTGACAAATGATTTCCACGTGATTCCCACGTGATTGGAACATGATTCCCATGTGATTCCCACGTGATTCCCTCGTGATTGACACGTGATTCCCACGTGATTGACACGTGATTCCCACGTGATTCCCACGTGATTGACACGTGATTCCCACGTGATTCCCATGTGATTCCACGTGATTGACACGTGATTCCCACGTGATTGACACGTGATTCCCACGTGATTGACACCTGATTTCCACGTGATTCCCACGTGATTCCCAGTGATTGACACGTGATTCCCTCGTGATTCCCACATGATTGACACGTGATATATACGTGATTCCCACGTGATTCCCACGTAATTGACACGTGATTCCCACGTGATTCACTCGTGATTGTCACGTGATTCCCACATGATTCCCACGTGATTGACATGTGATTCCCACGTGATTCCCATGTGATTCTCTCGTGATTCCCATGTGATTCCCACGAGATTCCCACGTGATTGCCACGTGATTCTCTCGTGATTCCCACGTGATTGCCACGTGATTCTCTCGTGATTGCCATGTGATTCCCAAGTGAATCCCACGTGATTGACAAGAGATTCCCACCTGACTCCCACGAGATTCTCACGTTATTGACACTTGATTCCCACGTGATTCCCAAGTGATTGACACGTGATAAAAACGTGATTCCCACGTGATTACCACGTAATTGACACGTGATTCCCACGTGATTCACTCGTGATTGTCACGTGATTCCCACATGATTCCCACGTGATTGACATGTGATTCCCACGTGATTCCCATGTGATTCTCTCGTGATTCCCATGTGATTCCCACGTGATTCCCACGTGATTGCCATGTGATTCTCTCGTGATTCCCACGTGATTGCCACATGATTCTCTCGTGATTCCCATGTGATTCCCACGTGAATCCCACGTGATTGACAAGTGATTCCCACCTGACTCCCACGAGATTCTCACGTGATTGACACTTGATTCCCACATGATTCCCAAGTGATTGACACGTGATTCTGACGTGATTCCCATGAGATTCCCAGTGATTGACACGTGATTCCCTCCTGATTCCCACGTGATTGACACGTGATACAAAAGTGATTCCCACGTGATTCCCATGTGATTGACACATGATTCCCACGTGAATCACTCGTGATTGACACGTGATTCCCACGTGATTCTCTCGTGAATCCCACGTGATTGCCACGTGATTCTCTAGTGATTCCCAAGTGATTCCCACGTGATTTCCACGTGATTGACAAGTGATTCCCACCTGACTTCCACGAGATTCCCAACTGATTGCCACGTGATTCTCAAGTGATTCCCACGTGATTGACACGTGATTTTGACGTGATTCCCACGTGATTCCCACGTGACTCCCATGTGATTCCCACGTGATTTACGCATGATTCCCACGTGATTCCCACGTGATTCCCACGTGATTCCCACGTGATTGACACGTGATTCCCACCTTATTCCCACGTGATTCCCACGGGATTGACTCGTGATTCCCACGTGATTCCCACGTGATTGATATGTCATTCCCACGTGATTCCCACGTGATTGACACGTGATTCCCACGTGATTCCCACATGATTCCCACGTGATTCCCAAATGATTCCCACGTGATGTCCACGTGATGCCCACGTGATTGACACGTGATTCCCACATGATACCCACGTGATTGAAACATGATTCCAGCGTGATTCCCACGTGATTGGCGCGTGATTCCCATGTGATTCCCACGTGACTCCCACGTGATTCCCACGTGATAGCCACGTGATTCCCACGTGATTCCCACATGATTGACACGTGATTCCCACGTGATTGACACGTGATTCACACGTGATTGACACGTGATTCCCACGTGATTCAAAAGTGATTCCGACGTGATTCCAACGTGATTTAGAAGTGATTCTCAAATGATTCCCACGTGATGTCCACGTGATGCCCACGTGATAGACACGTGATTCCCACATGATTCCCACGTGATTGAAACGTGATTCCAGCGTGATTCCCACGTGATTGGCGCGTGATTCCCATGTGATTCCCACGTGACTCCCACGTGATTCCCACGTGATAGACACGTGATTCCCACGTGATTCCCACGTGATTGATATGTCATTCCCACGTGATTCCCCCGTGATTGACACGTGATTCCCACATGATTCCCACGTGATTCCCAAATGATTCCCACGTGATGTCCACGTGATGCCCACGTGATTGACACGTGATTCCCACATGATTCCCACGTGATTGAAACGTGATTCCAGCGTGATTCCCACGTGATTGGCGCGTGATTCCCACGTGATTCCCACCTGACAACAACGTGATTCCCAAGTAATTGACATGTGATTCCTACGTGATTCCCACGTGATTGACTCGTGATTCCCATATGATTCCCACGTGATTCCAACATGATTGATACGTGATTCAAACGTGATTCCCACGTGATTGACACGTGATTCCCACGTGATTGACACGTGATTCACACGTGATTTACACGTGATTCCCACGTGATTCAAAAGTGATTCCGACGTGATTCCAACGTGATTTACAAGTGATTCCCAAATGATTCCCGTGTGATACCCATGTGATGCCCACCTGACTGACACGTGATTCCTACGTGATTCCCTCGTGATTGGCACGTTATTCCCACGTGATTCCTACGTGATTACCACGTGATTCCCACGTTATTCCCAAGTGACTCCCATGTGATTCCCACGTGATTGACGCATGATTCCCACGTGACTCCCACGTGATTGACGCATGATTCCCACGTGATTCCCAAGTGATTCCCACGTGATTCCCACGGGATTGACACTTGATTCCCACGTGATTCCCACCTGATTGACACATGATTCCCACGTGACTCCAACTTGATTCCCACGTAATTGTCATGTGATTCCCACGTGATTCCCACGTGATTGACTCCTGATTCCCATATGATTCCCACGTGATTCCAACGTGATTGCCACGTGATTCCCACGTGATTGACACGTGATATCCACGTGATTCCCACTTGATTCTCACATGATTGACACGTGATTGACACATGATTCCCACGTGAATCCCACGTGATTCCCATGTGATTCCCACGTGATTGACACGTGATTCCCACCTTATTCCCACGTGATTCCCAAGGGATTGAAATGTCATTCCCACGTGATTGCCACGTGATTCAAACTTGATTGACATGTGTTTCCCACGTGATTGACAAGTGATTCCCACGTAATTCCCACGTGATTCCCACGAGATTCCCACGTGATTCCCACGTGATTCCCCCGTGATTGGCACGAGATTCCCACATGATTGGCACAAGATTCCGAGGTAATTCCCACGTGATTCCCACGTGATTGACACGTAATTCCCACGTGACTCCCACGTGATTGACACGTGATTCCCACGTGATTCCCACGTGATACCCAAGTGATTGGCACGAGATTCCAACGTAATTCCCACGTGATTCCCACGTGATTGACACGTAATACCAACGTGTTTCCCACGTGATTGACGCATGATTCCCACGTGATTCCCACGTGATTGACACGTGATTCCCACGAGATTCCCACGTGATTCTCACGTAATTCCCACGTGATTGACACGTGATTCCCACGTGATTATCACGTGATTCCTATGTGATTCCCAAGAGATTGACACGTGATTCCCACGTGCTTCCCACGTGATTCCCACGTTATTCCCAAGTGATTGACACATGATTCCAACGTGATTCCCAAGTGATTCCCTCGTGATTGACACGTGATTCCCACGTGATTCAAAAGTGATTCCCACGTGATTGCAACGTGATTGACACGTGATTTCGAAATGATTCCCGTGTGAAAGCCATGTGAGGCCCACGTGATTGACACGTGATTCCTACGTGATTCCCTCGTGATTGACACGTGATTCCAACATGATTCCCACGTGATTGACACGTTATTCCCACGTGATTCCTACTTGATTACCACGTGATTCCCACATTATTCCCACGTGACTCCCATGTGATTCCCACGTGATTGATGCATGATTTCCACGTGATTCCCAAGTGATTCCTACGTGATTCCCACGTGATTGACACGTGATTCCCACCTTATTCCCACGTGACTCCCACGGGATTGACTCATGATTCCCACGTGATTCCCACTTAATTGACACGTGATGTCCACGTGATTCCCACTTGACTCTCACATGACTGACACGTGATTGACACGTGATTCCCACGTGAATCCCACGTGATTCCCATGTGATTCCCACGTGATTGACACATGATTCCCACCTTATTCCCACGTGAGTCCCAAGGGATTGAAATGTCTTTCCCACGTGATTGCCACGTGATTCAAACTTGATTGACATGTGATTCCCACGTAAATCCCTCGTGATTCCCACGAGATTCCCACGTGATTCCCACGTGATTCCCACGTGATTGGCATGAGATTCCCACGTGATTGGCACGAGATTCCGACGTGATTCCCACGTGATTCCCACGTGATTCCCACGTGATTCCCACGTGATTCCCACGTGATTCTCACGTGATTCCCACCTGATTCCCACGTGATTCCCACGTGATTGACACGTAATTCCCACGTGATTCCCACGTGATTGACGCATGATTCCCACATGATTCCCACGTGATTGACACGTGATTCCAACGTGATTCTCACGTAATTCCCAAGTGATTGACACGTGATTCCCACGTGATTATCACGTGATTCCCATGTGATTCCCAAGTGACTGACACGTGATTCCCACGTGCTTCCCACGTGATTCCCACGTTATTCCCAAGTGATTGACACATGATTCCAACGTGATTCCCAAGTGATTCCCACGTGATTGACACGTGATTCCCACGTGATTGACACGTGATTCCCACGTGATTCTCACGTGATTCCCACGTGATTCCCACGAGATTGAAACCTGATTCCCACGTGAATTCCTCGTGATTTCCACGTGATCCCCACGTGATGCCGAAGTGATTCCCACGTGAATGACACGTGATTCCCACGTGATTCCCACGTGATTCCCACGTGATTGACACGTGATTCCCCCGTGATTCCCACGTGATTGACACGTGATTGACACGTGATTCCCACGTGATTATCACGTGATTCCCACGTGATTGACACGTGATTCCCACGTGATTCCCACGTGAATGACACGTGATTCCCACATGATTCCCACGTGATTGACACGTGATTACCATGTGATTCCCACGTGATTGACACGTGATTCCCATGTGATACCCACGTGAATCCCACGTGATTGACAGGTGATTCCCTAGAGATTCCCACGTGATGGAGGCTTGATACAAACGTGATTCCCAAGTGATTCCCACGTGATTGACACGTGATTCAAACGTGATTACCATGTGATTCCCACGTGACTGACACGTGATTCCCACGTGATTCCCAAGTGATTACCACGTGATTCCCACGTGAATGACACCTGATTCCCACGTGATTCCCACGTGATTACAATGTGATTCCCTCGTGAATGACACGTGATTCCCATGTGATTCTCAAGTGATTCCCACGTGATTCCCACGTGATTGACATGTGATTCCCAACTGATTCCCACGTGATTCCCACGCGATTGACACGTGATTTCCACGTGATTCCCACGTGATTCCCACGAGACTGACAGGTGATTCCCACGTGATTGACACGTGATTCCCACGTGATTCCCACGTGATTGACACGTGATTACCACGTGATTACCACGTGAATGACACGTGATTCCCACGTGATTGACACGTGATTCCATGTGATTCCCACGTGATTCCCATGTGATTGACAGGTGATTTCCACGTGATTCCCAAGCGATTCCCACGTGATTGACACGTGATTCCCACGTGATTCACTCGTGATTGTCACGTGATTCCCACATGATTCCCACGTGTTTGACATGTGATTCCCACGTGATTGCCACGTGATTCTCTCGTGATTCCCATGTGATTCCCACGTGAATCCCACGTGATTGACAAGTGATTCCCACCTGACTCCCACGAGATTCTCACGTGATTGACACTTGATTCCCACGTGATTCCCAAGTGATTGACACGTGATTCTGACGTGATTCCCACGTGATTCCCAGTGATTGACACGTGATTCCATCCTGATTCCCACGTGATTGACACGTGATACAAAAGTGATTCCCACGTGATTCCCACGTGATTGACACATGATTCCCACGTGAATCACTCGTGATTGACACGTGATCCCCAAGTGATTCCCTCGTGAATCCCACGTGATTGCCACGTGATTCCCACGTGACTGACACGTGATTACCATGTGATTCCCACGTGATTCCCACGTGATTGACACGTGATTCCCATGTGATACCCACGTGAATCCCACGTGATTCCCATGTGACTCCGTCGTGTTTCCCTCGTGATTGACACGTGAATCCCACGTGATTCCCACGTGATTGAAACATGATTCCCACGTGATTCCCATGTGATTCCCACGTGATTGACAAGTGATTCCCACGTGATTGACACGTGATTCCCACGTGATTCCCACGTGATTGACACGTGGTTACCATGTGATTCCCAAGTGATTACAACGTGATTGACACGTGATTCCCACGTGATTGACACGTGATTGACTCGTGATTCCCACGTAATTATCACGTGCTTCCCCCGTGATTCCCACGTGATTGACACGTGATACCCACGTGATTCCCACGTGAATGACACGTGATTCCCACGTGATTCCCACGTGATTCCCAGGTGATTGAGACGTGATTCCCACGTGATTCCCACGTGTTTGACACATGATTACCACGTGATTCTCACGTGATTCCCACGTGATTCCCACGAGATTGAAACCTGATTCCCACGTGAATCCCTCGTGATTTCCACGTGATCCCCACGTGATGCCGAAGTGATTCCCTCGTGAATGACACGTGATTCCCACGTGATTCCCACGTGATTCCCACGTGATTGACACGTGATTCCCACGTGATTCCCATGTGATTGAGAGGTGATTCCCACCCGATTCCCACGTGATTCCCACGTGATTGACACGTGATTCCCACGTAATTCCCACGTGATTGACAAGTGATTCCCACGTGATTATCACGTGATTCCCCCGTGACTCCCACGTGATTCCCATGTGATTCCCACGTGATTCCCATGTGATTGACACGTGATTCCCACGTGATTGACACGTGATTCCCACGTGATTGACACGTGATTCCCACGTGATTCCCACGTGATTGACACGTGATTGACACGTGATTCCCACGTGATTATCAGTTGATTCCCCCGTGACTCCAACGTGATTGACACGTGATACCCACGTGATTCCCACGTGATTGACACGTGATTCCCACGTGATTCCCACGTGATTGACACGTGATTGACACGTGATTCCCACGTGATTATCACGTGATTCCCCCGTGACTCCAACGTGATTGACACGTGATACCCACGTGATTCCCACGTGATTGACACGTGATTCCCACGTGATTGACACTTGATTCCCACGTGATCCCCACGTGATTCCAACGTGATTACCACATGATTCTCACGTGATTCCCACGTGATTGACACCTGATTCCCACGTGAATCCCTCGTGATTTCCAAGTGATCCCCACGTGATGCCCACGTGATTCCCACGTGAATGACAAGTGATTCCCACGTGATTCCCACGTGATTCCCACGTGATTGACATGTGATTCCCACGTGATTGACACGTGATTCCCACGTGATTCCCACGTGATTGACACGTGATTGACACGTGATTCCCAAGTGATTCCCACGTGTTTGACAGGTGATTCCCAACTGATTCCCACGTGATCCCCACGTGATTGACACGTGATTCCCACTTGATTCCCACGTGATTGAGACATGACTCACACGTGATTCCCACGTGATTATCACGTGATTCCCCCGTGACTCCCACGTGATTGACACGTGATACACACGTGATTACCACGTGATTTACAAGTGATTCCCACGTGATTCTCACGTGATTGACACATGATTTCCACGTGATTCCCACGTGATTCCCACGTGATTGACAAATGATTTCCACGTGATTCCCACTTGATTCCCACGTGATTGAGACATGACTCACACGTGAATGACACGTGATTCCCACGTGATTCCCACGCGATTCCTACGTGATTGACATGTGATTCCCACGTGATTACCACGTGATTTACAAGTGATTCCCACGTGATTCCCACGTGATTGACACATGATTTCCACGTGATTCCCACGTGATTCCCACGTGATTGACAAATGATTTCCACGTGATTCCCACGTGATTGGAACATGATTCCCATGTGATTCCCACGTGATTCCCTCGTGATTGACACGTGATTCCCACGTGATTGACACGTGATTCCCACGTGATTCCCACGTGATTGACACGTGATTCCCACGTGATTCCCATGTGATTCCACGTGATTGACACGTGATTCCCACGTGATTGACACGTGATTCCCACGTGATTGACACCTGATTTCCACGTGATTCCCACGTGATTCCCAGTGATTGACACGTGATTCCCTCGTGATTCCCACATGATTGACACGTGATATATACGTGATTCCCACGTGATTCCCACGTAATTGACACGTGATTCCCACGTGATTCACTCGTGATTGTCACGTGATTCCCACATGATTCCCACGTGATTGACATGTGATTCCCACGTGATTCCCATGTGATTCTCTCGTGATTCCCATGTGATTCCCACGAGATTCCCACGTGATTGCCACGTGATTCTCTCGTGATTCCCACGTGATTGCCACGTGATTCTCTCGTGATTGCCATGTGATTCCCAAGTGAATCCCACGTGATTGACAAGAGATTCCCACCTGACTCCCACGAGATTCTCACGTTATTGACACTTGATTCCCACGTGATTCCCAAGTGATTGACACGTGATAAAAACGTGATTCCCACGTGATTACCACGTAATTGACACGTGATTCCCACGTGATTCACTCGTGATTGTCACGTGATTCCCACATGATTCCCACGTGATTGACATGTGATTCCCACGTGATTCCCATGTGATTCTCTCGTGATTCCCATGTGATTCCCACGTGATTCCCACGTGATTGCCATGTGATTCTCTCGTGATTCCCACGTGATTGCCACATGATTCTCTCGTGATTCCCATGTGATTCCCACGTGAATCCCACGTGATTGACAAGTGATTCCCACCTGACTCCCACGAGATTCTCACGTGATTGACACTTGATTCCCACATGATTCCCAAGTGATTGACACGTGATTCTGACGTGATTCCCATGAGATTCCCAGTGATTGACACGTGATTCCCTCCTGATTCCCACGTGATTGACACGTGATACAAAAGTGATTCCCACGTGATTCCCATGTGATTGACACATGATTCCCACGTGAATCACTCGTGATTGACACGTGATTCCCACGTGATTCTCTCGTGAATCCCACGTGATTGCCACGTGATTCTCTAGTGATTCCCAAGTGATTCCCACGTGATTTCCACGTGATTGACAAGTGATTCCCACCTGACTTCCACGAGATTCCCAACTGATTGCCACGTGATTCTCAAGTGATTCCCACGTGATTGACACGTGATTTTGACGTGATTCCCACGTGATTCCCACGTGACTCCCATGTGATTCCCACGTGATTTACGCATGATTCCCACGTGATTCCCACGTGATTCCCACGTGATTCCCACGTGATTGACACGTGATTCCCACCTTATTCCCACGTGATTCCCACGGGATTGACTCGTGATTCCCACGTGATTCCCACGTGATTGATATGTCATTCCCACGTGATTCCCACGTGATTGACACGTGATTCCCACGTGATTCCCACATGATTCCCACGTGATTCCCAAATGATTCCCACGTGATGTCCACGTGATGCCCACGTGATTGACACGTGATTCCCACATGATACCCACGTGATTGAAACATGATTCCAGCGTGATTCCCACGTGATTGGCGCGTGATTCCCATGTGATTCCCACGTGACTCCCACGTGATTCCCACGTGATAGCCACGTGATTCCCACGTGATTCCCACATGATTGACACGTGATTCCCACGTGATTGACACGTGATTCACACGTGATTGACACGTGATTCCCACGTGATTCAAAAGTGATTCCGACGTGATTCCAACGTGATTTAGAAGTGATTCTCAAATGATTCCCACGTGATGTCCACGTGATGCCCACGTGATAGACACGTGATTCCCACATGATTCCCACGTGATTGAAACGTGATTCCAGCGTGATTCCCACGTGATTGGCGCGTGATTCCCATGTGATTCCCACGTGACTCCCACGTGATTCCCACGTGATAGACACGTGATTCCCACGTGATTCCCACGTGATTGATATGTCATTCCCACGTGATTCCCCCGTGATTGACACGTGATTCCCACATGATTCCCACGTGATTCCCAAATGATTCCCACGTGATGTCCACGTGATGCCCACGTGATTGACACGTGATTCCCACATGATTCCCACGTGATTGAAACGTGATTCCAGCGTGATTCCCACGTGATTGGCGCGTGATTCCCACGTGATTCCCACCTGACAACAACGTGATTCCCAAGTAATTGACATGTGATTCCTACGTGATTCCCACGTGATTGACTCGTGATTCCCATATGATTCCCACGTGATTCCAACATGATTGATACGTGATTCAAACGTGATTCCCACGTGATTGACACGTGATTCCCACGTGATTGACACGTGATTCACACGTGATTTACACGTGATTCCCACGTGATTCAAAAGTGATTCCGACGTGATTCCAACGTGATTTACAAGTGATTCCCAAATGATTCCCGTGTGATACCCATGTGATGCCCACCTGACTGACACGTGATTCCTACGTGATTCCCTCGTGATTGGCACGTTATTCCCACGTGATTCCTACGTGATTACCACGTGATTCCCACGTTATTCCCAAGTGACTCCCATGTGATTCCCACGTGATTGACGCATGATTCCCACGTGACTCCCACGTGATTGACGCATGATTCCCACGTGATTCCCAAGTGATTCCCACGTGATTCCCACGGGATTGACACTTGATTCCCACGTGATTCCCACCTGATTGACACATGATTCCCACGTGACTCCAACTTGATTCCCACGTAATTGTCATGTGATTCCCACGTGATTCCCACGTGATTGACTCCTGATTCCCATATGATTCCCACGTGATTCCAACGTGATTGCCACGTGATTCCCACGTGATTGACACGTGATATCCACGTGATTCCCACTTGATTCTCACATGATTGACACGTGATTGACACATGATTCCCACGTGAATCCCACGTGATTCCCATGTGATTCCCACGTGATTGACACGTGATTCCCACCTTATTCCCACGTGATTCCCAAGGGATTGAAATGTCATTCCCACGTGATTGCCACGTGATTCAAACTTGATTGACATGTGTTTCCCACGTGATTGACAAGTGATTCCCACGTAATTCCCACGTGATTCCCACGAGATTCCCACGTGATTCCCACGTGATTCCCCCGTGATTGGCACGAGATTCCCACATGATTGGCACAAGATTCCGAGGTAATTCCCACGTGATTCCCACGTGATTGACACGTAATTCCCACGTGACTCCCACGTGATTGACACGTGATTCCCACGTGATTCCCACGTGATACCCAAGTGATTGGCACGAGATTCCAACGTAATTCCCACGTGATTCCCACGTGATTGACACGTAATACCAACGTGTTTCCCACGTGATTGACGCATGATTCCCACGTGATTCCCACGTGATTGACACGTGATTCCCACGAGATTCCCACGTGATTCTCACGTAATTCCCACGTGATTGACACGTGATTCCCACGTGATTATCACGTGATTCCTATGTGATTCCCAAGAGATTGACACGTGATTCCCACGTGCTTCCCACGTGATTCCCACGTTATTCCCAAGTGATTGACACATGATTCCAACGTGATTCCCAAGTGATTCCCTCGTGATTGACACGTGATTCCCACGTGATTCAAAAGTGATTCCCACGTGATTGCAACGTGATTGACACGTGATTTCGAAATGATTCCCGTGTGAAAGCCATGTGAGGCCCACGTGATTGACACGTGATTCCTACGTGATTCCCTCGTGATTGACACGTGATTCCAACATGATTCCCACGTGATTGACACGTTATTCCCACGTGATTCCTACTTGATTACCACGTGATTCCCACATTATTCCCACGTGACTCCCATGTGATTCCCACGTGATTGATGCATGATTTCCACGTGATTCCCAAGTGATTCCTACGTGATTCCCACGTGATTGACACGTGATTCCCACCTTATTCCCACGTGACTCCCACGGGATTGACTCATGATTCCCACGTGATTCCCACTTAATTGACACGTGATGTCCACGTGATTCCCACTTGACTCTCACATGACTGACACGTGATTGACACGTGATTCCCACGTGAATCCCACGTGATTCCCATGTGATTCCCACGTGATTGACACATGATTCCCACCTTATTCCCACGTGAGTCCCAAGGGATTGAAATGTCTTTCCCACGTGATTGCCACGTGATTCAAACTTGATTGACATGTGATTCCCACGTAAATCCCTCGTGATTCCCACGAGATTCCCACGTGATTCCCACGTGATTCCCACGTGATTGGCATGAGATTCCCACGTGATTGGCACGAGATTCCGACGTGATTCCCACGTGATTCCCACGTGATTCCCACGTGATTCCCACGTGATTCCCACGTGATTCCCACGTGATTCTCACGTGATTCCCACCTGATTCCCACGTGATTCCCACGTGATTGACACGTAATTCCCACGTGATTCCCACGTGATTGACGCATGATTCCCACATGATTCCCACGTGATTGACACGTGATTCCAACGTGATTCTCACGTAATTCCCAAGTGATTGACACGTGATTCCCACGTGATTATCACGTGATTCCCATGTGATTCCCAAGTGACTGACACGTGATTCCCACGTGCTTCCCACGTGATTCCCACGTTATTCCCAAGTGATTGACACATGATTCCAACGTGATTCCCAAGTGATTCCCACGTGATTGACACGTGATTCCCACGTGATTGACACGTGATTCCCACGTGATTCTCACGTGATTCCCACGTGATTCCCACGAGATTGAAACCTGATTCCCACGTGAATTCCTCGTGATTTCCACGTGATCCCCACGTGATGCCGAAGTGATTCCCACGTGAATGACACGTGATTCCCACGTGATTCCCACGTGATTCCCACGTGATTGACACGTGATTCCCCCGTGATTCCCACGTGATTGACACGTGATTGACACGTGATTCCCACGTGATTATCACGTGATTCCCACGTGATTGACACGTGATTCCCACGTGATTCCCACGTGAATGACACGTGATTCCCACGTGATTCCCACGTGATTGACACGTGATCCCCACGTGATTCCCACGTGAATGACACGTGATTCCCACATGATTCCCACGTGATTGACACGTGATTACCATGTGATTCCCACGTGATTCCCACGTGATTGACACGTGATTCCCCCGTGATTCCCACGTGATTGACACGTGATCCCCACGTGATTCCCACGTGAATGACACGTGATTCCCACATGATTCCCACGTGATTGACACGTGATTACCATGTGATTCCCACGTGATTCCCACATGATTCCCACGTGATTGACACGTGATTACCATGTGATTCCCACGTGATTCCCACGTGATTCCCACGTGATTGACACGTGATTCCCATGTGATACCCACGTGAATCCCACGTGATTGACAGGTGATTCCCAAGAGATTCCCACGTGATGGAGACTTGATACAAACGTGATTCCCAAGTGATTCCCACGTGATTGACACGTGATTCAAACGTGATTACCATGTGATTCCCACGTGACTGACAAGTGATTCCCACGTGATTCCCAAGTGATTACCACGTGATTCCCACGTGAATGACACCTGATTCCCACGTGATTCCCACGTGATTCCAATGTGATTCCCTCGTGAATGACACGTGATACCCACGTGATTCCCAAGTGATTCCCACGTGATTGACACGTGATTCAAACGTGATTACCATGTGATTCCCACGTGATTGACATGTGATTCCCAACTGATTCCCACGTGATTCCCACGCGATTGACACGTGATTCCCACATGATTCCCACGTGATTCCCAAGAGACTGACAGGTGATTCCCACGTGATTGACACGTGATTCCCACGTGATTCCGACCTGATTGACACGTGATTACCACGTGATTACCACGTGAATGACACGTGATTCCCACGTGATTGACACGTGATTCCATGTGATTCCCACGTGATTCCCACGTGATTGACAGGTGATTTCCACGTGATTCCCAAGCGATTCCCACGTGATTGACACGTGATTCCCATGTAATTCACACGTGATTGACACATGATTCCCACGTGATTTCCAAGTGATTCCCACGTGATTCCCATGTGACTCTGTCGTGTTTCCCACGTGATTGACACGTGATTCACACGTGATTCCCTCGTCATTTACACGTGAATCCAAGGTGATTCCCAGGTGATTGACACGTGAGTCCCACGTGATTCCCACGTGATTGAAACATGATTCCCACGTGATTCCCATGTGATTCCCACGTGATTCCCACTTTTTTGACACGTGAATCCCACGTGATTGACACATGATTCCCACGTGATTCCCACGTGATTGACACGTGATTACCATGTGATTCCCAAGTGATTCCAACGTGATTGACACGTGATTCCCACGTGATTGACACGTGATTGACTCGTGATTCCCACGTGATTATCACGTGATTCCCCCGTGACTCCCACGTGATTGACACGTGATACCCACGTGATTGCCACGTGAATGACACGTGATTCCCACGTGATTCCCACGTGATTCCCACGTGATTGAGACGTCATTCCCACGTGATTCCCACGTGATTGAAACCTGATTCCCACGTGAATTCCTCGTGATTTCCACGTGATCCCCACGTGATGCCGAAGTGATTCCCACGTGAATGACACGTGATTCCCACGTGATTCCCACGTGATTCCCACGTGATTGACACGTGATTCCCCCGTGATTCCCACGTGATTGACACGTGATTCCCACGAGATTATCACGTGATTCCCCCGTGACTCCCACGTGATACCCATGTGATTCCCACGTGATTCCCACGTGATTGACACGTGATTCCCACGTGATTGACACGTGATTCCCACGTGATTGACACGTGATTCCCACGTGATTCCCATATGATTGACACGTGATTGACACTTGATTCCCACGTGATTATCACGTGATTCCCCCGTGACTCCAACGTGATTGACACGTGATATCCACGTGATTCCCACGTGAATGACACGTGATTCCCATGTGATGCCCACGTGATTCCCACGTGATTGACACTTGATTCCCACGTGATCCCCACGTGATTCCAACGTGATTACCACATGATTCTCACGTGATTCCCACGTGATTGACACCTGATTCCCACGTGAATCCCTCGTGATTTCCACGTGATCCCCACGTGATGCTGAAGTGATTCCCACGTGAATGACACGTGATTCCCACGTGATTCCCACGTGATTCCCACGTGATTGACACGTGATTCCCCCTTGATTCCCACGTGATTGACATGTGATTCCCACGTGATTATCACGTGATTCCCCCGTGACTCCCACGTGATACCCATGTGATTCCCACGTGATTCCCACGTGATTGACACGTGATTCCCACGTGATTGACACGTGATTCCCACGTGATTCCCAAGTGATTGACACGTGATTCCCACGTGATTCCCACATGATTGACACGTGATTGACACGTGATTCCCACGTGATTATCACGTGATTCCCCCGTGACTCCAACGTGATTGACACGTGATATCCACGTGATTCCCACGTGAATGACACGTGATTCCCCCGTGAATCCCACGTGATTGACACGTGATCCCCACGTGATTCCCACGTGAATGACACGTGATTCCCACATGATTCCCACGTGATTGACACGTGATTACCATGTGATTCCCACGTGATTCCCACATGATTCCCACGTGATTGACACGTGATTACCATGTGATTCCCACGTGATTCCCACGTGATTCCCACTTGATTGACACGTGATTCCCATGTGATACCCACGTGAATCCCACGTGATTGACAGGTGATTCCCAAGAGATTCCCACGTGATGGAGACTTGATACAAACGTGATTCCCAAGCGATTCCCACGTGATTGACACGTGATTCAAACGTGATTACCATGTGATTCCCACGTGACTGACAAGTGATTCCCACGTGATTCCCAAGTGATTACCACGTGATTCCCACGTGAATGACACCTGATTCCCACGTGATTCCCACGTGATTCCAATGTGATTCCCTCGTGAATGACACGTGATACCCACGTGATTCCCAAGTGATTCCCACGTGATTGACACGTGATTCAAACGTGATTACCATGTGATTCCCACGTGATTGACATGTGATTCCCAACTGATTCCCACGTGATTCCCACGCGATTGACACGTGATTCCCACGTGATTCCCACGTGATTCCCAAGAGACTGACAGGTGATTCCCACGTGATTGACACGTGATTCCCATGTGATTCCGACCTGATTGACACGTGATTACCACGTGATTACCACGTGAATGACACGTGATTCCCACGTGATTGACACGTGATTCCATGTGATTCCCACGTGATTCCCACGTGATTGACAGGTGATTTCCACGTGATTCCCAAGCGATTCCCACGTGATTGACACGTGATTCCCATGTAATTCACACGTGATTGACACATGATTCCCACGTGATTTCCAAGTGATTCCCACGTGATTCCCATGTGACTCTGTCGTGTTTCCCACGTGATTGACACGTGATTCACACGTGATTCCCTCATCATTTACACGTGAATCCAAGGTGATTCCCAGGTGATTGACACGTGAGTCCCACGTGATTCCCACGTGATTGAAACATGATTCCCACGTGATTCCCATGTGATTCCCACGTGATTCCCACGTTTTTGACACGTGAATCCCACGTGATTGACACATGATTCCCACGTGATTCCCACGTGATTGACACGTGATTACCATGTGATTCCCAAGTGATTCCAACGTGATTGACACGTGATTCCCACGTGATTGACACGTGATTGACTCGTGATTCCCACGTGATTATCACGTGATTCCCCCGTGACTCCCACGTGATTGACACGTGATACCCACGTGATTGCCACGTGAATGACACGTGATTCCCACGTGATTCCCACGTGATTCCCACGTGATTGAGACGTCATTCCCACGTGATTCCCACGTGATTGAAACCTGATTCCCACGTGAATTCCTCGTGATTTCCACGTGATCCCCACGTGATGCCGAAGTGATTCCCACGTGAATGACACGTGATTCCCACGTGATTCCCACGTGATTCCCACGTGATTGACACGTGATTCCCCCGTGATTCCCACGTGATTGACACGTGATTCCCACGTGATTATCACGTGATTCCCCCGTGACTCCCACGTGATACCCATGTGATTCCCACGTGATTCCCACGTGATTGACACGTGATTCCCACGTGATTGACACGTGATTCCCACGTGATTGACACGTGATTCCCACGTGATTCCCACATGATTGACACGTGATTGACACGTGATTCCCACGTGATTATCACGTGATTCCCCCGTGACTCCAACGTGATTGACACGTGATATCCACGTGATTCCCACGTGAATGACACGTGATTCCCATGTGATGCCCACGTGATTCCCACGTGATTGACACTTGATTCCCACGTGATCCCCACGTGATTCCAACGTGATTACCACATGATTCTCACGTGATTCCCACGTGATTGACACCTGATTCCCACGTGAATACCTCGTGATTTCCACGTGATCCCCACGTGATGCCGAAGTGATTCCCACGTGAATGACACGTGATTCCCACGTGATTCCCACGTGATTCCCACGTGATTGACACGTGATTCCCCCTTGATTCCCACGTGATTGACATGTGATTCCCACGTGATTATCACGTGATTCCCCCGTGACTCCCACGTGATACCCATGTGATTCCCACGTGATTCCCACGTGATTGACACGTGATTCCCACGTGATTGACACGTGATTCCCACGTGATTCCCAAGTGATTGACACGTGATTCCCACGTGATTCCCACATGATTGACACGTGATTGACACGTGATTCCCACGTGATTATCACGTGATTCCCCCGTGACTCCAACGTGATTGACACGTGATATCCACGTGATTCCCACGTGAATGACACGTGATTCCCATGTGATGCCCACGTGATTCCCACGTGATTGACACTTGATTCCCACGTGATCCCCACGTGATTCCAACGTGATTACCACATGATTCTCACGTGATTCCCACGTGATTGACACCTGATTCCCACGTGAATCCCTCGTGATTTCCAAGTGATCCCCACGTGATGCCCACGTGATTCCCACGTGAATGACAAGTGATTCCCACGTGATTCCCACGTGATTCCCACGTGATTGACATGTGATTCCCACGTTATTGACACGTGATTCCGACGTGATTCCCACGTGATTGACACGTGATTGACACGTGATTCCCACGTGTTTGTCAGGTGATTCCCAACTGATTCCCACGTGATCCCCACGTGATTGACACGTGATTCTCACGTGATTCCCACGTGATTCCCACGAGATTGAAACCTGATTCCCACGTGAATTCCTCGTGATTTCCACATGATCCCCACGTGATGCCGAAGTGATTCCCACGTGAATGACACGTGATTCCCACGTGATTCCCACGTGATTCCCACGTGATTGACACGTGATTCCCCCGTGATTCCCCGTGATTGACACGTGATTCCCACGTGATTATCACGTGATTCCCCCGTGACTCCCACGTGATACCCATGTGATTCCCACGTGATTCCCACGTGATTGACACGTGATTCCCACGTGATTGACACGTGATTCCCACGTGATTCCCACGTGATTGACACGTGATTCCCACGTGATTCCCACATGATTGACACGTGATTGACACGTGATTCCCACGTGATTATCACGTGATTCCCCCATGACTCCAACGTGATTGACACGTGATATCCACGTGATTCCCACGTGAATGACACGTGATTCCCATGTGATGCCCACGTGATTCCCACGTGATTGACACTTGATTCCCACGTGATCCCCTCGTGATTCCAACGTGATTACCACATGATTCTCACGTGATTCCCACGTGATTGACACCTGATTCCCACGTGAATCCCTCGTGATTTCCAAGTGATCCCCACGTGATGCCCACGTGATTCCCACGTGAATGACAAGTGATTCCCACGTGATTCCCACGTGATTCCCACGTGATTGACATGTGATTCCCACGTTATTGACACGTGATTCCCACGTGATTCCCACGTGATTGACACGTGATTGACACGTGATTCCCACGTGTTTGTCAGGTGATTCCCAACTGATTCCCACGTGATCCCCACGTGATTGACACGTGATTCCCACGTGATTCCCACGTGATTGAGACATGACTCACACGTGATTCCCACGTGATTATCACGTGATTCCCCCGACTCTCCCACGTGATTGACACGTGATACCCACGTGATTCCCACGTGAATGACACGTGATTCCCACGTGATTCCCACGTGATTCCTACGTGATTGACACGTGATTCCCACGTGATTACCACGTGATTTACACGTGATTCCCACGTGATTCCCACGTGATTGACACATGATTTCCACGTGATTCCCATATGATTCCCACGTGATTGACAAATGATTTCCACGTGATTTTGACGTGATTCCTACGAGACTGACAGGTGATTCCTACGTGATTGACACGTGATTCCCACGTGATTCCCACGTGATTGACACGTGATTCCCACGTGATTCCCACGTGAATGACACGTGATTCCCACGTGATTCCCACGTGATTGACACGTGATTCCCATGTGATTCCCACGTGATTCCCACGTGATTTCCAAGTGATTCCCACGTGATTCCCATGTGACTCCGTCGTGTTTCCCACGTGATTGTCACGTGATTCCCACGAGATTCCCACGTGATTGACATGTGATTCCCATGTGATTCCCACGTGATTGACACGTGATTCCCACGTGATTGACACGTGATTCCCACGTGATTCCCACGTGATTGACACCTGATTTCCACGTGAATCCTACGTGATTCCCAGTGATTGACACGTGATTCCCTCGTGATTCCCACATGATTGACACGTGATAAAAACGAGATTCCCACGTGATTCCCAAGTGATTGAAACGTGATTCCCACGTGATTCACTCGTGATTGTCACGTGATTACCACATGATTCCCACGTGATTGACACGTGATTCCCACGTGATTCCCACATGATTGACACGTGATTGACACGTGATTCCCACGTGATTATCACGTGATTCCCCCGTGACTCCAACGTGATTGACACGTGATACCCACGTGATTCCCACGTGAATGACACGTGATTCCCAAGTGATTCCCACGTGATTCCCATGTGATTGATACGTGATTCCCACGTGATCCCCAAGTGATTCCAACGTGATTACCACATGATTCTCACGTGATTCCCACGTGATTGACACCTGATTGCCACGTGAATCCCTCGTGATTTCCACGTGATCCCCACGTGATGCCCACGTGATTCCCACGTGAATGACAAGTGATTCCCACGTGATTCCCACGTGATTCCCACGTGATTGACATGTGATTCCCACGTGATTGACACGTGATTCCCACGTGATTCCCACGTGATTGACACGTGATTGACACGTGATTCCCACGTGATTCCCACGTGTTTGACAGGTGATTCCCAACTGATTCCCACGTGATTCCCACGTGATTGACACGTGACTCCCACTTGATTCCCACCTGATTGAGACATGACTGACATGTGATTCCCACGTGACTATCACGTGATTCCCCCGTGACTCCCACGTGATTGACACGTGATACCCACGTGATTCCTACGTGATTGACACGTGATTCCCACGTGATTTCCACGTGATTTACACGTGATTCCCACGTGATTCCCACGTGATTGACACATGATTTCCACGTGATTCCCACGTGATTGACACATGATTTCCACGTGATTCCCACGTGATTCCCACGTGATTGACAAATGATTTCCACGTGATTTCCACGTGATTCCCACGAGACTGACAGGTGATTCCTACGTGATTGACACGTGATTCCCACGTGATTCCCACGTGTTTGACACGAGATTCCCACGTGATTCCCACGTGAATGACACGTGATTCCCACGTGATTCCCACGTGATTGACACGTGATTCTCACCCGACTCCCACGTGATTCCCCCGTGATTTACAGGTGAATTCCAGGTGATTCCCAGGTGATTGACACGTGAGTCCCACGTGATTCCCACGTGATTGGAACATGATTCCCACGTGATTCCCATGTGATTCCCACGTGATTCCCACGTGATTGACACGTGATTCCCACTTGATTGACACGTGATTCCCACGTGATTCCCACGTGATTGACACGTGATTCCCACGTGATTCCCACGTGATTCCCACGTGATTGACACGTGATTCCCACGTGATTACCACGTGATTGACACGTGATTCCCACGTGATTCCCACGTGATTGACACCTGATTTCCACGTGATTCCCACGTGATTCCCAGTGATTGACACGTGATTCCCTCGTGATTCCCACATGATTGCCACGTGATAAAAACGTGATTCCCACGTGATTCCCACGTAATTGACACGTGATTCCCACGTGATTCACTCGTGATTGTCACGTGATTCCCACATGATTCCCACGTGATTGACATGTGATTCCCACGTGATTCCCATGTGATTCTATCGTGATTCCTATGTGATTCCCTCGTGATTCCCACGTGATTGCCACGTGATTCTCTCGTGATTCCCTCGTGATTGCCACATGATTCTCTCGTGATTCCCATGTGATTCCCACGTGAATCCCACGTGATTGACAAGTGATTCCCACCTGACTCCCTCGAGATTCTCACGTGATTGACACTTGATTCCCACGTGATTCCCAAGTGATTGACACGTGATAAAAACGTGATTCCTGCGTGATTCCCACGTAATTGACACGTGATTCCCACGTGATTCACTCGTGATTGTCACGTGATTCCCACATGATTCCCACGTGTTTGACATGTGATTCCCACGTGATTGCCACGTGATTCTCTCGTGATTCCCATGTGATTCCCACGTGAATCCCACATGATTGACAAGTGATTCCCACCTGACTCCCACGAGATTCTCACGTGATTGACACTTGATTCCCACGTGATTCCCAAGTGATTGACACGTGATTCTGACGTGATTCCCACGTGATTCCCAGTGATTGACACGTGATTCCATCCTGATTCCCACGTGATTGACACGTGATACAAAAGTGATTCCCACGTGATTCCCACGTGATTGACACATGATTCCCACGTGAATCACTCGTGATTGACACGTGATTCCCACGTGATTCTCTCGTGAATCCCACGAGATTGCCACGTGATTCTCTCGTGATTCCCAAGTGATTCCCACGTGATTCCCACGTGATTGACAAGTGATTCCCACCTGACTCCCACGAGATTCCCAACTGATTGACACGTGATTCCCACGTGATTCCCACGTGATTGACACGTGATTTTGACGTGATTCCCACGTGATTCCCAGGTGATTGACACGTGATTCCCCCGTGATTCCCACGTGATTGACACGTGATCCCCACGTGATTCCCACGTGAATGACACGTGATTCCCACATGATTCCCACGTGATTGACACGTGATTACCATGTGATTCCCACGTGATTCCCACGTGATTGACACGTGATTCCCATGTGATACCCACGTGAATCCCACGTGATTGACAGGTGATTCCCTAGAGATTCCCACGTGATGGAGGCTTGATACAAACGTGATTCCCAAGTGATTCCCACGTGATTGACACGTGATTCAAACGTGATTACCATGTGATTCCCACGTGACTGACACGTGATTCCCACGTGATTCCCAAGTGATTACCACGTGATTCCCACGTGAATGACACCTGATTCCCACGTGATTCCCACGTGATTACAATGTGATTCCCTCGTGAATGACACGTGATTCCCATGTGATTCTCAAGTGATTCCCACGTGATTCCCACGTGATTGACATGTGATTCCCAACTGATTCCCACGTGATTCCCACGCGATTGACACGTGATTCCCACGTGATTCCCACGTGATTCCCACGAGACTGACAGGTGATTCCCACGTGATTGACACGTGATTCCCACGTGATTCCCACGTGATTGACACGTGATTACCACGTGATTACCACGTGAATGACACGTGATTCCCACGTGATTGACACGTGATTCCATGTGATTCCCACGTGATTCCCATGTGATTGACAGGTGATTTCCACGTGATTCCCAAGCGATTCCCACGTGATTGACACGTGATTCCCACGTGATTCACTCGTGATTGTCACGTGATTCCCACATGATTCCCACGTGTTTGACATGTGATTCCCACGTGATTGCCACGTGATTCTCTCGTGATTCCCATGTGATTCCCACGTGAATCCCACGTGATTGACAAGTGATTCCCACCTGACTCCCACGAGATTCTCACGTGATTGACACTTGATTCCCACGTGATTCCCAAGTGATTGACACGTGATTCTGACGTGATTCCCACGTGATTCCCAGTGATTGACACGTGATTCCATCCTGATTCCCACGTGATTGACACGTGATACAAAAGTGATTCCCACGTGATTCCCACGTGATTGACACATGATTCCCACGTGAATCACTCGTGATTGACACGTGATCCCCAAGTGATTCCCTCGTGAATCCCACGTGATTGCCACGTGATTCCCACGTGACTGACACGTGATTACCATGTGATTCCCACGTGATTCCCACGTGATTGACACGTGATTCCCATGTGATACCCACGTGAATCCCACGTGATTCCCATGTGACTCCGTCGTGTTTCCCTCGTGATTGACACGTGAATCCCACGTTATTCCCACGTGATTGAAACATGATTCCCACGTGATTCCCATGTGATTCCCACGTGATTGACAAGTGATTCCCACGTGATTGACACGTGATTCCCACGTGATTCCCACGTGATTGACACGTGGTTACCATGTGATTCCCAAGTGATTACAACGTGATTGACACGTGATTCCCACGTGATTGACACGTGATTGACTCGTGATTCCCACGTAATTATCACGTGCTTCCCCCGTGATTCCCACGTGATTGACACGTGATACCCACGTGATTCCCACGTGAATGACACGTGATTCCCACGTGATTCCCACGTGATTCCCAGGTGATTGAGACGTGATTCCCACGTGATTCCCACGTGTTTGACACATGATTACCACGTGATTCTCACGTGATTCCCACGTGATTCCCACGAGATTGAAACCTGATTCCCACGTGAATCCCTCGTGATTTCCACGTGATCCCCACGTGATGCCGAAGTGATTCCCTCGTGAATGACACGTGATTCCCACGTGATTCCCACGTGATTCCCACGTGATTGACACGTGATTCCCACGTGATTCCCATGTGATTGAGAGGTGATTCCCACCCGATTCCCACGTGATTCCCACGTGATTGACACGTGATTCCCACGTAATTCCCACGTGATTGACAAGTGATTCCCACGTGATTATCACGTGATTCCCCCGTGACTCCCACGTGATTCCCATGTGATTCCCACGTGATTCCCATGTGATTGACACGTGATTCCCACGTGATTGACACGTGATTCCCACGTGATTGACACGTGATTCCCACGTGATTCCCACGTGATTGACACGTGATTGACACGTGATTCCCACGTGATTATCAGTTGATTCCCCCGTGACTCCAACGTGATTGACACGTGATACCCACGTGATTCCCACGTGATTGACACGTGATTCCCACGTGATTCCCACGTGATTGACACGTGATTGACACGTGATTCCCACGTGATTATCACGTGATTCCCCCGTGACTCCAACGTGATTGACACGTGATACCCACGTGATTCCCACGTGATTGACACGTGATTCCCACGTGATTGACACTTGATTCCCACGTGATCCCCACGTGATTCCAACGTGATTACCACATGATTCTCACGTGATTCCCACGTGATTGACACCTGATTCCCACGTGAATCCCTCGTGATTTCCAAGTGATCCCCACGTGATGCCCACGTGATTCCCACGTGAATGACAAGTGATTCCCACGTGATTCCCACGTGATTCCCACGTGATTGACATGTGATTCCCACGTGATTGACACGTGATTCCCACGTGATTCCCACGTGATTGACACGTGATTCCCAAGTGATTCCCACGTGTTTGACAGGTGATTCCCAACTGATTCCCACGTGATCCCCACGTGATTGACACGTGATTCCCACTTGATTCCCACGTGATTGAGACATGACTCACACGTGATTCCCACGTGATTATCACGTGATTCCCCCGTGACTCCCACGTGATTGACACGTGATACACACGTGATTACCACGTGATTTACAAGTGATTCCCACGTGATTCTCACGTGATTGACACATGATTTCCACGTGATTCCCACGTGATTCCCACGTGATTGACAAATGATTTCCACGTGATTCCCACTTGATTCCCACGTGATTGAGACATGACTCACACGTGAATGACACGTGATTCCCACGTGATTCCCACGCGATTCCTACGTGATTGACATGTGATTCCCACGTGATTACCACGTGATTTACAAGTGATTCCCACGTGATTCCCACGTGATTGACACATGATTTCCACGTGATTCCCACGTGATTCCCACGTGATTGACAAATGATTTCCACGTGATTCCCACGTGATTGGAACATGATTCCCATGTGATTCCCACGTGATTCCCTCGTGATTGACACGTGATTCCCACGTGATTGACACGTGATTCCCACGTGATTCCCACGTGATTGACACGTGATTCCCACGTGATTCCCATGTGATTCCACGTGATTGACACGTGATTCCCACGTGATTGACACGTGATTCCCACGTGATTGACACCTGATTTCCACGTGATTCCCACGTGATTCCCAGTGATTGACACGTGATTCCCTCGTGATTCCCACATGATTGACACGTGATATATACGTGATTCCCACGTGATTCCCACGTAATTGACACGTGATTCCCACGTGATTCACTCGTGATTGTCACGTGATTCCCACATGATTCCCACGTGATTGACATGTGATTCCCACGTGATTCCCATGTGATTCTCTCGTGATTCCCATGTGATTCCCACGAGATTCCCACGTGATTGCCACGTGATTCTCTCGTGATTCCCACGTGATTGCCACGTGATTCTCTCGTGATTGCCATGTGATTCCCAAGTGAATCCCACGTGATTGACAAGAGATTCCCACCTGACTCCCACGAGATTCTCACGTTATTGACACTTGATTCCCACGTGATTCCCAAGTGATTGACACGTGATAAAAACGTGATTCCCACGTGATTACCACGTAATTGACACGTGATTCCCACGTGATTCACTCGTGATTGTCACGTGATTCCCACATGATTCCCACGTGATTGACATGTGATTCCCACGTGATTCCCATGTGATTCTCTCGTGATTCCCATGTGATTCCCACGTGATTCCCACGTGATTGCCATGTGATTCTCTCGTGATTCCCACGTGATTGCCACATGATTCTCTCGTGATTCCCATGTGATTCCCACGTGAATCCCACGTGATTGACAAGTGATTCCCACCTGACTCCCACGAGATTCTCACGTGATTGACACTTGATTCCCACATGATTCCCAAGTGATTGACACGTGATTCTGACGTGATTCCCATGAGATTCCCAGTGATTGACACGTGATTCCCTCCTGATTCCCACGTGATTGACACGTGATACAAAAGTGATTCCCACGTGATTCCCATGTGATTGACACATGATTCCCACGTGAATCACTCGTGATTGACACGTGATTCCCACGTGATTCTCTCGTGAATCCCACGTGATTGCCACGTGATTCTCTAGTGATTCCCAAGTGATTCCCACGTGATTTCCACGTGATTGACAAGTGATTCCCACCTGACTTCCACGAGATTCCCAACTGATTGACACGTGATTCTCAAGTGATTCCCACGTGATTGACACGTGATTTTGACGTGATTCCCACGTGATTCCCACGTGACTCCCATGTGATTCCCACGTGATTTACGCATGATTCCCACGTGATTCCCACGTGATTCCCACGTGATTCCCACGTGATTGACACGTGATTCCCACCTTATTCCCACGTGATTCCCACGGGATTGACTCGTGATTCCCACGTGATTCCCACGTGATTGATATGTCATTCCCACGTGATTCCCACGTGATTGACACGTGATTCCCACGTGATTCCCACATGATTCCCACGTGATTCCCAAATGATTCCCACGTGATGTCCACGTGATGCCCACGTGATTGACACGTGATTCCCACATGATACCCACGTGATTGAAACATGATTCCAGCGTGATTCCCACGTGATTGGCGCGTGATTCCCATGTGATTCCCACGTGACTCCCACGTGATTCCCACGTGATAGCCACGTGATTCCCACGTGATTCCCACATGATTGACACGTGATTCCCACGTGATTGACACGTGATTCACACGTGATTGACACGTGATTCCCACATGATTCAAAAGTGATTCCGACGTGATTCCAACGTGATTTAGAAGTGATTCTCAAATGATTCCCACGTGATGTCCACGTGATGCCCACGTGATAGACACGTGATTCCCACATGATTCCCACGTGATTGAAACGTGATTCCAGCGTGATTCCCACGTGATTGGCGCGTGATTCCCATGTGATTCCCACGTGACTCCCACGTGATTCCCACGTGATAGACACGTGATTCCCACGTGATTCCCACGTGATTGATATGTCATTCCCACGTGATTCCCCCGTGATTGACACGTGATTCCCACATGATTCCCACGTGATTCCCAAATGATTCCCACGTGATGTCCACGTGATGCCCACGTGATTGACACGTGATTCCCACATGATTCCCACGTGATTGAAACGTGATTCCAGCGTGATTCCCACGTGATTGGCGCGTGATTCCCACGTGATTCCCACCTGACAACAACGTGATTCCCAAGTAATTGACATGTGATTCCTACGTGATTCCCACGTGATTGACTCGTGATTCCCATATGATTCCCACGTGATTCCAACATGATTGATACGTGATTCAAACGTGATTCCCACGTGATTGACACGTGATTCCCACGTGATTGACACGTGATTCACACGTGATTTACACGTGATTCCCACGTGATTCAAAAGTGATTCCGACGTGATTCCAACGTGATTTACAAGTGATTCCCAAATGATTCCCGTGTGATACCCATGTGATGCCCACCTGACTGACACGTGATTCCTACGTGATTCCCTCGTGATTGGCACGTTATTCCCACGTGATTCCTACGTGATTACCACGTGATTCCCACGTTATTCCCAAGTGACTCCCATGTGATTCCCACGTGATTGACGCATGATTCCCACGTGACTCCCACGTGATTGACGCATGATTCCCACGTGATTCCCAAGTGATTCCCACGTGATTCCCACGGGATTGACACTTGATTCCCACGTGATTCCCACCTGATTGACACATGATTCCCACGTGACTCCAACTTGATTCCCACGTAATTGTCATGTGATTCCCACGTGATTCCCACGTGATTGACTCCTGATTCCCATATGATTCCCACGTGATTCCAACGTGATTGCCACGTGATTCCCACGTGATTGACACGTGATATCCACGTGATTCCCACTTGATTCTCACATGATTGACACGTGATTGACACATGATTCCCACGTGAATCCCACGTGATTCCCATGTGATTCCCACGTGATTGACACGTGATTCCCACCTTATTCCCACGTGATTCCCAAGGGATTGAAATGTCATTCCCACGTGATTGCCACGTGATTCAAACTTGATTGACATGTGTTTCCCACGTGATTGACAAGTGATTCCCACGTAATTCCCACGTGATTCCCACGAGATTCCCACGTGATTCCCACGTGATTCCCCCGTGATTGGCACGAGATTCCCACATGATTGGCACAAGATTCCGAGGTAATTCCCACGTGATTCCCACGTGATTGACACGTAATTCCCACGTGACTCCCACGTGATTGACACGTGATTCCCACGTGATTCCCACGTGATTCCCAAGTGATTGGCACGAGATTCCAACGTAATTCCCACGTGATTCCCACGTGATTGACACGTAATACCAACGTGTTTCCCACGTGATTGACGCATGATTCCCACGTGATTCCCACGTGATTGACACGTGATTCCCACGAGATTCCCACGTGATTCTCACGTAATTCCCACGTGATTGACACGTGATTCCCACGTGATTATCACGTGATTCCTATGTGATTCCCAAGAGATTGACACGTGATTCCCACGTGCTTCCCACGTGATTCCCACGTTATTCCCAAGTGATTGACACATGATTCCAACGTGATTCCCAAGTGATTCCCTCGTGATTGACACGTGATTCCCACGTGATTCAAAAGTGATTCCCACGTGATTGCAACGTGATTGACACGTGATTTCGAAATGATTCCCGTGTGAAAGCCATGTGAGGCCCACGTGATTGACACGTGATTCCTACGTGATTCCCTCGTGATTGACACGTGATTCCAACATGATTCCCAAGTGATTGACACGTTATTCCCACGTGATTCCTACTTGATTACCACGTGATTCCCACATTATTCCCACGTGACTCCCATGTGATTCCCACGTGATTGATGCATGATTTCCACGTGATTCCCAAGTGATTCCTACGTGATTCCCACGTGATTGACACGTGATTCCCACCTTATTCCCACGTGACTCCCACGGGATTGACTCATGATTCCCACGTGATTCCCACTTAATTGACACGTGATGTCCACGTGATTCCCACTTGACTCTCACATGACTGACACGTGATTGACACGTGATTCCCACGTGAATCCCACGTGATTCCCATGTGATTCCCACGTGATTGACACATGATTCCCACCTTATTCCCACGTGAGTCCCAAGGGATTGAAATGTCTTTCCCACGTGATTGCCACGTGATTCAAACTTGATTGACATGTGATTCCCACGTAAATCCCTCGTGATTCCCACGAGATTCCCACGTGATTCCCACGTGATTCCCACGTGATTGGCATGAGATTCCCACGTGATTGGCACGAGATTCCGACGTGATTCCCACGTGATTCCCACGTGATTCCCACGTGATTCCCACGTGATTCCCACGTGATTCCCACGTGATTCTCACGTGATTCCCACCTGATTCCCACGTGATTCCCACGTGATTGACACGTAATTCCCACGTGATTCCCACGTGATTGACGCATGATTCCCACATGATTCCCACGTGATTGACACGTGATTCCAACGTGATTCTCACGTAATTCCCAAGTGATTGACACGTGATTCCCACGTGATTATCACGTGATTCCCATGTGATTCCCAAGTGACTGACACGTGATTCCCACGTGCTTCCCACGTGATTCCCACGTTATTCCCAAGTGATTGACACATGATTCCAACGTGATTCCCAAGTGATTCCCACGTGATTGACACGTGATTCCCACGTGATTGACACGTGATTCCCACGTGATTCCTACGTGATTGACACGTCATTCCCACGTGATTCCCATGTGATTCCCATGTGATTAACACGTGATTACTGGGTGATTCCCAAATGATTGTCACGTGATTCCCACGTGATTCCCACGGGATTCACACGTGATTCACACGTAATTCCATCGTGATTGACACGTGATTCCCACATGATTCCCACATTATTGACACGTGATTCGAACCTGATTCCCACGTGATTACCACGTGATTGCCCCGTGATTGACACGTGATTCCCACGTGATTCCCACGTGATTCCTATGGGATTGACACGTGATTCCCACATGATTCCCAAATGATTGTCACGTGATTCCCACGTGATTAACACGTGACTACCACATGATTCCCACGTGATTGACATGTGATTCCCACATGATTCCCACGTGATTTACACGTGATTCCTACGTGATTGACACGTGATTCCCACGTGATTCCCACGGGATTCCTATGGGATTGACACGTGATTCCCACGGTATTCCCACGTGATTCCCATATGATTCCAACGTGAATGACACGTGATTCCCAAATGATTCCCACGTGATGCCAACGTGTTTGACACGTCATTCCCACGTGATTCCAACTTGATTGACACGAGATTCCCATGTGATTTCCACGTGATTAAATGTGATTCCAACGATATTCCCACGTGATTGATACGTGATTCCCAAGTGATTCCCACGTGATTCCCACGTGATTGGCACGAGATTCCCACATGATTGGCACGAGATTCCGACGTAATTCCCATGTGATTCCCACGTGATTGACACGTAATTCCCACGTGACTCCCACGTGATTGACACGTGATTCCCACGTGATTGCCACGTGATTCCCACGTGATTCCCACGTGATTGGCACGAGATTCCGACGTAATTCCCACGTTGTTCCCAAGTGATTGACACGTAATTCCCACGTGCTTCCCACGTGATTGACGCATGATTCCCACGCGATTCCCACGTGATTGACACGTGATTCCCACGTGACTCCCACGTGATTCCCACGTGATTGGCGCATGAATCCCACGTGATTCCCACGTGATTGACACGTGATTCCCACGTGATTCCCACGTGATTCCTCTGGGATTGACACGTGATTCCCACGTGACTCCCACGTGATTCCCACGTGATTGGCGCATGATTCCCACGTGATTCCCACGTGTTTAACACGTGATTCCCACGTGATTCCCATGTGATTGACACGTGATTCCCACGTGATTCCCACGTGTTTCCACGTGATTGACCCATGATACCCACGTGATTCCGACGTGATTCCAACGTGATTGACACGTGAATCTCACGTGAATGACAGGAGATTCTCACGTGATTCCCACGTGATTCCCCCGTGATTGACACGTGATTTCCACGTGATTCCCATGTGATTACCACCTGATTTCCACGAGATTGCCAAGTGACTGCAATGTGATTCCCACATGATTGACGCATGATTCCCATGTGATTCCCACGTGATTCCCTCGTGGTTCACACGTGATTCCCACGTGATTCCCACGTGATTCCCACGTGATTGACACGTGATTCCCACGTGATTCCATTGTGATTGACATGTAAATCCCACGTGATTCCCACGTCATTCCCACGTGAATGATACGTGATTCCTACGTGATTCCCAAGTGGTTCCCTAGTGATTGACACGTGATTCCAATGTGATTACCACGTGAATTCCTCGTGATTGACACGTGATTCCCACATGATTCCCACGTGATTGACACGTGATTCCCACTTGATTCCCACGTGATTACCACGTGACACCCACATTATTCCCACGTGACTCCCATGTGATTCACACGTGATTGATGCATGATTCCCATGTGATTCCCACGTGATTGACACGTGATTCCCAAATGATAGACTTATGATCACCACTTGATTCCCACGTGATTCCATCGTGATTGACACGTGATTCCCACATGATTCCCACGTCATTGACATGTGATTCCCACTTGATTCCCACGTGATTCCCACTTAATTCCCACGTGATTCCCACGTGACTCCCACGTGATTCCCACGTGATTGACGCATGATTCCCTCGTGATTCCCACGTGATTGACACGTGATTCCCACGTGATTATAACGTGATTCCCATGTGATTCCCAAGTGATTGACACGTGATTCCCACGTGCTTCCCACGTGATTCCCACGTTATTCCCAAGTGATTGACACATGATTCCAACGTGATTCCCAAGTGATTCCCACGTGATTGACACGTGATACCCACGTGATTGACACGTGATTCCCACGTGATTCCTACGTGATTGACACGTCATTTCCACGTGATTCCCATGTGATTCCCACGTGATTAACACGTGATTCCCAGGGGATTCCCAAATGATTGTCACGTGATTCCCACGTGATTCCCACGTGATACACACGTGATTCACACGTAATTCCATCGTGATTGACACGTGATTCCCACATGATTCCCACGTTATTGACACGTGATTCGAACCTGATTCCCACGTGATTACCACGTGATTCCCATATGATTCCCACGTGATTCCCATGTGATTCCCACGTGATTAACACGTGATTCCCAGGGGATTCCCAAATGATTGTCACGTGATTCCCACGTGATTCCCACGTGATTCACACGTGATTCACACGTAATTCCATCGTGATTGACACGTGATTCCCACATGATTCCCACGTTATTGACACGTGATTCGAACCTGATTCCCACTTGATTCCCACGTGTTTCCATTATGATTCCCACCTGATTCCCACGGGATTGAAACGTGTTTCCCACGTGATTGAAACGTGATTCCCACGTGATTCAAAAGTGATTCCCACGTGATTCCAATATGATTGACACGTGATTCCCAAATGATTCCCTTGTGATACCCATGTGATGCCCACGTGATTGACACGTGATTCCCACATGATTCCCACGTGATTGACACGTTATTCCCTCGTGATTCCTACGTGATTACGTGATTCCCACGTTATTCCCACGTGACTCCCATGTGATTCCCACGTGATTTACGCATGATTCCCACGTGATTCCCACGTGATTCCCACGTGATTCCCACGTGATTGACACGTGATTCCCACCTTATTCCCACGTGATTCCCACGGGATTGACTCGTGATTCCCACGTGATTCCCACGTGATTGATATGTCATTCCCACGTGATTCCCACGTGATTGGCACGTGATTCCCACGTGATTCCCACATGATTCCCACGTGATTCCCAAATGATTCCCACGTGATGTCCACGTGATGCCCACGTGATTGACACGTGATTCCCACATGATTCCCACGTGATTGAAACGTGATTCCAGCGTGATTCCCACGTGATTGGCGCGGGATTCCCATGTGATTACCACGTGACTCCCACGTGATTCCCACGTGATAGACACGTGATTCCCACGTGATTCCCACGTGACAACAACGTGATTCCCACGTAACTGACATGTGATTCCTATGTGATTCCCACATGATTGACTCGTGATTCCCATATGATTCCCACGTGATTCCAACATGATTGACACGTGATTCCCATGTGATTCCCACGTGATTGACACGTGATTCACACGTGATTGACACGTGATTCACACGTGATTTACACGTGACTCCCACGTGATTCCCACGTGATTCCCACGTGATTGGCACGAGATTCCGACGTACTTCCCACGTGATTCCCACGTGATTGACACGTAATTCCCACGTGACTCCCACGTGATTGACACGTGATTCCCACGTGATTCCCACGTGATTGGCACGAGATTCCGACGTAATTCCCACGTGATTCCCACGTGATTGACACGTAATTCCCACGTGTTTCCCACGTGATTGACGCGTGATTCCCACGTGATTCCCACGTGATTGACACGTGATTCCCACGTGATTCCCACGTGATTCTCACGTAATTCCCACGTGATTGACACGTGATTCCCACGTGATTATCACGTGATTCCCATATGAATCCCAAGAGATTGACACGTGATTCCCACGTGCTTCCCACGTGATTCCCACGTTATTCCCAAGTGATTGACACATGATTCCAACGTGATTCCCAAGTGATTCCCTCGTGATTGACACGTGATTCCCACGTGATTCAAAAGTGATTCCCACGTGATTCCAACGTGATTGACACGTGATTCCCAAATGATTCCCGTGTGATACCCATGTGATGCCCACGTGATTGACACGTGATTCCTACGTGATTCCCTCGTGAGTGACATGTGATTCCCGCATGATTCCCACGTGATTGACACGTTATTCCCACGTGATTCCTACTTGATTACCACGTGATTCCCACATTATTCCCACGTGACTCCCATGTGATTCCCACGTGATTGATGCATGATTCCCACGTGATTTCCAAGTGATTCCTACGTGATTCCCACGTGATTGACACGTGATTCCCAACTTATTCCCACGTGATTCCCACGGGATTGACTCATGATTCCCACGTGATTCCCACGTGATTGACACGTGATGTCCACGTGATTCCCACTTGATTCTCACATGACTGACACGTGATTGACACGTGATTCCACGTGATTCCCACATGATTCCCACGTGATTCCCAAATGATTCCCACGTGTTGTCCACGTGATGCCCACGTGATTGACACGTGATTCCCACATGATTCCCACGTGATTGAATCGTGATTCAAGCGTGATTCCCACGTGATTGGCGCGTGATTCCCATGTGATTCCCACGTGACTCCCACGTGATTCCCACGTGATAGACACGTGATTCCCACGTGATTCCCACGTGACAACAACGTGATTCCCACGTGATTGACTCGTGATTCCCATATGATTCCCACGTGATTCCAACATGATTGACACGTGATTCCCATGAGATTCCCACGTGATTGACACGTGATTCCCACGTGATTGACACGTGATTCACACGTGATTTACACGTGATTCCCACGTGATTCAAAAGTGATTCCGACGTGATTCCAACGTGATTTACAAGTGATTCCCAAATGATTCCCGTGTGATACACATGTGATGCCCACCTGACTGACACGTGATTCCTACGTGATTCCCTCGTGATTCCCACGTGATACCCACGTGACTCCAACGTGATTCCAATGTGATTCCCACGTGATTGGCGCATGATTCCCACGTGATTCCCTCGTGATTGACACGTGATTCCCACGTGATTGACACGTGATTCCCACGTGATTCCCACATGATTCCTCTGGGATTGACAGGTGATTCCCACGTGATTCCCATGTGATTCCCACGTGATTGACACGTCATTCCCACGTGATTTCCACGTGATTCCTACGTGATTTCCACGTGATTCACACGTGATTAACACGTGATTCCCAGGTGATTCCCAAATGATTGTCACGTGATTCCCACGTGATTCCCACGTGATTCCCACATGATTCCCAAGTGATTGACACGTGATTCCCACGTGATTCCCACGTGATTTACACGTGATTCCTACGTGATTGACACGTGATTCCCACGTGATTCTTATGGAATTGACACGTGATTCCCACGTGATTCCCACGTGATTCCCTCGTGATTGACACGTTATTCCCACGTGATTCCCACGTGATTCCCATATGATTCCAACGAGATTGACACGTGATTTCCAAATGATTCCCACGTGATGCCCATGTGATTGACACGTCATTACCACGTGATTCCAACTTGATTGACACGAGATTCCCATGTGATTTCCACGTGATTAAATGTGATTCCCACGTGATTCCATCATGATTGACACATGATTCCCACATGACTCCCACGTGATTGTCACCTGATACCCACGTGATTCCCACGTGATTCCCACGTGATACCCACGTGACTCCCACGTGACTCCCACGTGATTCCCACGTGATTGGCGCATGATTCCCACGTGATTCCCACGTGATTGACACGTGATTCCCACGTGATTCCCACGTGATTCCTCTGGGATTGACACGTGATTCCCACGTGACTCCCACGTGATTCCCACGTGATTGGCGCATGATTCCCACGTGATTCCCACGTGTTTAACACGTGATTCCCACGTGATTCCCATGTGATTGACACGTGATTCCCACGTGATTCCCACGTGTTTCCATGTGATTGACCCATGATACCCACGTGATTCCGACGTGATTCCAACGTGATTGACACGTGAATCTCACGTGAATGACAGGAGATTCTCACGTGATTCCCACGTGATTCCCCCGTGATTGACACGTGATTTCCACGTGATTCCCATATGATTACCACCTGATTTCCACGAGATTGCCACGTGACTGCAATGTGATTCCCACATGATTGACGCATGATTCCCATGTGATTCCCACGTGATTCCCACGTGGTTCACACGTGATTCCCACGTGATTCCCACGTGATTCCCACGTGATTGACACGTGATTCCCACGTGATTCCATTGTGATTGACATGTAAATCCCACGTGATTCCCACGTGATTCCCACGTGAATGATACGTGATTCCTACGTGATTCCCAAGTGGTTCCCAAGTGATTGACATGTGATTCCAATGTGATTACCACGTGATTCCCTCGTGATTGACACGTGATTCCCACATGATTCCCACGTGATTGACACGTGATTCCCACTTGATTCCCACGTGATTACCACGTGACACCCACATTATTCCCACGTGACTCCCATGTGATTCACACGTGATTGATGCATGATTCCCACGTGATTCCCACGTGATTGACACGTGATTCCCACGTGATTCGCTCGTGATTGACACGTGATTCCCACGTGATAGACTTATGATCACCACTTGATTCCCACGTGATTCCATCGTGATTGACACGTGATTCCCACATGATTCCCACGTCATTGACATGTGATTCCCACTTGATTCCCACGTGATTCCCACTTAATTCCCACGTGATTCCCACGTGACTCCCACGTGATTCCCACGTGATTGACGCATGATTCCCTCGTGATTCCCACGTGATTGACACGTGATTCCCACGTGATTATAACGTGATTCCCATGTGATTCACAAGTGATTGACACGTGATTCCCACGTGCTTCCCACGTGATTCCCACATTATTCCCAAGTGATTGACACATGATTCCAACGTGATTCCCAAGTGATTCCCACGTGATTGACACGTGATACCCACGTGATTGACACGTGATTCCCACGTGATTCCTACGTGATTGACACGTCATTTCCACGTGATTCCCATGTGATTCCCACGTGATTAACACGTGATTCCCAGGGGATTCCCAAATGATTGTCACGTGATTCCCACGTGATTCCCACGTGATACACACGTGATTCACACGTAATTCCATCGTGATTGACACGTGATTCCCACATGATTCCCACGTTATTGACACGTGATTCGAACCTGATTCCCACGTGATTACCACGTGATTCCCATATGATTCCCACGTGATTCCCATGTGATTCCCACGTGATTAACACGTGATTCCCAGGGGATTCCCAAATGATTGTCACGTGATTCCCACGTGATTCCCACGTGATTCACACGTAATTCCATCGTGATTGACACATGATTCCCACATGATTCCCACGTTATTGACACGTGATTCGAACCTGATTCCCACTTGATTCCCACGTGATTCCATCATGATTCCCACCTGATTCCCACGGGATTGAAACGTGTTTCCCACGTGATTGAAACGTGATTCGCACGTGATTCAAAAGTGATTCCCACGTGATTCCAATATGATTGACACGTGATTCCCAAATGATTCCCTTGTGATACACATGTGATGCCCACGTGATTGACACGTGATTCCCACATGATTCCCACGTGATTGACACGTTATTCCCTCGGGATTCCTACGTGATTACGTGATTCCCACGTTATTCCCACGTGACTCCCATGTGATACCCACGTGATTTACGCATGATTCCCACGTGATTCCCACGTGATTCCCACGTGATTCCCACGTGATTGACACGTGATTCCCACCTTATTCCCACGTGATTCCCACGGGATTGACTCGTGATTCCCACGTGATTCCCACGTGATTGATATGTCATTCCCACGTGATTCCCACGTGATTGACACGTGATTCCCACGTGATTCCCACATGATTCCCACGTGATTCCCAAATGATTCCCACGTGATGTCCACGTGATGCCCACGTGATTGACACGTGATTCCCACATGATTCCCACGTGATTGAAACGTGATTCCAGCGTGATTCCCACGTGATTGGCGCGGGATTCCCATGTGATTACCACGTGACTCCCACGTGATTCCCACGTGGTAGACACGTGATTCCCACGTGATTCCCACGTGACAACAACGTGATTCCCACGTAACTGACATGTGATTCCTATGTGATTCCCACATGATTGACTCGTGATTCCCATATGATTCCCACGTGATTCCAACATGATTGACACGTGATTCCCACGTGATTCCCACGTGATTCCCACGTGATTCCCACGTAATTGGCACGAGATTCCGACGTACTTCCCACGTGATTCCCACGTGATTGACACGTAATTCCCACGTGACTCCCACGTGATTGACACGTGATTCCCACGTGATTCCCACGTGATTGGCACGAGATTCCGACGTAATTCCCACGTGATTCCCACGTGATTGACACGTAATTCCCACGTGTTTCCCACGTGATTGATGCGTGATTCCCACGTGATTCCCACGTGATTGACACGTGATTCCCACGTGATTCCCACGTGATTCTCACGTGATTCCCACGTGATTGACACGTGATTCCCACGTGATTATCACATGATTCCCATATGATTCCCAAGAGATTGACACGTGATTCACACGTGCTTCCCACGTGATTCCCACGTTATTCCCAAGTGATTGACACATGATTCCAACGTGATTCCCAAGTGATTCCCTCGTGATTGACACGTGATTCCCACGTGATTCAAAAGTGATTCCCACGTGATTCCAACGTGATTGACACGTGATTCCCAAATGATTCCCGTGTGATACCCATGTGATGCCCACGTGATTGACACGTGATTCCTAGGTGATTCCCTCGTGATTGACATGTGATTCCCGCATGATTCCCACGTGATTGACACGTTATTCCCACGTGATTCCTACTTGATTACCACGTGATTCCCACATTATTCCCACGTGACTCCCATGTGATTCCCACGTGATTGATGCATGATTCCCACGTGATTTCCAAGTGATTCCTACGTGATTCCCACGTGATTGACACGTGATTCCCAACTTATTCCCACGTGATTCCCACGGGATTGACTCATGATTCCCACGTGATTCCCACGTGATTGACACGTGATGTCCACGTGATTCCCACTTGATTCTCACATGACTGACACGTGATTGACACGTGATTCCCACGTGATTCCCACATGATTCCCACGTGATTCCCAAATGATTCCCACGTGTTGTCCACGTGATGCCCACGTGATTGACACGTGATTCCCACATGATTCCCACGTGATTCCCACGTGATTCCCTCGTGATTGACACGTTATTCCCACGTGATTCCCACGTGATTCCCATATGATTCCAACGAGATTGACACGTGATTTCCAAATGATTCCCACGTGATGCCCATGTGATTGACACGTCATTACCACGTGATTCCAACTTGATTGACACGAGATTCCCATGTGATTTCCACGTGATTAAATGTGATTCCCACGTGATTCCATCATGATTGACACATGATTCCCACATGACTCCCACGTGATTGTCACCTGATACCCACGTGATTCCCACGTGATTCCCACGTGATACCCACGTGACTCCCACGTGACTCCCACGTGATTCCCACGTGATTGGCGCATGATTCCCACGTGATTCCCACGTGATTGACACGTGATTCCCACGTGATTCCCACGTGATTCCTCTGGGATTGACACGTGATTCCCACGTGACTCCCACGTGATTCCCACGTGATTGGCGCATGATTCCCACGTGATTCCCACGTGTTTAACACGTGATTCCCACGTGATTCCCATGTGATTGACACGTGATTCCCACGTGATTCCCACGTGTTTCCACGTGATTGACCCATGATACCCACGTGATTCCGACGTGATTCCAACGTGATTGACACGTGAATCTCACGTGAATGACAGGAGATTCTCACGTGATTCCCACGTGATTCCCCCGTGATTGACACGTGATTTCCACGTGATTCCCATATGATTACCACCTGATTTCCACGAGATTGCCACGTGACTGCAATGTGATTCCCACATGATTGACGCATGATTCCCATGTGATTCCCACGTGATTCCCACGTGGTTCACACGTGATTCCCACGTGATTCCCACGTGATTCCCACGTGATTGACACGTGATTCCCACGTGATTCCATTGTGATTGACATGTAAATCCCACGTGATTCCCACGTGATTCCCACGTGAATGATACGTGATTCCTACGTGATTCCCAAGTGGTTCCCAAGTGATTGACATGTGATTCCAATGTGATTACCACGTGATTCCCTCGTGATTGACACGTGATTCCCACATGATTCCCACGTGATTGACACGTGATTCCCACTTGATTCCCACGTGATTACCACGTGACACCCACATTATTCCCACGTGACTCCCATGTGATTCACACGTGATTGATGCATGATTCCCACGTGATTCCCACGTGATTGACACGTGATTCCCACGTGATTCGCTCGTGATTGACACGTGATTCCCACGTGATAGACTTATGATCACCACTTGATTCCCACGTGATTCCATCGTGATTGACACGTGATTCCCACATGATTCCCACGTCATTGACATGTGATTCCCACTTGATTCCCACGTGATTCCCACTTAATTCCCACGTGATTCCCACGTGACTCCCACGTGATTCCCACGTGATTGACGCATGATTCCCTCGTGATTCCCACGTGATTGACACGTGATTCCCACGTGATTATAACGTGATTCCCATGTGATTCACAAGTGATTGACACGTGATTCCCACGTGCTTCCCACGTGATTCCCACATTATTCCCAAGTGATTGACACATGATTCCAACGTGATTCCCAAGTGATTCCCACGTGATTGACACGTGATACCCACGTGATTGACACGTGATTCCCACGTGATTCCTACGTGATTGACACGTCATTTCCACGTGATTCCCATGTGATTCCCACGTGATTAACACGTGATTCCCAGGGGATTCCCAAATGATTGTCACGTGATTCCCACGTGATTCCCACGTGATACACACGTGATTCACACGTAATTCCATCGTTATTGACACGTGATTCCCACATGATTCCCACGTTATTGACACGTGATTCGAACCTGATTCCCACGTGATTACCACGTGATTCCCATATGATTCCCACGTGATTCCCATGTGATTCCCACGTGATTAACACGTGATTCCCAGGGGATTCCCAAATGATTGTCACGTGATTCCCACGTGATTCCCACGTGATTCACACGTAATTCCATCGTGATTGACACATGATTCCCACATGATTCCCACGTTATTGACACGTGATTCGAACCTGATTCCCACTTGATTCCCACGTGATTCCATCATGATTCCCACCTGATTCCCACGGGATTGAAACGTGTTTCCCACGTGATTGAAACGTGATTCGCACGTGATTCAAAAGTGATTCCCACGTGATTCCAATATGATTGACACGTGATTCCCAAATGATTCCCTTGTGATACACATGTGATGCCCACGTGATTGACATGTGATTCCCACATGATTCCCACGTGATTGACACGTTATTCCCTCGGGATTCCTACGTGATTACGTGATTCCCACGTTATTCCCACGTGACTCCCATGTGATACCCACGTGATTTACGCATGATTCCCACGTGATTCCCACGTGATTCCCACGTGATTCCCACGTGATTGACACGTGATTCCCACCTTATTCCCACGTGATTCCCACGGGATTGACTCGTGATTCCCACGTGATTCCCACGTGATTGATATGTCATTCCCACGTGATTCCCACGTGATTGACACGTGATTCCCACGTGATTCCCACATGATTCCCACGTGATTCCCAAATGATTCCCACGTGATGTCCACGTGATGCCCACGTGATTGACACGTGATTCCCACATGATTCCCACGTGATTGAAACGTGATTCCAGCGTGATTCCCACGTGATTGGCGCGGGATTCCCATGTGATTACCACGTGACTCCCACGTGATTCCCACGTGGTAGACACGTGATTCCCACGTGATTCCCACGTGACAACAACGTGATTCCCACGTAACTGACATGTGATTCCTATGTGATTCCCACATGATTGACTCGTGATTCCCATATGATTCCCACGTGATTCCAACATGATTGACACGTGATTCCCACGTGATTCCCACGTGATTCCCACGTGATTCCCACGTAATTGGCACGAGATTCCGACGTACTTCCCACGTGATTCCCACGTGATTGACACGTAATTCCCACGTGACTCCCACGTGATTGACACGTGATTCCCACGTGATTCCCACGTGATTGGCACGAGATTCCGACGTAATTCCCACGTGATTCCCACGTGATTGACACGTAATTCCCACGTGTTTCCCACGTGATTGACGCGTGATTCCCACGTGATTCCCACGTGATTGACACGTGATTCCCACGTGATTCCCACGTGATTCTCACGTGATTCCCACGTGATTGACACGTGATTCCCACGTGATTATCACATGATTCCCATATGATTCCCAAGAGATTGACACGTGATTCACACGTGCTTCCCACGTGATTCCCACGTTATTCCCAAGTGATTGACACATGATTCCAACGTGATTCCCAAGTGATTCCCTCGTGATTGACACGTGATTCCCACGTGATTCAAAAGTGATTCCCACGTGATTCCAACGTGATTGACACGTGATTCCCAAATGATTCCCGTGTGATACCCATGTGATGCCCACGTGATTGACACGTGATTCCTAGGTGATTCCCTCGTGATTGACATGTGATTCCCGCATGATTCCCACGTGATTGACACGTTATTCCCACGTGATTCCTACTTGATTACCACGTGATTCCCACATTATTCCCACGTGACTCCCATGTGATTCCCACGTGATTGATGCATGATTCCCACGTGATTTCCAAGTGATTCCTACGTGATTCCCACGTGATTGACACGTGATTCCCAACTTATTCCCACGTGATTCCCACGGGATTGACTCATGATTCCCACGTGATTCCCACGTGATTGACACGTGATGTCCACGTGATTCCCACTTGATTCTCACATGACTGACACGTGATTGACACGTGATTCCCACGTGATTCCCACATGATTCCCACGTGATTCCCAAATGATTCCCACGTGTTGTCCACGTGATGCCCACGTGATTGACACGTGATTCCCACATGATTCCCACGTGATTCCCACGTGATTCCCTCGTGATTGACACGTTATTCCCACGTGATTCCCACGTGATTCCCATATGATTCCAACGAGATTGACACGTGATTTCCAAATGATTCCCACGTGATGCCCATGTGATTGACACGTCATTACCACGTGATTCCAACTTGATTGACACGAGATTCCCATGTGATTTCCACGTGATTAAATGTGATTCCCACGTGATTCCATCATGATTGACACATGATTCCCACATGACTCCCACGTGATTGTCACCTGATACCCACGTGATTCCCACGTGATTCCCACGTGATACCCACGTGACTCCCACGTGACTCCCACGTGATTCCCACGTGATTGGCGCATGATTCCCACGTGATTCCCACGTGATTGACACGTGATTCCCACGTGATTCACACGTGATTCCTCTGGGATTGACACGTGATTCCCACGTGACTCCCACGTGATTCCCACGTGATTGGCGCATGATTCCCACGTGATTCCCACGTGTTTAACACGTGATTCCCACGTGATTCCCATGTGATTGACACGTGATTCCCACGTGATTCCCACATGTTTCCACGTGATTGACCCATGATACCCACGTGATTCCGACGTGATTCCAACGTGATTGACACGTGAATCTCACGTGAATGACAGGAGATTCTCACGTGATTCCCACTTGATTCCCCCGTGATTGACACGTGATTTCCACGTGATTCCCATATGATTACCACCTGATTTCCACGAGATTGCCACGTGACTGCAATGTGATTCCCACATGATTGACGCATGATTCCCATGTGATTCCCACGTGATTCCCACGTGGTTCACACGTGATTCCCACGTGATTCCCACGTGATTCCCACGTGATTGACACGTGATTCCCACGTGATTCCATTGTGATTGACATGTAAATCCCACGTGATTCCCACGTGATTCCCACGTGAATGATACGTGATTCCTACGTGATTCCCAAGTGGTTCCCAAGTGATTGACATGTGATTCCAATGTGATTACCACGTGATTCCCTCGTGATTGACACGTGATTCCCACATGATTCCCACGTGATTGACACGTGATTCCCACTTGATTCCCACGTGATTACCACGTGACACCCACATTATTCCCACGTGACTCCCATGTGATTCACACGTGATTGATGCATGATTCCCACGTGATTCCCACGTGATTGACACGTGATTCCCACGTGATTCGCTCGTGATTGACACGTGATTCCCACGTGATAGACTTATGATCACCACTTGATTCCCACGTGATTCCATCGTGATTGACACGTGATTCCCACATGATTCCCACGTCATTGACATGTGATTCCCACTTGATTCCCACGTGATTCCCACTTAATTCCCACGTGATTCCCACGTGACTCCCACGTGATTCCCACGTGATTGACGCATGATTCCCTCGTGATTCCCACGTGATTGACACGTGATTCCCACGTGATTATAACGTGATTCCCATGTGATTCACAAGTGATTGACACGTGATTCCCACGTGCTTCCCACGTGATTCCCACATTATTCCCAAGTGATTGACACATGATTCCAACGTGATTCCCAAGTGATTCCCACGTGATTGACACGTGATACCCACGTGATTGACACGTGATTCCCACGTGATTCCTACGTGATTGACACGTCATTTCCACGTGATTCCCATGTGATTCCCACGTGATTAACACGTGATTCCCAGGGGATTCCCAAATGATTGTCACGTGATTCCCACGTGATTCCCACGTGATACACACGTGATTCACACGTAATTCCATCGTGATTGACACGTGATTCCCACATGATTCCCACGTTATTGACACGTGATTCGAACCTGATTCCCACGTGATTACCACGTGATTCCCATATGATTCCCACGTGATTCCCATGTGATTCCCACGTGATTAACACGTGATTCCCAGGAGATTCCCAAATGATTGTCACGTGATTCCCACGTGATTCCCACGTGATTCACACGTAATTCCATCGTGATTGACACATGATTCCCACATGATTCCCACGTTATTGACACGTGATTCGAACCTGATTCCCACTTGATTCCCACGTGATTCCATCATGATTCCCACCTGATTCCCACGGGATTGAAACGTGTTTCCCACGTGATTGAAACGTGATTCGCACGTGATTCAAAAGTGATTCCCACGTGATTCCAATATGATTGACACGTGATTCCCAAATGATTCCCTTGTGATACACATGTGATGCCCACGTGATTGACACGTGATTCCCACATGATTCCCACGTGATTGACACGTTATTCCCTCGGGATTCCTACGTGATTACGTGATTCCCACGTTATTCCCACGTGACTCCCATGTGATACCCACGTGATTTACGCATGATTCCCACGTGATTCCCACGTGATTCCCACGTGATTCCCACGTGATTGACACGTGATTCCCACCTTATTCCCACGTGATTCCCACGGGATTGACTCGTGATTCCCACGTGATTCCCACGTGATTGATATGTCATTCCCACGTGATTCCCACGTGATTGACACGTGATTCCCACGTGATTCCCACATGATTCCCACGTGATTCCCAAATGATTCCCACGTGATGTCCACGTGATGCCCACGTGATTGACACGTGATTCCCACATGATTCCCACGTGATTGAAACATGATTCCAGCGTGATTCCCACGTGATTGGCGCGGGATTCACATGTGATTCCCACGTGACTCCCACGTGATTCCCACGTGATAGACACGTGATTCCCACGTGATTCCCACGTGACAACAACGTGATTCCCACGTAACTGACATGTGATTCCTATGTGATTCCCACGTGATTGACTCGTGATTCCCATATGATTCCCACGTGATTCCAACATGATTGACACGTGATTCCCACGTGATTCCCACATGATTGACACGTGATTCCCACGTGATTGACACGTGATTCCCAACTTATTCCCACATGATTCCCACGGGATTGACTAATGATTCCCACGTGATTCCCACGTGATTGACACGTGATGTCCACGTGATTCCCACTTGATTCTCACATGACTGACACGTGATTGACACGTGATTCCCACGTGATTCCCACATGATTCCCACGTGATTCCCAAATGATTCCCACGTGTTGTCCACGTGATGCCCACGTGATTGACACGTGATTCCCACATGATTCCCACGTGATTGAAACGTGATTCCAGCGTGATTCCCACGTGATTGGCGCGTGATTCCCATGTGATTCCCACGTGATTCCCACGTGATTCCCACGTGACTCCCACGTGATTCCCACGTGATAGACACGTGATTCCCACGTGATTCCCACATGATTCCCACGTGATTCCCAAATGATTCCCACGTGTTGTCCACGTGATGCCCACGTGATTGACACGAGATTCCCACATGATTCCCACGTGATTGAAACGTGATTCCAGCGTGATTCCCATGTGATTGTCGCGTGATTCCCATGTGATTCCCACGTGACTCCCACGTGATTCCCACGTGATAGACACGTGATTCCCACGTGATTCCCACGTGACAACAACGTGATTCCCACGTAATTGACATGTGATTCCGACGTGATTCCCACGTGATTGACTCGTGATTCCCATATGATTCCCACGTGATTCCAACATGATTGACACGTGATTCCCATGAGATTCCCACGTGATTGACACGTGATTCCCACGTGATTGACACGTGATTCACACGTGATTTACACGTGATTCCCACGTGATTCAAAAGTGATTCCGACGTGATTCCAACGTGATTTACAAGTGATTCCCAAATGATTCCCGTGTGATACACATGTGATGCCCACCTGACTGACAAGTGATTCCTACGTGATTCCCTCGTGATTGACACGTTATTCCCATGTGACTCCTACGTGATTACCACGTGATTCCCACGTTATTCCCAAGTGACTCCCATGTGATTCCCACGTGATTGACGCATGATTCCCCCATGACTCCCACGTGATTGACTCATGATTCCCACGTGATTCCCAAGTGATTCCCACGTGATTCCCACGGGATTGACACGTGATTCCCACGTGATTCCCACGTGATTGACACATGATTCCCACGTGACTCCAACGTGATTCCCACGTAATTGTCATGTGATTCCCACGTGATTCCCACATGATTGACTCGTGATTCCCATATGATTCCCACGTGATTCCAACGTGATTGACACGTAATTCCCACGTGATTCCCACGTGATTGACACGTGATTTCCACGTGATTCCCACTTGATTCTCACATGATTGACACGTGATTGACACGTGATTCCCACGTGAATCCCACGTGATTCCCATGTGATTCCCACGTGATTGACACGTGATTCCCACCTTATTCCCACGTGATTCCCAAGGGATTGAAATGTCATTCCCACATGATTGCCACGTGATTCAAACTTGATTGACATGTGTTTCCCACGTGACTGACACGTGATTCCCACGAGATTCCCACGTGATTCCCACTTAATTCCCACGTGATTCCCACGTGACTCCCACGTGATTCCCACGTGATTGACGCATGATTCCCTCGTGATTCCCACGTGATTGACACGTGATTCCCACGTGATTATAACGTGATTCCCATGTGATTCCCAAGTGATTGACACGTGATTCCCACGTGCTTCCCACGTGATTCCCACGTTATTCCCAAGTGATTGACACATGATTCCAACGTGATTCCCAAGTGATTCCCACGTGATTGACACGTGATTCCCACGTGATTGACACGTGATTCCCACGTGATTCCTACGTGATTGACACGTCATTTCCACGTGATTCCCATGTGATTCCCACGTGATTAACACGTGATTCCCAGGGGATTCCCAAATGATTGTCACGTGATTCCCACGTATTCCCACGTGATTCACACGTGATTCACACGTAATTCCATCGTGATTGACACGGGATTCCCACATGATTCCCACGTTATTGACACGTGATTCGAACCTGATTCCCACGTGATTACCACGTGATTCCCATATGATTCCCACGTGATTCCCATGTGATTCCCACGTGATTAACACGTGATTCCCAGGGGATTCCCAAATGATTGTCACGTGATTCCCACGTGATTCCCACGTGATTCACACGTGATTCACACGTAATTCCATCGTGATTGACACGTGATTCCCACATGATTCCCACGTTATTGACACATGATTCGAACCTGATTCCCACTTGATTCCCACGTGATTCCATCATGATTCCCACCTGATTCCCACGGGATTGAAACGTGTTTCCCACGTGATTGAAACGTGATTCCCACGTGATTCAAAAGTGATTCCCACGTGATTCCAATATGATTGACACGTGATTCCAAATGATTCCCTTGTGATACCCATGTGATGCCCACGTGATTGACACGTGATTCCCACATGATTCCCACGTGATTGACACGTTATTCCCTCGTGATTCCTACGTGATTACGTGATTCCCACGTTATTCCCACGTGACTCCCATGTGATTCCCATGTGATTTACGCATGATTCCCACGTGATTCCCACGTGATTCCCACGTGATTCCCACGTGATTGACACGTGATTCCCACCTTATTCCCACGTGATTCCCACGGGATTGACTCGTGATTCCCACGTGATTCCCACGTGATTGATATGTCATTCCCACGTGATTCCCACGTGATTGACACGTGATTCCCACGTGATTCCCACATGATTCCCACGTGATTCCCAAATGATTCCCACGTGATGTCCACGTGATTCCCACGTGATTGACACGTGATTCACACGTGATTGACACGTGATTCACACGTGATTGACACGTGATTCCCACGTGATTCCCACGTGATTCCCACGTGATTGGCACGAGATTCCGACGTACTTCCCACGTGATTCAAACGTGATTGACACGTAATTCCCACGTGACTCCCAAGTGATTGACACGTGATTCCCACGTGATTCCCACGTGATTGGCACGAGATCCCGACGTAATTCCCACGTGATTCCCACGTGATTGACACGTAATTCCCACGTGTTTCCCACGTGATTGACGCGTGATTCCCACGTGATTCCCACGTGATTGACACGTGATTCCCACGTGATTCCCACGTGATTCTCACGTAATTCCCACGTGATTGACACGTGATTCCCACGTGATTATCACGTGATTCCCATATGATTCCCAAGAGATTGACACGTGATTCACACGTGCTTCCCACGTGATTCCCACGTTATTCCCAAGTGATTGACACATGATTCCAACGTGATTCCCAAGTGATTCCCTCGTGATTGACACGTGATTCCCACGTGATTCAAAAGTGATTTCCACGTGATTCCATCGTGATTGACACGTGATTCCCAAATGATTCCCGTGTGATACCCATGTGACGCCCACGTGATTGACACGTGATTCCTACGTGATTCCCTCGTGATTGACATGTGATTCCCGCATGATTCCCACGTGATTGACACGTTATTCCCACGTGATTCCTACTTGATTACCACGTGATTCCCGCATTATTCCCACGTGACTCCCATGTGATTCCCACGTGATTGATGCATGATTCCCACGTGATTTCCAAGTGATTCCTACGTGATTCCCACGTGATTGACACGTGATTCCCAACTTATTCCCACGTGATTCCCACGGGATTGACTCATGATTCCCACGTGATTCCCACGTGATTGACACGTGATGTCCACGTGATTCCCACTTGATTCTCACATGACTGACACGTGATTGACACGTGATTCCCACGTGATTAACACGTTATTCCCACGTGATACCTACGTGATTACCACGTGATTCCCACGTTATTCCCACGTGACTCCCATGTGATTCCCACGTGATTTACGCATGATTCCCACGTGATTCCCACGTGATTCCCACGTGATTCCCACATGATTGACACGTGATTCCCACCTTATTCCCACGTGATTCCCACGGGATTGACTCGTGATTCCCACGTGATTCCCACGTGATTGATATGTCATTCCCACGTGATTCCCACGTGATTGACACGTGATTCCCACGTGATTCCCACATGATTCCCACGTGATTCCCAAATGATTCCCACGTGATGTCCACGTGATGCCCACGTGATTGACACGTGATTCCCACATGATTCCCACGTGATTGAAACGTGATTCCAGCGTGATTCCCACGTGATTGGCGCGGGATTCACATGTGATTCCCACGTGACTCCCACGTGATTCCCACGTGATAGACACGTGATTCCCACGTGATTCCCACGTGACAACAACGTGATTCCCACGTAACTGACATGTGATTCCTATGTGATTCCCACGTGATTGACTCGTGATTCCCATATGATTCCCACGTGATTCCAACATGATTGACACGTGATTCCCACGTGATTCCCACATGATTGACACGTGATTCCCACGTGATTGACACGTGATTCCCAACTTATTCCCACATGATTCCCACGGGATTGACTAATGATTCCCACGTGATTCCCACGTGATTGACACGTGATGTCCACGTGATTCCCACTTGATTTTCACATGACTGACACGTGATTGACACGTGATTCCCACGTGATTCCCACATGATTCCCACGTGATTCCCAAATGATTCCCACGTGTTGTCCACGTGATGCCCACGTGATTGACACGTGATTCCCACATGATTCCCACGTGATTGAAACGTGATTCCAGCGTGATTCCCACGTGATTGGCGCGTGATTCCCATGTGATTCCCACGTGATTCCCACGTGATTCCCACGTGACTCCCACGTGATTCCCACGTGATAGACACGTGATTCCCACGTGATTCCCTCGTGACAACAACGTGATTCCCACGTAATTGACATGTGATTCCGACGTGATTCCCACGTGATTGACTCGTGATTCCCATATGATTCCCACGTGATTCCAACATGATTGACACATGATTCCCATGAGATTCCCACGTGATTGACACGTGATTCCCACGTGATTGACACGTGATTCACACGTGATTTACACGTGATTCCCACGTGATTCAAAAGTGATTCCGACGTGATTCCAACGTGATTTACAAGTGATTCCCAAATGATTCCCGTGTGATACACATGTGATGCCCACCTGACTGACACGTGATTCCTACGTGATTCCCTCGTGATTGACACGTTATTCCCATGTGACTCCTACGTGATTACCACGTGATTCCCATGTTATTCCCAAGTGACTCCCATGTGATTCCCACGTGATTGACGCATGATTCCCCGTGACTCCCACGTGATTGACTCATGATTCCCACGTGATTCCCAAGTGATTCCCACGTGATTCCCACGGGATTGACACGTGATTCCCACGTGATTCCCACGTGATTGACACATGATTCCCACGTGACTCCAACGTGATTCCCACGTAATTGTCATGTGATTCCCACGTGATTCCCACGTGATTGACTCGTGATTCCCATATGATTCCCACGTGATTCCAACGTGATTGACACGTGATTCCCACGTGATTCCCACGTGATTGACACGTGATTTCCACGTGATTCCCACTTGATTCTCACATGATTGACACGTGATTGACACGTGATTCCCACGTGAATCCCACGTGATTCCCATGTGATTCCCACGTGATTGACACGTGATTCCCACCTTATTCCCACGTGATTCCCACGGGATTGACTCATGATTCCCACGTGATTCCCACGTGATTGACACGTGATGTCCACGTGATTCCCACTTGATTCTCACATGACTGACACGTGATTGACACGTGATTCCCACGTGATTCCCACATGATTCCCACGTGATTCCCAAATGATTCCCACGTGTTGTCCACGTGATGCCCACGTGATTGACACGAGATTCCCACATGATTCCCACGTGATTGAAACGTGATTCCAGCGTGATTCCCATGTGATTGGCGCGTGATTCCCATGTGATTCCCACGTGACTCCCACGTGATTCCCACGTGATAGACACGTGATTCCCACGTGATTCCCACGTGACAACAACGTGATTCCCACGTAATTGACATGTGATTCCGACGTGATTCCCACGTGATTGACTCGTGATTCCCATATGATTCCCACGTGATTCCAACATGATTGACACGTGATTCCCATGAGATTCCCACGTGATTGACACGTGATTCCCACGTGATTGACACGTGATTCACACGTGATTTACACGTGATTCCCACGTGATTCAAAAGTGATTCCGACGTGATTCCAACGTGATTTACAAGTGATTCCCAAATGATTCCCGTGTGATACACATGTGATGCCCACCTGACTGACACGTGATTCCTACGTGATTCCCTCGTGATTGACACGTTATTCCCATGTGACTCCTACGTGATTACCACGTGATTCCCACGTTATTCCCAAGTGACTCCCATGTGATTCCCACGTGATTGACGCATGATTCCCCCATGACTCCCACGTGATTGACTCATGATTCCCACGTGATTCCCACGGGATTGACACGTGATTCCCACGTGATTCCCACGTGATTGACTCATGATTCCCACGTGATTCCCAAGTGATTCCCACGTGATTCCCACGGGATTGACACGTGATTCCCATGTGATTCCCACGTGATTGACACGTGATTCCCACCTTATTCCCACGTGATTCCCAAGGGATTGAAATGTCATTCCCACATGATTGCCACGTGATTCAAACTTGATTGACATGTGTTTCCCACGTGACTGACACGTGATTCCCACGAGATTCCCACGTGATTCCCACTTAATTCCCACGTGATTCCCACGTGACTCCCACGTGATTCCCACGTGATTGACGCATGATTACCTCGTGATTCCCACGTGATTGACACGTGATTCCCACGTGATTATAACGTGATTCCCATGTGATTCCCAAGTGATTGACACGTGATTCCCACGTGCTTCCCACGTGATTCCCACGTTATTCCCAAGTGATTGACACATGATTCCAACGTGATTCCCAAGTGATTCCCACGTGATTGACACGTGATTCCCACGTGATTGACACGTGATTCCCACGTGATTCCTACGTGATTGACACGTCATTTCCACGTGATTCCCATGTGATTCCCACGTGATTAACACGTGATTCCCAGGGGATTCCCAAATGATTGTCACGTGATTCCCACGTATTCCCACGTGATTCACACGTGATTCACACGTAATTCCATCGTGATTGACACGTTATTCCCACATGATTCCTACGTTATTGACACGTGATTCGAACCTGATTCCCACGTGATTACCACGTGATTCCCATATGATTCCCACGTGATTCCCATGTGATTCCCACGTGATTAACACGTGATTCCCAGGGGATTCCCAAATGATTGTCACGTGATTCCCACGTGATTCCCACATGATTCCCACGTTATTGACACGTGATTCGAACCTGATTCCCACTTGATTCCCACGTGATTCCATCATGATTCCCACCTGATTCCCACGGGATTGAAACGTGTTTCCCACGTGATTGAAACGTGATTCCCACGTGATTCAAAAGTGATTCCCACGTGATTCCAATATGATTGACACGTGATTCCAAATGATTCCCTTGTGATACCCATGTGATGCCCACGTGATTGACACGTGATTCCCACATGATTCCCACGTGATTGACACGTTATTCCCTCGTGATTCCTACGTGATTACGTGATTCCCACGTTATTCCCACGTGACTCCCATGTGATTCCCACGTGATTTACGCATGATTCCCACGTGATTCCCACGTGATTCCCACGTGATTCCCACGTGATTGACACGTGATTCCCACCTTATTCCCACGTGATTCCCACGGGATTGACTCGTGATTCCCACGTGATTCCCACGTGATTGATATGTCATTCCCACGTGATTCCCACGTGATTGACACGTGATTCCCACGTGATTCCCACATGATTCCCACGTGATTCACAAATGATTCCCACGTGATGTCCACGTGATGCCCACGTGATTGACACGTGATTCCCACATGATTCCCACGTGATTGAAACGTGATTCCAGCGTGATTCCCACGTGATTGGCGCGGGATTCCCATGTGATTACCACGTGACTCCCACGTGATTCCCACGTGATAGACACGTGATTCCCACGTGATTCCCATGTGACAACAACGTGATTCCCACGTAACTGACATGTGATTCCTATGTGATTCCCACATGATTGACTCGTGATTCCCATATGATTCCCACGTGATTCCAACATGATTGACACGTGATTCCCACGTGATTCCCACGTGATTGACACGTGATTCACACGTGATTGACACGTGATTCACACGTGATTGACACGTGATTCCCACGTGATTCCCACGTGATTCCCACGTGATTGGCACGAGATTCCGACGTACTTCCCACGTGATTCAAACGTAATTGAAACGTAATTCCCACGTGACTCCCAAGTGATTGACACGTGATTCCCACGTGATTCCCACGTGATTGGCACGAGATTCCGACGTAATTCCCACGTGATTCCCACGTGATTGACACGTAATTCCCACGTGTTTCCCACGTGATTGACGCGTGATTCCCACGTGATTCCCACGTGATTGACACGTGATTCCCACGTGATTCCCACGTGATTCTCACGTAATTCCCACGTGATTGACACGTGATTCCCACGTGATTATCACGTGATTCCCATATGATTCCCAAGAGATTGACACGTGATTCACACGTGCTTCCCACGTGATTCCCACGTTATTCCCAAGTGATTGACACATGATTCCAACGTGATTCCCAAGTGATTCCCTCGTGATTGACACGTGATTCCCACGTGATTCAAAAGTGATTCCCACGTGATTCCAACGTGATTGACACGTGATTCCCAAATGATTCCCGTGTGATACCCATGTGATGCCCACGTGATTGACACGTGATTCCTACGTGATTCCCTCGTGATTGACATGTGATTCCCGCATGATTCCCACGTGATTGACACGTTATTCCGACGTGATTCCTACTTGATTACCACGTGATTCCCGCATTATTCCCACGTGACTCCCATGTGATTCCCACGTGATTGATGCATGATTCCCACGTGATTTCCAATTGATTCCTACGTGATTCCCACGTGATTGACACGTGATTCCCAACTTATTCCCACGTGATTCCCACGGGATTGACTCATGATTCCCACGTGATTCCCACGTGATTGACACGTGATGTCCACGTGATTCCCACTTGATTCTCACATGACTGACACGTGATTGACACGTGATTCCCACGTGATTAACACGTTATTTCCACGTGATACCTACGTGATTGCCACGTGATTGCCACGTGATTCCCACGTTATTCCCACGTGACTCCCATGTGATTTCCACGTGATTTACGCATGATTCCCACGTGATTCCCACGTGATTCCCACGTGATTGACACGTGATTCCCACCTTATTCCCACGTGATTCCCACGGGATTGACTCGTGATTCCCACGTGATTCCCACGTGATTGATATGTCATTCCCACGTGATTCCCACGTGATTGACACGTGATTCCCACGTGATTCCCACATGATTCCCACGTGATTCCCAAATGATTCCCACGTGATGTCCACGTGATGCCCACGTGATTGACACGTGATTCCCACATGATTCCCACGTGATTGAAACGTGATTCCAGCGTGATTCCCACGTGATTGGCGCGGGATTCCCATGTGATTCCCACGTGACTCCCACGTGATTCCCACGTGATAGACACGTGATTCCCACGTGATTCCCACGTGACAACAACGTGATTCCCACGTAACTGACATGTGATTCGTATGTGATTCCCACGTGATTGACTCGTGATTCCCATATGATTCCCACGTGATTCCAACATGATTGACACGTGATTCCCACGTGATTCCCACGTGATTGACACGTGATTCCCACGTGATTGACACGTGATTCCCAACTTATTCCCACATGATTCCCACGGGATTGACTCATGATTCCCACGTTATTCCCACGTGATTGACACGTGATGTCCACGTGATTCCCACTTGATTCTCACATGACTGACACGTGATTGACACGTGATTCCCACGTGATTCCCACATGATTCCCACGTGATTCCCAAATGATTCCCACGTGTTGTCCACGTGATGCCCACGTGATTGACACGTGATTCCCACATGATTCCCACGTGATTGAAACGTGATTCCAGCGTGATTCCCACGTGATTGGCGCGTGATTCCCATGTGATTCCCACGTGATTCCCACGTGATTCCCACGTGACTCCCACGTGATTCCCACGTGATAGACACGTGATTCCCACGTGATTCCCTCGTGACAACAACGTGATTCCCACGTAATTGACATGTGATTCCGACGTGATTCCCTCGTGATTGACTCGTGATTCCCATATGATTCCCACGTGATTCCAACATGATTGACACGTGATTCCCATGAGATTCCCACGTGATTGACACGTGATTCCCACGTGATTGACACGTGATTCACACGTGATTTACACGTCATTCCCACGTGATTCAAAAGTGATTCCGACGTGATTCCAACGTGATTTACAAGTGATTCCCAAATGATTCCCGTGTGATACACATGTGATGCCCACCTGACTGACACGTGATTCCTACGTGATTCCCTCGTGATTGACACGTTATTCCCATGTGACTCCTACGTGATTACCACGTGATTCCCACGTTATTCCCAAGTGACTCCCATGTGATTCCCACGTGATTGACGCATGATTCCCCCGTGACTCCCACGTGATTGACTCATGATTCCCACGTGATTCCCAAGTGATTCCCACGTGATTCCCACGGGATTGACACGTGATTCCCACGTGATTCCCACGTGATTGACACATGATTCCCACGTGACTCCAACGTGATTCCCACGTAATTGTCATGTGATTCCCACGTGATTCCCACGTGATTGACTCGTGATTCCCATATGATTCCCACGTGATTCCAACGTGATTGACACGTAATTCCCACGTGATTCCCACGTGATTGACACGTGATTTCCACGTGATTCCCACTTGATTCTCACATGATTGACACGTGATTGACACGTGATTCCCACGTGAATCCCACGTGATTCCCATGTGATTCCCACGTGATTGACACGTGATTCCCACCTTATTCCCACGTGATTCCCAAGGGATTGAAATGTCATTCCCACATGATTGCCACGTGATTCAAACTTGATTGACATGTGTTTCCCACGTGACTGACACGTGATTCCCACGTAATTCCCACGTGATTCCCCCGAGATTCCCACGTGATTCCCACGTGATTCCCACATGATTGGCACGAGATTCCCACATGATTGGCACGAGATTCCGACGTAATTCCAACGTGATTCCCACGTGATTGACGCATGATTCCCTCGTGATTCCCACGTGATTGACACGTGATTCCCACGTGATTATAACGTGATTCCCATGTGATTCCCAAGTGATTGACACGTGATTCCCATGTGCTTCCCACGTGATTCCCACGTTATTCCCAAGTGATTGACACATGATTCCAACGTGATTCCCAAGTGATTCCCACGTGATTGACACGTGATTCCCACGTGATTGACACGTGATTCCCACGTGATTCCTAAGTGATTGACACGTCATTTCCACGTGATTCCCATGTGATTCCCACGTGATTAACACGTGATTTCCAGGGGATTCCCAAATGATTGTCACGTGATTCCCACGTGATTCACACGTGATTCACACGTGATTCACACGTAATTCCATCGTGATTGACACGTGATTCCCACATGATTCCCACGTTATTGACACGTGATTCGAACCTGATTCCCACGTGATTCCCACGTGATTCCATCATGATTCCCACCTGATTCCCACGGGATTGAAACGTGTTTCCCACGTGATTGAAACGTGATTCCCACGTGATTCAAAAGTGATTCCCACGTGATTCCAATGTGATTGACACGTGATTCCCAAATGATTCCCTTGTGATACCCATGTGATGCCCACGTGATTGACACGTGATTCCCACATGATTCCCACGTGATTGACACGTTATTCCCTCGTGATTCCTACGTGATTACGTGATTCCCACGTTATTCCCACGTGACTCCCATGTGATTCCCACGTGATTTACGCATGATTCCCACGTGATTCCCACGTGATTCCCACGTGATTCCCACGTGATTGACACGTGATTCCCACCTTATTCCCACGTGATTCCCACGGGATTGACTCGTGATTCCCACGTGATTCCCACGTGATTGATATGTCATTCCCACGTGATTCCCACGTGATTGACACGTGATTCCCACGTGATTCCCACATGATTCCCACGTGATTCCCAAATGATTCCCACGTGATGTCCACGTGATGCCCACGTGATTGACACGTGATTCCCACATGATTCCCACGTGATTGAAACGTGATTCCAGTGTGATTCCCACGTGATTGGCGCGGGATTCCCATGTGATTACCACGTGACTCCCACGTGATTCCCACGTGATAGACACGTGATTCCCACGTGATTCCCACGTGACAACAACGTGATTCCCACGTAACTGACATGTGATTCCTATGTGATTCCCACGTGATTGACTCGTGATTCCCATATGATTCCCACGTGATTCCAACATGATTGACACGTGATTCCACGTGATTCCCACGTGATTGACACGTGATACACACGTGATTGACACGTGATTCCCACGTGATTGACACGTGATTCCCACGTGATTCCCACGTGATTCCCACGTGATTGGCACGAGATTCCGACGTACTTCCCACGTGATTCCCACGTGATTGACACGTAATTCCCACGTGACTCCCACGTGATTGACACGTGATTCCCACGTGATTCCCACGTGATTGGCACGAGATTCCGACGTAATTCCCACGTGATTCCCACGTGATTGACACGTAATTCCCACGTGTTTCCCATGTGATTGACACGTGATTCCCACGTGATTCCCACGTAATTGACACGTGATTCCCACGTGATTCCCACGTGATTCTCACGTAATTCCCACGTGACTGACACGTGATTCCCACGTGATTATCACGTGATTCCCATATGATTCCCAAGAGATTGACACGTGATTCCCACGTGCTTCCCACGTGATTCCCACGTTATTCCCAAGTGATTGACACATGATTCCAACGTGATTCCCAAGTGATTCCAACGTGATTGACACGTGATTCCCAAATGATTCCCGTGTGATACCCATGTGATGCCCACGTGATTGACACGTGATTCCTACGTGATTCCCTCGTGATTGACACGTGATTCCCGCATGATTCCCACGTGATTGACACGTTATTCCCACGTGATTCCTACTTGATTACCACGTGATTCCCACATTATTCCCACGTGACTCCCATGTGATTCCCACGTGATTGATGCATGATTCCCACGTGATTTCCAAGTGATTCCTACGTGATTCCCACGTGATTGACACGTGATTCCCAACTTATTCCCACGTGATTCCCACGGGATTGACTCATGATTGCCACGTGATTCCCACGTGATTGACACGTGATATCCACGTGATTCCCACTTGATTCTCACATGACTGACACGTGATTGACACGTGATTCCCACGTGATTCCCACATGATTCCCACGTGATTCCCAAATGATTCCCACGTGTTGTCCACGTGATACCCACGTGATTGACACGTGATTCCCACATGATTCCCACGTGATTGAAACGTGATTCCAGCGTGATTCCCACGTGATTGGCGCGTGATTCCCATGTGATTCCCACGTGACTCCCACGTGATTCCCACGTGATAGACACGTGATTCCCACGTGATTCCCACGTGACAACAACGTGATTCCCACGTAATTGACATGTGATTCCGACGTGATTCCCACGTGATTGACTCGTGATTCCCATATGATTCCCACGTGATTCCAACATGATTGACACGTGATTCCCATGAGATTCCCACGTGATTCACACGTGATTCCCACGTGATTGACACGTGATTCACACGTGATTTACACGTGATTCCCACGTGATTCAAAAGTGATTCCGACGTGATTCCAACGTGATTTACAAGTGATTCCCAAATGATTCCCTTGTGATACACATGTGATGCCCACCTGACTGACACGTGATTCCTACGTGATTCCCTCGTGATTGACACGTTATTCCCATGTGACTCCTACGTGATTACCACGTGATTCCCACGTTATTCCCAAGTGACTCCCATGTGATTCCCACGTGATTGACGCATGATTCCCCCGTGACTCCCACGTGATTGACTCATGATTCCCACGTGATTCCCAAGTGATTCCCACGTGATTCCCACGGGATTGACACGTGATTCCCACGTGATTCCCACGTGATTGACACATGATTCCCACGTGACTCCAACGTGATTCCCACGTAATTGTCATGTGATTCCCACGTGATTCCCACGTGATTGACTCGTGATTCCCATATGATTCCCACGTGATTCCAACGTGATTGACACGTGATTCCCACGTGATTCCCACGTGATTGACACGTGATTCCCACGTGAATCCCACGTGATTCCCATGTGATTCCCACGTGATTGACACGTGATTCCCACCTTATTCCCACGTGATTCCCAAGGGATTGAAATGTTATTCCCACATGATTGGTACGTGATTCAAACTTGATTGACATGTGTTTTCCACGTGACTGACACGTGATTCCCACGTAATTCCCACGTGATTCCCACAAGATTCCCACGTGATTCCCACGTGATTGGCACGAGATTCCCACATGATTGGCACGAGATTCCGACATAATTCCCACGTGATTCCCACGTGATTGACACGTAATTCCCACGTGACTCCCACGTGATTGACACGTGATTCCCACGTGATTCCCACGTGATTCCCACGTGATTCCCACATGATTGGCATGAGATTCCGACGTAATTCCCACGTGATTCCCACGTGATTGACACGTAATTCCCACGTGTTTCCCACGTGATTGACGAATGATTTCCACGTGATTCCCACGTGATTGACACGTGATTCCCACGTGAATCCCACGTGATTCTCACGTAATTCCCACGTGATTGACACGTGATTCCCACGTGATAATCACGTGATTCCCATGTGATTCCCAAGAGATTGATACGTGATTCCCACGTGCTTCCAACGTGATTCCCACGTTATTCCCAAGTGATTGACACATGATTCCAACGTGATTCCCAAGTGATTCCCTCGTGATTGACACGTGATTCCCACGTGATTCAAAAGTGATTCCCACGTGATTCCAACGTGATTGACACGTGATTCCCAAATGATTCCCGTGTGATACCAATGTGATGCCCACGTGATTGACACGTGATTCCTACGTGATTCCCTCGTGATTGACACGTGATTCCCAAATGATTCCCACGTGATTGACACGTTATTCCCACGTGATTCCTACTTGATTACCACGTGATTCCCACATTATTCCCACATGACTCCCATGTGATTCCCACGTGATTGATGCATGATTCCCACGTGATTCCCAAGTAATTCCTACGTGATTCCCACGTGATTGACAAGTGATTCCCACCTTATTCCCACGTGATTCCCACGGGATTGACTCATGATTCCCACGTGATTCCCACGTGATTGACACGTGATGTCCACGTGATTCCCACTTGATTCTCACATGACTGACACGTGATAGACACGTGATTCCCACGTGAATCCCACGTGATTCCCATGTGATTCCCACGTGATTGACACGTGATTCCCACCTTATTCCCACGTGATTCCCAAGGGATTGAAATGTCATTCCCACGTGATTGCCACGTGATTCAAACTTGATTGACATGTGATTCCCAAGTGATTGACACGTGATTCCCACGTGATTGACACGTGATTCCCACGTAATTCCATCATGATTCCCACGAGATTCCCACGTGATTCCCACGTGATTCCCACGTGATTGGCACGAGATTCCCACGTGATTGGCATGAGATTCCGACGTAATTCCCACGTGATTCCCACGTGATTGACACGTAATTCCCACGTGATTCCCACGTGATTGACACGTGATTCCCACGTGATTCCCACGTGATTCCCACGTGATTCCCACGTGATTCTCACGTGATTCCCACGTGATTCCCACGTGATTGACACGTGATTCCAAAGTGATTCCCACGTGATTCCCATATGATTCCAACGTGAATGACACGTGATTCCCATGTGATTGTCACGTGATTCCCACGTGATTCCCACGTGTTTCCACGTGATTGACCCATGATACCCACGTGATTCCCACGTGATTCCAATGTGATTGACACGTGAATCTCACGTGAATGACACGAGATTCTCACGTGATTCCCACGTGATTCCCCCGTGATTGACACGTGATTCTCACGTGATTCCCATGTGATTACCACCTGATTTCCACGAGATTTCAACGTGACTGCAACGTGATTCCCACATGATTGATGCATGATTCCCACGTGATTCCCACGTGATTCCCACGTGGTTGACACGTGATTCCCACGTGATTCCCGCGTGATTCCCACGTGATTGACACGTGATTCCCACGTATTTCTCACGTGATTCCCACGTGATTTCCACGTGATTGACACATGATTCCCACGTGCTTCCCACGTGATTCCCACGTCATTGACAGGTGATTCCCACTTGATTCCCACGTGATTCCCACGTGATTGATAGGTGATTCCCACGTGATTCCCACGTGAATGATACGTGATTCCTACGTGCTTCCCACGTGATTCCCACGTGATTCACACGTGATTCCCACGTATTTCTCACGTGATTCCCACGTGATTTCCACGTGATTGACACATGATTCCCACATGATTCCCACGTGATTGACACGTGATTCCCACTTGATTCCCACGTGATTTCCACGTGATTCCCACGTTATTCCCACGTGACTCCCATGTGATTCACACGTGATTGATGCATGATTCCCACGTGATTCCCACGTGATTGACGCATGATTCCCACGTGATTCCCACGTGATTCCCACGGGATTGACACGTGATTCCCATGTGATTCCCAAGTGATTGACACGTGATTCCCATGTGACTCCAACGTGATTCCCACGTAATTGTCATGTGATTCCCACGTGATTCCCACGTGATTGACTCGTGATTCCCATATGATGCCCACATGATTCCACCGTGATTGACACGTGATTCCCACGTGATTGACACGTGATTTCCACGTGATTCCCACGTGATTCCCATGTAATTCCCACGTGATTGACACGTGATTCCCACCTTATTCCCACGTGATTCCCAAGGGATTGAAATGTCATTCCCACGTGATTGCCACGTGATTCTCACGTGATTGACATGTGATTCCCACGTGATTAACACGTGATTCCCACGTGAATCCCACGTGATTCCCATGTGATTCCCACGTGATTGGCACGTGATTCCCTCCTTATTCCCACGTGATTCCCAAGGGATTGAAATGTCATTCCCACGTGATTGCCACGTGATTCCCACGTGATTGCCATGTGATTCCCACGTGATTGACACGTGATTCCCACCTGATTCCCACGTGATTCCCACGTGATTCCCACGTGATTACCACAGGATTGACACGTGATTCCCACGTGATTGACATGTGATTCCCACGTGATTCCCACGTGATTGACAAGTGATTCCCACGTGATTAACACGTGATTCCCACGTGAATCCCACGTGATTCCCATGTGATTCCCACGTGATTGGCACGTGATTCCCTCCTTATTCCCACGTGATTCCCAAGGGATTGAAATGTCATTCCCACGTGATTACCACGTGATTCCCACGTGATTGACATGTGATTCCCACGTGATTGACACGTGATTCCCACGTAATTCCCACGTGATTCCCACGTGATTCCCACGGGATTGACACGAGATTCCAACGGGATTGACACGTGATTCCCACATGACTGACACGTGATTCCCACGTGATTCCCACGTGACTCCAACGTGATTAAAATGTGATTGACACGTGATTCCCACGTGATTCCCACGTGATTGAAACGTGATTTCCACGTGATTCCACTTGATTCTCACATGATTGACACGAGATTGACACGTGATTCCCACGAGAATCCCACGTGATTCCCATGTGATTCCCACGTGATTGACACGTGATTCCCCCCTTATTCCCACGTGATTCCCACGGGATTGACATGTCATTACCACGTGATTGCCACGTGATTCCCACGTGATTGACATGTGATTCCCACGTTTTTCCCCCGTGATACGCACGTGAGTCCCAAATGATTCCCACGTGATGCCCACATGAGGCTCACCTGATTGACACGTGATTCCCACATGATTCCCACGTGATTGACACGTGATTCCCCTGTGATTCCATCGTGATTGACACGTGACTCCCACATGACTCCCACGTGATTGACACCTGATTTCCACGTGATTCCCACGAGACTGACAAGTGATTCCCACGTGATTGACACGTGATTCCCACATGATTCTCACGTGATTCCCTCGTGAATGACACGTGATTCCCACGTGATTCCCACGTGATTGACAAGTGAGTGACACGTGATTCCCACGTGATTCTCAAGTGATTCCCACATGATTGACACGTGATTCCCACGTGATTTCCACGTGATTGATACGTGATTTCCACGTGACTCCCAAGTGATTGACACATGATTTCCATGTGATTTCCTCGTGATTGACAGGTGATTCTCTCGTGATTCCCACGTTATTCCCACGTGATTGACAAGTGATTGATACGTGATTCCCACGTGATTCCCATGTGATTCCCACATGATTGACACGTGATTCCCACGTGATTTCCACTTGATTGACACGTGATTCCCACGTGATACCCATGTGATTCCCACGTGATTGACAAGTGATTGACACGTGATTCCCACGTGATTATCAAGTGATTCCCACGTGATTCCCACGTGATTGACACGTGATTCCCATGTGATACCCACGTGAATCCCACGGGATTGACAGGTGATTCCCAAGAGATTCCCACGTGATTGACACGTGATTCCCTCGTGATTCCCACGTGATTGACATGTGATTGACACGTGATTCACACGTGATTCCCACGTGATTGACACCTGATTTCCACGTGATTCCCACGTGATTCCCAGTGATTGACACGTGATTCCCTCATGATTCCCACATGATTGACACGTGATAAAAATGTGATTCCCACGTGATTCCCCCGTGATTGACACGTGATTCCCACGTGATTCACTCGTGATTGCCACGTGATTCCCACATGATTCCCACTTGATTGACATGTGATTCCCACGTGATTCCCATGTGATTCTCTCGTGATTCCCATGTGATTCCCACATGATTCCAACGTGATTGCCACGTGATTCTCTCGGGATTCCCAAGTGATTGCCACGTGATTCTCTCGTGATTCCCATGTGATTCCCACGTGAATCCCACGTGATTGACAATTGATTCCCACCTGACTCCCACGAGATTCTCACGTGATTGACACTTGATTCCCACGTGATTCCGAAGTGATTGACACGTGATTCTGCCGTGATTCCCACGTGATCCCCAGTGATTGACACGTGATTCCCTCGTGATTCCCACGTGATTGACACGTGATACAAAAGTGGTTCCCATGTGATGCCCACGTGATTGACACATGATTCCCACGTGAATCACTCGTGATTGACACGTGATTCCCACGTGATTCTATCGTGAATCCCACGTGATTGCCACGTGATTCTCTCGTGATTCCCATGTGATTCCCACGTGATTCCCATGTGATTCCCACGTGATTCCCACGTAATTGACACGTGATTCCCACGTGAATCCCTCGTGATTCCCACGTGATCCCCACGTGATTCCCACGTGATTCTCTCGTGAATCCCACGTGATTGCCACGTGATTCTCTCGTGATTCCCATGTGATTCCCACGTGATTACCACGTGACTGACAAGTGATTCCCACCTGACTCCCACGAGATTCCCACCTGATTGACACGTGATTCCCATGTGATTCCCACGTGATTTACACGTGATTCTGACGTGATTCTCACGTGATTCCCAGGTGATTGACACGTGATTCCCCCGTGATTCCCACGTGATTGACACGTGATCCCCAAGTGATTCCCACGAGAATGACACGTGATTCCCACGTGATTCCCACGTGATTGACACGTGATTACCATGTGATTCGCACGTGATTCCCACGGGAATGACACGTGATTCCCACGTGATTGACACGTGATTCCCATGTGATACCCACATGAATCCCAAGTGATTGACACGTGATTCCCAAGAGATTCCCACGTGATTGAAACTTGATACAAACGTGATTCCCAAGTGATTCCCACGTGATTGCACGTGATTCACACGTGATTCCCATGTGATTCCCACGTGACTGACACGTGATTCCCACGTGATTCCCAAGTGATTACCACGTGATTCCCACGTGAATGACACCTGATTCCCACGTGATTCCCACGTGATTCCAACGTGATTCCCTCGTGAATGACACGTGATACCCACGTGATTCCCAAGTGATTCCCACGTGACTGACACGTGATTCCCACATGATTCCCACGTGAATGACACGTGATTCCCACGTGATTGACATGTGATTCCCATGTGATTCCCACGTGATTCCAACGTGATTGACACGTGATTCCCATGTGATTCCCACGTGATTGACACGTGATTCCCACGTGTTTGACACGTGATTCCCACGTGATTCCCACGTGATTGACACGTCATTCCCACGTGATTGACACGTGATTCCCACGTGATTCCCACGTGATTGACACGTCATTCCCACGTGATTCCCATGTGATTCCCACGTGATTAACACGTGATTCCCAGGTGATTCCCAAATGATTGTCACCTTGTTCCCACGTGATTCACACGTAATTCCATAGTGATTGACACGTGATTCCCACATGATTCCCACAATATTCACACGTGATTCCAACCTGATTCCCACGTGATTCCATCGTGACTGACATGTGATTCCCACGAGATTCCCACGTGATTCCCACGGGATTGACACGTGATTCCCAACTTATTCCCACGTGATTCCCACGGGATTGACTCATGATTCCCACGTGATTCCCACGTGATTGACACGTGATGTCCACGTGATTCCCACTTGATTCTCACATGACTGACACGTGATTGACACGTGATTCCCACGTGATTCCCACATGATTCCCACGTGATTCCCAAATGATTCCCACGTGTTGTCCACGTGATGCCCACGTGATTGACACGTGATTCCCACATGATTCCCACGTGATTGAAACGTGATTCCAGCGTGATTCCCACGTGATTGGCGCGTGATTCCCATGTGATTCCCACGTGACACCCACGTGATTCCCACGTGATAGACACGTGATTCCCACGTGATTCCCACGTGATTGACATGTGATTCCGACGTGATTCCCACGTGATTGACTCGTGATTCCCATATGATTCCCACGTGATTCCAACATGATTGACACGTGATTCCCATGAGATTCCCACGTGATTGACACGTGATTCCCACGTGATTGACACGTGATTCACACGTGATTTACACGTCATTCCCACGTGATTCAAAAGTGATTCCGACGTGATTCCAACGTGATTTACATGTGATTCCCAAATGATTCCCGTGTGATACACATGTGATGCCCACCTGACTGACACGTGATTCCTACGTGATTCCCTCGTGATTGACACGTTATTCCCATGTGACTCCTACGTGATTACCACGTGATTCCCACGTTATTCCCAAGTGACTCCCATGTGATTCCCACGTGATTGACGCATGATTCCCCCGTGACTCCCACGTGATTGACTCATGATTCCCACGTGATCCCCAAGTGATTCCCACGTGATTCCCACGGGATTGACACGTGATTCCCACGTGATTCCCACGTGATTGACACATGATTCCCACGTGACTCCAACGTGATTCCCACGTAATTGTCATGTGATTCCCACGTGATTCCCACGTGATTGACTCGTGATTCCCATATGATTCCCACGTGATTCCAACGTGATTGACACGTAATTCCCACGTGATTCCCACGTGATTGACACGTGATTTCCACGTGATTCCCACTTGATTCTCACATGATTGACACGTGATTGACACGTGATTCCCACGTGAATCCCACGTGATTCCCATGTGATTCCCACGTGATTGACACGTGATTCCCACCTTATTCCCACGTGATTCCCAAGGGATTGAAATGTCATTCCCACATGATTGCCACGTGATTCAAACTTGATTGACATGTGTTTCCCACGTGACTGACACGTGATTCCCACGTAATTCCCACGTGATTCCCCCGAGATTCCCACGTGATTCCCACGTGATTCCCACATGATTGGCACGAGATTCCCACATGATTGGCACGAGATTCCGACGTAATTCCCACGTGATTCCTACGTGATTGACACGTAATTCCCACGTGACTCCCACGTAATTGACACGTGATTCCCACGTGATTCCCACGTGATTCCCACATGATTGGCACGAGATTCCGACGTAATTCCAACGTGATTCCCCCGTGATTGACGCATGATTCCCTCGTGATTCCCACGTGATTGACACGTGTTTCCCACGTGATTATAACGTGATTCCCATGTGATTCCCAAGTGATTGACACGTGATTCCCATGTGCTTCCCACGTGATTCCCACGTTATTCCCAAGTGATTGACACATGATTCCAACGTGATTCCCAAGTGATTCCCACGTGATTGACACGTGATTCCCACGTGATTGACACGTGATTCCCACGTGATTCCTAAGTGATTGACACGTCATTTCCACGTGATTCCCATGTGATTCCCACGTGATTAACACGTGATTCCCAGGGGATTCCCAAATGATTGTCACGTGATTCCCACGTGATTCACACGTGATTCACACGTGATTCACACGTAATTCCATCGTGATTGACACGTGATTCCCACATGATTCCCACGTTATTGACACGTGATTCGAACCTGATTCCCACGTGATTCCCACGTGATTCCATCATGATTCCCACCTGATTCCCACGGGATTGAAACGTGTTTCCCACGTGATTGAAACGTGATTCCCACGTGATTCAAAAGTGATTCCCACGTGATTCCAATGTGATTGACACGTGATTCCCAAATGATTCCCTTGTGATACCCATGTGATGCCCACGTGATTGACACGTGATTCCCACATGATTCCCACGTGATTGACACGTTATTCCCTCGTGATTCCTACGTGATTACGTGATTCCCACGTTATTCCCACGTGACTCCCATGTGATTCCCACGTGATTTACGCATGATTCCCACGTGATTCCCACGTGATTCCCACGTGATTCCCACGTGATTGACACGTGATTCCCACCTTATTCCCACGTGATTCCCACGGGATTGACTCGTGATTCCCACGTGATTCCCACGTGATTGATATGTCATTCCCACGTGATTCCCACGTGATTGACACGTGATTCCCACGTGATTCCCACATGATTCCCACGTGATTCCCAAATGATTCCCACGTGATGTCCACGTGATGCCCACGTGATTGACACGTGATTCCCACATGATTCCCACGTGATTGAAACGTGATTCCAGCGTGATTCCCACGTGATTGGCGCGGGATTCCCATGTGATTACCACGTGACTCCCACGTGATTCCCACGTGATAGACACGTGATTCCCACGTGATTCCCACGTGACAACAACGTGATTCCCACGTAACTGACATGTGATTCCTATGTGATTCCCACGTGATTGACTCGTGATTCCCATATGATTCCCACGTGATTCCAACATGATTGACACGTGATTCCACGTGATTCCCACGTGATTGACACGTGATACACACGTGATTGACACGTGATTCCCACGTGATTGACACGTGATTCCCACGTGATTCCCACGTGATTCCCACGTGATTGGCACGAGATTCCGACGTACTTCCCACGTGATTCCCACGTGATTGACACGTAATTCCCACGTGACTCCCACGTGATTGACACGTGATTCCCACGTGATTCCCACGTGATTGGCACGAGATTCCGACGTAATTCCCACGTGATTCCCACGTGATTGACACGTAATTCCCACATGTTTCCCACGTGATTGACACGTGATTCCCACGTGATTCCCACGTAATTGACACGTGATTCCCACGTGATTCCCACGTGATTCTCACGTAATTCCCACGTGACTGACACGTGATTCCCACGTGATTATCACGTGATTCCCATATGATTCCCAAGAGATTGACACGTGATTCCCACGTGCTTCCCACGTGATTCCCACGTTATTCCCAAGTGATTGACACATGATTCCAACGTGATTCCCAAGTGATTCCAACGTGATTGACACGTGATTCCCAAATGATTCCCGTGTGATACCCATGTGATGCCCACGTGATTGACACGTGATTCCTACGTGATTCCCTCGTGATTGACACGTGATTCCCGCATGATTCCCACGTGATTGACACGTTATTCCCACGTGATTCCTACTTGATTACCACGTGATTCCCACATTATTCCCACGTGACTCCCATGTGATTCCCACGTGATTGATGCATGATTCCCACGTGATTTCCAAGTGATTCCTACGTGATTCCCACGTGATTGACACGTGATTCCCAACTTATTCCCACGTGATTCCCACGGGATTGACTCATGATTGCCACGTGATTCCCACGTGATTGACACGTGATATCCACGTGATTCCCACTTGATTCTCACATGACTGACACGTGATTGACACGTGATTCCCACGTGATTCCCAAATGATTCCCACGTGATTCCCAAATGATTCCCACGTGTTGTCCACGTGATACCCACGTGATTGACACGTGATTCCCACATGATTCCCACGTGATTGAAACGTGATTCCAGCATGATTCCCACGTGATTGGCGCGTGATTCCCATGTGATTCCCACGTGACTCCCACGTGATTCCCACGTGATAGACACGTGATTCCCACGTGATTCCCACGTGACAACAACGTGATTCCCACGTAATTGACATGTTATTCCGACGTGATTCCCACGTGATTAACTCGTGATTCCCATATGATTCCCACGTGATTCCAACATGATTGACACGTGATTCCCATGAGATTCCCACGTGATTGACACGTGATTCCCACGTGATTGACACGTGATTCACACGTGATTTACACGTGATTCCCACGTGATTCAAAAGTGATTCCGACGTGATTCCAACGTGATTTACAAGTGATTCCCAAATGATTCCCGTGTGATACACATGTGATGCCCACCTGACTGACACGTGATTCCTACGTGATTCCCTCGTGATTGACACGTTATTCCCATGTGACTCCTACGTGATTACCACGTGATTCCCACGTTATTCCCAAGTGACTCCCATGTGATTCCCACGTGATTGACGCATGATTCCCCCGTGACTCCCACGTGATTGACTCATGATTCCCACGTGATTCCCAAGTGATTCCCACGTGATTCCCACGGGATTGACACGTGATTCCCACGTGATTCCCACGTGATTGACACATGATTCCCACGTGACTCCAACGTGATTCCCACGTAATTGTCATGTGATTCCCACGTGATTCCCACGTGATTGACTCGTGATTCCCATATGATTCCCACGTGATTCCAACGTGATTGACACGTGATTCCCACGTGATTCCCACGTGATTGACACGTGATTTCCACGTGATTCCCACTTGATTCTCACATGATTGACACGTGATTGACACGTGATTCCCACGTGAATCCCACGTGATTCCCATGTGATTCCCACGTGATTGACACGTGATTCCCACCTTATTCCCACGTGATTCCCAAGGGATTGAAATGTTATTCCCACATGATTGGTACGTGATTCAAACTTGATTGACATGTGTTTCCCACGTGACTGACACGTGATTCCCACGTAATTCCCACGTGATTCCCACAAGATTCCCACGTGATTCCCACGTGATTGGCACGAGATTCCCACATGATTGGCACGAGATTCCGACATAATTCCCACGTGATTCCCACGTGATTGACACGTAATTCCCACGTGACTCCCACGTGATTGACACGTGATTCCCACGTGATTCCCACGTGATTCCCACGTGATTCCCACATGATTGGCATGAGATTCCGACGTAATTCCCACGTGATTCCCACGTGATTGACACGTAATTCCCACGTGTTTCCCACGTGATTGACGAATGATTTCCACGTGATTCCCACGTGATTGACACGTGATTCCCACGTGAATCCCACGTGATTCTCACGTAATTCCCACGTGATTGACACGTGATTCCCACGTGATAATCACGTGATTCCCATGTGATTCCCAAGAGATTGATACGTGATTCCCACGTGCTTCCAACGTGATTCCCACGTTATTCCCAAGTGATTGACACATGATTCCAACGTGATTCCCAAGTGATTCCCTCGTGATTGACACGTGATTCCCACGTGATTCAAAAGTGATTCCCACGTGATTCCAACGTGATTGACACGTGATTCCCAAATGATTCCCGTGTGATACCAATGTGATGCCCACGTGATTGACACGTGATTCCTACGTGATTCCCTCGTGATTGACACGTGATTCCCAAATGATTCCCACGTGATTGACACGTTATTCCCACGTGATTCCTACTTGATTACCACGTGATTCCCACATTATTCCCACATGACTCCCATGTGATTCCCACGTGATTGATGCATGATTCCCACGTGATTCCCAAGTAATTCCTACGTGATTCCCACGTGATTGACACGTGATTCCCACCTTATTCCCACGTGATTCCCACGGGATTGACTCATGATTCCCACGTGATTCCCACGTGATTGACACGTGATGTCCACGTGATTCCCACTTGATTCTCACATGACTGACACGTGATAGACACGTGATTCCCACGTGAATCCCACGTGATTCCCATGTGATTCCCACGTGATTGACACGTGATTCCCACCTTATTCCCACGTGATTCCCAAGGGATTGAAATGTCATTCCCACGTGATTGCCACGTGATTCAAACTTGATTGACATGTGATTCCCAAGTGATTGACACGTGATTCCCACGTGATTGACACGTGATTCCCACGTAATTCCATCATGATTCCCACGAGATTCCCACGTGATTCCCACGTGATTCCCACGTGATTGGCACGAGATTCCCACGTGATTGGCACGAGATTCCGACGTAATTCCCACGTGATTCCCACGTGATTGACACGTAATTCCCACGTGATTCCCACGTGATTGACACGTGATTCCCACGTGATTCCCACGTGATTCCCACGTGATTCCCACGTGATTCCCACGTGATTCTCACGTGATTCCCACGTGATTCCCACGTGATTGACACGTGATTCCAAAGTGATTCCCACGTGATTCCCATATGATTCCAACGTGAATGACACGTGATTCCCAAATGATTCACTCGTGATGCCAACGTGATTGACACGTCATTCCCACGTGATCCCAACTTGATTGACACGAGATTCCCATGTGATTTCCACGTGATTAAATGTGATTCCCACGATATTCCCACGTGATTGATACGTGATTCCCAAGTGATTCCCACGTGATTAACACGTGATTCCCACGTGATTCCCTCGTGATTGACACGTGATTCCCACGTGATAGACGCATGATCACCACTTGATCACCACGTGATTCCATCGTGATTGACACGTGACTCCCACATGACTCCCTCGTGATTGACACGTGATACCCACGTGATTCCCACTTGATTCCCACGTGATTCCCACGTGACTCCCACATGATTCCCACGTGATTGACGCATGATTCCCACGTGATTCCACGTGATTGAAACGTGATTCCCACGTGATTCCCACGTGATTCTCACGTAATTCCCACGTGATTGACACGTGATTCCCACGTGATTATCACGTGATTCCCACGTTATTCCCAAGTGATTTACACATGATTCCAACGTGATTCCCAAGTGATTCCCACGTGATTGACACGTGATTCCCACATTATTGACACGTGATTTCCACGTGATTCCCACTTGATTCTCACATGATTGACACGTGATTTACACGTGATTCCCACGAGAATCCCACATGATTCCCATCTGATTCCCACGTGAGTGACACGTGATTCCCACCTTATTCCCACGTGATTCCCACGGGATTGACATGTCATTCCCACGTGATTGCCACGTGATTCCCACGTGATTGATATGTGATTCCCACGTGAGTGACACGTGATTCCCACCTTATTCCCACGTGATTCCCACGGGATTGACATGTCATTCCCACGTGATTGCCACGTGATTCCCACGTGATTGACATGTGATTCCCACGTGATTCCCCCGTGATTCCCACTTGATTCCCAAATGATTCCCACGTGATGCCCACATGATGCTCACGTGATTGACACGTGATTCACACATGATTCCCACGTGATTGACACGTGATTCCCACGTGATTCAAACGTAATTCCATCGTGATTGACAAGTGATTCCCACATGATTCACACGATATTGACACGTGATTCCAACGTGATTCCCACATGATTACCACGTGATTTCCATGTGATTTCCACGTGACTCCCACGTGATTCCCACGTGATTGACGCATGATCACCACTTGAGTCCCACGTGATTCCATCATGATTGACACGTGACTCCCACATGACTCCCACGTGATTGACACGTGATACCCACGTTATTCCCACTTGATTCCCACGTGATTCCCACGTGACTCCCACGTGTTTCCCACGTGATTGACGCATGATTTCCACGTGATTCCCACGTGATTCCCAAGTGATTGACACGTGATTCCCACGTGATTCCCACGTGATTCTCACGTGATTCCCACGTGATTGACACGTGAGTCCCACGTGATTATCACGTGATTCCCATGTGATTCCCAAGTGAGTGACACGTGATTCCCACGTGCTTCCCACGTGATTCTCACGTGATTCCCACGTGATTGACACGTGAGTCCCACGTGATTATCACGTGATTCCCATGTGATTCCCAAGTGAGTGACACGTGATTCCCACGTGCTTCCCACGTGATTATCACGTGATTCCCATGTGATTCCCAAGTGAGTGACACGTGATTCCCACGTGCTTCCCACGTGATTCCCACGTGATTCCCACGTGATTGACACGTGATTCCCACGTGATTCCTAAGTGATTGACACGTCATTTCCACGTGATTCCCATGTGATTCCCACGTGATTAACACGTGATTCCCAGGGGATTCCCAAATGATTGTCACGTGATTCCCACGTGATTCACACGTGATTCACACGTGATTCACACGTAATTCCATCGTGATTGACACGTGATTCCCACATGATTCCCACGTTATTGACACGTGATTCGAACCTGATTCCCACGTGATTCCCACGTGATTCCATCATGATTCCCACCTGATTCCCACGGGATTGAAACGTGTTTCCCACGTGATTGAAACGTGATTCCCACGTGATTCAAAAGTGATTCCCACGTGATTCCAATGTGATTGACACGTGATTCCCAAATGATTCCCTTGTGATACCCATGTGATGCCCACGTGATTGACACGTGATTCCCACATGATTCCCACGTGATTGACACGTTATTCCCTCGTGATTCCTACGTGATTACGTGATTCCCACGTTATTCCCACGTGACTCCCATGTGATTCCCACGTGATTTACGCATGATTCCCACGTGATTCCCACGTGATTCCCACGTGATTCCCACGTGATTGACACGTGATTCCCACCTTATTCCCACGTGATTCCCACGGGATTGACTCGTGATTCCCACGTGATTCCCACGTGATTGATATGTCATTCCCACGTGATTCCCACGTGATTGACACGTGATTCCCACGTGATTCCCACATGATTCCCACGTGATTCCCAAATGATTCCCACGTGATGTCCACGTGATGCCCACGTGATTGACACGTGATTCCCACATGATTCCCACGTGATTGAAACGTGATTCCAGCGTGATTCCCACGTGATTGGCGCGGGATTCCCATGTGATTACCACGTGACTCCCACGTGATTCCCACGTGATAGACACGTGATTCCCACGTGATTCCCACGTGACAACAACGTGATTCCCACGTAACTGACATGTGATTCCTATGTGATTCCCACGTGATTGACTCGTGATTCCCATATGATTCCCACGTGATTCCAACATGATTGACACGTGATTCCACGTGATTCCCACGTGATTGACACGTGATACACACGTGATTGACACGTGATTCCCACGTGATTGACACGTGATTCCCACGTGATTCCCACGTGATTCCCACGTGATTGGCACGAGATTCCGACGTACTTCCCACGTGATTCCCACGTGATTGACACGTAATTCCCACGTGACTCCCACGTGATTGACACGTGATTCCCACGTGATTCCCACGTGATTGGCACGAGATTCCGACGTAATTCCCACGTGATTCCCACGTGATTGACACGTAATTCCCACATGTTTCCCACGTGATTGACACGTGATTCCCACGTGATTCCCACGTAATTGACACGTGATTCCCACGTGATTCCCACGTGATTCTCACGTAATTCCCACGTGACTGACACGTGATTCCCACGTGATTATCACGTGATTCCCATATGATTCCCAAGAGATTGACACGTGATTCCCACGTGCTTCCCACGTGATTCCCACGTTATTCCCAAGTGATTGACACATGATTCCAACGTGATTCCCAAGTGATTCCAACGTGATTGACACGTGATTCCCAAATGATTCCCGTGTGATACCCATGTGATGCCCACGTGATTGACACGTGATTCCTACGTGATTCCCTCGTGATTGACACGTGATTCCCGCATGATTCCCACGTGATTGACACGTTATTCCCACGTGATTCCTACTTGATTACCACGTGATTCCCACATTATTCCCACGTGACTCCCATGTGATTCCCACGTGATTGATGCATGATTCCCACGTGATTTCCAAGTGATTCCTACGTGATTCCCACGTGATTGACACGTGATTCCCAACTTATTCCCACGTGATTCCCACGGGATTGACTCATGATTGCCACGTGATTCCCACGTGATTGACACGTGATATCCACGTGATTCCCACTTGATTCTCACATGACTGACACGTGATTGACACGTGATTCCCACGTGATTCCCAAATGATTCCCACGTGATTCCCAAATGATTCCCACGTGTTGTCCACGTGATACCCACGTGATTGACACGTGATTCCCACATGATTCCCACGTGATTGAAACGTGATTCCAGCATGATTCCCACGTGATTGGCGCGTGATTCCCATGTGATTCCCACGTGACTCCCACGTGATTCCCACGTGATAGACACGTGATTCCCACGTGATTCCCACGTGACAACAACGTGATTCCCACGTAATTGACATGTTATTCCGACGTGATTCCCACGTGATTAACTCGTGATTCCCATATGATTCCCACGTGATTCCAACATGATTGACACGTGATTCCCATGAGATTCCCACGTGATTGACACGTGATTCCCACGTGATTGACACGTGATTCACACGTGATTTACACGTGATTCCCACGTGATTCAAAAGTGATTCCGACGTGATTCCAACGTGATTTACAAGTGATTCCCAAATGATTCCCGTGTGATACACATGTGATGCCCACCTGACTGACACGTGATTCCTACGTGATTCCCTCGTGATTGACACGTTATTCCCATGTGACTCCTACGTGATTACCACGTGATTCCCACGTTATTCCCAAGTGACTCCCATGTGATTCCCACGTGATTGACGCATGATTCCCCCGTGACTCCCACGTGATTGACTCATGATTCCCACGTGATTCCCAAGTGATTCCCACGTGATTCCCACGGGATTGACACGTGATTCCCACGTGATTCCCACGTGATTGACACATGATTCCCACGTGACTCCAACGTGATTCCCACGTAATTGTCATGTGATTCCCACGTGATTCCCACGTGATTGACTCGTGATTCCCATATGATTCCCACGTGATTCCAACGTGATTGACACGTGATTCCCACGTGATTCCCACGTGATTGACACGTGATTTCCACGTGATTCCCACTTGATTCTCACATGATTGACACGTGATTGACACGTGATTCCCACGTGAATCCCACGTGATTCCCATGTGATTCCCACGTGATTGACACGTGATTCCCACCTTATTCCCACGTGATTCCCAAGGGATTGAAATGTTATTCCCACATGATTGGTACGTGATTCAAACTTGATTGACATGTGTTTCCCACGTGACTGACACGTGATTCCCACGTAATTCCCACGTGATTCCCACAAGATTCCCACGTGATTCCCACGTGATTGGCACGAGATTCCCACATGATTGGCACGAGATTCCGACATAATTCCCACGTGATTCCCACGTGATTGACACGTAATTCCCACGTGACTCCCACGTGATTGACACGTGATTCCCACGTGATTCCCACGTGATTCCCACGTGATTCCCACATGATTGGCATGAGATTCCGACGTAATTCCCACGTGATTCCCACGTGATTGACACGTAATTCCCACGTGTTTCCCACGTGATTGACGAATGATTTCCACGTGATTCCCACGTGATTGACACGTGATTCCCACGTGAATCCCACGTGATTCTCACGTAATTCCCACGTGATTGACACGTGATTCCCACGTGATAATCACGTGATTCCCATGTGATTCCCAAGAGATTGATACGTGATTCCCACGTGCTTCCAACGTGATTCCCACGTTATTCCCAAGTGATTGACACATGATTCCAACGTGATTCCCAAGTGATTCCCTCGTGATTGACACGTGATTCCCACGTGATTCAAAAGTGATTCCCACGTGATTCCAACGTGATTGACACGTGATTCCCAAATGATTCCCGTGTGATACCAATGTGATGCCCACGTGATTGACACGTGATTCCTACGTGATTCCCTCGTGATTGACACGTGATTCCCAAATGATTCCCACGTGATTGACACGTTATTCCCACGTGATTCCTACTTGATTACCACGTGATTCCCACATTATTCCCACATGACTCCCATGTGATTCCCACGTGATTGATGCATGATTCCCACGTGATTCCCAAGTAATTCCTACGTGATTCCCACGTGATTGACACGTGATTCCCACCTTATTCCCACGTGATTCCCACGGGATTGACTCATGATTCCCACGTGATTCCCACGTGATTGACACGTGATGTCCACGTGATTCCCACTTGATTCTCACATGACTGACACGTGATAGACACGTGATTCCCACGTGAATCCCACGTGATTCCCATGTGATTCCCACGTGATTGACACGTGATTCCCACCTTATTCCCACGTGATTCCCAAGGGATTGAAATGTCATTCCCACGTGATTGCCACGTGATTCAAACTTGATTGACATGTGATTCCCAAGTGATTGACACGTGATTCCCACGTGATTGACACGTGATTCCCACGTAATTCCATCATGATTCCCACGAGATTCCCACGTGATTCCCACGTGATTCCCACGTGATTGGCACGAGATTCCCACGTGATTGGCACGAGATTCCGACGTAATTCCCACGTGATTCCCACGTGATTGACACGTAATTCCCACGTGATTCCCACGTGATTGACACGTGATTCCCACGTGATTCCCACGTGATTCCCACGTGATTCCCACGTGATTCCCACGTGATTCTCACGTGATTCCCACGTGATTCCCACGTGATTGACACGTGATTCCAAAGTGATTCCCACGTGATTCCCATATGATTCCAACGTGAATGACACGTGATTCCCAAATGATTCACTCGTGATGCCAACGTGATTGACACGTCATTCCCACGTGATCCCAACTTGATTGACACGAGATTCCCATGTGATTTCCACGTGATTAAATGTGATTCCCACGATATTCCCACGTGATTGATACGTGATTCCCAAGTGATTCCCACGTGATTAACACGTGATTCCCACGTGATTCCCTCGTGATTGACACGTGATTCCCACGTGATAGACGCATGATCACCACTTGATCACCACGTGATTCCATCGTGATTGACACGTGACTCCCACATGACTCCCTCGTGATTGACACGTGATACCCACGTGATTCCCACTTGATTCCCACGTGATTCCCACGTGACTCCCACATGATTCCCACGTGATTGACGCATGATTCCCACGTGATTCCCACGTGATTGAAACGTGATTCCCACGTGATTCCCACGTGATTCTCACGTAATTCCCACGTGATTGACACGTGATTCCCACGTGATTATCACGTGATTCCCACGTTATTCCCAAGTGATTTACACATGATTCCAACGTGATTCCCAAGTGATTCCCACGTGATTGACACGTGATTCCCACATTATTGACACGTGATTTCCACGTGATTCCCACTTGATTCTCACATGATTGACACGTGATTTACACGTGATTCCCACGAGAATCCCACATGATTCCCATCTGATTCCCACGTGAGTGACACGTGATTCCCACCTTATTCCCACGTGATTCCCACGGGATTGACATGTCATTCCCACGTGATTGCCACGTGATTCCCACGTGATTGATATGTGATTCCCACGTGAGTGACACGTGATTCCCACCTTATTCCCACGTGATTCCCACGGGATTGACATGTCATTCCCACGTGATTGCCACGTGATTCCCACGTGATTGACATGTGATTCCCACGTGATTCCCCCGTGATTCCCACTTGATTCCCAAATGATTCCCACGTGATGCCCACATGATGCTCACGTGATTGACACGTGATTCACACATGATTCCCACGTGATTGACACGTGATTCCCACGTGATTCAAACGTAATTCCATCGTGATTGACAAGTGATTCCCACATGATTCACACGATATTGACACGTGATTCCAACGTGATTCCCACATGATTACCACGTGATTTCCATGTGATTTCCACGTGACTCCCACGTGATTCCCACGTGATTGACGCATGATCACCACTTGAGTCCCACGTGATTCCATCATGATTGACACGTGACTCCCACATGACTCCCACGTGATTGACACGTGATACCCACGTTATTCCCACTTGATTCCCACGTGATTCCCACGTGACTCCCACGTGTTTCCCACGTGATTGACGCATGATTTCCACGTGATTCCCACGTGATTCCCAAGTGATTGACACGTGATTCCCACGTGATTCCCACGTGATTCTCACGTGATTCCCACGTGATTGACACGTGAGTCCCACGTGATTATCACGTGATTCCCATGTGATTCCCAAGTGAGTGACACGTGATTCCCACGTGCTTCCCACGTGATTCCCACGTGATTCCCAAGTGATTGACACATGATTCCAACGTGATTCCCAAGTGATTCCCACATGATTGACACGTGATTCTCACGTGATTGAAACGTGATTCCCACGTGATTGACACGTGATTCCCACGTGATTCCCACGTGATTGACACGTCATTCCCACGTGATTCCCATGTGATTCCCACGTGATTGACTCATGATTACCACTTGATTCCCACGTAATTCCATCGTGATTGACACGTGATTCCCACGAGATTCCCACGTGATTCCCACGTGATTGACACCCGTTTCCCACATTATACCCAAGTGATTCCCACATGATTGACACGTGATTCCCACGTGATTGACACGTGATTCCCACGTGATTCCCACGTGATTGACACGTGACTTACACGTGATTCCCCCGTGACTCTAACGTGATTCCCACGTAATTGACATGTGATTCCCACGTGATTCCCACGTGATTGACACGTGATTCCCATATGATTACCACGTGATTCCAACGTGATTGACACATGATGCCCATGTGATTCCCACGTGATTGACACGTGATTTCCATGTGATTCCCACTTGATTCTCACATGATTGACATGTGATTGACACGTGATTCCCACGTGAATCCCACGTGATTCCCACGTGATTCCTACATGATTGACACGTGATTCCCACGTGATTCACACGTAATTCCATCGTGATTGACACTCGATTCCCACATGATTCCCACGATATTGACACGTGATTCCAGCGTGATTTCCACGTGATTAGCACGTGATTCCCATGTGATTCCCACGTGTTTGACGTATGATTACCACTTGATTCCCACGTGATTCCATCATGATTGACACGTGATTCCCACATGACTCCCACGTGAATGTCACGTGATCCCCACGTGATTCCCACGTGATTCCCACGTGATTCACGTGACTCCCACGTGATTCCCACGTGATTGGCACATGATTCCCACGTGATTCCCACGTGATTGACACGTTATTCCCACGTGATTCCCACGTGATGTACACGTGATTCCTACGTGATTCCTCGTGATTCCCACGTGATTGACACGTGATTCCCACGTGATTCCCACGTGATTCATACGTGATTCCCACGTGATTCCCTCGTGATTAACACGTGATTCCCAGGTGATTCACAAATGATTGTCACGTGATTCCCACGTGATTCCCACATGATTCCCACGTGATTGACACGTGATTCCCACGTGATTCCCACGTGATTGACACCTGATTCCTACGTGATTGACACGTGATTCCCACGTGATTCCCACGTGATTCCTATAGGATTGACACGTGATTCCCACGTTATTCCCACGTGATTCCCACGTGATTGACACGTGATTCCCACGTGATTCCCACGTGATTCCCATATGATTCCAACGTGAATGACACGTGATTCCCAAATGATTACCACGTGATTCCAACGTGAATGACACGTCATTCCCACGTGATTCCAACTTGATTGACACGAGATTCCCATGTGATTTCCACGTGATTAAATGTGATTCCCACGATATTCCCACGTGATTGATACGTGATTCCCAAGTGATTCCCACGTGATTAACACGTGATTCCCACGTGATTCCCTCGTGATTGACACGTGATTCCCACGTGATAAATGCATGATGACCACTTGATTACCACGTGATTCCATCGTGATTGACACGTGACTCCCACATGACTCCCACGTGATTGACACGATATACCCACATGATTCCGACTTGATTCCCACGTTATTCCCACGTGACTCCCACATGATTCCCACGTGATTGACGCATGATTCCCACGTGATTACCACGTGATTCCCATGTGATTCCCACGTGATTCTCACGTAATTCCCACGTGATTGACACGTGATTCCCACGTGATTATCACGTGATTCCCACGTTATTCCCAAGTGATTGACACATGATTCCAACGTGATTCCCATGTGATTCCCACGTGATTAACACGTGATTCCCAGGTGATTCCCAAATGATTGTCACGTGATTCCCACGTGATTCACACGTGATTCACACGTAATTCCATCGTGATTGACACGTGATTCCCACATGATTCCCACGTTATTGACACGTGATTCCAACGTGATTCCCACGTGATTACCACGAGATTCCCATGTGATTCCCACGTGACTCCCACGTGATTCCAACGTGATTGACGCATGATTACCACTTGATTACCACGTGATTCCATCGTGATTCCCACCTGATTCCCACGGGATTGCCACGTGACTCCCATGTGAATCCCAGGTGATTGACGCATGATTCCCACGTGATTCCCACTTGATTCTCACATGATTGACACGAGATTGACACGTGATTCCCACGAGAATCCCACGTGATTCCCATGTGATTCCCACGTGATTGACACGTGATTCCCAACTCATTCCCACGTGATTCCCACGGGATTGACATGTCATTCCCACGTGATTGCCACGTGATTCCCACGTGATTGACATGTGATTCCCACGTGATTCCCCCGTGATTCCCACGTGAGTCCCAAATGATTCCCACGTGATGCCCACATGATGCTCACGTGATTGACACGTGATTCCCACATGATTCCCACGTGATTGACACGTGATTCCCACGTGATTCACACGTAATTTCATCGTGATTGACACGTGATTCCCACATGATTCCAACGAAATTGACACGTGATTCCAACGTGATTCCCACATGATTACCACGTGATTACCATGTGATTCCCACGTGACTCCCACGTGATTGACGCATGATCACCACTTGATTCCCACGTGATTCCATCGTGATTGACACGTGACTCCCACATGACACCCACGTGATTGACACATGATACCCACGTGATTCCCACTTGATACCCACGTGATTGCCACGTGACTCCCACGTGATTCCCACGTGATTGACGCATGATTTCCACGTGATTATCACGTGATTCCCACGTGATTCCCACGTGATTGACACGTGATTCCCACATGATTATCACGTGATTCCCATGTGATTCCCAAGTGATTGACACGTGATTCCCACGTGCTTCCCACCTGATTCCCACATGATTCCCAAGTGATTGACACATGATTCCAACGTGATTCCCAAGTGATTCCCACATGATTGACACGTGATTCCCACGTGATTCACACGTGATTCCCACGTGATTCCCACGTGATTGACAGGTCATTCCCACGTGATTCCCATGTGATTCCCACGTGATTAACACGTGATTCCCAGGTGATTCCCAAATGATTGTCACGTTGTTCCCACGTGATTCACACGTATTTCCATCGTGATTGACACGTGATTCCCACATGATTCCCACATTATTGACACGTGATTCCAACCTGATTCCCACGTGATTCCATCGTGACTGACATGTGATTCCCACGAGATTCCCACGTGATTCCCACGGGATTGACACGTGATTCCCACGTGATACCCAAGTGATTCCCACATGATTGACACGTGATTCCCACGTGTTTGACACGTGATTCCCACGTGATTCCCACCTGATTCCCACCTGATTCCCACCTGATTCCCACCTGATTCCCACGGGATTGAAACATGTTTCCCACGTGATTGACACATGATTCCCACGTGATTCAAAAGTGATTCCCACGTGATTCCAACGTGATTGACACGTGATTCCCAAATGATTCCCGCGTGATACCCATGTGATGCCCACGTGATTGACACGTGATTACTACGTGATTCCCTCGTGATTGACACGTGATTCCCACAGGATTTCCACGTGATTGACACGTTATTCCCACGTGATTCCTACGTGATTACCACGTGTTTCCCACGTTATTCCCACGTGATTCCCAAATGATTTCCACATGATGCCCACGTGATGTCCACGTGATTGACACGTGATTCCCACATGATTTCCACGTGATTGACACGTGATTCCCACGTGATTCACACGTAATTCCATCGTGATTAACACTCGATTCCCACGATTCCCACGATATTGAAACGTGATTCCAGCGTGATTCCCACGTGATTAGCACGTGATTCCCATGTGATTCCCTCGTAATTGACGCATGATTACCACTTGATTCCCACGTGATTCCCTCATGATTGACACGTGATTCCCACCTGACTCCCACGTGATTGTCACGTGATTCCCACGTGATTGGCACGTGATTCACACGTGATTGACACGTGATTCACACGTGATTCTCACGTGATTGACACGTGATTCCTACGTGATTGACACGTGATTCCCATGTGATTCCCACGTGATTCCTATGGGATTGACACGTGATTTCCAGGTGATTCCCACGTGATTCGCACGTGATTGACACGTCATTCCCACGTGATTCGCACCTGATTCATACGTGATTCCCACGTGATTAACACGTGATTCCCAGGTGATTCCCAAATGATTGTCACGTGATTCCCACGTGATTCCCACATGATTCCCATGTGATTGACACGTGATTACCACGTGATTCCCACGTGATTTACACGTGATTCCTACGTGATTGACACGTGATTCCCACGTTATTCCCACGTGATTTCTATGGATTGACACGTGATTCCCACGTGATTCCCACGTGATTCCCAAGTGATTGACAGGTGATTCCCACGTGATTCCCACGTCAGTCCCATATGATTCCAACGTGATTGACACGTGATTCCCAAATGATTCCCACGTGATGCCCACGTGATTGACACGAGATTCCCATGTGATTTCCACGTGATTAAATGTGATTCCCACGTGATTCTCACGTGATTGATACGTGATTCCCAAGTGATTCCAACGTGATTAACCCGTGATTCCCACGTGATTCCCATGTGATTGTCACGTGATTCCCACGTGATTCCCACGTGTTTCCACGTGATTGACCCATGATACCCACGTGATTCCCACGTGATTCCAACGTGATTGACACGTGAATCTCACGTGAATGACACGAGATTCTCACGTGATTCCCACGTGATTCCCCCGTGATTGACACGTGATTCTCACGTGATTCCCATGTGATTACCACCTGATTTCCACGAGATTTCAACGTGACTGCAACGTGATTCCCACATGATTGATGCATGATTCCCACGTGATTCCCACGTGATTCCCACGTGGTTGACACGTGATTCCCACGTGATTCCCGCGTGATTCCCACGTGATTGACACGTGATTCCCACGTATTTCTAACGTGATTCCCACGTGATTTCCACGTGATTGACACATGATTCCCACGTGCTTCCCACGTGATTCCCACGTCATTGACAGGTGATTCCCACGTGATTCCCACGTGATTCCCACGTGATTGATAGGTGATTCCCACGTGATTCCCACGTGAATGATACGTGATTCCTACGTGCTTCCCACGTGATTCCCACGTGATTGACACGTGATTCCCACGTATTTCTCACGTGATTCCCACGTGATTTCCACGTGATTGACACATGATTCCCACATGATTCCCACGTGATTGACACGTGATTCCCACTTGATTCCCACGTGATTACCACGTGATACCCACGTTATTCCCACGTGACTCCCATGTGATTCACACGTGATTGATGCATGATTCCCACGTGATTCCCACGTGATTGACGCATGATTCCCACGTGATTCCCAAGTGATTCCCACGGGATTGACACGTGATTCCCATGTGATTCCCAAGTGATTGACACGTGATTCCCATGTGACTCCAACGTGATTCCCACGTAATTGTCATGTGATTCCCACGTGATTCCCACGTGATTGACTCGTGATTCCCATATGATGCCCACGTGATTCCAACGTGATTGACACGTGATTCCCACGTGATTGACACGTGATTTCCACGTGATTCCCACGTGATTCCCATGTAATTCCCACGTGATTGACACGTGATTCCCACCTTATTCCCACGTGATTCCCAAGGGATTGAAATGTCATTCCCACGTGATTGCCACGTGATTCTCACGTGATTGACATGTGATTCCCACGTGATTGACACGTGATTCCCACGTGAATCCCACGTGATTCCCATGTGATTCCCACGTGATTGGCACGTGATTCCCACCTTATTCCCACGTGATTCCCAAGGGATTGAAATGTCATTCCCACGTGATTGCCACGTGATTCCCACGTGATTGCCATGTGATTCCCACGTGATTGACACGTGATTCCCACCTGATTCCCACGTGATTCCCACGTGATTCCCACGTGATTACCACAGGATTGACACGTGATTCCCACGTGATTGACATGTGATTCCCACGTGATTCCCACGTGATTGACAAGTGATTCCCACCTTATTCCCACGTGATTCCCAAGGGATTGAAATGTCATTCCCACGTGATTACCACGTGATTCCCACGTGATTGACATGTGATTCCCACGTGATTGACACGTGATTCCCACGTGATACCCAAGTGATTCCCACATGATTGACACGTGATTCCCACGTGTTTGACACGTGATTCCCACGTGATTCCCACCTGATTCCCACCTGATTCCCACCTGATTCCCACCTGATTCCCACGGGATTGAAACATGTTTCCCACGTGATTGACACATGATTCCCACGTGATTCAAAAGTGATTCCCACGTGATTCCAACGTGATTGACACGTGATTCCCAAATGATTCCCGCGTGATACCCATGTGATGCCCACGTGATTGACACGTGATTACTACGTGATTCCCTCGTGATTGACACGTGATTCCCACAGGATTTCCACGTGATTGACACGTTATTCCCACGTGATTCCTACGTGATTACCACGTGTTTCCCACGTTATTCCCACGTGATTCCCAAATGATTTCCACATGATGCCCACGTGATGTCCACGTGATTGACACGTGATTCCCACATGATTTCCACGTGATTGACACGTGATTCCCACGTGATTCACACGTAATTCCATCGTGATTAACACTCGATTCCCACATGATTCCCACGATATTGAAACGTGATTCCAGCGTGATTCCCACGTGATTAGCACGTGATTCCCATGTGATTCCCTCGTAATTGACGCATGATTACCACTTGATTCCCACGTGACTCCCTCATGATTGACACGTGATTCCCACCTGACTCCCACGTGATTGTCACGTGATTCCCACGTGATTGGCACGTGATTCACACGTGATTGACACGTGATTCACACGTGATTCTCACGTGATTGACACGTGATTCCTACGTGATTGACACGTGATTCCCATGTGATTCCCACGTGATTCCTATGGGATTGACACGTGATTTCCAGGTGATTCCCACGTGATTCTCACGTGATTGACACGTCATTCCCACGTGATTCGCACCTGATTCATACGTGATTCCCACGTGATTAACACGTGATTCCCAGGTGATTCCCAAATGATTGTCACGTGATTCCCACGTGATTCCCACATGATTCCCATGTGATTGACACGTGATTACCACGTGATTCCCACGTGATTTACACGTGATTCCTACGTGATTGACACGTGATTCCCACGTTATTCCCACGTGATTTCTATGGATTGACACGTGATTCCCACGTGATTCCCACGTGATTCCCTAGTGATTGACAGGTGATTCCCACGTGATTCCCACGTCAGTCCCATATGATTCCAACGTGATTGACACGTGATTCCCAAATGATTCCCACGTGATGCCCACGTGATTGACACGAGATTCCCATGTGATTTCCACGTGATTAAATGTGATTCCCACGTGATTCTCACGTGATTGATACGTGATTCCCAAGTGATTCCAACGTGATTAAACCGTGATTCCCACGTGATTCCCATGTGATTGTCACGTGATTCCCACGTGATTCCCACGTGTTTCCACGTGATTGACCCATGATACCCACGTGATTCCCACGTGATTCCAACGTGATTGACACGTGAATCTCACGTGAATGACACGAGATTCTCACGTGATTCCCACGTGATTCCCCCGTGATTGACACGTGATTCTCACGTGATTCCCATGTGATTACCACCTGATTTCCACGAGATTTCAACGTGACTGCAACGTGATTCCCACATGATTGATGCATGATTCCCACGTGATTCCCACGTGATTCCCACGTGGTTGACACGTGATTCCCACGTGATTCCCGCGTGATTCCCACGTGATTGACACGTGATTCCCACGTATTTCTAACGTGATTCCCACGTGATTTCCACGTGATTGACACATGATTCCCACGTGCTTCCCACGTGATTCCCACGTCATTGACAGGTGATTCCCACGTGATTCCCACGTGATTCCCACGTGATTGATAGGTGATTCCCACGTGATTCCCACGTGAATGATACGTGATTCCTACGTGCTTCCCACCTGATTCCCACGTGATTGACACGTGATTCCCACGTATTTCTCACGTGATTCCCACGTGATTTCCACGTGATTGACACATGATTCCCACATGATTCCCACGTGATTGACACGTGATTCCCACTTGATTCCCACGTGATTACCACGTGATTCCCACGTTATTCCCACGTGACTCCCATGTGATTCACACGTGATTGATGCATGATTTCCACGTGATTCCCACGTGATTGACGCATGATTCCCACGTGATTCCCAAGTGATTCCCACGGGATTGACACGTGATTCCCATGTGATTCCCAAGTGATTGACACGTGATTCCCATGTGACTCCAACGTGATTCCCACGTAATTGTCATGTGATTCCCACGTGATTCCCACGTGATTGACTCGTGATTCCCATATGATGCCCACGTGATTCCAACGTGATTGACACGTGATTCCCACGTGATTGACACGTGATTTCCACGTGATTCCCACGTGATTCCCATGTAATTCCCACGTGATTGACACGTGATTCCCACCTTATTCCCACGTGATTCCCAAGGGATTGAAATGTCATTCCCACGTGATTGCCACGTGATTCTCACGTGATTGACATGTGATTCCCACGTGATTGACACGTGATTCCCACGTGAATCCCACGTGATTCCCATGTGATTCCCACGTGATTGGCACGTGATTCCCACCTTATTCCCACGTGATTCCCAAGGGATTGAAATGTCATTCCCACGTGATTGCCACGTGATTCCCACGTGATTGCCATGTGATTCCCACGTGATTGACACGTGATTCCCACCTGATTCCCACGTGATTCCCACGTGATTCCCACGTGATTACCACAGGATTGACACGTGATTCCCACGTGATTGACATGTGATTCCCACGTGATTCCCACGTGATTTAAAAGTGATTCCCACCTTATTCCCACGTGATTCCCAAGGGATTGAAATGTCATTCCCACGTGATTACCACGTGATTCCCACGTGATTGACATGTGATTCCCACGTGATTGACACGTGATTCCCACGTAATTCCCACGTGATTCCCACGTGATTCCCACGGGATTGACACGAGATTCCAACGGGATTGACACGTGATTCCCACATGACTGACACGTGATTCCCACGTGATTCCCACGTGACTCCAACGTGATTAAAATGTGATTGACACGTGATTCCCACGTGATTCCCACGTGATTGAAACGTGATTTCCACGTGATTCCACCTGATTCTCACATGATTGACACGAGATTGACACGTGATTCCCACGAGAATCCCACGTGATTCCCATGTGATTCCCACGTGATTGACACGTGATTCCCCCCTTATTCCCATGTGATTCCCACGGGATTGACATGTCATTACCACGTGATTGCCACGTGATTCCCACGTGATTGACATGTGATTCCCACGTTTTTCCCCCGTGATACCCATGTGAGTCCCAAATGATTCCCACGTGATGCCCACATGAGGCTCACCTGATTGACACGTGATTCCCACATGATTCCCACGTGATTGACACGTGATTCCCCTGTGATTCCATCGTGATTGACACGTGACTCCCACATCACTCCCATGTGATTGACACCTGATTTCCACGTGATTCCCACGAGACTGACAAGTGATTCCCACGTGATTGACACGTGATTCCCACATGATTCTCACGTGATTCCCTCGTGAATGACACGTGATTCCCACGTGATTCCCACGTGATTGACAAGTGAGTGACACGTGATTCCCACGTGATTCTCAAGTGATTCCCACTTGATTGACACGTGATTCCCACGTGATTTCCACGTGATTGATACGTGATTTCCACGTGACTCCCAAGTGATTGACACATGATTTCCATGTGATTTCCTCGTGATTGACAGGTGATTCTCTCGTGATTCCCACGTTATTCCCACGTGATTGACAAGTGATTGATACGTGATTCCCACGTGATTCCCATGTGATTCCCACATGATTGACACGTGATTCCCACGTGATTCCCACGTGATTGACACGTGATTCCCACGTGATACCCATGTGATTCCCACGTGATTGACAAGTGATTGACACGTGATTCCCACGTGATTATCAAGTGATTCCCACGTGATTCCCACGTGATTGACACGTGATTCCCATGTAATACCCACGTGAATCCCACGGGATTGACAGGTGATTCCCAAGAGATTCCCACGTGATTGACACGTGATTCCCTCGTGATTCCCACGTGATAGACATGTGATTGACACGTGATTCACACGTGATTCCCACGTGATTGACACCTGATTTCCACGTGATTCCCACGTGATTCCCAGTGATTGACACGTGATTCCCTCGTGATTCCCACATGATTGACACGTGATAAAAATGTGATTCCCACGTGATTCCCCCGTGATTGACACATGATTCCCACGTGATTCACTCGTGATTGCCACGTGATTCCCACATGATTCCCACTTGATTGACATGTGATTCCCACGTGATTCCCATGTGATTCTCTCGTGATTCCCATGTGATTCCCACATGATTCCAACGTGATTGCCACGTGATTCTCTCGTGATTCCCAAGTGATTGCCACGTGATTCTCTCGTGATTCCCATGTGATTCCCACGTGAATCCCACGTGATTGACAATTGATTCCCACCTGACTCCCACGAGATTCTCACGTGATTGACACTTGATTCCCACATGATTCCGAAGTGATTGACACGTGATTCTGCCGTGATTCCCACGTGATCCCCAGTGATTGACACGTGATTCCCTCGTGATTCCCACGTGATTGACACGTGATACAAAAGTGATTCCCATGTGATGCCCACGTGATTGACACATGATTCCCACGTGAATCACTCGTGATTGACACGTGATTCCCACGTGATTCTCTCGTGAATCCCACGTGATTGCCACGTGATTCTCTCGTGATTCCCACGTGATTCCCACATGATTCCCATGTGATTGACACGTTATTCCCACGTGATTCCCACGTGATTTACACGTGATTCCTACGTGATTGACACGTGATTCCCACGTTATTCCCACGTGATTTCTATGGATTGACACGTGATTCCCACGTGATTCCCACGTGATTCCCACGTGATTGACACGTGATTCCCACGTGATTTCCACGTGATTGACACATGATTCCCACGTGCTTCCCACGTGATTGACACGTGATTTCAACTTGATTGACACGTGATGCCCACGTGATTCCCACGTGATTGACACGTGATTTCCACGTGATTCCCACTTGATTCTCACATTACTGACACGTGAATGACATGTGATTCCAACGTGATTCCCACGTGATTCCTACGTGATTGACACGTGATTCCCACGTGATTTCCACGTGATTTACCCGTGATTCCCACGTGATTGACACCTGATTTCCACGTGATTCCCACGTGATTCCCACGTGATTGACAAATGATTTCCACGTGATTCCCACGTGATTCCCACGAGACTGACAGGTGATTCCCACGTGATTGACACGTGATTCCCACGTGATTCCCACGTGAATGACACGTGATTCCCACGTGATTCCCACGTGATTGACACGTGATTCCCATGTGATTCCCACGTGATTCTCACGAGATTGACAGGTGATTTCCACCTGATTCCCAAAACATTCCCACGTGATTGACACGTGATTCCCACGTAATTCACACGTGATTGACACATGATTCCCACGTGATTTTCAAGTGATTCCCACGTGATTCCCATGTGTCTCCGTCGTGTTTCCAACGTGATTGACACGTGATTCCCACGAGATTCCCACGTGAATGACACGTGATTCCCATGTGATTCCCACGTGACTCCCCCGTGATTTAAACGTGAATCCCAGGTGATTCCCAGGTGATTGACACGTGAGTCCCACGTGATTCCCACGTGATTGAAACATGATTCCCACGTGATTCCCATGTGATTCCCACGTGATTCCCACGTGATTGACACGTGATTCACACGTGATTCACACGTGATTCCCACGTGATTGACACCTGATTTCCACGTGATTCCCACGTGATTCCCAGTGATTGACACGTGATTCCCTCCTGATTCCCACATGATTGACACGTGATAAAAATGTGATTCCCACGTGATTCCCCCGTGATTGACACGTGATTCCCACGTGATTCACTCGTGATTGCCACGTGATTCCCACATGATTCCCACTTGATTGACCTGTGATTCCCACGTGATTCCCATGTGATTCTCTCGTGATTCCCATGTGATTCCCACGTGATTCCAACGTGATTGCCACGTGATTCTCTCGTGATTCCCAAGTGATTGCCACGTGATTCTCTCGTGAATCCCATGTGATTCCCACGTGAATCCCACGTGATTGACAATTGATTCCCACCTGACTCCCACGAGATTCTCACGTGATTGACACTTGATTCCCACGTGATTCCGAAGTGATTGACACGTGATTCTGCCGTGATTCCCACGTGATCCCCAGTGATTGACACGTGATTCCCTCGTGATTCCCACGTGATTGACACGTGATACAAAAGTGATTCCCATGTGATGCCCACGTGATTGACACATGATTCCCACGTGAATCACTCGTGATTGACACGTGATTCCCACGTGATTCCCACGTGATTCTCTCGTGAATCCCACGGGATTGCCACATGATTCTCTCGTGATTCCCATGTGATTCCCACGTGATTACCACGTGACTGACAAGTGATTCCCACCTGACTCCCACGAGATTCCCACCTGATTTACACGTGATTCCCATGTGATTCCCACGTGATTTACACGTGATTCTGACGTGATTCCCACGTGATTCCCAGGTGATTGACACGTGATTGCCCCGTGATTCCCACGTGATTGACACGTGATCCCCAAGTGATTCCCACGAGAATGACACGTGATTCCCATGTGATTCCCACGTGATTGACACGTGATTACCATGTGATTCGCACGTGATTCCCACGGGAATGACACGTGATTCCCACGTGATTGACACGTGATTCCCATGTGATACCCACATGAATCCCAAGTGATTGACACGTGATTCCCAAGAGATTCCCACGTGATTGAAACTTGATACAAACGTGATTCCCAAGTGATTCCCACGTGATTGACACGTGATTCACACGTGATTCCCATGTGATTCCCACGTGACTGACACGTGATTCCCACGTGATTCCCAAGTGATTACCACGTGATTCCCACGTGAATGACACCTGATTCCCACGTGATTCCCACGTGATTCCAACGTGATTCCCTCGTGAATGACACGTGATACCCACGTGATTCCCAAGTGATTCCCACGTGACTGACACGTGATTCCCACATGATTCCCACGTGAATGACACGTGATTCCCACGTGATTGACATGTGATTCCCATGTGATTCCCACGTGATTCCAACGTGATTGACACGTGATTCCCATGTGATTCCCACGTGATTGACACGTGATTCCCACGTGTTTGACACGTGATTCCCACGTGATTCCCACGTGATTGACACGTCATTCCCACGTGATTGACACGTGATTCCCACGTGATTCCCACGTGATTGACACGTCATTCCCACGTGATTCCCATGTGATTCCCACGTGATTAACACGTGATTAACACGTGATTCCCAAATGATTGTCACATTGTTCCCACGTGATTCACACGTAATTCCATAGTGATTGACACGTGATTCCCACATGATTCCCACAATATTCACACGTGATTCCAACCTGATTCCCACGTGATTCCATCGTGACTGACATGTGATTCCCACGAGATTCCCACGTGATTCCCACGGGATTGACACGTGATTCCCACGTGATACACAAGTGATTCCCACATGATTGACACGTGATTCCCACGTGTTTGATACGTGATTCCCACGTGATTCCCACCTGATTCCCACCTGATTCCCACCTGATTCCTACCTGATTCCCACGGGATTGAAACATGTTTCGCACGTGATTGACACGTGATTCAAAAGTGATTCCCAAGTGATTCCAACGTGATTGACACGTGATTCCCAAATGATTCCCGCGTGATACCCATGTGATGACCACGTGATTGACACGTGATTACTACGTGATTCCCTCGTGATTGACACGTGATTCCCACAGGATTTCCACGTGATTGACATGTTATTCCCACGTGATTCCTACGTGATTACCACGTGATTCCCACGTTATTCCCACGTGATTCCCAAATGATTCCCACGTGATGCCCACGTGATGCCCACGTGATTGACACGTGATTCCCACATGATTTCCACGTGATTGACACGTGATTCCCATGTGATTCACACGTAATTCCATCGTGATTAACACTCGATTCCCACATGATTCCCACGATATTGAAACGTGATTCCAGCGTGATTCCCACGTGATTAGCACGTGATTCCCATGTGATTCCCTCGTGATTGACGCATGATTACCACTTGATTCCCACGTGATTCCCTCATGATTGACACGTGATTCCCACCTGACTCCCACGTGATTGTCACGTGATTCCCACGTGATTGGCACGTGATTCACACGTGATTGACACGTGATTCACACGTGATTCTCACGTGATTTACACGTGATTCCTACATGATTGACACGTGATTCCAATGTGATAACCACGTGATTCCTATGGGATTGACACGTGATTTCCAGGTGATTCCCACGTGATTCTCACGTGATTGACACGTCATTCCCACGTGATTCCCACCTGATTCATACGTGATTCCCACGTGATTAACACGTGATTCCCAGGTGATTTCCAAATGATTGTCACGTGATTCCCACGTGATTCCCACATGATTCCCATGTGATTGACACGTTATTCCCACCTGATTCCCACGTGATTTACACGTGATTCCTACGTGATTGACACGTGATTCCCACGTTATTCCCACGTGATTTCTATGGATTGACACGTGATTCCCAGGTGATTCCCACGTGATTCCCACGTGATTGACACGTGATTCCCACGTGATTCCCACGTCAGTCCCATATGATTCCAACGTGATTGACACGTGATTCCCAAATGATTCCCACGTGATGCCCACGTGATTGACACGAGATTCCCATGTGATTTCCACGTGATTAAATGTGATTCCCACGTGATTCTCACGTGATTGATACGTGATTCCCAAGTGATTCCAACGTGATTAACCCGTGATTCCCACGTGATTCCCATGTGATTGTCACATGATTCCCACGTGATTCCCACGTGTTTCCACGTGATTGACCCATGATACCCACGTGATTCCCACGTGATTCCAACGTGATTGACACATGAATCTCACGTGAATGACACGAGATTCTCACGTGATTCCCACGTGATTCCCCCGTGATTGACACGTGAGTCCCACGTGATTCCCATGTGATTACTACCTGATTTCCACGAGATTTCAAAGTGACTGCAACGTGATTCCCACATGATTGATGCATGATTCCCACGTGACTCCCACGTGATTCCCACGTGGTTGACACGTGATTCCCACGTGATTCCCACGTGATTCCCACGTGATTGACATGTGATTCCCACGTATTTCTCACGTGATTCCCACGTGATTTCCACGTGATTGACACATGATTCCCACGTGCTTCCCACGTGATTGACACGTGATTTCAACTTGATTGACACGTGATGCCCACGTGATTCCCGCGTGATTGACACGTGATTTCCACGTGATTCCCACTTGATTCTCACATTACTGACACGTGATTGACACGTGATTCCCACGTGATTCCCACGTGATTTATATGTCATTCCCACGTGATTCCCACGTGATTCCCACGTGATTGACAAGTGATTTCCACGTGATTCCCACGTGATTCCCTCGTGATTCCCAAATGATTCCCACGTGATGCCCACGTGATGCCCACGTGATTGACACATGATTCCCACATGATTCCTACGTGATTGACACGTGATTCCCACGCGATTCACAAGTAATTCCATCGTAATTGACACTCGATTCCCACATGATTCCCACGATATTTACACGTGATTCCAGCGTGATTCCCACGTGATTAGCACGTGATTCCCATGTGATTCCCACGTGACTCCCACGTGATTCCTTCGTGATTGACGCATGATTACGCTTGATTCCCACGTGATTCCATCATGATTGACACGTGATTCCCACATGACTCCCACGTGAATGACACGTGATTCCCACGTGATTGACACGACATTCCCACTTGATTCCCACGTGATTCCCACGTGATTGACACGTGATTCCCAGGTTATTCCCACGTGAGTCCCACGTGATTGACACGTCATTCCCACGTGATTCCCACGTGATTCCTACGTGATTCCCACGTGAATAACACGTGATTCCCAGGTGATTCCCAAATGATTGTCACGTGATTCGCACGTGATTCCCACGTGATTCCCACATGATTCTCACGTGGTTGACACGTGATTTCCACGTGATTCCCACGTGATTTACACGTGATTCCTGCGTGATTCACACGTTATTCCCACGTGATTCCCTCGTGATTCCTATGGGATTGACACGTGATTCCCACGTGATTCCCACGTGATTGACACGTTATTCCAACGTGATTCCCATGTGATTCCCATATGATTCCAACGTGATTGACACGTGATTCCCAAATGATTCCCACGTGATGCCCACGTGATTGACACGTCATTCCCACGTGGTTCCAACTTGACTGACACGAGATTCCCATGTGATTTCCACGTGATTAAATGTGATTCCCACGTGATTCCCACGTGATTGATACGTGATTCACAAGTGATTCCCACGTGATTGACACGTGATTCCCACGTGATTCCCATGTGATTGACACGTGATTCCCACGTGATTCCCACGGGTTTCCACGTGATTGACCCGTGATACTCAGGTGATTCCCAAGTGATTTCAACGTGATTGACACGTGAATCTCACGTGAATGACACGAGATTCTCACGTGATTCCCACGTGATTCCCCCGTGATTGACACGTGATTCCCACGTGATTCCCATGTGATTACCACCTGATTTCCACGAGATTCCAACGTGACTGCAACGTGATTCCCACATGATTGACGCATGATTCCCACGTGATTCCCACGTGGTTGACACGTCATTCCCACGTGATTCCCACGTGATTGACACGTGATTCCCACGTATTTCTCACGTGATTCCCACATGATTTCCACGTGATTGACACGTGATTCCCAAGAGTTTCCCACGTGATTCCCACGTGATTGACACGTGATTCCCACGTGATTGACACGTGATTCCCTCGTGATTGACATGTAATTCCCACGTGATTCCCACGTGATTCCAACGTGATTGATACGTGATTCCCAAGTGATTCCCACGTAAATGATACTTGATTCCTACGTGATTCCCAACTGATTCCCAAGTGATTGACACGTGATTCAAACGTGATTGACACGTGATTCCCACATGACTCCCACGTGATTGACACGTGATACCCACGTGATACCACTTGATTCCCACGTGATTCCCACGTGACTCCCACGTGATTCCCACGTGATTGACGCATGATTCCCACGTCATTCCCACGTGATTATCACGTGATTCCCATGTGATTCCCAAGTGATTGACACGTGATTCCCACGTGATTCCCCCGTGATTCAAAAGTGATTCCCACGTGATTCCAACGTGATTGACAAGTGATTCCCAAATGATTCCCGTGTGATACCCATGTGATGCCCACCTGATTGACACGTGATTCCTTCGTGATTCCCTCGTGATTGACACGTGATTCCCACGTGATTCCCAAGTGATTGACACGTGATTCCCACGTGATTCCCACGTGACTCCAACCTGATTCCCATGTAATTGACATGTGATTCCCACGTGATTCCCACGTGATTGACGCATGATCACCACTTGATTCCCACGTGATTCCATCATGATTCACACGTGACTCCCACATGACTCCCACGTGATTGACACGTGATACCCACGTGTTTCCCACTTGATTCCCACATGATTCCCACGTGACTCCCACGTGTTTCCCACGTGATTGATGCATGATTTCCACGTGATTCCCACGTGATTCCCAAGTGATTGACACGTGATTCCCACGTGATTCCCACGTGATTCTCACGTGATTCCCACGTGATTGACACGTGATTCCCACGTGATTATCACGTGATTCCCATGTGATTCCCAAGTGATTGACACGTGATTCCCATGTGCTTCCCACTTGATTCCCACGTGATTCCAAAGTGATTGACACATGATTCCAACGAGATTCCCAAGTGATTCCCACATGATTGACACGTGATTCCCACGTGATTGAAACGTAATTCCCACGTGATTGACACGTGATTCCCACGTGATTCCCACGTGATTGACACGTCATTACCACGTGATTCCCATGTGATTCCCACGTGATTAACCCGTGATTCCCAGGTGATTCCCAAATGATTGTCACGTGATTCCCACGTGATTCACACGTAATTCCATCGTGAATGACACGTGATTCCCACATGATTCCCACGTTATTGACACGTTATTCCAACCTGATTCCCACGTGATTACCACGTGATTCCCATGTGATTCCCACGTGACTCCCACGTGATTCCCACGTGATTGACACATGATTACCACTTGATTCCCACGTGATTTCATCGTGATTGACACGTGATTCCCACGAGATTCCCACGTGATTCCCACGTGATTGACACGCGATTCCCACGTGATACCCAAATGATTCCCACATGATTGACACGTGATTCCAACGTGATTGACACGTGATTCCCACGTGATTCCCACGTGATTCCCACGTGATTCCCACCTGATTCCCACGTGATTCCCACCTGATTCCCATGGGATTGAAACGTATTTCCCACGTGATTGACACGTGATTCCCACGTGATTCAAAAGTGATTCCCAAGTGATTCTAACGTGATTGACACGTGACTCCCAAATGATTCCCGTGTGATACCCATGTGATGCCCACGTGATTGACACGTGATTACTACGTGATTCCCTAGTGATTGACACGTGATTCCCACATGATTCCCACGTGATTGACACGTTATTCCCACGTGATTCCTACGTGATTACCACGTGATTCCCACATTATTCCCACGTGACTCCCATGTGATTCCCACGTGATTGACGCATGATTCCCACGTGATTCCCACGTGATTCCCACCTGATTCACACGTGATTCATACGGGATCGACACGTGATTCCCACGTGATTCCCACGTGATTGACACGTGACTCCCATATGATTCCCACGTGACTCTAACGTGATTCCCATGTAATTGACATGTGATTCCCACGTGATTCCCACGTGATTGACACGTGATTCCCATATGATTACCACGTGATTCTAACGTGATTGACACATGATGCCCATGTTATTCCCACGTGATTGACACGTGATTTCCACGAGATTCCCACTTGATTCTCACATTATTGACACGTGATTGACACGTGATTCCCACGTGAATCCCACGTGATTCCCACGTGATTCCCACGTGATTGACACGTGATTCCCATGTGATTCACACGTAATTCCATCGTGATTGACACTCGATTCCCACATGATTCCCACGATATTGACACGTGATTCCAGCGTGATTACCACGTGATTAGCACGTGATTCCTATGTGATTCCCACGTGGTTGACGCATGATTACCACTTGATTCCCACGTGATTCCATCATGATTGACACGTGATTCCCACATGACTCCAACGTGATTGTCACGTGATCCCCACGTGATACCACGTGATTCTCACGTGATTCCCACGTGATTGGCGCATGATTCCCACGTGATTCCCACGTGATTGACACAGGATTCCCACGTGATTTACACGTGATTATTACATGATTGACACGTGATTCCCACGTGATTCCCATGTGATTCCTATGGGATTGACACGTGATTCCCACGTGATTCCCACGTTATTCCCACGTGATTGACACGTCATTCCCACCTGATTCCCACGTGATTCATACGTGATTCCCACGTGATTCCCACATGATTAACACATGATTCCCAGGTGATTCCCAAATGATTCTCACGTGATTCCCACGTGATTCCCACGTGATTTCCACATGATTCCCACGTGATTGACACGTGATTCCCACGTGATTCCCACGTGATTTACACGTGATTCCTACGTGATTGACACGTGATTCCCACGTGATTCCCACGGGATTCCTATAGGATTGACACGTGATTCCCACGTTATTCCCACGTGATTCCCACGTGATTCCCATATGATTCCAATGTGAATGACACGTGATTCCCAAATGATTCCCACGTAATGCCATCGTGATTGACACGTCATTCCCACGTGATTCCAACTTGATTGACAAGAGATTCCCCTGTGATTTTCATGTGATTAAATGTGATTCCCCCGATATTCCCACGTGATTAATACGTGATTCCCACGTGATTCCCTCGTGATTGACACGTGATTCCCACGTGATAAACGCATGATCATAACTTGATTACCAAGTGATTCCATCGTGATTGACACGTGACTCCCACATGACTCCCACGTGATTGACACGATATACCCACGTGTTTCCCACTTGATTCCCACGTGATTCCCACGTGACTCCCACATGATTCCCACGTGATTGACGCATGATTCCCACGTGATTCCCACGTGATTGACCCGTGATTCCCACGTGATTCCCACGTGAATCTCACGTAATTCCCACGTGATTGACACGTGATTCCCACGTGATTATCACGTGATTCCCACGTTATTCCCAAGTGATTGACACGTGATTCCCACGTGATTGACACGTGATTCCCACGTGATTCCCACGTGATTCCCACATGACTCCCACGTGATTCCCACCTGATTCCCACGGAATTGAAACGTGTTTCCCACGTGATTGACACGTTATTCCCACGTGATTCCTACGTGATTACCACGTGATTCCCACGTTATTCCCACGTGACTCCCACGTGATTCCATCATGATTGACACGTGATTCCCACATGATTCCCACGTGATTGACACGTGATTCCCACGTGATTCACAAGTAATTCCATCGTAATTGACACTGGATTCGCACATGATTCCCACGATATTGACACGTGATTCCAGCGTGATTCCCACGTGATTAGCACGTGATTCCCATGTGATTCCCACGTGACTCGCATGTGATTCCCACGTGATTGACGCATGATTACCCCTTGATTCCCACGTGATTCCATCATGATTGACACGTGATTCCCACATGACTCCCACGTGAATGACACTTGATTCCCACGTGATTGACATGATATTCCCACTTGATTCCCACGTGATTCCCACGTGATTGACACGTGATTCCCACGTTATTCCCACGTGATTCCCACGTGATTGACACGTCATTCCCACGTATTTCCTACGTGATTCCCACGTGATTCCCACGTGAATAACACGTGATTCTCAGGTGATTCACAAATGATTGTCACGTGATTCGCACGTGATTCCCACGTGGTTCCCACATGATTCTCACGTGATTGACACGTGATTCCCACGTGCTTCCCACGTGATTTACACGTGATTCCTGCGTGATTGACACGTGATTCCCACGTGATTCCCACGTGATTGACACGTTATTACCACGTGATTCCCACGTGATTCCCATATGATTCCAACGTGATTGACACGTGATTCCCAAATGATTCCCACGTGATGCCCACGTGATTGACACGTCATTCCCACGTGGTTCCAACTTGATTTCACGAGATTCCCATGTGATTTCCATGTGATTAAATGTGATTCCCAAGTGATTCCCACGTGATTCCCATGTGATTGACACGTGATTCCCACGTGATTCCCACGTGTTTCCACGTGATTGACCAGTGATACCCACGTGATTCCCAAGGATTTCAACGTGATTGACACGTGAATCTCACATGAATGAAACGAGATTCTCACGTGATTCCCACGTGATTCCCCCGTGATTGACACGTGATTCCCACGTGATTCCCATGTGATTACCACCTGATTTCCACGAGATTCCCACGTGACTGCAATGTGATTCCCACATGATTGACGCATGATTTCCACGTGATTCCCACGTGGTTGACACTTGATTCCCACGTGATTCCCACGTGATTGACACGTGATTCCCACGTATTTCTCACGTGATTCCCACATGATTCCCACGTGATTGACACGTGGTTCCCACGTGATTCAAACGTAATTCCATCGTGATTGACACGTGATTCCCACATGATTCACACGATATTGACACGTGATTCCAACGTGATTCCGACATGATAACCACGTGATTTCCATGTGATTCCCTCGTGATTGACACGTGATTCCCACGTGATTGACGCATGATCACCACTTGATTCCCACGTGATTCCATCATGATTGACACGTGACTCCCATATGACTCACACGTGATTGACACGTGATACCCACCTGATTCCCACTTGATTCCCACGTGATTCCCACGTGACTCCCACATGTTTCCCACGTGATTGACGCATGATTTCCACGTGATTCCCACGTGATTCCCTAGTGATTGACACGTGATTCCCACGTGATTCCCACGTGATTCCCATGTGATTCCCCAGTGATTGACACGTGATTCCCACGTGCTTCCCACGTGATTCCCACGTGATTCATAAGTGATTGACACATGATTCCAACGTGATTCCCAAGTGATTCCCACATGATTGACATGTGATTCCCACGTGATTGAAACGTGATTCCCACGTGATTGACACGTGATTCCCACGTGATTCCCACGTGATTGACACGTCATTCCCACGTGATTCCCAAGTGATTCACACGTGATTAACACGTGATTCCCAGGTGATTCCCGAATGATTGTCACGTGATTCCCACGTGATTCACACGTAATTCCATCATGATTGACACGTGATTCCCACATGACTCCCACGTGATTGACACGTGATTTCCACATGATTGACATGATATTCCCACATGATTCCCACGTGATTCCCACGTGATTGACACGTGATTCCCACGTTCTTCCAACGTGATTCCCACATGATTGAAACGTGATTCCCACGTGATTCCCACGTGATTCCTACGTGATTCCCACGTGATTCCCATATGATTCCAACGTGATTGACACGTGATTCCCAAATGATTCCCACGTGATTCCCACGTGAATAACACGTGATGCCCAGGTGATTCCCAAATGATTGTCACGTGATTCGCACGTGATTCCCACGTGATTTCCTCATGATTCTCACGTGATTGACACGTGATTCCCACGTGATTCCCACGTGATTTCCACGTGATTCCTACGTGATTGACACGTGATTCCCACGTGATTCCTATGGGATTGACATGTGATTCCCACGTTATTCCCACGTGATTGACACGTGATTCCCACGTGATTCCCACGTGATTCCCATATGATTCCAACGTGATTGACACGTGATTCCCAAATGATCCCCACGTGATGCCCACGTGATTGACACGTCATTCCCACGTGGTTCCAACTTGATTGACACGAGATTCCCATGTGATTTCCACGTGATTAAATGTGATTCCCACGTAATTCCCACGTGATTGATACGTGATTCCCAAGTGATTCCCACGTGATTCCCATGTGATTGACACGTGATTCCCACGTGATTCCCACGTGTTTCCACGTGATTGACCCGTGATACCCACGTGATTCCCAAGTCATTTCAACGTGATTGACACGTGAATCTCACGTGAATGACACGAGATTCTCAAGTGATTCCCACGTGATTCCCCCGTGATTAACACGTGATTCCCACGTGATTCCCATGTGATTACCACCTGATTTCCACGAGATTCCCACGTGACTGCAACGTGATTCCCACATGATTGACGCATGATTCCCACGTGATTCCCAGCTGGTTGACACGTGATTCCCACGTGATTCCCACGTGATTGACACGTGATTCCCACGTATTTCTCACGTGATTCCCACATGATTTCCACGTGATTGACACGTGATTCCCAAGTTTTTCCCACGTGATTTCCACGTGATTGACACGTGATTCCCACGTGATTGACACGTGATTCCCACGTGATTGACATGTAATTTCCACGTGATTCCCACGTGATTCCAACGTGATTGATACGTGATTCCCACGTGATTCCCACGTGAACGATACTTGATTCCTACGTGATTCCCAACTGATTCCCAAGTGATTGACACGTGATTCAAACGTGATTCCCTCGTGATTCCCACGTGATTGACACGTGATTCCCACGTATTTCTCACGTGATTCCCACATGATTTCCACGTGATTGACACGTGATTCCCAAGTGTTTCCCACGTGATTCCCACGTGATTGACACGTGATTCCCACGTGATTGACACATGATTCCCACGTGATTGACATGTAATTCCCACGTGATTCCCACGTGATTCCAACGTGATTGATACGTGATTCCCACGTGAATCCCACATGATTGACATGTGATTCCCACGAGATTCCCACGTGATTCCCACGTGATTGACACGCGATTTCCACGTGACTCCCACGTGATTCCCACGTGATTGACGCATGATTACCACTTGATTCCCACGTGATTCCATCGTGATTGACAAGTGATTCCCACGAGATTCCCACGTGATTCCCACGTGATTGACGCATGATTACCACTTGATTCCCACGTGATTCCATCGTGATTCCCACGTGATTCCATCGTGATTGACACGTGATTCCCACGGGATTCCCACGTGATTCCCACGTGATTGACACGTGATTCCCACCTTATTCCCACGTGATTCCCAAGGGATTGAAATGTCATTCCCACGTGATTCCCACATGATTCCCACGTGATTCCCACAGGATTGACACGTGATTCCCTCGTGATTGACTCGTGATTCCCACATGATTCCCACGTGATTGACACGTGATTCCCACCTTATTCCCACGTGATTCCCAAGGGATTGAAATGTCATTCCCACGTGATTGCCACGTGATTCCCACGTGATTGACATGTGATTCCCACGTGATTGACACGTGATTCCCACGTAATTCCCACGTGATTCCCACGTGACTACAACGTGATTCCCACGTAATTGACACGTGATTCCCACGTGATTGACACGTGATTCCCACGTGATTCCCAAGTGATTTACACATGATTCCAACGTGATTCCCAAGTGATTCCCACGTGATTGACACGTGATTCCCACGTGATTGCCTCGTGATTGACTCGTGATTCTCATATGATTCCCACGTGATTCCAACGTGATTGACACGTAATTCCCACGTAATTGACAAGTGATTTCCACGTGATTCCCACTTGATTCTCACATTATTGACACGTGATTTGCACGTGATTCACACGAGAATCCCACGTGATTGACGCATCATTCCCACGTGATTCCATCGTGATTGACACGTGACTCCCTCATGACTCCCACGTGATTGACACGTGATACCCACATGATTCCACTTGATTCCCACGTGATTCCCACGTGATTCCCACGTGATTCCCACGTGATTGACGCATGATTCCCACGTGATTCCCACGTGATTGACACGTCATTCCCACGTGATTATCACGTGATTCCCATGTGATTCCCAAGTGATTGACACGTGATTCCCACGTGATTCCCACGTGATTGACACGTGATTCCCACGTGATTGACACGTGATTCACACGTGATTGACACGTGATTCCCCCGTGATTCAAAAGTGATTCCCACGTGATTCCAACGTGATTGACAAGTGATTCCCAAATGATTCCCGTGTGATACCCATGTGATGCCCACGTGATTGACACGTGATTCCTTCGTGATTCCCTCGTGATTGACACGTTATTCCCATGTGATTCCTACGTGATTACCACGTGATTCCCAAGTTATTCCCACGTGACTCCCATGTGATTCCCACTTGATTGACGCATGATTACCACGTGATTCCCCCGGGATTGACACGTGATTCCCACGTGATTCCAACGTGATTGACGCATGATTCCCACGTGACGCCCACGTTATTGACGCATGATTCCCACGTGATTCCAAAGTGATTCCCACGTGATTCCGATGGGATTGACACGTGATTCCAACGTGATTCCCAAGTGATTGACACGTGATTCCCACGTGATTCCCACGTGACTCCAACCTGATTCCCACGTAATTGACATTTGATTCCCACGTGATTCCCACGTGATTGACTCGTAATTCCCATATGATTCCCACGTGATTCCAACGTGATTGACACGTGATTCCCACGTGATTCCCACGTGATTGACACGTGATTTCCACGTGATTCCCACTTGATTCTTACATGATTGACATGTGATTGACACGTGATTCCCACGTGAATCCCACGTGATTCCCATGTGATTCCCACGTGATTGACACGTGATTCCCACCTTATTCCCACGTGATTCGCAAGGGATTGAAATGTCATTCCCACGTGATTGACACGTGATTCCCACGTGATTGACATGTAATTCCCACGTGATTCCCACGTGATTCCAACGTGATTGATACGTGATTCCCACGTGATTCCCACGTGAACGATACTTGATTCCTACGTGATTCCCAACTGATTCCCAAGTGATTGACACGTGATTCAAACGTGATTCCCTCGTGATTCCCACGTGATTGACACGTGATTCCCACGTATTTCTCACGTGATTCCCACATGATTTCCACGTGATTGACACGTCATTCCCAAGTGTTTCCCACGTGATTCCCACGTGATTGACACGTGATTCCCACGTGATTGACACATGATTCCCACGTGATTGACATGTAATTCCCACGTGATTCCCACGTGATTCCAACGTGATTGATACGTGATTCCCACGTGAATCCCACATGATTGACATGTGATTCCCTCGAGATTCCCACGTGATTCCCACGTGATTGACACGCGATTTCCACGTGACTCCCACGTGATTCCCACGTGATTGACGCATGATTACCACTTGATTCCCACGTGATTCCATCGTGATTGACACGTGATTCCCACGAGATTCCCACGTGATTCCCACGTGATTGACGCATGATTACCACTTGATTCCCACGTGATTCCATCGTGATTCCCACGTGATTCCATCGTGATTGACACGTGATTCCCACGGGATTCCCACGTGATTCCCACGTGATTGACACGTTATTCCCACCTTATTCCCACGTGATTCCCAAGGGATTGAAATGTCATTCCCACGTGATTCCCACATGATTCACACGTGATTCCCACAGGATTGACACGTGATTCCCTCGTGATTGACACGTGATTCCCACATGATTCCCACGTGATTGACACGTGATTCCCACCTTATTCCCACGTGATTCCCAAGGGATTGAAATGTCATTCCCACGTGATTGCCACGTGATTCCCACGTGATTGACATGTGATTCCCACGTGATTGACACGTGATTCCCACGTAATTCCCACGTGATTCCCACGTGACTACAACGTGATTCCCACGTAATTGACACGTGATTCCCACGTGATTGACACGTGATTCCCAAGTGATTCCCAAGTGATTTACACATGATTCCAACGTGATTCCCAAGTGATTCCCACGTGATTGACACGTGATTCCCACGTGATTGCCACGTGATTGACTCGTGATTCTCATATGATTCCCACGTGATTCCAACGTGATTGACACGTAATTCCCACGTAATTGACAAGTGATTTCCACGTGATTCCCACTTGATTCTCACATTATTGACACGTGATTTACACGTGATTCACACGAGAATCCCACGTGATTGACGCATCATTCCCACGTGATTCCCACGTGATTCCATCGTGATTGACACGTGACTCCCTCATGACTCCCACGTGATTGACACGTGATACCCACATGATTCCACTTGATTCCCACGTGATTCCCACGTGATTCCCACGTGATTCCCACGTGATTGACGCATGATTCCCACGTGATTCCCACGTGATTGACACGTCATTCCCACGTGATTATCACGTGATTCCCATGTGATTCCCAAGTGATTGACACGTGATTCCCACGTGATTCCCACGTGATTGACACGTGATTCCCACGTGATTGACACGTGATTCACACGTGATTGACACGTGATTCCCCCGTGATTCAAAAGTGATTCCCACGTGATTCCAACGTGATTGACAAGTGATTCCCAAATGATTCCCGTGTGATACCCATGTGATGCCCACGTGATTGACACGTGATTCCTTCGTGATTCCCTCGTGATGGACACGTTATTCCCATGTGATTCCTACGTGATTACCACGTGATTCCCAAGTTATTCCCACGTGACTCCCATGTGATTCCCACTTGATTGACGCATGATTACCACGTGATTCCCCCGGGATTGACACGTGATTCCCACGTGATTCCAACGTGATTGACGCATGATTCCCACGTGACGCCCACGTTATTGACGCATGATTCCCACGTGATTCCAAAGTGATTCCCACGTGATTCCGATGGGATTGACACGTGATTCCAACGTGATTCCCAAGTGATTGACACGTGATTCCCACGTGATTCCCACGTGACTCCAACCTGATTCCCACGTAATTGACATTTGATTCCCACGTGATTCCCACGTGATTGAATCGTAATTCCCATATGATTCCCACGTGATTCCAACGTGATTGACACGTGATTCCCACGTGATTCCCACGTGATTGACACGTGATTTCCACGTGATTCCCACTTGATTCTTACATGATTGACATGTGATTGACACGTGATTCCCACGTGAATCCCACGTGATTCCCATGTGATTCCAACGTGATTGACACGTGATTCCAACCTTATTCCCACGTGATTCGCAAGGGATTGAAATGTCATTCCCACGTGATTGACACGTGATTCCCAAGTGATTGACATGTGATTCCCACGTGATTGGCACGTGATTCCCACGTAATTCCCACGTGATTCCCACGTGATTCCCACGTGATTCCCACAGGATTGACACATGATTCCCACGTGATTGACACGTGATTCCCATGTGATTACCACGTGATTGACACGTGATTCCCACCTTATTCCCACGTGATTCCCAAGGGATTGAAATGTCATTCCCACGTGATTGCCACGTGATTCCCACGTGATTGACATGTGATTCCCACGTTATTCCCACGTGATTCCCACATGATTGACACGTGATTCCCACGTTATTCCCACGTGATTCCCACATGATTGACACGTGATTCCCACGTGATTCCCACGTGATTCCTACGTGATTCCCTCGTGATTCCCATATGATTCCAACGTGATTGACACGTGATTCCCAAATGATTCCCACATGATTCCCACGTGAATAACACGTGATGCCCAGGTGATTCCCAAATGATTGTCACGTGATTCGCACGTGATTCCCACGTGATTTCCTCATGATTCTCACGTGATTGACACGTGATTCCCACGTGATTCCCACGTGATTTCCACGTGATTCCTACGTGATTGACACGTGATTCCCACGTGATTCCTATGGGATTGACATGTGATTCCCACGTTATTCCCACGTGATTGACACGTGATTCCCACGTGATTCCCACGTGATTCCCATATGATTCCAACGTGATTGACACGTGATTCCCAAATGATCCCCACGTGATGCCCACGTGATTGACACGTCATTCCCACGTGGTTCCAACTTGATTGACACGAGATTCCCATGTGATTTCCACGTGATTAAATGTGATTCCCACGTAATTCCCACGTGATTGATACGTGATTCCCAAGTGATTCCCACGTGATTCCCATGTGATTGACACGTGATTCCCACGTGATTCCCACGTGTTTCCACGTGATTGACCCGTGATACCCACGTGATTCCCAAGTCATTTCAACGTGATTGACATGTGAATCTCACGTGAATGACACGAGATTCTCAAGTGATTCCCACGTGATTCCCCCGTGATTAACACGTGATTCCCGCGTGATTCCCATGTGATTACCACCTGATTTCCACGAGATTCCCACGTGACTACAACGTGATTCCCACATGATTGACGCATGATTCCCACGTGATTCCCAGCTGGTTGACACGTGATTCCCACGTGATTCCCACGTGATTGACACGTGATTCCCACGTATTTCTCACGTGATTCCCACATGATTTCCACGTGATTGACACGTGATTCCCAAGTTTTTCCCACGTGATTCCCACGTGATTGACACGTGATTCCCACGTGATTGACACGTGATTCCCACGTGATTGACATGTAATTCCCACGTGATTCCCACGTGATTCCAACGTGATTGATACGTGATTCCCACGTGATTCCCACGTGAACGATACTTGATTCCTACGTGATTCCCAACTGATTCCCAAGTGATTGACACGTGATTCAAACGTGATTCCCACGTGATTCCCACGTGATTGACACATGATTCCCACGTATTTCTCACGTGATTCCCACATGATTTCCACGTGATTGACACGTGATTCCCAAGTGTTTCCCACGTGATTCCCACGTGATTGACACATGATTCCCACGTGATTGACATGTAATTCCCACGTGATTCCCACGTGATTCCAACGTGATTGATACGTGATTCCCACGTGTATCCCACATGATTGACATGTGATTCCCACGAGATTCCCACGTGATTCCCACGTGATTGACACGCGATTTCCACGTGACTCCCACGTGATTCCCACGTGATTGACGCATGATTACTACTTGATTCCCACGTGATTCCATCGTGATTGACACGTGATTCCCACGAGATTCCCACGTGATTCCCACGTGATTGACGCATGATTACCACTTGATTCCCACGTGATTCCATCATGATTGACACGTGATTCCCACGGGATTCCCACGTGATTCCCACGTGATTGACACGTGATTCCCACCTTATTCCCACGTGATTCCCAAGGTATTGAAATGTCATTCCCACGTGATTCCCACATGATTCCCACGTGATTCCCACAGGATTGACACGTGATTCCCTCGTGATTGACACGTGATTCCCACATGATTCCCACGTGATTGACACGTGATTCCCACCTTATTCCCACGTGATTCCCAAGGGATTGAAATGTCATTCCCACGTGATTGCCACGTGATTCCCACGTGATTGACATGTGATTCCCACGTGATTGACACGTGATTCCCACGGAATTCCCACGTGATTCCCACGTGACTACAACGTGATTCCCACGTAATTGACACGTGATTCCCACGTGATTGACGCATGATTCCCACGTGATTCCCACGTGATTGACACGTCATTCCCACGTGATTATCACGTGATTCCCATGTGATTCCCAAGTGATTGACACGTGATTCCCACGTGATTCCCACGTGATTGACACGTGATTCCCACGTGATTGACACGTGATTCACACGTGATTGACACGTGATTCCCCCGTGATTCAAAAGTGATTCCCACGTGATTCCAACGTGATTGACAAGTGATTCCCAAATGATTCCCGTGTGATACCCATGTGATGCCCACGTGATTGACACGTGATTCCTTCGTGATTCCCTCATGATTGACACGTTATTCCCATGTGATTCCTACGTGATTACCACGTGATTCCCAAGTTATTCCCACGTGACTCCCATGTGATTCCCACTTGATTGACGCATGATTATCACGTGATTCCCCCGGGATTGACACGTGATTCCCACGTGATTCCAACGTGATTGACGCATGATTCCCACGTGATGCCCACGTTATTGACGCATGATTCCCACGTGATTCCAAAGTGATTCCCACGTGATTCCGATGGGATTGACACGTGATTCCCTCGTGATTCCCACGTGATTGACACGTTATTACCACGTGATTCCCACGTGATTCCCATATGATTCCAACGTGATTGACACGTGATTCCCAAATGATTCCCACGTGATGCCCACGTGATTGACACGTCATTCCCACGTGGTTCCAACTTGATTTCACGAGATTCCCATGTGATTTCCACGTGATTAAATGTGATTCCCAAGTGATTCCCACGTGATTCCCATGTGATTGACACGTGATTCCCACGTGTTTCCACGTGATTGACCAGTGATACCCACGTGATTCCCAAGGATTTCAACGTGATTGACACGTGAATCTCACGTGAATGACACGAGATTCTCACGTGATTCCCACGTGATTCCCCCGTGATTGACACGTGATTCCCACGTGATTCCCATGTGATTACCACCTGATTTCCACGAGATTCCCACGTGACTGCAATGTGATTCCCACTTGATTGACGCATGATTTCCACGTGATTCCCACGTGGTTGACACTTGATTCCCACGTGATTCCCACGTGATTGACACGTGATTCCCACGTATTTCTCACGTGATTCCCACATGATTCCCACGTGATTGACACGTGATTCCCACGTGATTCAAACGTAATTCCATCGTGATTGACACGTGATTCCCACATGATTCACACGATATTGACACGTGATTCCAACGTGATTCCCACATGATAACCACGTGATTTCCATGTGATTCCCTCGTGATTGACACGTGATTCCCACGTGATTGACGCATGATCACCACTTGATTCCCACGTGATTCCATCATGATTGACACGTGACTCCCACATGACTCACACGTGATTGACACGTGATACCCACGTGATTCCCACTTGATTCCCACGTGATTCCCACGTGACTCCCACATGTTTCCCACGTGATTGACGCATGATTTCCACGTGATTCCCACGTGATTCCCTAGTGATTGACACGTGATTCCCACGTGATTCCCACGTGATTCCCATGTGATTCCCCAGTGATTGACACGTGATTCCCACGTGCTTCCCACGTGATTCCCACGTGATTCATAAGTGATTGACACATGATTCCAACGTGATTCCCAAGTGATTCCCACATGATTGACATGTGATTCCCACGTGATTGAAACGTGATTCCCACGTGATTGACACGTGATTCCCACGTGATTCCCACGTGATTGACACGTCATTCCCACGTGATTCCCAAGTGATTCCCACGTGATTAACACGTGATTCCCAGGTGATTCCCAAATGATTGTCACGTGATTCCCACGTGATTCACACGTAATTCCATCATGATTGACACGTGATTCCCACATGACTCCCACGTGATTGACACGTGATTTCCACATGATTGACACGATATTCCCACATGATTCCCACGTGATTCCCACGTGATTGACACGTGATTCCCACGTTATTCCCACGTGATTCCCACATGATCGACACGTGATTCCCACGTGATTCCCACGTGATTCCTACGTGATTCCCACGTGATTCCCATATGATTCCAACGTGATTGACACGTGATTCCCAAATGATTCCCACATGATTCCCACGTGAATAACACGTGATGCCCAGGTGATTCCCAAATGATTGTCACGTGATTCGCACGTGATTCCCACGTGATTTCCTCATGATTCTCACGTGATTGACATGTGATTCCCATGTGATTCCCACGTGATTTCCACGTGATTCCTACGTGATTGACACGTGATTCCCACATGATTCCTATGGGATTGACATGTGATTCCCACGTTATTCCCACGTGATTGACACGTGATTCCCACGTGATTCCCACGTGATTCCCATATGATTCCAACGTGATTGACACGTGATTCCCAAATGATCCCCACGTGATGCCCACGTGATTGACACGTCATTCCCACGTGGTTCCAACTTGATTGACACGAGATTCCCATGTGATTTCCACGTGATTAAATGTGATTCCCACGTAATTCCCACGTGATTGATACGTGATTCCCAAGTGATTCCCACGTGATTCCCATGTGATTGACACGTGATTCCCACGTGATTCCCACGTGTTTCCACGTGATTGACCCGTGATACCCACGTGATTCCCAAGTCATTTCAACGTGATTGACACGTGAATCTCACGTGAATGACACGAGATTCTCAAGTGATTCCCACGTGATTCCCCCGTGATTAACACGTGATTCCCACGTGATTCCCATGTGATTACCACCTGATTTCCACGAGATTCCCACGTGACTGCAACGTGATTCCCACATGATTGACGCATGATTCCCACGTGATTCCCAGCTGGTTGACACGTGATTCCCACGTGATTGACACGTGATTCCCACGTATTTCTCACGTGATTCCCACATGATTTCCACGTGATTGACACGTGATTCCCAAGTTTTTCCCACGTGATTTCCACGTGATTGACACGTGATTTCCACGTGATTGACACGTGATTCCCACGTGATTGACATGTAATTCCCACGTGATTCCCACGTGATTCCAACGTGATTGATACGTGATTCCCACGTGATTCCATCGTGATTGACACGTGACTCCCTCATGACTCCCACGTGATTGACACGTGATACCCACATGATTCCACTTGATTCCCACGTGATTCCCACGTGATTCCCACGTGATTCCCACGTGATTGACGCATGATTCCCACGTGATTCCCACGTGATTGACACGTCATTCCCACGTGATTATCACGTGATTCCCATGTGATTCCCAAGTGATTGACACGTGATTCCCACGTGATTCCCACGTGATTGACACGTGATTCCCACGTTTTTGACACGTGATTCACACGTGATTGACACGTGATTCCCCCGTGATTCAAAAGTGATTCCCACGTGATTCCAACGTGATTGACAAGTGATTCCCAAATGATTCCCGTGTGATACCCATGTGATGCCCACGTGATTGACACGTGATTCCTTCGTGATTCCCTCGTGATTGACACGTTATTCCCATGTGATTCCTACGTGATTACCACGTGATTCCCAAGTTATTCCCACGTGACTCCCATGTGATTCCCACTTGATTGACGCATGATTACCACGTGATTCCCCCGGGATTGACACGTGATTCCCACGTGATTCCAACGTGATTGACGCATGATTCCCACGTGACGCCCACGTTATTGACGCATGATTCCCACGTGATTCCAAAGTGATTCCCACGTGATTCCGATGGGATTGACACGTTATTCCAACGTGATTCCCAAGTGATTGACACGTGATTCCCACGTGACTCCAACCTGATTCCCACGTAATTGACATTTGATTCCCACGTGATTCCCACGTGATTGACTCGTAATTCCCATATGATTCCCACGTGATTCCAACGTGATTGACACGTGATTCCCACGTGATTCCCACGTGATTGACACGTGATTTCCACGTGATTCCCACTTGATTCTTACATGATTGACACGTGATTGACACGTGATTCCCACGTGAATCCCACGTGATTCCCATGTGATTCCCACGTGATTGACACGTGATTCCCACCTTATTCCCACGTGATTCGCAAGGGATTGAAATGTCATTCCCACGTGATTGACACGTGATTCCCAAGTGATTGACATGTGATTCCCACGTGATTGGCACGTGATTCCCACGTAATTCCCACGTGATTCCCACATGATTCCCACGTGATTCCCACAGGATTGACACATGATTCCCACGTGATTGACACGTGATTCCCATGTGATTACCACGTGATTGACACGTGATTCCCACCTTATTCCCACGTGATTCCCAAGGGATTGAAATGTCATTCCCACGTGATTGCCACGTGATTCCCACGTGATTGACATGTGATTCCCACGTTATTCCCACGTGATTCCCACATGATTGACACGTGATTCCCACGTGATTCCCACGTGATTCCTACGTGATTCCCACGTGATTCCCATATGATTCCAACGTGATTGACACGTGATTCCAAAGTGATTCCCACGTGATTCCCACGTGAATAACACGTGATGCCCAGGTGATTCCCAAATGATTGTCACGTGATTCGCACGTGATTCCCACGTGATTTCCTCATGATTCTCACGTGATTGACACGTGATTCCCACGTGATTCCCACGTGATTTCCACGTGATTCCTACGTGATTGACACGTGATTCCCACGTGATTCCTATGGGATTGACATGTGATTCCCACGTTATTCCCACGTGATTGTCACGTGATTCCCACGTGATTCCCACGTGATTCCCATATGATTCCAACGTGATTGACACGTGATTCCCAAATGATCCCCACGTGATGCCCACGTGATTGACACGTCATTCCCACGTGGTTCCAACTTGATTGACACGAGATTCCCATGTGATTTCCACGTGATTAAATGTGATTCCCACGTAATTCCCACGTGATTGATACGTGATTCCCAAGTGATTCCCACGTGATTCCCATGTGATTGACACGTGATTCCCACGTGATTCCCACGTGTTTCCACGTGATTGACCCGTGATACCCACGTGATTCCCAAGTCATTTCAACGTGATTGACACGTGAATCTCACGTGAATGACACGAGATTCTCAAGTGATTCCCACGTGATTCCCCCGTGATTAACACGTGATTCCCACGTGATTCCCATGTGATTACCACCTGATTTCCACGAGATTCCCACGTGACTGCAACGTGATTCCCACATGATTGACGCATGATTCCCACGTGATTCCCAGCTGGTTGACACGTGATTCCCACGTGATTGACACGTGATTCCCACGTGATTGACATGTAATTCCCACGTGATTCCCACGTGATTCCAACGTGATTGATACGTGATTCCCACGTGATTCCCACGTGAACGATACTTGATTCCTACGTGATTCCCAACTGATTCCCAAGTGATTGACACGTGATTCAAACGTGATTCCCACGTGATTGACACGTGATTCCCACGTATTTCTCACGTGATTCCCACATGATTTCCACGTGATTGACACGTGATTCCCAAGTTTTTCCCACGTGATTCCCACGTGATTGACACGTGATTCCCACGTGATTGACACATGATTCCCACGTGATTGACATGTAATTCCCACGTGATTCCCACGTGATTCCAACGTGATTGATACGTGATTCCCACGTGAATCCCACATGATTGACATGTGATTCCCACGAGATTCCCACGTGATTCCCACGTGATTGACACGCGATTTCCACGTGACTCCCACGTGATTCCCACGTGATTGACGCATGATTACCACTTGATTCCCACGTGATTCCATCGTGATTGACACGTGATTCCCACGAGATTCCCACGTGATTCCCACGTGATTGACGCATGATTACCACTTGATTCCCACGTGATTCCATCGTGATTCCCACGTGATTCCATCGTGATTGACACGTGATTCCCACGGGATTCCCACGTGATTCCCACGTGATTGACACGTGATTCCCACCTTATTCCCACGTGATTCCCAAGGGATTGAAATGTCATTCCCACGTGATTCCCACATGATTCCCACGTGATTCCCACAGGATTGACACGTGATTCCCTCGTGATTGACACGTGATTCCCACATGATTCCCACGTGATTGACACGTGATTCCCACCTTATTCCCACGTGATTCCCAAGGGATTGAAATGTCATTCCCACGTGATTGCCACGTGATTCCCACGTGATTGACATGTGATTCCCACGTGATTGACACGTGATTCCCACGTAATTCCCACGTGATTCCCACGTGACTACAACGTGATTCCCACGTAATTGACACGTGATTCCCACGTGATAGACACGTGATTCCCACGTGATTCCCAAGTGATTTACACATGATTCCAACGTGATTCCCAAGTGATTCCCACGTGATTGACACGTGATTCCCACGTGATTGCCGCGTGATTGACTCGTGATTCTCATATGATTCCCACGTGATTCCAACGTGATTGACATGTAATTCCCACGTAATTGACAAGTGATTTCCACGTGATTCCCACTTGATTCTCACATTATTGACACGTGATTTACACGTGATTCACACGAGAATCCCACGTGATTGACGCATGATTCCCACGTGATTCCCACGTGATTCCATCGTGATTGACACGTGACTCCCTCATGACTCCCACGTGATTGACACGTGATACCCACATGATTCCACTTGATTCCCACGTGATTCCCACGTGATTCCCACGTGATTGACGCATGATTCCCACGTGATTCCCACGTGATTGACACGTCATTCCCACGTGATTATCACGTAATTCCCATGTGATTCCCAAGTGATTGACACGTGATTCCCACGTGATTCCCACGTGATTGACACGTGATTCCCACGTGATTGACACGTGATTCACACGTGATTGACACGTGATTCCCCCGTGATTCAAAAGTGATTCCCACGTGATTCCAACGTGATTGACAAGTGATTCCCAAATGATTCCCGTGTGATACCCATGTGATGCCCACGTGATTGACACGTGATTCCTTCGTGATTCCCTCGTGATTGACACGTTATTCCCATGTGATTCCTACGTGATTACCACGTGATTCCCAAGTTATTCCCACGTGACTCCCATGTGATTCCCACTTGATTGACGCATGATTACCACGTGATTCCCCCGGGATTGACACGTGATTCCCACGTGATTCCAACGTGATTGACGCATGATTCCCACGTGACGCTCACGTTATTGACGCATGATTCCCACGTGATTCCAAAGTGATTCCCACGTGATTCCGATGGGATTGACACGTGATTCCAACGTGATTCCCAAGTGATTGACACGTGATTCCCACGTGATTTCCACGTGACTCCAACCTGATTCCCACGTAATTGACATTTGATTCCCACGTGATTCCCACGTGATTGACTCGTAATTCCCATATGATTCCCACGTGATTCCAACGTGATTGACACGTGATTCCCACGTGATTCCCACGTGATTGACACGTGATTTCCACGTGATTCCCACTTGATTCTTACATGATTGACACGTGATTGACACGTGATTCCCACGTGAATCCCACGTGATTCCCATGTGATTCCCACGTGATTGACACGTGATTCCCACCTTATTCCCACGTGATTCGCAAGGGATTGAAATGTCATTCCCACGTGATTGACACGTGATTCCCAAGTGATTGACATGTGATTCCCACGTGATTGGCACGTGATTCCCACGTAATTCCCACGTGATTCCCACGTGATTCCCACGTGATTCCCACAGGATTGACACATGATTCCCACGTGATTGACACGTGATTCCCATGTGATTGACACGTGATTCCCACGTGATTGACACGTGATTCCCACGTGATTGACATGTAATTCCCACGTGATTCCCACGTGATTCCAACGTGATTGATACGTGATTCCCACGTGATTCCCACGTGAACGATACTTGATTCCTACGTGATTCCCAACTGATTCCCAAGTGATTGACACGTGATTCAAACGTGATTCCCACGTGATTGACACGTGATTCCCACGTATTTCTCACGTGATTCCCACATGATTTCCACGTGATTGACACGTGATTCCCAAGTGTTTCCCACGTGATTCCCACGTGATTGACACGTGATTCCCATGTGATTGACACATGATTCCCACGTGATTGACATGTAATTCCCACGTGATTCCCACGTGATTCCAACGTGATTGATACGTGATTCCCACGTGAATCCCACATGATTGACATGTGATTCCCACGAGATTCCCACGTGATTCCCACGTGATTGACACGCGATTTCCACGTGACTCCCACGTGATTCCCACGTGATTGACGCATGATTACCACTTGATTCCCACGTGATTCCATCGTGATTGACACGTGATTCCCACGAGATTCCCACGTGATTCCCACGTGATTGACGCATGATTACCACTTGATTCCCACGTGATTCCATCGTGATTCCCACGTGATTCCATCGTGATTGACACGTGATTCCCACGGGATTCCCACGTGATTCCCACGTGATTGACACGTGATTCCCACCTTATTCCCACGTGATTCCCAAGGGATTGAAATGTCATTCCCACGTGATTCCCACATGATTCCCACGTGATTCCCACAGGATTGACACGTGATTCCCTCGTGATTGACACGTGATTCCCACATGATTCCCACGTGATTGACACGTGATTCCCACCTTATTCCCACGTGATTCCCAAGGGATTGAAATGTCATTCCCACGTGATTGCCACGTGATTCCCACGTGATTGACATGTGATTCCCACGTGATTGACACGTGATTCCCACGTAATTCCCACGTGATTCCCACGTGACTACAACGTGATTCCCACGTAATTGACACGTGATTCCCACGTGATAGACACGTGATTCCCACGTGATTCCCAAGTGATTTACACATGATTCCAACGTGATTCCCAAGTGATTCCCACGTGATTGACACGTGATTCCCATGTGATTCCCAAGTGATTGACACGTGATTCCCACGTGATTCCCACGTGATTCCCACGTGATTGACACGTGATTCCCACCTTATTCCCACGTGATTCCCAAGGGATTGAAATGTCATTCCCACGTGATTCCCACATGATTCCCACGTGATTCCCACAGGATTGACACGTGATTCCCTCGTGATTGACACGTGATTCCCACATGATTCCCACGTGATTGACACGTGATTCCCACCTTATTCCCACGTGATTCCCAAGGGATTGAAATGTTATTCCCACGTGATTGCCACGTGATTCCCACGTGATTGACATGTGATTCCCACGTGATTGACACGTGATTCCCACGTAATTCCCACGTGATTCCCACGTGACTACAACGTGATTCCCACGTAATTGACACGTGATTCCCACGTGATAGACACGTGATTCCCACGTGATTCCCAAGTGATTTACACATGATTCCAACGTGATTCCCAAGTGATTCCCACGTGATTGACACGTGATTCCCACGTGATTGCCGCGTGATTGACTCGTGATTCTCATATGATTCCCACGTGATTCCAACGTGATTGACATGTAATTCCCATGTAATTGACAAGTGATTTCCACGTGATTCCCACTTGATTCTCACATTATTGACACGTGATTTACACGTGATTCACACGAGAATCCCACGTGATTGACGCATGATTCCCACGTGATTCCCACGTGATTCCATCGTGATTGACACGTGACTCCCTCATGACTCCCACGTGATTGACACGTGATACCCACATGATTCCACTTGATTCCCACGTGATTCCCACGTGATTCCCACGTGATTGACGCATGATTCCCACGTGATTCCCACGTGATTGACACGTCATTCCCACGTGATTATCACGTGATTCCCATGTGATTCCCAAGTGATTGACACGTGATTCCCACGTGATTCCCACGTGATTGACACGTGATTCCCACGTGATTGACACGTGATTCACACGTGATTGACACGTGATTCCCCCGTGATTCAAAAGTGATTCCCACGTGATTCCAACGTGATTGACAAGTGATTCCCAAATGATTCCCGTGTGATACCCATGTGATGCCCACGTGATTGACACGTGATTCCTTCGTGATTCCCTCGTGATTGACACGTTATTCCCATGTGATTCCTACGTGATTACCACGTGATTCCCAAGTTATTCCCACGTGACTCCCATGTGATTCCCACTTGATTGACGCATGATTACCACGTGACTCCCCCGGGATTGACACGTGATTCCCACGTGATTCCAACGTGATTGACGCATGATTCCCACGTGACGCCCACGTTATTGACGCATGATTCCCACGTGATTCCAAAGTGATTCCCACGTGATTCCGATGGGATTGACGTGATTCCAACGTGATTCCCAAGTGATTGACACGTGATTCCCACGTGATTTCCACGTGACTCCAACCTGATTCCCACGTAATTGACATTTGATTCCCACGTGATTCCCACGTGATTGACTCGTAATTCCCATATGATTCCCACGTGATTCCAACGTGATTGACACGTGATTCCCACGTGATTCCCACGTGATTGACACGTGATTTCCACGTGATTCCCACTTGATTCTTACATGATTGACACGTGATTGACACGTGATTCCCACGTGAATCCCACGTGATTCCCATGTGATTCCCACGTGATTGACACGTGATTCCCACCTTATTCCCACGTGATTCGCAAGGGATTGAAATGTCATTCCCACGTGATTGACACGTGATTCCCAAGTGATTGACATGTGATTCCCACGTGATTGGCACGTGATTCCCACGTAATTCCCACGTGATTCCCACGTGATTCCCACGTGATTCCCACAGGATTGACACATGATTCCCACGTGATTGACACGTGATTCCCATGTGATTACCACGTGATTGACACGTGATTCCCACCTTATTCCCACGTGTTTCCCACGGGATTGAAATGTCATTCCCACGTGATTGCCACGTGATTCCCACGTGATTGACATGTGATTCCCACGTGATTGACACGTGATTCCCACGTAATTCCCACATGATTCCCACGTGACTCCAACGTGATTCCCACGTAATTGACACGTGATTCCCACGTGATTGACACGTGATTTACACATGATTCCCACGTGATTCCCAAGTGATTCCCAAGTGATTTACACATGATTCCCACGTGATTCCCAAGTGATTCCCACGTGATTGACATGTGATTCCCACGTGATTGACACGTGATTCCCACGTAATTCCCACGTGATTCCCACATGATTCCCACGTGATTCCCACAGGATTGACACGTGATTCCCACGTGATTCCCAAGTGATTTACACATGATTCCCACGTGATTCCCAAGTGATTCCCACGTGATTGACATGTGATTCCCACGTGATTGACACGTGATTCCCACGTAATTCCCACGTGATTCCCACATGATTCCCACGTGATTCCCACAGGATTGACACGTGATTCCCACGTGATTGACACGTAATTCCCACGTGATTCCCACGTGATTGACACGTGATTCCGACCTTATTCCCACGTGATTCCCAAGGGATTGAAATGTCATTCCCACGTGATTGCCACGTGATTCCCACGTGATTGACATGTGATTCCCACGTGATTGACATGTGATTCCCACGTAATTTCCACGTGTTTCCCACGTGACTCCAACGTGATTCCCACGTAATTGACGCGTGATGCCCACGTGATTGAAACGTGATTCCCACGAGATTGACACGTGATTCCCACGTGATTCCCAAGTGATTTACACATGATTCCAACGTGATTCCTAAGTGATTCCCACGTGATTGACACGTGATTCCCATGTGATTCCCACGTGATTGCCTCGTGATTCTCATATGATTCCCACGTGATTCCAACGTGATTGACACGTGATTCCCACGTAATTGACACGTGATTTCCACGTGATTCCCACTTGATTCTCACATGATTGACACGTGATTTACACGTGATTCCCACGAGAATCCCACTTGATTCCCATGTGATTACCACGTGAGTGACACGTGATTCCCACCTTATTCCCACGTGATTCCCACGGGATTGACATGTCATTCCCAAGTGATTGCCACGTGATTCCCACGTGATTGACATGTGATTCCCACGTGATTCCCCCGTGATTCCCACGTGATTCCCAAATGATTTCCACGTGATGCCCACATGATGCTCACGTGATTGACACGTGATTCCCACATGATTCCCACGTGATTGACACGTGATTCCCACGTGATTCAAACATAATTCCATCGTGATTGACAAGTGATTCCCACATGATTCAAATGATATTGACACGTGATTCCAACGTGATTCCCACATGATTACCACGTGATTTCCATGTGATTCCCACGTGACTCCCACGTGATTCCCACATGATTGACGCATGATCACCACTTGATTCCCACGTGATTCCATCATGATTGACACGTGACTCCCACATGACTCCCACGTGATTGACACGTGATACCCACATGATTCCCACTTGATTCCCACGTGATTCCCACGTGACTCCCACGTGTTGCCCACGTGGTTGACGCATGATTTCCACGTGATTCCCACATGATTCCCAAGTGATTGACACGTGATTCCCACGTGATTCCCACGTGATTCTCACGTGATTCCCACGTGATTGACACGTGAGTCCCACGTGATTATCACGTGATTCCCATGTGATTCCCAAGTGAGTGACACGTGATTCCCACGTGCTTCCCACGTGATTCCCACGTGATTCCCAAGTGATTGACACATGATTCCAACGTGATTCCCAAGTGATTCCCACATGATTGACACGTGATTCCCACGTGATTGAAACGTGATTCCCAAGTGATTGACAAGTGATTCCCACGTGATTCCCACGTGATTGACACGTCATTCCCACGTGATTCCCATGTGATTCCCACGTGATTAACACGTGATTCCCAGGTGATTCCAACGTGATTGACACGTGATTCCCAAATGATTCCCACGTGATGCCCACGTGATTGACACGTCATTCCCACGTGGTTCCAACTTGATTGACACGTGATTCCCACGAGATTCCCACGTGATTCCCACGTGATTGACGCATGATTACCACTTGATTCCCACGTGATTCTTTCGTGATTCCCACGTGATTCCATCGTGATTGACACGTAATTCCCAAATGATTCCCACGTGATGCCCACGTGATTGACACCTCATTCCCACCTGGTTCCAACTTGATTGACACGAGATTCCCATGTGATTTCCACGTGATTAAATGTGATTCCCACGTGATTGATACGTGATTCCCAAGTGATTCCCACGTGATTGACACGTGATTCCCACGTGATTCCCATGTGATTGACACGTGATTCCCACGTGATTCCCACGTGTTTCCACGTGATTGACCCGTGATACCCACGTGATTCCCACGTGATTGACATGTGATTCCCACGTGATTGACACGTGATTCCCACGTAATTCCCACGTGATTCCCACGTGACTACAACGTGATTCCCACGTAATTGACACGTGATTCCCACGTGATTGACACGTGATTCCCACGTGATTCCCAAGTGATTTACACATGATTCCAACGTGATTCCCAAGTGATTCCCACGTGATTGACACGTGATTCCCACGTGATTGCCACGTGATTGACTCGTGATTCTCATATGATTCCCACGTGATTCCAACGTGATTGACACGTAATTCCCACGTAATTGACAAGTGATTTCCACGTGATTCCCACTTGATTCTCACATTATTGACACGTGATTTACACGTGATTCACACGAGAATCCCACGTGATTGACGCATGATTCCCACGTGATTCCCACGTGATTCCATCGTGATTGACACGTGACTCCCTCATGACTCCCCCGTGATTGACACGTGATACCCACATGATTCCACTTGATTCCCACGTGATTCCCACGTGATTCCCACGTGATTCCCACGTGATTGACGCATGATTCCCACGTGATTCCCACGTGATTGACACGTCATTCCCACGTGATTATCACGTGATTCCCATGTGATTCCCAAGTGATTGACACGTGATTCCCACGTGATTCCCACGTGATTGACACGTGATTCCCACGTTTTTGACACGTGATTCACACGTGATTGACACGTGATTCCCCCGTGATTCAAAAGTGATTCCCACGTGATTCCAACGTGATTGACAAGTGATTCCCAAATGATTCCCGTGTGATACCCATGTGATGCCCACGTGATTGACACGTGATTCCTTCGTGATTCCCTCGTGATTGACACGTTATTCCCATGTGATTCCTACGTGATTACCACGTGATTCCCAAGTTATTCCCACGTGACTCCCATGTGATTCCCACTTGATTGACGCATGATTACCACGTGATTCCCCCGGGATTGACACGTGATTCCCACGTGATTCCAACGTGATTGACGCATGATTCCCACGTGACGCCCACGTTATTGACGCATGATTCCCACGTGATTCCAAAGTGATTCCCACGTGATTCCGATGGGATTGACACGTGATTCCCTCGTGATTCCCACGTGATTGACACGTTATTACCACGTGATTCCCACGTGATTCCCATATGATTCCAACGTGATTGACACGTGATTCCCAAATGATTCCCACGTGATGCCCACGTGATTGACACGTCATTCCCACGTGGTTCCAACTTGATTTCACGAGATTCCCATGTGATTTCCACGTGATTAAATGTGATTCCCAAGTGATTCCCACGTGATTCCCATGTGATTGACACGTGATTCCCACGTGTTTCCACGTGATTGACCAGTGATACCCACGTGATTCCCAAGGATTTCAACGTGATTGACACGTGAATCTCACGTGAATGACACGAGATTCTCACGTGATTCCCACGTGATTCCCCCGTGATTGACACGTGATTCCCACGTGATTCCCATGTGATTACCACCTGATTTCCACGAGATTCCCACGTGACTGCAATGTGATTCCCACATGATTGATGCATGATTTCCACGTGATTCCCACGTGGTTGACACTTGATTCCCACGTGATTCCCACGTGATTGACACGTGATTCCCACGTATTTCTCATGTGATTCCCACATGATTCCCACGTGATTGACACGTGATTCCCACGTGATTCAAACGTAATTCCATCGTGATTGACACGTGATTCCCACATGATTCACACGATATTGACACGTGATTCCAACGTGATTCCCACATGATAACCACGTGATTTCCATGTGATTCCCTCGTGATTGACACGTGATTTCCACGTGATTGACGCATGATCACCACTTGATTCCCACGTGATTCCATCATGATTGACACGTGACTCCCACATGACTCACACGTGATTGACACGTGATACCCACGTGATTCCCACTTGATTCCCACGTGATTCCCACGTGACTCCCACATGTTTCCCACGTGATTGACGCATGATTTCCACGTGATTCCCACGTGATTCCCTAGTGATTGACACGTGATTCCCACGTGATTCCCACGTGATTCCCATGTGATTCCCCAGTGATTGACACGTGATTCCCACGTGCTTCCCACGTGATTCCCACGTGATTCATAAGTGATTGACACATGATTCCAACGTGATTCCCAAGTGATTCCCACATGATTGACATGTGATTCCCACGTGACTGAAACGTGATTCCCACGTGATTGACACGTGATTCCCACGTGATTCCCACGTGATTGACACGTCATTCCCACGTGATTCCCAAGTGATTCCCACGTGATTAACACGTGATTCCCAGGTGATTCCCAAATGATTGTCACGTGATTCCCACGTGATTCACACGTAATTCCATCATGATTGACACGTGATTCCCACATGACTCCCACGTGATTGACACGTGATTTCCACATGATTGACACGATATTCCCACATGATTCCCACGTGATTCCCACGTGATTGACACGTGATTCCCACGTTATTCCCACGTGATTCCCACATGATTGACACGTGATTCCCACGTGATTCCCACGTGATTCCTACGTGATTCCCACGTGATTCCCATATGATTCCAACGTGATTGACACGTGATTCCCAAATGATTCCCACGTGATTCCCACGTGAATAACACGTGATGCCCAGGTGATTCCCAAATGATTGTCACGTGATTCGCACGTGATTCCCACGTGATTTCCTCATGATTCTCACGTGATTGACATGTGATTCCCATGTGATTCCCACGTGATTTCCACGTGATTCCTACGTGATTGACACGTGATTCCCACGTGATTCCTATGGGATTGACATGTGATTCCCACGTTATTCCCACGTGATTGACACGTGATTCCCACGTGATTCCCACGTGATTCCCATATGATTCCAACGTGATTGACACGTGATTCCCAAATGATCCCCACGTGATTCCCACGTGATTGACACGTCATTCCCACGTGGTTCCAACTTGATTGACACGAGATTCCCATGTGATTTCCACGTGATTAAATGTGATTCCCACGTAATTCCCACGTGATTGATACGTGATTCCCAAGTGATTCCCACGTGATTCCCATGTGATTGACACGTGATTCCCACGTGATTCCCACGTGTTTCCACGTGATTGACCCGTGATACCCACGTGATTCCCAAGTCATTTCAACGTGATTGACACGTGAATCTCACGTGAATGACACGAGATTCTCAAGTGATTCCCACGTGATTCCCCCGTGATTAACACGTGATTCCCACGTGATTCCCATGTGATTACCACCTGATTTCCACGAGATTCCCACGTGACTGCAACGTGATTCCCACATGATTGACGCATGATTCCCACGTGATTCCAAGCTGGTTGACACGTGATTCCCACGTGATTGACACGTGATTCCCACGTATTTCTCACGTGATTCCCACATGATTTCCACGTGATTGACACGTGATTCCCAAGTTTTTCCCACGTGATTTCCACGTGATTGACACGTGATTCCCACGTGATTGACACGTGATTCCCACGTGATTGACATGTAATTCCCACGTGATTCCCACGTGATTCCAACGTGATTGATACGTGATTCCCACGTGATTCCCACGTGATTCCATCGTGATTGACACGTGACTCCCTCATGACTCCCACGTGATTGACACGTGATACCCACATGATTCCACTTGATTCCCACGTGATTCCCACGTGATTCCCACGTGATTCCCACGTGATTGACGCATGATTCCCACGTGATTCCCACGTGATTGACACGTCATTCCCACGTGATTATCACGTGATTCCCATGTGATTCCCAAGTGATTGACACGTGATTCCCACGTGATTCCCACGTGATTGAAACGTGATTCCCACGTGATTGACACGTGATTCACACGTGATTGACACGTGATTCCCCCGTGATTCAAAAGTGATTCCCACGTGATTCCAACGTGATTGACAAGTGATTCCCAAATGATTCCCTTGTGATACCCATGTGATGCCCACGTGATTGACACGTGATTCCTTCGTGATTCCCTCGTGATTGACACGTTATTCCCATGTGATTCCTACGTGATTACCACGTGATTCCCAAGTTATTCCCACGTGACTCCCATGTGATTCCCACTTGATTGACGCATGATTACCACGTGATTCCCCCGGGATTGACATGTGATTCCCACGTGATTCCAACGTGATTGACGCATGATTCCCACGTGACGCCCACGTTATTGACGCATGATTCCCACGTGATTCCAAAGTGATTCCCACGTGATTCCGATGGGATTGACACGTTATTCCAACGTGATTCCCAAGTGATTGACACGTGATTCCCACGTGATTCCCACGTGACTCCAACCTGATTCCCACGTAATTGACATTTGATTCCCACGTGATTCCCACGTGATTGACTCGTAATTCCCATATGATTCCCACGTGATTCCAACGTGATTGACACGTGATTCCCACGTGATTCCCACGTGATTGACACGTGATTTCCACGTGATTCCCACTTGATTCTTACATGATTGACACGTGATTGACACGTGATTCCCACGTGAATCCCACGTGATTCCCATGTGATTCCCACGTGATTGACACGTGATTCCCACCTTATTCCCACGTGATTCGCAAGGGATTGAAATGTCATTCCCACGTGATTGACACGTGATTCCCAAGTGATTGACATGTGATTCCCACGTGATTGGCACGTGATTCCCACGTAATTCCCACGTGATTCCCACGTGATTCCCACGTGATTCCCACAGGATTGACACATGATTCCCACGTGATTGACACGTGATTCCCATGTGATTACCACGTGATTGACACGTGATTCCCACCTTTTTCCCACGTGATTCCCAAGGGATTGAAATGTCATTCCCACGTGATTGCCACGTGATTCCCACGTGATTGACATGTGATTCCCATGTTATTCCCACGTGATTCCCACATGATTGACACGTGATTCCCACGTTATTCCCACGTGATTCCCACATGATTGACACGTGATTCCCACGTGATTCCCACGTGATTCCTACGTGATTCCCACGTGATTCCCATATGATTCCAACGTGATTGACACGTGATTCCAAAGTGATTCCCACGTGATTCCCACGTGAATAACACGTGATGCCCAGGTGATTCCCAAATGATTGTCACGTGATTCACACGTGATTCCCACGTGATTTCCTCATGATTCTCACGTGATTGACACGTGATTCCCACGTGATTCCCACGTGATTTCCACGTGATTCCTACGTGATTGACACATGATTCCCACGTGATTCCTATGGGATTGACATGTGATTCCCACGTTATTCCCACGTGATTGTCACGTGATTCCCACGTGATTCCCACGTGATTCCCATATGATTCCAACGTGATTGACACGTGATTCCCAAATGATCCCCACGTGATGCCCACGTGATTGACACGTCATTCCCACGTGGTTCCAACTTGATTGACACGAGATTCCCATGTGATTACCACGTGATTAAATGTGATTCCCACGTAATTCCCACGTGATTGATACGTGATTCCCAAGTGATTCCCACGTGATTCCCATGTGATTGACACGTGATTCCCACGTGATTCCCACGTGTTTCCACGTGATTGACCCGTGATACCCACGTGATTCCCAAGTCATTTCAACGTGATTGACACGTGAATCTCACGTGAATGACACGAGATTCTCAAGTGATTCCCACGTGATTCCCCCGTGATTAACACGTGATTCCCACGTGATTCCCATGTAATTACCACCTGATTTCCACGAGATTCCCACGTGACTGCAACGTGATTCCCACATGATTGACGCATGATTCCCACGTGATTCCCAGCTGGTTGACACGTGATTCCCACGTGATTGACACGTGATTCCCAAATTTTTCCCACGTGATTCCCACGTGATTGACACGTGATTCCCACGTGATTGACACGTGATTCCCACGTGATTGACATGTAATTCCCACGTGATTCCCACGTGATTCCAACGTGATTGATACGTGATTCCCACGTGATTCCCACGTGAACGATACTTGATTCCTACGTGATTCCCAACTGATTCCCAAGTGATTGACACGTGATTCAAACGTGATTCCCACGTGATTGACACGTGATTCCCACGTATTTCTCACGTGATTCCCACATGATTTCCACGTGATTGACACGTGATTCCCAAGTGTTTCCCACGTGATTCCCACGTGATTGACACGTGATTCCCACGTGATTGACACATGATTCCCACGTGATTGACATGTAATTCCCACGTGATTCCCACGTGATTCCAACGTGATTGATACGTGATTCCCACGTGAATCCCACATGATTGACATGTGATTCCCACGAGATTCCCACGTGATTCCCACGTGATTGACACGCGATTTCCACGTGACTCCCACGTGATTCCCACGTGATTGACGCATGATTACCACTTGATTCCCACGTGATTCCATCGTGATTGACACGTGATTCCCACGAGATTCCCACGTGATTCCCACGTGATTGACGCATGATTACCACTTGATTCCCACGTGATTCCATCGTGATTCCCACGTGATTCCATCGTGATTGACACGTGATTCCCACGGGATTCCCACGTGATTCCCACGTGATTGACACGTGATTCCCACCTTATTCCCACGTGATTCCCAAGGGATTGAAATGTCATTCCCACGTGATTCCCACATGATTCCCACGTGATTCCCACAGGATTGACACATGATTCCCTCGTGATTGACACGTGATTCCCACATGATTCCCACGTGATTGACACGTGATTCCCACCTTATTCCCACGTGATTCCCAAGGGATTGAAATGTTATTCCCACGTGATTGCCACGTGATTCCCACGTGATTGACATGTGATTCCCACGTGATTGACACGTGATTCCCACGTAATTCCCACGTGATTCCCACGTGACTACAACGTGATTCCCACGTAATTGACACGTGATTCCCACGTGATAGACACGTGATTCCCACGTGATTCCCAAGTGATTTACACATGATTCCAACGTGATTCCCAAGTGATTCCCACGTGATTGACACGTGATTCCCACGTGATTGCCGCGTGATTGACTCGTGATTCTCATATGATTCCCACGTGATTCCAACGTGATTGACATGTAATTCCCACGTAATTGACAAGTGATTTCCACGTGATTCCCACTTGATTCTCACATTATTGACACGTGATTTACACGTGATTCACACGAGAATCCCACGTGATTGACGCATGATTCCCACGTGATTCCCACGTGATTCCATCGTGATTGACACGTGACTCCCTCATGACTCCCACGTGATTGACACATGATACCCACATGATTCCACTTGATTCCCACGTGATTCCCACGTGATTCCCACGTGATTGACGCATGATTCCCACGTGATTCCCACGTGATTGACACGTCATTCCCACGTGATTATCACGTGATTCCCATGTGATTCCCAAGTGATTGACACGTGATTCCCACGTGATTCCCACGTGATTGACACGTGATTCCCACGTGATTGACACGTGATTCACACGTGATTGACACGTGATTCCCCCGTGATTCAAAAGTGATTCCCACGTGATTCCAACGTGATTGACAAGTGATTCCCAAATGATTCCCGTGTGATACCCATGTGATGCCCACGTGATTGACACGTGATTCCTTCGTGATTCCCTCGTGATTGACACGTTATTCCCATGTGATTCCTACGTGATTACCACGTGATTCCCAAGTTATTCCCACGTGACTCCCATGTGATTCCCACTTGATTGACGCATGATTACCACGTGATTCCCCCGGGATTGACACGTGATTCCCACGTGATTCCAACGTGATTGACGCATGATTCCCACGTGACGCCCACGTTATTGACGCATGATTCCCACGTGATTCCAAAGTGATTCCCACGTGATTCCGATGGGATTGACACGTGATTCCAACGTGATTCCCAAGTGATTGACACGTGATTCCCACGTGATTTCCACGTGACTCCAACCTGATTCCCACGTAATTGACATTTGATTCCCACGTGATTCCCACGTGATTGACTCGTAATTCCCATATGATTTCCACGTGATTCCAACGTGATTGACACGTGATTCCCACGTGATTCCCACGTGATTGACACGTGATTTCCACGTGATTCCCACTTGATTCTTACATGATTGACACGTGATTGACACGTGATTCCCACGTGAATCCCACGTGATTCCCATGTGATTCCCACGTGATTGACACGTGATTCCCACCTTATTCCCACGTGATTCGCAAGGGATTGAAATGTCATTCCCACGTGATTGACACGTGATTCCCAAGTGATTGACATGTGATTCCCACGTGATTGGCACGTGATTCCCACGTAATTCCCACGTGATTCCCACGTGATTCCCACGTGATTCCCACAGGATTGACACATGATTCCCACGTGATTGACACGTGATTCCCATGTGATTACCACGTGATTGACACGTGATTCCCACCTTATTCCCACGTGTTTCCCACGGGATTGAAATGTCATTCCCACGTGATTGCCACGTGATTCCCACGTGATTGACATGTGATTCCCACGTGATTGACACGTGATTCCCACGTAATTCCCACATGATTCCCACGTGACTCCAACGTGATTCCCACGTAATTGACACGTGATTCCCACGTGATTGACACGTGATTTACACATGATTCCCACGTGATTCCCAAGTGATTCCCAAGTGATTTACACATGATTCCCACGTGATTCCCAAGTGATTCCCACGTGATTGACATGTGATTCCCACGTGATTGACACGTGATTCCCACGTAATTCCCACGTGATTCCCACATGATTCCCACGTGATTCCCACAGGATTGACACGTGATTCCCACGTGATTCCCAAGTGATTTACACATGATTCCCACGTGATTCCCAAGTGATTCCCACGTGATTGACATGTGATTCCCACGTGATTGACACGTGATTCCCACGTAATTCCCACGTGATTCCCACATGATTCCCACGTGATTCCCACAGGATTGACACGTGATTCCCATGTGATTGACACGTAATTCCCACGTGATTCCCACGTGATTGACACGTGATTCCGACCTTATTCCCACGTGATTCCCAAGGGATTGAAATGTCATTCCCACGTGATTGCCACGTGATTCCCACGTGATTGACATGTGATTCCCACGTGATTGACATGTGATTCCCACGTAATTTCCACGTGTTTCCCACGTGACTCCAACGTGATTCCCACGTAATTGACGCGTGATGCCCACGTGATTGAAACGTGATTCCCACGAGATTGACACGTGATTCCCACGTGATTCCCAAGTGATTTACACATGATTCCAACGTGATTCCTAAGTGATTCCCACGTGATTGACACGTGATTCCCATGTGATTCCCACGTGATTGCCTCGTGATTCTCATATGATTCCCACGTGATTCCAACGTGATTGACACGTGATTCCCACGTAATTGACACGTGATTTCCACGTGATTCCCACTTGATTCTCACATGATTGACACGTGATTTACACGTGATTCCCACGAGAATCCCACTTGATTCCCATGTGATTACCACGTGAGTGACACGTGATTCCCACCTTATTCCCACGTGATTCCCACGGGATTGACATGTCATTCCCAAGTGATTGCCACGTGATTCCCACGTGATTGACATGTGATTCCCACGTGATTCCCCCGTGATTCCCACGTGATTCCCAAATGATTTCCACGTGATGCCCACATGATGCTCACGTGATTGACACGTGATTCCCACATGATTCCCACGTGATTGACACGTGATTCCCACGTGATTCAAACATAATTCCATCGTGATTGACAAGTGATTCCCACATGATTCAAATGATATTGACACGTGATTCCAACGTGATTCCCACATGATTACCACGTGATTTCCATGTGATTCCCACGTGACTCCCACGTGATTCCCACATGATTGACGCATGATCACCACTTGATTCCCACGTGATTCCATCATGATTGACACGTGACTCCCACATGACTCCCACATGATTGACACGTGATACCCACATGATTCCCACTTGATTCCCACGTGATTCCCACGTGACTCCCACGTGTTGCCCACGTGGTTGACGCATGATTTCCACGTGATTCCCACATGATTCCCACGTGAATGACACGTGAGTCCCACGTGATTATCACGTGATTCCCATGTGATTCCCAAGTGAGTGACACGTGATTCCCACGTGCTTCCCACGTGATTCCCACGTGATTCCCAAGTGATTGACACATGATTCCAACGTGATTCCCAAGTGATTCGCACATGATTGACACGTGATTCCCACGTGATTGAAACGTGATTCCCAAGTGATTGACAAGTGATTCCCACGTGATTCCCACGTGATTGACACGTCATTCCCACGTGATTCCCATGTGATTCCCACGTGATTAACACGTGATTCCCAGGTGATTCCAACGTGATTGACACGTGATTCCCAAATGATTCCCACGTGATGCCCACGTGATTGACACGTCATTCCCACGTGGTTCCAACTTGATTGACACGTGATTCCCACGAGATTCCCACGTGATTCCCACGTGATTGACGCATGATTACCACTTGATTCCCACGTGATTCTTTCGTGATTCCCACGTGATTCCATCGTGATTGACACGTAATTCCCAAATGATTCCCACGTGATGCCCACGTGATTGACACGTCATTCCCACCTGGTTCCAACTTGATTGACACGAGATTCCCATGTGATTTCCACGTGATTAAATGTGATTCCCACGTGATTGATACATGATTCCCAAGTGATTCCCACGTGATTGACACGTGATTCCCACGTGATTCCCATGTGATTGACACGTGATTCCCACGTGATTCCCACGTGTTTCCACGTGATTGACCCGTGATACCCACGTGATTCACACGTGATTGACATGTGATTCCCACGTGATTGACACGTGATTCCCACGTAATTCCCACGTGATTCCCACGTGACTACAACGTGATTCCCACGTAATTGACACGTGATTCCCACGTGATTGACACGTGATTCCCACGTGATTCCCAAGTGATTTACACATGATTCCAACGTGATTCCCAAGTGATTCCCACGTGATTGACACGTGATTCCCACGTGATTGCCACGTGATTGACTCGTGATTCTCATATGATTCCCACGTGATTCCAACGTGATTGACACGTAATTCCCACGTAATTGACAAGTGATTTCCACGTGATTCCCACTTGATTCTCACATTATTGACACGTGATTTACACGTGATTCACACGAGAATCCCACGTGATTGACGCATGATTCCCACGTGATTCCCACGTGATTCCATCGTGATTGACACGTGACTCCCTCATGACTCCCACGTGATTGACACGTGATACCCACATGATTCCACTTGATTCCCACGTGATTCCCACGTGATTCCCACGTGATTCCCACGTGATTGACGCATGATTCCCAGGTGATTCCCACGTGATTGACACGTCATTCCCACGTGATTATCACGTGATTCCCATGTGATTCCCAAGTGATTGACACGTGATTCCCACGTGATTCCCACGTGATTGACACGTGATTCCCACGTGATTGACACGTGATTCACACGTGATTGACACGTGATTCCCCCGTGATTCAAAAGTGATTCCCACGTGATTCCAACGTGATTGACAAGTGATTCCCAAATGATTCCCGTGTGATACCCATGTGATGCCCACGTGATTGACACGTGATTCCTTCGTGATTCCCTCGTGATTGACACGTTATTCCCATGTGATTCCTACGTGATTACCACGTGATTCCCAAGTTATTCCCACGTGACTCCCATGTGATTCCCACTTGATTGACGCATGATTACCACGTGATTCCCCCGGGATTGACACGTGATTCCCACGTGATTCCAACGTGATTGACGCATGATTCCCACGTGATGCCCACGTTATTGACGCATGATTCCCACGTGATTCCAAAGTGATTCCCACGTGATTCCGATGGGATTGACACGTGATTCCCTCGTGATTCCCACGTGATTGACACGTTATTACCACGTGATTCCCACGTGATTCCCATATGATTCCAACGTGATTGACACGTGATTCCCAAATGATTCCCACGTGATGCCCACGTGATTGACACGTCATTCCCACGTGGTTCCAACTTGATTTCACGAGATTCCCATGTGATTTCCACGTGATTAAATGTGATTCCCAAGTGATTCCCACGTGATTCCCATGTGATTGACACGTGATTCCCACGTGTTTCCACGTGATTGACCAGTGATACCCACGTGATTCCCAAGGATTTCAACGTGATTGACACGTGAATCTCACGTGAATGACACGAGATTCTCACGTGATTCCCACGTGATTCCCCCGTGATTGACACGTGATTCCCACGTGATTCCCATGTGATTACCACCTGATTTCCACGAGATTCCCACGTGACTGCAATGTGATTCCCACATGATTGACGCATGATTTCCACGTGATTCCCACGTGGTTGACACTTGATTCCCACGTGATTCCCACGTGATTGACACGTGATTCCCACGTATTTCTCATGTGATTCCCACATGATTCCCACGTGATTGACACGTGATTCCCACGTGATTCAAACGTAATTCCATCGTGATTGACACGTGATTCCCACATGATTCACACGATATTGACACGTGATTCCAACGTGATTCTCACATGATAACCACGTGATTTCCATGTGATTCCCTCGTGATTGACACGTGATTCAAACGTGATTGACGCATGATCACCACTTGATTCCCACGTGATTCCATCATGATTGACACGTGACTCCCACATGACTCACACGTGATTGACACGTGATACCCACGTGATTCCCACTTGATTCCCATGTGATTCCCACGTGACTCCCACATGTTTCCCACGTGATTGACGCATGATTTCCACGTGATTCCCACGTGATTCCCTAGTGATTGACACGTGATTCCCACGTGATTCCCACGTGATTCCCATGTGATTCCCCAGTGATTGACACGTGATTCCCACGTGCTTCCCACGTGATTCCCACGTGATTCATAAGTGATTGACACATGATTCCAACGTGATTCCCAAGTGATTCCCACATGATTGACATGTGATTCCCACGTGATTGAAACGTGATTCCCACGTGATTGACACGTGATTCCCACGTGATTCCCACGTGATTGACACGTCATTCCCACGTGATTCCCTAGTGATTCCCACGTGATTAACACGTGATTCCCAGGTGATTCCCAAATGATTGTCACGTGATTCCCACGTGATTCACACGTAATTCCATCATGATTGACACGTGATTCCCACATGACTCCCACGTGATTGACACGTGATTTCCACATGATTGACACCATATTCCCACATGATTCCCACGTGATTCCCACGTGATTGACACGTGATTCCCACGTTATTCCCACGTGATTCCCACATGATTGACACGTGATTCCCACGTGATTCCCACGTGATTCCTCCGTGATTCCCACGTGATTCCCATGTGATTCCAACGTGATTGACACGTGATTCCCAAATGATTCCCACATGATTCCCACGTGAATAACACGTGATGCCCAGGTGATTCCCAAATGATTGTCACGTGATTCGCACGTGATTCCCACGTGATTTCCTCATGATTCTCACGTGATTGACATGTGATTCCCATGTGATTCCCACGTGATTTCCACGTGATTCCTACGTGATTGACACGTGATTCCCACGTGATTCCTATGGGATTGACATCTGATTCCCACGTTATTCCCACGTGATTGACACGTGATTCCCACGTGATTCCCACGTGATTCCCATATGATTCCAACGTGATTGACACGTGATTCCCAAATGATCCCCACGTGATGCCCACGTGATTGACACGTCATTCCCACGTGGTTCCAACTTGATTGACACGAGATTCCCATGTGATTTCCACGTGATTAAATGTGATTCCCACGTAATTCCCACGTGATTGATACGTGATTCCCAAGTGATTCCCACGTGATTCCCATGTGATTGACACGTGATTCCCACGTGATTCCCACGTGTTTCCACGTGATTGACCCGTGATACCCACGTGATTCCCAAGTCATTTCAACGTGATTGACACGTGAATCTCACGTGAATGACACGAGATTCTCAAGTGATTCCCACGTGATTCCCCCGTGATTAACACGTGATTCCCACGTGATTCCCATGTGATTACCACCTGATTTCCACGAGATTCCCACGTGACTGCAATGTGATTCCCACATGATTGACGCATGATTCCCACGTGATTCCCAGCTGGTTGACACGTGATTCCCACGTGATTGACACGTGATTCCCACGTATTTCTCACGTGATTCCCACATGATTTCCACGTGACTGACACGTGATTCCCAAGTTTTTCCCACGTGATTTCCACGTGATTGACACGTGATTCCCACGTGATTGACACGTGATTCCCACGTGATTGACATGTAATTCCCACGTGATTCCCACGTGATTCCAACGTGATTGATACGTGATTCCCACGTGATTCCCACGTGATTCCATCGTGATTGACACGTGACTCCTTCATGACTCCCACGTGATTGACACGTGATACCCACATGATTCCACTTGATTCCCACGTGATTCCCACGTGATTCCCACGTGATTCCCACGTGATTGACGCATGATTCCCACGTGATTCCCACGTGATTGACACGTCATTCCCACGTGATTATCACGTGATTCCCATGTGATTCCCAAGTGATTGACACGTGATTCCCACGTGATTCCCACGTGATTGAAACGTGATTCCCACGTGATTGACACGTGATTCACACGTGATTGACACGTGATTCCCCCGTGATTCAAAAGTGATTCCCACATGATTCCAACGTGATTGACTAGTGATTCCCAAATGATTCCCGTGTGATACCCATGTGATGCCCACGTGATTGACACGTGATTCCTTCGTGATTCCCTCGTGATTGACACATTATTCCCATGTGATTCCTACGTGATTACCACGTGATTCCCAAGTTATTCCCACGTGACTCCCATGTGATTCCCACTTGATTGACGCATGATTACCACGTGATTCCCCCGGGATTGACACGTGATTCCCACGTGATTCCAACGTGATTGACGCATGATTCCCACGTGACGCCCACGTTATTGACGCATGATTCCCACGTGATTCCAAAGTGATTCCCACGTGATTCCGATGGGATTGACACGTTATTCCAACGTGATTCCCAAGTGATTGACACGTGATTCCCACGTGATTCCCACGTGACTCCAACCTGATTCCCACGTAATTGACATTTGATTCCCACGTGATTCCCACGTGATTGACTCGTAATTCCCATATGATTCCCACGTGATTCCAACGTGATTGACACGTGATTCCCACGTGATTCCCACGTGATTGACACGTGATTTCCACGTGATTCCCACTTGATTCTTACATGATTGACACGTGATTGACACGTGATTCCCACGTGAATCCCACGTGATTCCCATGTGATTCCCACGTGATTGACACGTGATTCCCACCTTATTCCCACGTGATTCGCAAGGGATTGAAATGTCATTCCCACGTGATTGACACGTGATTCCCAAGTGATTGACATGTGATTCCCACGTGATTGGCACGTGATTCCCACGTAATTCCCACGTGATTCCCACGTGATTCCCACGTGATTCCCACAGGATTGACACATGATTCCCACGTGATTGACACGTGATTCCCATGTGATTACCACGTGATTGACACGTGATTCCCACCTTATTCCCACGTGATTCCCAAGGGATTGAAATGTCATTCCCACCTGATTGCCACGTGATTCCCACGTGATTGACATGTGATTCCCATGTTATTCCCACGTGATTCCCACATGATTGACACGTGATTCCCACGTTATTCCCACGTGATTCCCACATGATTGACACGTGATTCCCACGTGATTCCCACGTGATTCCTACGTGATTCCCACGTGATTCCCATATGATTCCAACGTGATTGACACGTGATTCCAAAGTGATTCCCACGTGATTCCCACGTGAATAACACGTGATGCCCAGGTGATTCCCAAATGATTGTCACGTGATTCGCACGTGATTCCCACGTGATTTCCTCATGATTCTCACGTGATTGACACGTGATTCCCACGTGATTCCCACGTGATTTCCACGTGATTCCTACGTGATTGACACGTGATTCCCACGTGATTCCTATGGGATTGACATGTGATTCCCACGTTATTCCCACGTGATTGTCACGTGATTCCCACGTGATTCCCACGTGATTCCCATATGATTCCAACGTGATTGACACGTGATTCCCAAATGATCCCCACGTGATGCCCACGTGATTGACACGTCATTCCCACATGGTTCCAACTTGATTGACACGAGATTCCCATGTGATTTCCACGTGATTAAATGTGATTCCCACGTAATTCCCACGTGATTGATACGTGATTCCCAAGTGATTCCCACGTGATTCCCATGTGATTGACACGTGATTCCCACGTGATTCCCACGTGTTTCCACGTGATTGACCCGTGATACCCACGTGATTCCCAAGTCATTTCAACGTGATTGACACGTGAATCTCACGTGAATGACACGAGATTCTCAAGTGATTCCCACGTGATTCCCCCGTGATTAACACGTGATTCCCACGTGATTCCCATGTGATTACCACCTGATTTCCACGAGATTCCCACGTGACTGCAACGTGATTCCCACATGATTGACGCATGATTCCCACGTGATTCCCAGCTGGTTGACACGTGATTCCCACGTGATTGACACGTGATTCCCAAATTTTTCCCACGTGATTCCCACGTGATTGACATGTAATTCCCACGTGATTCCCACGTGATTCCAACGTGATTGATACGTGATTCCCACGTGATTCCCACGTGAACGATACTTGATTCCTACGTGATTCCCAACTGATTCCCAAGTGATTGACACGTGATTCAAACGTGATTCCCACGTGATTGACACGTGATTCCCACGTATTTCTCACGTGATTCCCACATGATTTCCACGTGATTGACACGTGATTCCCAAGTGTTTCCCACGTGATTCCCACGTGATTGACACGTGATTCCCACGTGATTGACACATGATTCCCACGTGATTGACATGTAATTCCCACGTGATTCCCACGTGATTCCAACGTGATTGATACGTGATTCCCACGTGAATCCCACATGATTGACATGTGATTCCCACGAGATTCCCAAGTGATTCCCACGTGATTGACACGCGATTTCCACGTGACTCCCACGTGATTCCCACGTGATTGACGCATGATTATCACTTGATTCCCACGTGATTCCATCGTGATTGACACGTGACTCCCACGAGATTCCCACGTGATTCCCACGTGATTGACGCATGATTACCACTTGATTCCCACGTGATTCCATCGTGATTCCCACGTGATTCCATCGTGATTGACACGTGATTCCCACGGGATTCCCACGTGATTCCCACGTGATTGACACGTGATTCCCACCTTATTCCCACGTGATTCCCAAGGGATTGAAATGTCATTCCCACGTGATTCCCACATGATTCCCACGTGATTCCCACAGGATTGACACGTGATTCCCTCGTGATTGACACGTGATTCCCACATGATTCCCACGTGATTGACACGTGATTCCCACCTTATTCCCACGTGATTCCCAAGGGATTGAAATGTCATTCCCACGTGATTGCCACGTGATTCCCACGTGATTGACATGTGATTCCCACGTGATTGACACGTGATTCCCAGGTAATTCCCACGTGATTCCCACGTGACTACAACGTGATTCCCACGTAATTGACACGTGATTCCCACGTGATAGACACGTGATTCCCACGTGATTCCCAAGTGATTTACACATGATTCCAACGTGATTCCCAAGTGATTCCCACGTGATTGACACGTGATTCCCACGTGATTGCCACGTGATTGACTCGTGATTCTCATATGATTCCCACGTGATTCCAACGTGATTGACATGTAATTCCCACGTAATTGACAACTGATTTCCACGTGATTCCCACTTGATTCTCACATTATTGACACGTGATTTACACGTGATTCACACGAGAATCCCACGTGATTGACGCATGATTCCCACGTGATTCCCACGTGATTCCATCGTGATTGACACGTGACTCCCTCATGACTCCCACGTGATTGACACGTGATACCCACATGATTCCACTTGATTCCCACGTGATTCCCACGTGATTCCCACGTGATTCCCACGTGATTGACGCATGATTCCCACGTGATTCCCACGTGATTGACACGTCATTCCCACGTGATTATCACGTGATTCCCATGTGATTCCCAAGTGATTGACACGTGATTCCCACGTGATTCCCACGTGATTGACACGTGATTCCCACGTGATTGACACGTGATTCACACGTGATTGACACGTGATTCCCCCGTGATTCAAAAGTGATTCCCACGTGATTCCAACGTGATTGACAAGTGATTCCCAAATGATTCCCGTGTGATACCCATGTGATGCCCACGTGATTGACACGTGATTCCTTCGTGATTCCCTCGTGATTGACACGTTATTCCCATGTGATTCCTACGTGATTACCACGTGATTCCCAAGTTATTCCCACGTGACTCCCATGTGATTCCCACTTGATTGACGCATGATTACCACGTGATTCCCCCGGGATTGACACGTGATTCCCACGTGATTCCAACGTGATTGACGCATGATTCCCACGTGACGCCCACGTTATTGACGCATGATTCCCACGTGATTCCAAAGTGATTCCCACGTGATTCCGATGGGATTGACACGTGATTCCAACGTGATTCCCAAGTGATTGACACGTGATTCCCACGTGATTCCCACGTGACTCCAACCTGATTCCCACGTAATTGACATTTGATTCCCACGTGATTCCCACGTGATTGACTCGTAATTCCCATATGATTCCCACGTGATTCCAACGTGATTGACACGTGATTCCCACGTGATTCCCACGTGATTGACACGTGATTTCCACGTGATTCCCACTTGATTCTTACATGATTGACACGTGATTGACACGTGATTCCCACGTGAATCCCACGTGATTCCCATGTGATTCCCACGTGATTGACACGTGATTCCCACCTTATTCCCACATGATTCGCAAGGGATTGAAATGTCATTCCCACGTGATTGACACGTGATTCCCAAGTGATTGACATGTGATTCCCACGTGATTGGCACGTGATTCCCACGTAATTCCCACGTGATTCCCACGTGATTCCCACGTGATTCCCACAGGATTGACACATGATTCCCACGTGATTGACACGTGATTCCCATGTGATTACCACGTGATTGACACGTGATTCCCACCTTATTCCCACGTGTTTCCCACGGGATTGAAATGTCATTCCCACGTGATTGCCACGTGATTCCCACGTGATTGACATGTGATTCCCACGTGATTGACACGTGATTCCCACGTAATTCCCACATGATTCCCACGTGACTCCAACGTGATTCCCACGTAATTGACACGTGATTCCCACGTGATTGACACGTGATTTACACATGATTCCCACGTGATTCCCAAGTGATTCCCAAGTGATTTACACATGATTCCCACGTGATTCCCAAGTGATTCCCACGTGATTGACATGTGATTCCCACGTGATTGACACGTGATTCCCACGTAATTCCCACGTGATTCCCACATGATTCCCACGTGATTCCCACAGGATTGACACGTGATTCCCACGTGATTCCCAAGTGATTTACACATGATTCCCACGTGATTCCCAAGTGATTCCCACGTGATTGACATGTGATTCCCACGTGATTGACACGTGATTCCCACGTAATTCCCACGTGATTCCCACATGATTCCCACGTGATTCCCACAGGATTGACACGTGATTCCCACGTGATTGACACGTAATTCCCACGTGATTCCCACGTGATTGACACGTGATTCCGACCTTATTCCCACGTGATTCCCAAGGGATTGAAATGTCATTCCCACGTGATTGCCACGTGATTCCCACGTGATTGACATGTGATTCCCACGTGATTGACATGTGATTCCCACGTAATTTCCACGTGTTTCCCACGTGACTCCAACGTGATTCCCACGTAATTGATGCGTGATGCCCACGTGATTGAAACGTGATTCCCACGAGATTGACACGTGATTCCCACGTGATTCCCAAGTGATTTACACATGATTCCAACGTGATTCCTAAGTGATTCCCACGTGATTGACACGTGATTCCCATGTGATTCCCACGTGATTGCCTCGTGATTCTCATATGATTCCCACGTGATTCCAACGTGATTGACACGTGATTCCCACGAAATTGACACGTGATTTCCACGTGATTCCCACTTGATTCTCACATGATTGACACGTGATTTACACGTGATTCCCACGAGAATCCCACTTGATTCCCATGTGATTACCACGTGAGTGACACGTGATTCCCACCTTATTCCCACGTGATTCCCACGGGATTGACATGTCATTCCCAAGTGATTGCCACGTGATTCCCACGTGATTGACATGTGATTCCCACGTGATTCCCCCGTGATTCCCACGTGATTCCCAAATGATTTCCACGTGATGCCCACATGATGCTCACGTGATTGACACGTGATTCCCACATGATTCCCACGTGATTGACACGTGATTCCCACGTGATTCAAACATAATTCCATCGTGATTGACAAGTGATTCCCACATGATTCAAATGATATTGACACGTGATTCCAACGTGATTCCCACATGATTACCACGTGATTTCCATGTGATTCCCACGTGACTCCCACGTGATTCCCACATGATTGACGCATGATCACCACTTGATTCCCACGTGATTCCATCATGATTGACACGTGACTCCCACATGACTCCCACGTGATTGACACGTGATACCCACATGATTCCCACTTGATTCCCACGTGATTCCCACGTGACTCCCACGTGTTGCCCACGTGGTTGACGCATGATTTCCACGTGATTCCCACATGATTCCCAAGTGATTGACACGTGATTCCCACGTGATTCCCACGTGATTCTCACGTGATTCCCACGTGATTGACACGTGAGTCCCACGTGATTATCACGTGATTCCCATGTGATTCCCAAGTGAGTGACACGTGATTCCCACGTGCTTCCCACGTGATTCCCACGTGATTCCCAAGTGATTGACACATGATTCCAACGTGATTCCCAAGTGATTCCCACATGATTGACACGTGATTCCCACGTGATTGAAACGTGATTCCCAAGTGATTGACAAGTGATTCCCACGTGATTCCCACGTGATTGACACGTCATTCCCACGTGATTCCCATGTGATTCCCACGTGATTAACACGTCATTCCCAGGTGATTCCAACGTGATTGACACATGATTCCCAAATGATTCCCACGTGATGCCCACGTGATTGACACGTCATTCCCACGTGGTTCCAACTTGATTGACACGTGATTCCCACGAGATTCCCACATGATTCCCACGTGATTGACACGTTATTCCCACGTGATTCCTACGTGATTACCACGTGATTCCCACGTTATTCCCACGTGACTCCCATGTGATTCCCACGTGATTTACGCATGATTCCCACGTGATTCCCACGTGATTCCCAAGTGATTCCCACGTGATTGACACGTGATTCCCACCTTATTCCCACGTGATTCCCACGGGATTGACTCGTGATTCCCACGTGATTCCCACATGATTGACACGTGATTTCCACGTGATTCCCACTTGATTCTCACATGATTGACACGTGATTCCCACGTGATTCCTACGTGATTACCACTTGATTCCCACGTTATTCCCACGTGACTCACATGTGATTCCCACGTGATTTGCGCATGATTCCCACGTGATTCCCACGTGATTCCCACGTGATTCCCACGTGATTGACACGTGATTCCCACCTTATTCCCACGTGATTCCCACGGGATTGACTCGTGATTCCCACGTGATTCCCACGTGATTGACTCGTGATTCCCACGTGATTCCCACGTGATTGATATGTCATTCCAACGTGATGCCCACGTGATTGACACGTGATTCCCACATGATTCCCACATGATTGAAACGTGATTCCAGCGTGATTCCCACGTGAATGGCGCGTGATTCCCATGTGATTCCCACGTGACTCCCACGTGATTCCCACGTGATAGACACGTGATTCCCACGTGATTACCACGTGACAACAACGTGATTCCCACGTAATTGACATGTGATTCCTACGTGATTCCCACGTGATTGACTCGAGATTCCCATATGATTCCCACGTGATTCCAACATGATTGACACGTGATTCCCACGTGATTCCCACGTGATTGACACGTGATTCCCACGTGATTGACACGTGATTCACACGTGATTGCCACGTGATTACCACGTGATTCAAAAGTGATTCCGACGTGATTCCAACGTGATTTACAAGTGATTCCAAAATGATTCCCGTGTGATACCCATGTGATGCCCACCTGATTGACACGTGATTCCTACGTGATTCCCTCGTGATTGACACGTTATTCCCACGTGATTCCTACGTGATTACCACGTGATTCCCACATTATTCCCACGTGACTCCCATGTGATTCCCACGTGATTGACGCATGATTCCCAAGTGATTCCCACGTGATTGACACGATATACCCACGTGATTCCCACTTGATTCCCACGTGATTCCCACGTGACTCCCACATGATTCCCACGTGATTGACGCATGATTCCCACGTGATTCCCACGTGATTGACACGTGATTCCCACGTGATTCTCACGTAATTCCCACGTGATTGACACGTGATTCCCACGTGATTATCACGTGATTCCCACGTTATTCCCAAGTGATTCCCACGTGATTGACACGTGATTCCCACGTGATTGACACGTGATTCCCACGTGATTCCTACGTGAATGACACGTCATTCCCACGTGATTCCCACGTGACTCCCATGTGATTCCCACGTGATTGACACGTGATTCCCACGTGATTGACACGTGATTCCCACGTGATTCCTACGTGATTGACACGTGATTCCCAAGTGATTAACACGTTATTCCCACGTGATTCCTATGTGATTACCACGTGATTCCCACGTTATTCCCACGTGACTCCCCTGTGATTCCCACGTGATTGATGCATGATTCCTACGTGATTCCCACGTGATTTCCACGATATTCCCACGGGATTGCAACATGACTCCCACGTGATTCCCACGTGATTGACACGTGATTCCCACATGATTCCCACCTGATTGACACGTGATTCCCACGTGATTCACACGTAATTACATCGTGATTGACACTCAATTCCCACATGATTCCCACGATATTGACACGTGATTCCAGCGTGATTCCCACGAGATTGGCACGTGATTCACATGTGATTCCCACGTGACTCCCACGTGATTCCCACGTGATTGACACGTGATTCCCTCGTGATTCCCACGTGACTCCAACGTGATTCCCACATAATCGACATGTGATTCCCTCGTGATTCCCACGTGATTGACTCGTGATCCCCATATGATTCCCACGTGATTCCAACGTGATTGACACGTGATTCCCACGTGATTCCCATGTGATTGACACGTGATTCCCACGTGATTCCCACTTGATTCCCACGTGATTGACGCATGATTCCCACATGACTCCCACGTGATTGTCACGTGATACCCACGTGATTCCCACTTGATTCCCACGTGATACCCACATGATTCCCACGTGACTCCCACGTGATTCCCACGTGATTGGCGCATGATTCCCACGTGATTCCCACGTGATTGACACGTGATTCTTACGTGATTGACACGTGATTCCCACGTGATTCCTCTGGGATTGACACGTGATTCCCATGTGATTCCCACGTGATTCCCACGTGATTCACAGGTAATTCCATCGTGATTGACACTCGATTCCCACATGATTCCCACGATATTGACACGTGATTCCAGCGTGATTCCCACGTGATTAGCACGTGATTCCCATGTGATTCCCACGTGACTCCCACGTGATTCCCACGTGATTGACGCATGATTACATCTTGATTCCCACGTGATTCCATCATGATTGACACGTGATTCCCACGTGATTCCCACAGGATTGCCACGTGATTCCCACGTGATTGACACGTGATTCCCACGTGATTACCACGTGATTGACACGTGATTCCCACCTTATTCCCACGTGATTCCCAAGGGATTGAAATGTCATTCCCACGTGATTGCCACGTGATTCCCATGTGATTGACATGTGATTCCCACGTGATTGACACGTGATTCCCACGTAATTCCCATGTGATTCCCACGTGATTCCGACGTGATTCCCATGGGATTGACACGTGATTCCCACGGGATTGACACGTGATTCCCACGTGATTCCCACGTGATTGACAGGTGATTCCCACCTTATTCCCACGTGATTCCCATGGGATTGAAATGTCATTCCCACGTGATTGCCACGTGATTCCCACGTGATTGACATGTGATTCCCACGTGATTGACAAGTGATTCCCACGTAATTCCCACGTGATTCCCACATGATTCCCACGTGATTCCCACAGGATTGACACGTGATTCCCACGTGATTGACACGTGATTCCCACGTGATTCTCACGTGATTGACACGTGATTCCCACCTTATTCCCACGTGATTCCCACGGGATTGAAATGTCATTCCCACGTGATTGCCACGTGATTCCCACGTGATTGACATGTGATTCCCATGTGATTGACACGTGATTCCCACGTAATTCCCACATGATTCCCACGTGACTCCAACGTGATTCCCACGTAATTGACACGTGATTCCCACGTGATTGACACGTGATTCCAACGTGATAGACACGTGATTCCCACGTGATCCCAAGTGATTTACACATGATTCCCACGTGATTCCCAAGTGATTCCCACGTGATTGACATGTGATTCCCACGTGATTGACACGTGATTCCCACGTAATTCCCACGTGATTCCCACATGATTCCCACGTGATTCCCACTGGATTGACACGTGATTCCCACGTGATTGACACGAAATTCCCACGTGATTCCCACGTGATTGACACATGATTCCCACCTTATTCCCACGTGATTCCCAAGGGATTGAAATGTCATTCCCAAGTGATTGCCACGTGATTCCCACGTGATTGACATGTGATTCCCACGTGATTGACATGTGATTCCCACGTAATTTCCACGTGTTTCCCACGTGACTCCAACGTGATTCCCACGTAATTGACGCGTGATGCCCACGTGATTGAAACGTGATTCCCACGAGATTGACACGTGATTCCCACGTGATTCCCAAGTGATTTACACATGATTCCAACGTGATTCCTAAGTGATTCCCACGTGACTGACACGTAATTCCCATGTGATTCCCACGTGATTGACTCGTGATTCTCATATGATTCCCACGTGATTCCAACGTGATTGACACGTGATTCCCACGTAATTGACACGTGATTTCCACGTGATTCCCACTTGATTCTCACATGATTGACACGTGATTTACACGTGATTCCCACGAGAATCCCACGTGATTCCCATGTGATTACCACGTGAGTGACACGTGATTCCCACGTTATTCCCACGTGATTCCCACGGGATTGACATGTCATTCCCAAGTGATTGCCACGTGATTCCCACGTGATTGACATGTGATTCCCACGTGATTCCCCCGTGATTCCCACGTGATTCCAAAATGATTTCCACGTGATGCCCACATGATGCTCACGTGATTGACACGTGATTCCCACATGATTCCCACGTGATTGACACGTGATTCGCACGTGATTCAATCGTAATTCCATCGTGATTGACAAGTGATTCCCACATGATTCAAACGATATTGACACGTGATTCCAACGTGATTCCCACATGATTACCACGTGATTCCCATGTGATTCCCACGTGACTCCCACGTGATTCCCACGTGATTGACGCATGATCACCACTTGATTCCCACGTGATTCCATCATGATTGACACGTGACTCCCACATGACTCCCATGTGATTGACACGTGATACCCACATGATTCCCACTTGATTCCCACGTGATTCCCACGTGACTCCCACGTGTTGCCCACGTGGTTGACGCATGATTTCCACGTGATTCCCACGTGATTCCCAAGTGATTGACACGTGATTCCCACGTGATTCCCACGTGATTCTCACGTGATTCCCACGTGATTGACACGTGAGTCCCACGTGATTATCACGTGATTCCCATGTGATTCCCAAGTGAGTGACACGTGATTCCCACGTGCTTCCCACGTGATTCCCACGTGATTCCCAAGTGATTGACACATGATTCCAACGTGATTCCCAAGTGATTCCCACATGATTGACACGTGATTCCCACGTGATTGAAACGTGATTCCGACGTGATTGACACGTGATTCCCACGTGATTCCCACGTGATTGACACGTCATTCCCACGTGATTCCCATGTGATTCCCACGTGATTAACACGTGATTCCCAGGTGATTCCAACGTGATTGACACGTGATTCCCAAATGATTCCCACGTGATGCCCACGTGATTGACACGTCATTCCCACGTGGTTCCAACTTGATTGACACGTGATTCCCACGAGATTCCCACGTGATTCCCACGTGATTGACAGGTGATTACCACTTGATTCCCACGTGATTCCATCGTGATTCCCACGTGATTCCATCGTGATTGACACGTGATTCCCAAATGATTCCCACGTGATGCCCACGTGGTTGACACGTCATTCCCACGTGGTTCCAACTTGATTGACACGAGATTCCCATGTGATTTCCACGTGATTAAATGTGATTCCCACGTGATTGATACGTGATTCCCAAGTGATTCCCACGTGACTGACACGTGATTCCCACGTGATTCCCATGTGATTGACACGTGATTCCCACGTGATTCCCACGTGTTTTCACGTGATTGACCCGTGATACCCACGTGATTCCCAAGTGATTTCAACGTGATTGACACGTGAATCTCACGTGAATGACACGAGATTCTCAAGTGATTCCCACGTGATTCCCCCGTGATTAACACGTGATTCCCACGTAATTCCCATGTGATTACCACCTGATTTCCACGAGATTCCCACGTGACTGCAACGTGATTCCCACATGATTGACGCATGATTCCCACGTGATTCCCACCTGGTTGACACATGATTCCCACGTGATTCCCACGTGATTGACACGTGATTCCCACGTATTTCTCACGTGATTCCCACATGATTTCCACGTGATTGACACGTGATTCCCAAGTGTTTCCCACGTGATTCCCACGTGATTGAAACCTGATTCCCACGTGATTGACACGTGATTCCCACGTGATTGACATGTAATTCCCACGTGATTCCCACGTGATTCCAACGTGATTGATACGTGATTCCCACGTGATTCCCACGTGATTGACATGTGATTCCCACGAGATTCCCACGTGATTCCCACGTGATTGACACGCGATTCCCACGTGACTCCCACATGATTCCCACGTGATTGACGCATGATTACCACTTGATTCCCACGTGATTCCATCGTGATTGACACGTGATTCACACGAGATTCCCACGTGATTCCCACGTGATTGACGCATGATTACAACTTGATTCCCACGTGATTCCATCGTGATTGACACGTGATTCCCACGAGATTCCCACATGATGCCCACGTGATTGACACGTGATTCCCACGTGATTCAAACGTAATTCCATCGTGATTGACAAGTGATTCCCACATGATTCACACGATATTGACACGTGATTCCAAAGTGATTCCCACATGATTACCACGTGATTTCCATGTGATTCCCATGTGACTCCCACGTGATTCCCACGTGATTGACGCATGATCACCACTTGATTCCCACGTGATTCCATCATGATTGACACGTGACTCCCACATGACTCCCACGTGATTGACACGTGATACCCACGTGATTCCCACTTGATTCCCACGTGATTCCCACGTGACTCCCACGTGTTTCCCAAGTGATTGACGCATGATTTCCACGTGATTCCCACGTGATTCCCAAGTGATTGACACGTGATTCCCACGTGATTCCCACGTGATTCTCACGTGATTGCCACGTGATTGACACGTGAGTCCCACGTGATTATCACGTGATTCCCATGTGATTCCCAAGTGAGTGACACGTGATTCCCACGTGCTTCCCACGTGATTCCCACGTGATTCCCAAGTGATTGACACATGATTCCAACGTGATTCCCAAGTGATTCCCACATGATTGACACGTGATTCCCACGTGATTGAAACGTGATTCCACGTGATTGACACGTGATTCCCACGTAATTGACACGTCATTCCCACGTGATTCCCACGTGATTAACACGTGATTCCCAGGTGATTCCCAAATGATTGTCACGTGATACCCACGTGATTCACACGTAATTCCATCATGATTGACACGTGATTCCCACATGATTCCCACGTTACTGACACGTGATTCCAACCTGATTCCCACGTGATTACCACGTGATTCCCATGTGATTCCCACGTGACTCCCACGTGATTCCCCCGTGATTGACGCATGATTACCACTTTATTCCCACGTGATTCCATCGTGATTGACACGTGATTCCCACGAGATTCCCATGTGATTCCCACGTGATTGACACGCGATTCCCACGTGATACCCAAGTGATTCCCACATGATTGACACGTGATTCCCACGTGATTGACACGTGATTCCCACGTGATTCCCACGTGATTCCCACGTGATTCCCACCTGATTCCAAGGGATTGAAACTTGTTTCCCACCTGATTGACACGACATTCCCACGTGATACAAAAGTGATTCCCACGTGATTCCAACGTGATTTACAGGTGATTCCCAAATGATTCCCGAGTGATACCCATGTGATGCCCACGTGATTGACACGTGATTGCTATGTGATTCCCTCGTGATTGACATGTGATTCCCACATGATTCCCACGTGATTGACACGTTATTACCACGTTATTCCCACGTGACTCCCATGTGATTCCAACATGATTGACGCATGATTCCCACGTGATTCCCACGTGATTCCCACCTGATTCACACGTGATTCATACGGGATTGACACGTGATTCCCACGTGATTCCCACGTGATTGACACGTGACTCCCAAGTGATTCCCACGTGATTGACACGTGATTCCCATATGATTACCATGTGATTCCAACGTGATTGACACATGATGCCCATGTGATTCCCACGTGATTGACACGTGATTTCCACGTGATTCCCACTTGATTCTCACATGATTGACACGAGATTGACCCATGATTCCCACGTGAATCCCACGTGATTCCCACGTGATTCCCACGTGATTGACACGTGATTCCCACGTGATTCACATGTAATTCCATCGTGATTGACACTCGATTCCCACATGATTCCCACGATATTGACACGTGATTTCAACATGACTCCCACGTGATTCCCACGTGGTTGACGCATGATTACCACTTGATTCCCACGTGATTCCATCATGATTGACACGTGATTCCCACATGACTCCCACGTGATTGTCACGTGATCCCCAAGTGATTCCCACGTGATTCCCAAGTGAATCTCACGTGACTCCCACGTGATTACCATGTGATTGGCGCATGATTCCCACGTGATTCCCACGTGATTTACACGTGATTCCTACGTGATTGACACGTGATTCCCACGTCATTCCCACGTGATTCCAACTTGATTGACACGAGATTCCCATGTGATTTCCACGTGATTAAATGTGATTCCCACGATATTCCCACGTGATTGACACGTGATTCCCAAGTGATTCCCACGTGATTAACACGTGATTCCCACGTGATTCCCTCGTGATTGACACGTGATTCCCACGTGATAAATGCATGATCACCACTTGATTACCACGTGATTCCATCGTGATTGACACGTGACTCCCACATGACTCCCACGTGATTGACACGATATACCCACGTGATTCCCACTTGATTCCCACGTGATTCCCACGTGACTCCCACATGATTCCCAGGTGATTGACGCATGATTCCCACGTGATTCCCACGTGATTGACATGTGATTCCCACGTGATTGCCACGTGATTCTCACGTAATTCCCACGTGATTGACACGTGATTCCCACGTGATTATCACGTGATTCCCACGTTATTCCCAAGTGATTGACATATGATTCCAACGTGATTCCCAAGTGATTCCCACGTGATTGACACGTGATTCCCACGAGATTGACACGTGATTCCCACGTGATTCCTACGTGATTGACACGTCATTCCCACGGGATTTCCATGTGATTCCCACGTGATTAACACGTGATTCCCAGGTGATTCCCAAATGATTGTTACGGATTCCCACTTGATTCCCACGTGATTCCCACGTGACTCCCACATGATTCCCACATGATTGACGCATGATTCCCACGTGATTCCCAAGTAATTGACACGTGATTCCCACGTGATTCTCACGTAATTCCCACGTGATTGACACGTGATTCCCACGTGATTCCTACGTGATTGACACGTCATTCCCACGTGATTCCCATGTGATTCCCACGTCATTAACAAGTTATTCCCACGTGATTCCTATGTGATTACCACGTGATTCCCACGTTATTCCCACGAGACTCCCATGTGATTCCCACGTGATTGACACGTGATTCCCATGTGATTCCCACGTGATTCCCACATGATTCCCAAATGATTCCAACATGATGTCCACGTGATGCCCACGTGATTGACACGTGATTCCCACATGATTCCCACGTGATTGACACGTGATTCCCACGTGATTCACACGTAATTACATCGTGATTGACACTCGATTCCCACATGATTCCCACGATATTTACACGTGATTCCAGCGTGATTCCCACGTGATTGGCACGTGATTCACATGTGATTCCCACGTGACTCCCACGTGATTCCCACGTGATTGACACGTAATTCCCTCATGATTCCCACGTGACTCCAATGTGATTCCCACGTAATTGACATGTGATTCCCACGTGATTCCACGTGATTCCCATATGATTCCAACGTGATTGACTCGTGATCCCCATATGATTCCCACGTGATTCCAACATGATTGACACGTGATTCCCACGTGATTCCCACGTGATTGACACGTGATTCCCACGTGATTGACACGTGATTCACACGTGATTGACACGTGATTCCCACGTGATTCAAAAGTGATTCCGACGTGATTCCAACGTGATTTACAAGTGATTCCCAAATGATTCCCACGTGATTCCAACGTGATTAACACGTGATTCCCACGTGATTCCCTCTTGATTTTCACATGATTGACACGTGATAGACACGTGATTCCCACGTGATTCCCACGTGATTGGCACGTGATTCCCACCTTCTTCCCACGTGATTCCCAAGGGATTGAAATGTCATTCTCATATGATTGCCACGTGATTCCCACGTGATTGACATGTGATTCCCACGTGATTGACACGTGATTCCCACGTAATTCCCACGTGATTCCCACGTGATGCCCACGTGATTCCCACGGGATTGACACGTGTTTCCCACCGGATTGACACGTGATTCCCACGTGATTGACACGTGATTCAAACGTGATTCCCACGTGACTCCAACGTGATTCCCACGTGATTGACACGTCATTCCCACGTGATTCCTACGTGATTGACACGTCATTCCCACGTGATTCCCATGTGATTCCCACGTGATTCCCAACGGATTGACACGTGATTCCCACGTGATTTCCACGTGATTGACACGTGATTCCCACGTGATTGACACGTGATTCCCACGTGATTCCTACGTGATTGACACGTCATTCCCACGTGATTCCCATGTGATTCCCACGTGATTCCCACCGATTGACACGTGATTCCCACGTGATTCCTACGTGATTGACACGTGATTAACACGTAATTCCATCGTGATTGACACGTGATTCCCACATGATTCCCACATTATTGACACGTGATTCGAACCTGATTCCCACGTGATTACCACTTGATTCCCATATGATTCCCACGTGAGTCCCACGTGATTCCCACGTGATTGACGCATGATTACCACTTGATTCCCACGTGATTCCATCATGATTCCCACCTGATTCCCACGGGATTGAAACGTGTTTCCCACCTGATTGACACGTGATTCCCACCTGATTCAAAAGTGATTCCCACGTGATTCCAACGTGATTGACACGTGATTCCCAAATGATTCCCTTGTGATACCCATGTGATGCCCACGTGATTGACACATGATTCCTACGTGAGTCCCTCGTGATTGACACGTGATTCCCACATGATTCCCACGTGATTGACACGTTATTACCACGTGATTCCTACGTGATTACCACGTGATTCCCACGTTATTCCCACGTGACTCCCATGTGATTCCCACGTGATTTACGCATGATTCCCACGTGATTCCCACGTGATTCCCACGTGATAGACACGTGATTCCCACCTTATTCCCACGTGATTCCCACGGGATTGACTCGTGATTCCCACATGATTGACACGTGATTTCCACGTGATTCCCTCTTGATTCTCACATGATTGACACGTGATTCCCAGGTGATTCCTACGTGATTACCACGTGATTCCCACGTTATTCCCACGTGACTCCCATGTGATTCCCACGTGATTTACGCATGATTCCCACGTGATTCCCATGTGATTCCCACGTGATTGACACGTGATTCCCACCTTATTCCTACGTGATTCCCACGGGATTGACTCGTGATTCCCACGTGATTCCCACATGATTGACACGTGATTCCCAGGTGATTCCTACGTGACTCCAACGTGATTCCCACGTGATAGACACGTGATTGCCACGTGATTACCACGTGACAACAACGTGATTCCCACGTAATTGACATGTGATTCCTACGTGATTCCAACGTGATTGACTCGAGATTCCCATATGATTCCCACGTGATTCCAACATGATTGACACGTGATTCCCACGTGATTCCCACGTGATTGACACGTGATTCACACGTGATTGACACGTGATTCCCACGTGATTCAAAAGTGATTCCGACGTGATTCCAACGTGATTTACAAGTGATTCCCAAATGATTCCCGTGTGATACCCATGTGATGCCCACCTGATTGACACGTGATTCCTACGTGATTCCCTCGTGATTGACACGTTATTCCCACGTGATTCCTACGTGATTACCACGTGATTCCCACGTTATTCCCAAGTGACTCCCATGTGATTCCCACGTGATTGACGCATGATTCCCACGTGACTCCCACGTGATTGACGCATGATTCCCACGTGATCCCCAAGTCATTCCCACGTGATTCCCACGGGATTGACACGTGATTCCCACGTGATTCCCACGTGATTGACACATGATTCCCACGTGACTCCAACGTGATTCCCACGTTATTGTCATGTGATTCCCACGTGATTCCCACGTGATTGACTCGTGATTCCCATATGATTCCCACGTGATTCCAACGTGATTGACACGTGATTCCCACGTGATTCCCACGTGATTGACACGTGATTTCCACGTGATTCCCACTTGATTCTCACATGATTGACACGTGATTGACACGTGATTCCCACGTGAATCCCACGTGATTCCCATGTGATTCCCACGTGATTGACTTGTGATTCCCACCTTATTCCCACGTGATTCCCAAGGGATTGAAATGTCATTCCCACGTGATTTCCACGTGATTCAAACTTGATTGACATGTGTTTCCCACGTGATTGACACGTGATTCCCACGTAATTCCCACGTGATTCCCACGAGATTCCCACGTGATTCCCACGTGATTGGCACGAGATTCCCACCTGATTGGCACGAGATTCCGACGTAATTCCCACGTGATTCCCACGTGATTGACACGTAATTCCCACGTGACTCACACGTGATTGACACGTGATTCCCACGTTATTCCCATGTGAATCCCACGTGATTCCCAAGTGATTGGCACGAGATTCCGACGTAATTCCCACGTGATTCTCACGTGATTGACACGTAATTCCCACGTGTTTCCCACGTGATTGACGCATGATTCCCACGTGATTCCCACGTGATTGACACGTGATTCCCACGTGATTCTCACATAATTCCCACGTGATTGACACGTGATTCCCACGTGATTATCACGTGATTCCCATGTGATTCCCAAGAGATTGACACGTGATTCCCACGTGCTTCCCACGTGATTCCCACGTTATTCCCAAGTGATTGACACATGATTCCAACGTGATTCCCAAGTGATTCCCTCGTGATTGACACGTGATTCCCACGTGATTCAAAAGTGATTCCCATGTGATTCCAACGTGATTGACACGTGATTCCCAAATGATTCCCGTGTGATACCCATGTGATGCACACGTGATTGAAACGTGATTCCTACGTGATTCCCACGTGATTGACGCATGATTCCCACGTGATTCCCACGTGATTGACACGTGATTCCCAAGTGATTCCCACGTGATTCCCACGTGATTCCAACGGGATTGACACGTGATTCCCACGTGATTCCCACGTGATTGACACGTGATTCCCACGTGATTGACACGTGATTCCCACGTGATTCCTACGTGATTGACACGTGATTCCCACGTGATTAACACGTTATTCCCACGTGATTCCTATGTGATTACCACGTGATTCCCACGTTATTCCCATGTGACTCCCATGTGATTCCCACGTGATTGATGCATGATTCCTACGTGATTCCCACGTGATTTCCACGATATTCCCACGGGATTGCAACATGACTCCCACGTGATTCCCACGTGATTGACACGTGATTCCCACATGATTCCCACCTGATTGACACGTGATTCCCACGTGATTCACACGTAATTACATCGTGATTGACACTCGATTCCCACATGATTCCCACGATATTGACACGTGATTCCAGCGTGATTCCCACGAGATTGGCACGTGATTCCCACGCGATTGACACGTGATTCCCACGTGATTGACACGTGATTCCCACGTGATTCCTACGTGATTGACACGTCATTCCCACGTGATTCCAATGTGATTCCCACGTCATTAACAAGTTATTCCCACGTGATTCCTATGTGATTACCACGAGATTCCCACGTTATTCCCACGAGACTCCCATGTGATTCCCACGTGATTGACGCATGATTCCCACGTGATTCCCAAGTGATTTCCACGATATTCCCACGGGATTGCAACATGACTCCCACGTGATTCCCACGTGATTGACACGTGATTCCCACCTTATTCCCACGTGATTGATATGTCATTCCCACGTGATTCCCACGTGATTCCCACGTGATTGACACGTGATTCCCATGTGATTCCCACGTGATTCCCACATGATTCCCAAATGATTCCAACGTGATGTCCACGTGATGCCCACGTGATTGACACGTGATTCCCACATGATTCCCACGTGATTGACACGTGATTCCCACGTGATTCACACGTAATTACATCGTGATTGACACTCGATTCCCACATGATTCCCACGATATTTACACGTGATTCCAGCGTGATTCCCACGTGATTGGCACGTGATTCATATGTGATTCCCACGTGACTCCCACGTGATTCCCACGTGATTGACACGTAATTCCCTCGTGATTCCCACGTGACTCCAACGTGATTCCCACGTAATTGACATGTGATTCCCACGTGATTCCCACGTGATTGACTCGTGATCCCCATATGATTCCCACGTGATTCCAACGTGATTGACACGTGATTCCCACGTGATTCCCATGTGATTGACACGTGATTCCCACGTGATTGACAGGTGATTCACACGTGATTGACACGTGATTCCCACGTGATTCAAAGTGATTCCGACGTGATTCCCACGTGATTCACAAGTGTTTCCCAAATGATTCCCGTGTGATACCCATGTGATGCCCACGTGATTGACACGTGATTCCTACGGGATTCCCTCGTGATTGACACGTTATTCCCACGTAATTCCTACGTGATTACCACGTGATTCCCACGTTATTCCCATGTTTCTGCCATGTGATTCCCACGTGATTGACGCATGATTCCCACGTGATTCCCACGTGATTGACACGTGATTCCCAAGTGATTCCCACGTGATTCCTACGGGATTGACACCTGATTCGCACGTGATTCCCACGTGATTCCTATAGGATTGACACGTGATTCCCACGTTATTCCCACGTGATTCCCACGTGATTGACACGTGATTCCCACGTGATTGACACGTGATTCCCACGTGATTCCTACGTGATTGACACGTGATTCCCACGTGATTAACACGTTATTCCCACGTGATTCCTATGTGATTACCACGTGATTCCCACGTTATTCCCACGTGACTCCCATGTGATTCCCACGTGATTGATGCATGATTCCTACGTGATTCCCACGTGATTTCCACGATATTCCCACGGGATTGCAACATGACTCCCACGTGATTCCCACGTGATTGACACGTGATTCCCACATGATTCCCACCTGATTGACACGTGATTCCCACGTGATTCACACGTAATTACATCGTGATTGACACTCGATTCCCACATGATTCCCACGATATTGACACGTGATTCCAGCGTGATTCCCACGAGATTGGCACGTGATTCACATGTGATTCCCACGTGACTCCCACGTGATTCCCACGTGATTGACACGTGATTCCCTCGTGATTCCCACGTGACTCCAACGTGATTCCCACATAATTGACATGTGATTCCCTCGTGATTCCCACGTGATTGACTCGTGATCCCCATATGATTCCCACGTGATTCCAACGTGATTGACACGTGATTCCCACGTGATTCCCATGTGATTGACACGTGATTCCCACGTGATTGACAGGCGATTCACACGTGATTGACACGTGATTCCCACGTGATTCAAAGTGATTCCGACGTGATTCCCACGTGATTCACAAGTGATTCCCAAATGATTCCCGTGTGATACCCATGTGATGCCCACGTGATTGACACGTGATTCCTACGTGATTCCCTCGTGATTGACACGTTATTCCCACGTAATTCCTACGTGATTACCACGTGATTCCCACGTTATTCCCATGTTTCTGCCATGTGATTCCCACGTGATTGATGCATGATTCCCACCTGATTCCCACGTGATTGACACGTGATTTCCAGGTGATTCCCACGTGATTCCTACGGGATTGACACGTGATTTGCACGTGATTCCCACGTGATTCCTATAGGATTGACACGTGATTCCCACGTTATTCCCACGTGATTCCCACGTGATTGACACGTGATTCCCACGTGATTCCACGTGATTCCCATATGATTCCAACGTGAATGACACGTGATTCCCAAATGATTCCCACGTGATGCCAACGTGATTGACACATCATTCCCACGTGATTCCAACTTGATTGACACGAGATTCCCATGTGATTTCCACGTGATTAAATGTGATTCCCACGATATTCCCACGTGATTGACATGTGATTCCCAAGTGATTCCCACGTGATTAACACGTGATTCCCACGTGATTCCCTCGTGATTGACACGTGATTCCTACGTGATAAACGCATGATCACCACTTGATTACCACGTGATTCCATCGTGATTGACACGTGACTCCCACATGACTCCCACGTGATGGACACGTTATACCCACGTGATTCCCACTTGATTCCCACGTGATTCCCACGTGACTCCCACATGACTCCCACGTGATTGACGCATGATTCCCACGTGATTCCCACGTGATTGACACGTGATTCCCACGTGATTCCCACGTGATTCTCACGTAATTCCCACGTGATTGAGACGTGATTCCCACGTGATTATCACGTGATTCCCACGTTATTCCCAAGTGATTGACATATGATTCCAACGTGATTCCCACGTGATTCCCACGTGATTGACGCATGATTACCACTTGATTCCCACGTGATTCCATCATGATTCCCACCTGATTCCCACGGGATTGAAACGTGTTTCCCACGTGATTGACACGTGATTCCCACGTGATTCAAAAGTGATTCCCACGTGATTCCAACGTGATTGACACGTGATTCCCAAATGATTCCCTTGTGATACCCATGTGATGCCCACGTGATTGACACGTGATTCCTACGTGAGTCCCTCGTGATTGACACGTGATTCCCACATGATTCCCACGTGATTGACACGTTATTCCCACGTGATTCCTACGTGATTACCACGTGATTCCCACGTTATTCCCACGTGACTCCCATGTGATTCCCACGTGATTTACGCATGATTCCCACGTGATTCCCACGTGATTCCCAAGTGATTCCCACGTGATTGACACGTGATTCCCACCTTATTCCACGTGATTCCCACGGGATTGACTCGTGATTCCCACGTGATTCCCACATGATTGACACGTGATTTCCACGTGATTCCCACTTGATTCTCACATGATTGACACGTGATTCCCACGTGATTCCTACGTGATTACCACTTGATTCCCACGTTATTCCCACGTGACTCACATGTGATTCCCACGTGATTTACGCATGATTCCCACGTGATTCCCACGTGATTCCCACGTGATTCCCACGTGATTGACACGTGATTCCCACCTTATTCCCACGTGATTCCCACGGGATTGACTCGTGATTCCCACGTGATTCCCACGTGATTGACTCGTGATTCCCACGTGATTCCCACGTGATTGATATGTCATTCCAACGTGATGCCCACGTGATTGACACGTGATTCCCACATGATTCCCACATGATTGAAACGTGATTCCAGCGTGATTCCCACGTGAATGGCGCGTGATTCCCATGTGATTCCCACGTGACTCCCACGTGATTCCCACGTGAGTGACACGTGATTCCCACGTTATTCCCACGTGATTCCCACGGGATTGACATGTCATTCCCAAGTGATTGCCACGTGATTCCCACGTGATTGACATGTGATTCCCACGTGATTCCCCCGTGATTCCCACGTGATTCCAAAATGATTTCCACGTGATGCCCACATGATGCTCACGTGATTGACACGTGATTCCCACATGATTCCCACGTGATTGACACGTGATTCGCACGTGATTCAATCGTAATTCCATCGTGATTGACAAGTGATTCCCACATGATTCAAACGATATTGACACGTGATTCCAACGTGATTCCCACATGATTACCACGTGATTCCCATGTGATTCCCACGTGACTCCCACGTGATTCCCACGTGATTGACGCATGATCACCACTTGATTCCCACGTGATTCCATCATGATTGACACGTGACTCCCACATGACTCCCATGTGATTGACACGTGATACCCACATGATTCCCACTTGATTCCCACGTGATTCCCACGTGACTCCCACGTGTTGCCCACGTGGTTGACGCATGATTTCCACGTGATTCCCACGTGATTCCCAAGTGATTGACACGTGATTCCCACGTGATTCCCACGTGATTCTCACGTGATTCCCACGTGATTGACACGTGAGTCCCACGTGATTATCACGTGATTCCCATGTGATTCCCAAGTGAGTGACACGTGATTCCCACGTGCTTCCCACGTGATTCCCACGTGATTCCCAAGTGATTGACACATGATTCCAACGTGATTCCCAAGTGATTCCCACATGATTGACACGTGATTCCCACGTGATTGAAACGTGATTCCGACGTGATTGACACGTGATTCCCACGTGATTCCCACGTGATTGACACGTCATTCCCACGTGATTCCCATGTGATTTCCACGTGATTAACACGTGATTCCCAGGTGATTCCAACGTGATTGACATGTGATTCCCAAATGATTCCCACGTGATGCCCACGTGATTGACACGTCATTCCCACGTGGTTCCAACTTGATTGACACGTGATTCCCACGAGATTCCCACGTGATTCCCACGTGATTGACAGGTGATTACCACTTGATTCCCACGTGATTCCATCGTGATTCCCACGTGATTCCATCGTGATTGACACGTGATTCCCAAATGATTCCCACGTGATGCCCACGTGGTTGACACGTCATTCCCACGTGGTTCCAACTTGATTGACACGAGATTCCCATGTGATTTCCACGTGATTAAATGTGATTCCCACGTGATTGATACGTGATTCCCAAGTGATTCCCACGTGACTGACACGTGATTCCCACGTGATTCCCATGTGATTGACACGTGATTCCCACGTGATTCCCACGTGTTTCCACGTGATTGACCCGTGATACCCACGTGATTCCCAAGTGATTTCAACGTGATTGACACGTGAATCTCACGTGAATGACACGAGATTCTCAAGTGATTCCCACGTGATTCCCCCGTGATTAACACGTGATTCCCACGTAATTCCCATGTGATTACCACCTGATTTCCACGAGATTCCCACGTGACTGCAACGTGATTCCCACATGATTGACGCATGATTCCCACGTGATTCCCACCTGGTTGACACATGATTCCCACGTGATTCCCACGTGATTGACACGTGATTCCCACGTATTTCTCACGTGATTCCCACATGATTTCCACGTGATTGACACGTGATTCCCAAGTGTTTCCCACGTGATTCCCACGTGATTGAAACCTGATTCCCACGTGATTGACACGTGATTCCCACGTGATTGACATGTAATTCCCACGTGATTCCCACGTGATTCCAACGTGATTGATACGTGATTCCCACGTGATTCCCACGTGATTGACATGTGATTCCCACGAGATTCCCACGTGATTCCCACGTGATTGACACGCGATTCCCACGTGACTCCCACATGATTCCCACGTGATTGACGCATGATTACCACTTGATTCCCACGTGATTCCATCGTGATTGACACGTGATTCACACGAGATTCCCACGTGATTCCCACGTGATTCCCACGTGATTGACACGCGATTGAAACCTGATTCCCACGTGATTGACACGTGATTCCCACGTGATTGACATGTAATTCCCACGTGATTCCCACGTGATTCCAACGTGATTGATACATGATTCCCACGTGATTCCCACGTGATTGACATGTGATTCCCACGAGATTCCCACGTGATTCCCACGTGATTGACACGCGATTCCCACGTGACTCCCACATGATTCCCACGTGATTTACGCATGATTCCCACGTGATTCCCACGTGATTCCCACGTGATTCCCACGTGATTGACACGTGATTCCCACCTTATTCCCATGTGATTCCCACGTGATTCCCACGTGGTTCACACGTGATTCCCACGTGATTCCCACGTGATTCCCACGTGATTGACACGTGATTCCCATGTGATTCCCATGTGATTGACATGTAATTCCCACGTGATTCCCACGTGATTCCCACGTGAATGATACGTGATTCCTACGTGATTCCCAAGTGTTTCCCAAGTGACTGACACGTGATTCCAATGTGATTACCACGTGATTCTCTCGTGATTGACACGTGATTCCCACATGATTCCCACGTGATTGACACGTGATTCCCACTTGATTCCCACGTGATTACCACGTGACTCCCACATTATTCCCACGTGACTCCCATGTGATTCACACGTGATTGATGCATGATTCCCACGTGATTCCCACGTGATTGACACGTGATTCCCACGTGATAGACGCATGAACACCACTTGATTCCCACGTGATTCCATCGTGATTGACACGTGATTCCCACATGATTCCCACGTGATTGACATGTGATTCCCACTTGATTCCCACGTGATTCCCACTTGATTCCCACGTGATTCCCACGTGACTCCCACGTGATTCCCACGTGATTGACGCATGATTCCCTCGTGATTTCCACGTGATTGACACGTGATTCCCACGTGATTCCCAGGTGATTCTCACGTAATTCCCACGTGATTGACACGTGATTCCCACGTGATTATCACGTGATTCCCATGTGATTCCCAAGTGATTGACACGTGATTCCCACGTGCTTCCCACGTGATTCCCACGTTATTCCCAAGTGATTGACACATGATTCCAACGTGATTCCCAAATGATTCCCACGTGATTGACACGTGATTCCCACGTGATTGACACGTGATTCCCACATGATTCCTACGTGATTGACACGTCATTCCCACGTGATTCCCATGTGATTCCCACGTGATTAACACGTGATTCCCAGGTGATTCCCAAATGATTGTCACGTGATTACCACGTGATTCCCACGTGATTCACACGTGATTCACACGTAATTCCATCGTGATTGACACGTGATTCCCACATGATTCCCACGTTATTGACACGTGATTCGAACCTGATTCCCACGTGATTACCACGTGATTCCCATATGATTCCCACGTGAGTCCCACGTGATTCCCACGTGATTGACGCATGATTACCACTTGATTCCCACGTGATTCCATCATGATTCCCACCTGATTCCCACGGGATTGAAACGTGTTTCCCACGTGATTGACACGTGATTCCCACGTGATTCAAAAGTGATTCCCACGTGATTCCAACGTGATTGACACGTGATTCCCAAATGATTCCCTTGTGATACCCATGTGATGCCCAAGTGATTGACACGTGATTCCTACGTGAGTCCCTCGTGATTGACACGTGATTCCCACATGATTCCCACGTGATTGACACGTTATTCCCATGTGATTCCTACGTGATTACCACGTGATTCCCATGTTATTCCCACCTGACTCCCATGTGATTCCCACGTGATTTACGCATGATTCCCACGTGATTCCCACGTGATACCCACGTGATTCCCACGTGATTGACACGTGATTCCCACCTTATTCCCACGTGATTCCCACGGGATTGACTCGTGATTCCCACGTGATTCCCACGTGATTGAGATGTCATCCCACGTGATTCCCACGTGATTGACACGTGATTCCCACGTGATTCCCACATGATTCCCACGTGATTCCCAAATGATTCCCACGTGATGTCCACGTGATGCCCACGTTATTGACACGTGATTCCCACATGATTCCCACGTGATTGAAACGTGATTCCAGCGTGATTCCCACGTGATTGGCGCGTGATTCCCATGTGATTCCCACGTGACTCCCACGTGATTCCCACGTGATAGACACGTGATTCCCACGTGATTCCCACGTGACAACAACGTGATTTCCACGTAATTGACATGTGATTCCTACGTGATTCCCACGTGATTGACTCGTGATTCCCATATGATTCCCATGTGATTCCAACATGCTTGACACGTGATTCCCACGTGATTCCCACGTGATTGACACGTGATTCCCACGTGATTGACACGTGATTCCCACGTGATTCAAAAGTGATTCCGACGTGATTCCAACGTGATTTACAAGTGATTCCCAAATGATTCCCGTGTGATACCCATGTGATGCCCACCTGATTGACACGTGATTCCTGCGTGATTCCCTCGTGATTGACACGTTATTCCCACGTGATTCCCACGTGATTACCACGTGATTCCAACGTTATTCCCAAGTGACTCCCATGTGATTCCCACGTGATTGACGCATGATTCCCACGTGACTCCCACGTGATTGACGCATTATTCCCACGTGATTCCCAAGTGATTCCCACGTGATTCCCACGGGATTGACACGTGATTCCCACGTGATTCCCACGTGATTGACACATGATTCCCACGTGACTCCAACGTGATTCCCACGTAATTGTCATGTGATTCCCACGTGATTCCCACGTGATTGATTCGTGATTCCCATATGATTCCCACGTGATTCCAACGTGATTGACACGTGATTCCCACGTGATTGACACGTGATTTCCACGTGATTCCCACTTGATTCTCACATGAATGACACGTGATTGACACGTGATTCCCACGTGAATCCCACGTGATTCCCACGTGATTCCCACGTGATTGACTCGTGATTCCCATATGATTCCCACGTGATTCCAACGTGATTGACACGTGATTTCCACGTGATTCCCACGTGATTCTCACATGATTGACACGTGATTGACACGTGATTCCCACCTTATTCCCACGTGATTCCCAAGGGATTGAAATGTCATTCCCACGTTATTGCCACGTGATTCAAATTTGATTGACATGTGTTTCCCACGTGATTGACACGTGATTCCCACGTAATTCCCACGTGATTCCCACGAGATTCCCACGTGATTCCCACGTGATTCCCACGTGATTGGCACGAGATTCCCACATGATTGGCACGAGATTCCGACGTAATTCCCACGTGATTCCCACGTGATTGACACGTAATTCCCACGTGACTCCCACGTGATTGACACGTGATTCCCACGTGATTCCCACGTGATTCCCACGTGATTCCCACGTGATTGGCACGAGATTCCGACGTAATTCCCACGTCATTCCCACGTTATTGACACGTAATTCCCACGTGTTTCCCACGTGATTGACGCATGATTCCCACGTGATTCCCACGTGATTGACACGTGATTCCCACGTGATTCCCACGTTATTCTCACGTAATTCCCACGTGATTGACACGTGATTCCCACGTGATTATCACGTGATTCCCATGTGATTCCCAAGAGATTGACACGTGATTCCCACGTGCTTCCCACGTGATTCCCACGTTATTCCCAAGTGATTGACACATGATTCCAACGTGATTCCCAAGTGATTCCCTCGTGATTGACACGTGATTCCCACGTGATTCAAAAGTGATTCCCACGTGATTCCAACGTGATTGACACGTGATTCCCAAATGATTCCCGTGTGATACGCATGTGATGCCCACGTGATTGACACGTGATTCCTACGTGATTCCCTCGTGATTGACACGTGATTCCCACATGATTCCCACGTAATTGACACGTTATTCCCAAGTGATTCCTACTTGATTACCACGTAATTCCCACATTATTCCCACGTGACTCCCATGTGATTCCCACGTGATTGATGCATGATTCCCACGTGATTCCCAAGTGATTCCTACGTGATTCCCACGTGATTGACACGTGATTCCCACCTTATTCCCACGTGATTCCCACGGGATTGACTCATGATTCCCACGTGATTCCCACGTTATTGACACGTGATGTCCACGTGATTCCCACTTGATTCTCACATGACTGACACGTGATTGACACGTGATTCCCACGTGAATCCCACGTGATTCCCTTGTGATTCCCACGTGATTGACACGTGATTCCTACCTTATTCCCACGTGATTCCCAAGGGATTAAATGTCATTCCCACGTGATTGCCACATGATTCAAACTTGATTGACATGTGATTCCCACGTGATTGACACGTGATTCCCACGTAATTCCCTCGTGATACCCACGAGATTCCCACGTGATTGGCACGAGATTCCGACGTAATTCCCACGTGATTCCCACGTGATTGACACGTAATTCCCACGTGATTCCCACGTGATTGACACGTGATTCCCACGTGATTCCCACGTGATTCCCACGTGATTCCCACGTGATTCTCACGTGATTCCCACGTGATTCCCACGTGATTCCCACGTGATTGAGACGTAATTCCCACGTGATTCCCACGTGATTGACGCATGATTCCCACGTGATTGACACGTGATTCCCACGTGATTCCAACGTGATTCTCACGTAATTCCCAAGTGTTGACACGTGATTCCCACGTGATTATCACGTGATTCCCATGTGATTCCCAAGTGATTGACATGTGATTCCCACGTGCTTCCCACGTGATTCCCACGTTATTCCCAAGTGATTGACACATGATTCCAACGTGATTCCCAAGTGATTCCCACGTGATTGACACGTGATTCCCACGTGATTGACACGTCATTCCCACGTGATTCCCATGTGATTCCCACGTGATTAACACGTGATTCCTGGGTGATTCCCATATGATTGTCACGTGATTCCCACGTGATTCCCACGTGATTCACACGTGATTCACACGTAATTCCATCGTGATTGACACGTGATTCCCACATTATTGACACGTGATTCGAACCTGATTCCCACGTGATTACCACGTGATTCCCCCGTGATTGACACGTGATTCCCACGTGATTTACACGTGATTCCCCCGTGATTGACACGTGATTCCCACGTGATTCCCACGTGATTCCTATGGGATTGACACGTGATTCCCACGTGATTCCCAAATGATTTTCACGTGATTCCCACGTGATTAACACGTGATTCCCAGGTGATTCCCAAATGATTGTCACGTGATTCCCACGTGATTCCCACATGATTCCCACATGATTCCCACGTGATTCCCACGTGATTGACACGTGATTCCCACGTGATAGACGCATGAACACCACTTGATTCCCACGTGATTCCATCGTGATTGACACGTGATTCCCACATGATTCCCACGTGATTGACATGTGATTCCCACTTGATTCCCACGTGATTCCCACTTGATTCCCACGTGATTCCCACTTGACTCCCACGTGATTCCCACGTGATTGACGCATGATTCCCTCGTGATTTCCACGTGATTGACACGTGATTCCCACGTGATTCCCAGGTGATTCTCACGTAATTCCCACGTGATTGACACGTGATTCCCACGTGATTATCACGTGATTCCCATGTGATTCCCAAGTGATTGACACGTGATTCCCACGTGATTCCCATGTGATTCCCACGTGATTGACACGTGATTCCCACGTGATTATCACGTGATTCCCACATGATTCCTACGTGATTGACACGTCATTCCCACGTGATTCCCATGTGATTCCCACGTGATTAACACGTGATTCCCAGGTGATTCCCAAATGATTGTCACGTGTTTCCCACGTGATTCACACGTGATTCACACGTAATTCCATCGTGATTGACACGTGATTCCCACATGATTCCCACGTTATTGACACGTGATTCGAACCTGATTCCCACGTGATTACCACGTGATTCCCATATGATTCCCACGTGAGTCCCACGTGATTCCCACGTGATTGACGCATGATTACCACTTGATTCCCACGTGATTCCATAATGATTCCCACCTGATTCCCACGGGATTGAAACGTGTTTCCCACGTGATTGACACGTGATTCCCACGTGATTCAAAAGTGATTCCCACGTGATTCCAACGTGATTGACACGTGATTCCCAAATGATTCCCTTGTGATACCCATGTGATGCCCAAGTGATTGACACGTGATTCCTACGTGAGTCCCTCGTGATTGACACGTGATTCCCACATGATTCCCACGTGATTGACACGTTATTCCCACGTGATTCCTACGTGATTACCACGTGATTCCCATGTTATTCCCAGTGACTCCCATGTGATTCCCACGTGATTTACGCATGATTCCCACGTGGTTCCCACGTGATTCCCACGTGATTCCCACGTGATTGAAACGTGATTCCCACCTTATTCCCACGTGATTCCCACGGGATTGACTCGTGATTCCCACGTGATTCCCACGTGATTGAGATGTCATCCCACGTGATTCCCACGTGAATGACACGTGATTCCCACGTGATTCCCACATGATTCCCACGTGATTCCCAAATGATTCCCACGTGATGTCCACGTGATGCCCACGTTATTGACACGTGATTCCCACATGATTCCCACGTGATTGAAACGTGATTCCAGCGTGATTCCCACGTGATTGGCGCGTGATTCCCATGTGATTCCCACGTGACTCCCACGGTATTCCCACGTGATAGACACGTGATTCCCAAGTGATTCCCACGTGACAACAACGTGATTCCCACGTCATTGACATGTGATTCCTACGTGATTCCCACGTGATTGACTCGTGATTCCCATATGATTCCCACGTGATTCCAACATGCTTGACACGTGATTCCCACGTGATTCCCACGTGATTGACACGTGATTCACACGTGATTGACACGTGATTCCCACGTGATTCAAAAGTGATTCCGACGTGATTCCAACGTGATTTACAAGTGATTCCCAAATGATTCCCGTGTGATACCCACGTGATGCCCACCTGATTGACACGTGATTCCTGCGTGATTCCCTCGTGATTGACACGTTATTCCCACGTGATTCCCACGTGATTACCACGTGATTCCCACGTAATTCCCAAGTGACTCCCATGTGATTCCCACGTGATTGACGCATGATTCCCACGTGACTCCCACGTGATTGACGCATTATTCCCACGTGATTCCCAAGTGATTCCCACGTGATTCCCACGGGATTGACACGTGATTCCCACGTGATTCCCACGTGATTGACACATGATTCCCACGTGACTCCAACGTGATTCCCACGTAATTGTCATGTGATTCCCACGTGATTCCCACGTGATTGACTCGTGATTCCCATATGATTCCCACGTGATTCCAACGTGATTGACACGTGATTCCCACGTGATTCCCACGTGATTGACACGTGATTTCCACGTGATTCCTACTTGATTCTCACATGATTGACACGTGATTGACACGTGATTTCCACGTGAATCCCACGTGATTCCCATGTGATTCCCACGTGATTGACACGTGATTCCCACCTTATTTCCACGTGATTCCCAAAGGATTGAAATGTCATTCCCACGTGATTTCCACGTGATTCAAACTTGATTGACATGTGTTTCCCACGTGATTGACACGTGATTCCCACGTAATTCCCACGTTTTTCCCACGAGATTCCCACATGATTCCCACGTGATTCCCACGTGATTGGCACGAGATTCCCACATGATTGGCACGAGATTCCGACGTAATACCCACGTGATTCCCACGTGATTGACACGTAATTCCCACGTGACTCCCACGTGATTGACACGTGATCCCCACGTGATTCCCACGTGATTCCCACGTGATTCCCACGTGATTGGCACGAGATTCCGACGTAATTCCCACGTGATTCCCACGTGACTGACACGTAATTCCCACGTGTTTCCCACGTGATTGACACATGATTCCCACGTCATTCCCACGTGATTCCAAGTTGATTGACACGAGATTCCCACGTGATTCCCACGTGATTGACACGTAATTCCCACGTGTTTCCCAAGTGATTGACACATGATTCCAACGTGATTCCCAAGTGATTCCCACGTGATTGACACGTGATTCCCACGTGATTGACACGTCATTCCCACGTGATTCCCATGTGATTCCCACGTGATTAACACGTGATTCCTGGGTGATTCCCATATGATTGTCACGTGATTCCCACGTGATTCCCACGTGATTCACACGTGATTCACACGTAATTCCATCGTGATTGACACGTGATTCCCACATGATTCCCACATTATTGACACGTGATTCGAACCTGATTCCCACGTGATTACCACGTGATTCCCCCGTGATTGACACGTGATTCCCACATGATTTACACGTGATTCCCCCGTGATTGACACGTGATTCCCACGTGATTCCCACGTGATTCCTATGGGATTGACACGTGATTCCCACGTGATTCCCAAATGATTTTCACGTGATTCCCACGTGATTAACACGTGATTCCCAGGTGATTCCCAAATGATTGTCACGTGATTCCCACGTGATTCCCACATGATTCCCACATGATTCCCACGTGATTCCCACGTGATTGACACGTGATTCCCACGTGATAGACGCATGAACACCACTTGATTCCCACGTGATTCCATCGTGATTGACACGTGATTCCCACATGATTCCCACGTGATTGACATGTGATTCCCACTTGATTCCCACGTGATTCCCACTTGATTCCCACGTGATTCCCACTTGACTCCCACGTGATTCCCACGTGATTGACGCATGATTCCCTCGTGATTTCCACGTGATTGACACGTGATTCCCACGTGATTCCCAGGTGATTCTCACGTAATTCCCACGTGATTGACACGTGATTCCCACGTGATTATCACGTGATTCCCATGTGATTCCCAAGTGATTGACACGTGATTCCCACGTGATTCCCATGTGATTCCCACGTGATTGACACGTGATTCCCACGTGATTATCACGTGATTCCCACATGATTCCTACGTGATTGACACGTCATTCCCAAGTGATTCCCATGTGATTCCCACGTGATTAACACGTGATTCCCAGGTGATTCCCAAATGATTGTCACGTGATTCCCACGTGATTCACACGTGATTCACACGTAATTCCATCGTGATTGACACGTGATTCCCACATGATTCCCACGTTATTGACACGTGATTCGAACCTGATTCCCACGTGATTACCACGTGATTCCCATATGATTCCCACGTGAGTCCCACGTGATTCCCACGTGATTGACGCATGATTACCACTTGATTCCCACGTGATTCCATAATGATTCCCACCTGATTCCCACGGGATTGAAACGTGTTTCCCACGTGATTGACACGTGATTCCCACGTGATTCAAAAGTGATTCCCACGTGATTCCAACGTGATTGACACGTGATTCCCAAATGATTCCCTTGTGATACCCATGTGATGCCCAAGTGATTGACACGTGATTCCTACGTGAGTCCCTCGTGATTGACACGTGATTCCCACATGATTCCCACGTGATTGACACGTTATTCCCACGTGATTCCTACGTGATTACCACGTGATTCCCATGTTATTCCCAGTGACTCCCATGTGATTCCCACGTGATTTACGCATGATTCCCACGTGGTTCCCACGTGATTCCCACGTGATTCCCACGTGATTGACACGTGATTCCCACCTTATTCCCACGTGATTCCCACGGGATTGACTCGTGATTCCCACGTGATTCCCACGTGATTGAGATGTCATCCCACGTGATTCCCACGTGATTGACACGTGATTCCCACGTGATTCCCACATGATTCCCACGTGATTCCCAAATGATTCCCACGTGATGTCCACGTGATGCCCACGTTATTGACACGTGATTCCCACATGATTCCCACGTGATTGAAACGTGATTCCAGCGTGATTCCCACGTGATTGGCGCGTGATTCCCATGTGATTCCCACGTGACTCCCACGGTATTCCCACGTGATAGACACGTGATTCCCAAGTGATTCCCACGTGACAACAACGTGATTCCCACGTGATTGACACGTGATTCCCACATGATTCCCACGTGATTCTCACGTAATTCCCACGTGATTGACACGTGATTCCCACGTGATTATCATGTGATTCCCATGTGATTCCCAAGAGATTGACACGTGATTCCCACGTGCTTCCCACGTGATTCCCACGTTATTCCCAAGTGATTGACACATGATTCCAACGTGATTCCCAAGTGATTCCCTCGTGATTGACACGTGATTCCCACGTGATTAAAAAGTGATTCCCACGTGATTCCAACGTGATTGACACGTGATTCCCAAATGATTCCCGTGTGATACCCATGTGATGCCCACGTGATTGACACGTGATTCCTACGTGATTCCCTCGTGATTGACACGTGATTCCCACGTGATTCAAAAGTGATTCCCACGTGATTTCAACGTGATTGACACGTGATTCCCAAATGATTCCCGTGTGATACCCATGTGATGCCCATGTGATTGACACGTGATTCCTACGTGATTCCCTCGTGATTGACACGTGATTCCCACATGATTCCCAAGTAATTGACACGTTATTCCCACGTGATTCCTACTTGATTACCACATAATTCCCACATTATTCCCACGTGACTCCCATGTGATTCCCACGTGATTGACACGTGATTCCCACCTTATTCCCACGTGATTCCCACGGGATTGACTCATGATTCCCACGTGATTCCCACGTTATTGACACGTGATGTCCACGTGATTCCCACTTGATTCTCACATGACTGACACGTGATTGACACGTGATTCCCACGTGAATCCCACGTGATTCCCTTGTGATTCCCACGTGATTGACACGTGATTCCTACCTTATTCCCACGTGATTCCCAAGGGATTAAATGTCATTCCCACGTGATTGCCACGTGATTCAAACTTGATTGACATGTGATTCCCACGTGATTGACACGTGATTCCCACGTAATTCCCTCGTGATACCCACGAGATTCCCACGTGATTCCCACGTGATTCCCACGTGATTGGCACGAGATTCCCACGTGATTGGCACGAGATTCCGACGTAATTCCCACGTGATTCCCACGTGATTGACACGTAATTCCCACGTGATTCCCACGTGATTGACACGTGATTCCCACGTGATTCCCACATGATTCCCACGTGATTCCCACGTGATTCTCACGTGATTCCCACGTGATTCCCACGTGATTCCCACGTGATTGAGACGTAATTCCCACGTGATTCCCACGTGATTGACGCATGATTCCCACGTGATTGACACGTGATTCCCACGTGATTCCAACGTGATTCTCACGTAATTCCCAAGTGTTGACACGTGATTCCCACGTGATTATCACGTGATTCCCATGTGATTCCCAAGTGATTGACATGTGATTCCCACGTGCTTCCCACGTGATTCCCACATTATTCCCAAGTGATTGACACATGATTCCAACGTGATTCCCAAGTGATTCCCACGTGATTGACACGTGATTCCCACGTGATTGACACGTCATTCCCACGTGATTCCCATGTGATTCCCACGTGATTAACACGTGATTCCTGGGTGATTCCCATATGATTGTCACGTGATTCCCACGTGATTCCCACGTGATTCACACGTGATTCACACCTAATTCCATCGTGATTGACACGTGATTCCCACATGATTCCCACATTATTGACACGTGATTCGAACCTGATTCCCACGTGATTACCACGTGATTCCCCCGTGATTGACACGTGATTCCCACGTGATTTACACGTGATTCCCCCGTGATTGACACGTGATTCCCACGTGATTCCCACGTGATTGCTATGGGATTGACACGTGATTCCCACGTGATTCCCAAATGATTGTCACGTGATTCCCACGTGATTAACACGTGATTCCCAGGTGATTCCCACATGATTCCCACATGATTCCCACGTGATTGACATGTGATTCCCACATGATTACCACGTGATTTACACGTGATTCCTACGTGATTGACACGTGATTCCCACGTGATTCCCACGGGATTCCTATGGGATTTGCACGTGATTCCCACGTTATTCCCACGTGATTCCCACGTGATTGACACGTGATTCCCACGTGATTCCCACGTGATTCCCATATGATTCCAACGTGAATGACACGTGATTCCCAAATGATTCCCACGTGATGCCAACGTGATTGACACGTCATTCCCACGTGATTCCAAGTTGATTGACACGAGATTCCCACGTGATTCCCACGTGATTGACACGTAATTCCCACGTGTTTCCCAAGTGATTGACACATGATTCCAAAGTGATTCCCAAGTGATTCCCACGTGATTGACACGTGATTCCCACGTGATTGACACGTCATTCCCACGTGATTCCCATGTGATTCCCACGTGATTAACACGTGATTCCTGGGTGATTCCCATATGATTGTCACGTGATTCCCACGTGATTCCCACGTGATTCACACGTGATTCACACGTAATTCCATCGTGATTGACACGTGATTCCCACATGATTCCCACATTATTGACACGTGATTCGAACCTGATTCCCACGTGATTACCACGTGATTCCCCCGTGATTGACACGTGATTCCCACATGATTTACACGTGATTCCCCCGTGATTGACACGTGATTCCCACGTGATTCCCACGTGATTCCTATGGGATTGACACGTGATTCCCACGTGATTCCCAAATGATTTTCACGTGATTCCCACGTGATTAACACGTGATTCCCAGGTGATTCCCAAATGATTGTCACGTGATTCCCACGTGATTCCCACATGATTCCCACATGATTCCCACGTGATTCCCACGTGATTGACACGTGATTCCCACGTGATAGACGCATGAACACCACTTGATTCCCACGTGATTCCATCGTGATTGACACGTGATTCCCACATGATTCCCACGTGATTGACATGTGATTCCCACTTGATTCCCACGTGATTCCCACTTGATTCCCACGTGATTCCCACTTGACTCCCACGTGATTCCCACGTGATTGACGCATGATTCCCTCGTGATTTCCACGTGATTGACACGTGATTCCCACGTGATTCCCAGGTGATTCTCACGTAATTCCCACGTGATTGACACGTGATTCCCACGTGATTATCACGTGATTCCCATGTGATTCCCAAGTGATTGACACGTGATTCCCACGTGATTCCCATGTGATTCCCACGTGATTGACACGTGATTCCCACGTGATTATCACGTGATTCCCACATGATTCCTACGTGATTGACACGTCATTCCCACGTGATTCCCATGTGATTCCCACGTGATTAACACGTGATTCCCAGGTGATTCCCAAATGATTGTCACGTGATTCCCACGTGATTCACACGTGATTCACACGTAATTCCATCGTGATTGACACGTGATTCCCACATGATTCCCACGTTATTGACACGTGATTCGAACCTGATTCCCACGTGATTACCACGTGATTCCCATATGATTCCCACGTGAGTCCCACGTGATTCCCACGTGATTGACGCATGATTACCACTTGATTCCCACGTGATTCCATAATGATTCCCACCTGATTCCCACGGGATTGAAACGTGTTTCCCACGTGATTGACACGTTATTCCCACGTGATTCAAAAGTGATTCCCACGTGATTCCAACGTGATTGACACGTGATTCCCAAATGATTCCCTTGTGATACCCATGTGATGACCAAGTGATTGACACGTGATTCCTACGTGAGTCCCTCGTGATTGACACGTGATTCCCACATGATTCCCACGTGATTGACACGTTATTCCCACGTGATTCCTACGTGATTACCACGTGATTCCCATGTTATTCCCAGTGACTCCCATGTGATTCCCACGTGATTTACGCATGATTCCCACGTGGTTCCCACGTGATTCCCACGTGATTCCCACGTGATTGACACGTGATTCCCACCTTATTCCCACGTGATTCCCACGGGATTGACTCGTGATTCCCACGTGATTCCCACGTGATTGAGATGTCATCCCACGTGATTCCCACATGATTGACACGTGATTCCCACATGATTCCCACGTGATTCCCAAATGATTCCCACGTGATGTCCACGTGATGCCCACGTTATTGACACGTGATTCCCACATGATTCCCACGTGATTGAAACGTGATTCCAGCGTGATTCCCACGTGATTGGCGCGTGATTCCCATGTGATTCCCACGTGACTCCCACGGTATTCCCACGTGATAGACACGTGATTCCCAAGTGATTCCCACGTGACAACAACGTGATTCCCACGTGATTGACACGTGATTCCCACATGATTCCCACGTGATTCTCACGTAATTCCCACGTGATTGACACGTGATTCCCACGTGATTATCATGTGATTCCCATGTGATTCCCAAGAGATTGACACGTGATTCCCACGTGCTTCCCACGTGATTCCCACGTTATTCCCAAGTGATTGACACATGATTCCAACGTGATTCCCAAGTGATTCCCTCGTGATTGACACGTGATTCCCACGTGATTCAAAAGTGATTCCCACGTGATTCCAACGTGATTGACACGTGATTCCCAAATGATTCCCGTGTGATACCCATGTGATGCCCACGTGATTGACACGTGATTCCTACGTGATTCCCTCGTGATTGACACGTGATTCCCACGTGATTCAAAAGTGATTCCCACGTGATTTCAACGTGATTGACACGTGATTCCCAAATGATTCCCGTGTGATACCCATGTGATGCCCATGTGATTGACACGTGATTCCTACGTGATTCCCTCGTGATTGACACGTGATTCCCACATGATTCCCAAGTAATTGACACGTTATTCCCACGTGATTCCTACTTGATTACCACGTAATTCCCACATTATTCAAACGTGACTCCCATGTGATTCCCACGTGATTGACACGTGATTCCCACCTTATTCCCACGTGATTCCCACGGGATTGACTCATGATTCCCACGTGATTCCCACGTTATTGACACGTGATGTCCACGTGATTCCCACTTGATTCTCACATGACTGACACGTGATTGACACGTGATTCCCAAGTGAATCCCACGTGATTCCCTTGTGATTCCCACGTGATTGACACGTGATTCCTACCTTATTCCCACGTGATTCCCAAGGGATTAAATGTCATTCCCACGTGATTGCCACGTGATTCAAACTTGATTGACATGTGATTCCCACGTGATTGACACGTGATTCCCACGTAATTCCCTCGTGATACCCACGAGATTCCCACGTGATTCCCACGTGATTCCCACGTGATTGGCACGAGATTCCCACGTGATTGGCACGAGATTCCGACGTAATTCCCACGTGATTCCCACGTGATTGACACGTAATTCCCACGTGATTCCCACGTGATTGACACGTGATTCCCACGTGATTCCCACATGATTCCCACGTGATTCCCACGTGATTCTCACGTGATTCCCACGTGATTCCCACGTGATTCCCACGTGATTGAGACGTAATTCCCACGTGATTCCCACGTGATTGACGCATGATTCCCACGTGATTGACACGTGATTCCCACGTGATTCCAACGTGATTCTCACGTAATTCCCAAGTGTTGACACGTGATTCCCACGTGATTATCACGTGATTCCCATGTGATTCCCAAGTGATTGACATGTGATTCCCACGTGCTTCCCACGTGATTCCCACGTTATTCCCAAGTGATTGACACATGATTCCAACGTGATTCCCAAGTGATTCCCACGTGATTGACACGTGATTCCCACGTGATTGACACGTCATTCCCACGTGATTCCCATGTGATTCCCACGTGATTAACACGTGATTCCTGGGTGATTCCCATATGATTGTCACGTGATTCCCACGTGATTCCCACGTGATTCACACGTGATTCACATGTAATTCCATCGTGATTGACACGTGATTCCCACATGATTCCCACATTATTGACACGTGATTCGAACCTGATTCCCCCGTGATTGACACGTGATTCCCACGTGATTTACACCTGATTCCCCCGTGATTGACACGTGATTCCCACGTGATTGACACGTGATTCCCACGTGATTCCCACGTGATTCCCACGTGATTGGCACGAGATTCCGACGTAATTCCCACGTCATTCCCACGTGATTGACACGTAATTCCCACGTGTTTCCCACGTGATTGACACGTGATTCCCACGTGATTCCCACGTGATTCTCACGTAATTCCCACGTGATTGACACGTGATTCCCACGTGATTATCACGTGATTCCCATGTGATTCCCAAGAGATTGACACGTGATTCCCACGTGCTTCCCACGTGATTCCCACGTTATTCCCAAGTGATTGACACATGATTCCAACGTGATTCCCAAGTGATTCCCTCGTGATTGACACGTGATTCCCACGTGATTCAAAAGTGATTCCCACGTGATTCCAACGTGATTGACACGTGATTCCCAAATGATTCCCGTGTGATACCCATGTGATGCCCACGTGATTGACACGTGATTCCTACGTGATTCCCTCGTGATTGACACGTGATTCCCACATGATTCCCACGTAATTGACACGTTATTCCCAAGTGATTCCTACTTGATTACCACGTAATTCCCACATTATTCCCACGTGACTCCCATGTGATTCCCACGTGATTGATGCATGATTCCCACGTGATTCCCAAGTGATTCCTACGTGATTCCCACGTGATTGACACGTGATTCCCACCTTATTCCCACGTGATTCCCACGGGATTGACTCATGATTCCCACATGATTCCCACGTTATTGACACGTGATGTCCACGTGATTCCCACTTGATTCTCACATGACTGACACGTGATTGACACGTGATTCCCACGTGAATCCCACGTGATTCCCTTGTGATTCCCACGTGATTGACACGTGATTCCTACCTTATTCCCACGTGATTCCCAAGGGATTAAATGTCATTCCCACGTGATTGCCACGTGATTCAAACTTGATTGACATGTGATTCCCACGTGATTGACACGTGATTCCCACGTAATTCCCTCGTGATACCCACGAGATTCCCACGTGATTGCCACGTGATTCCCACGTGATTGGCACGAGATTCCCACGTGATTGGCACGAGATTCCGACGTAATTCCCACGTGATTCCCACGTGATTGACACGTAATTCCCACGTGATTCCCACGTGATTGACACGTGATTCCCACGTGATTCCCACGTGATTCCCACGTGATTCCCACGTGATTCTCACGTGATCCCACGTGATTCCCACGTGATTCCCACGTGATTGAGACGTAATTCCCACGTGATTCCCACGTGATTGACGCATGATTCCCACGTGATTGACACGTGATTCCCACGTGATTCCAACGTGATTCTCACGTAATTCCCAAGTGTTGACACGTGATTCCCACGTGATTATCACGTGATTCCCAGTGATTCCCAAGTGATTGACACGTGATTCCTACGTGATTCCCTCGTGATTGACACGTGATTCCCACGTGATTCAAAAGTGATTCCCACGTGATTTCAACGTGATTGACACGTGATTCCCAAATGATTCCCGTGTGATACCCATGTGATGCCCATGTGATTGACACGTGATTCCTACGTGATTCCCTCGTGATTGACACGTGATTCCCACATGATTCCCAAGTAATTGACACGTTATTCCCACGTGATTCCTACTTGATTACCACGTAATTCCCACATTATTCCCACGTGACTCCCATGTGATTCCCACGTGATTGACACGTGATGTCCACGTGATTCCCACTTGATTCTCACATGACTGACACGTGATTGACACGTGATTCCCACGTGAATCCCACGTGATTCCCTTGTGATTCCCACGTGATTGACACGTGATTCCTACCTTATTCCCACGTGATTCCCAAGGGATTAAATGTCATTCCCACGTGATTGCCACGTGATTCAAACTTGATTGACATGTGATTCCCACGTGATTGACACGTGATTCCCACGTAATTCCCTCGTGATACCCACGAGATTCCCACGTGATTCCCACGTGATTGGCACGAGATTCCCACGTGATTGGCACGAGATTCCGACGTAATTCCCACGTGATTCCCACGTGATTGACACGTAATTCCCACGTGATTCCCACGTGATTGACACGTGATTCCCACGTGATTCCCACATGATTCCCACGTGATTCCCACGTGATTCTCACGTGATTCCCACGTGATTCCCACGTGATTCCCACGTGATTGAGACGTAATTCCCACGTGATTCCCACGTGATTGACGCATGATTCCCACGTGATTGACACGTGATTCCCACGTGATTCCAACGTGATTCTCACGTAATTCCCAAGTGTTGACACGTGATTCCCACGTGATTATCACGTGATTCCCATGTGATTCCCAAGTGATTGACATGTGATTCCCACGTGCTTCCCACGTGATTCCCACATTATTCCCAAGTGATTGACACATGATTCCAACGTGATTCCCAAGTGATTCCCACGTGATTGACACGTGATTCCCACGTGATTGACACGTCATTCCCACGTGATTCCCATGTGATTCCCACGTGATTAACACGTGATTCCTGGGTGATTCCCATATGATTGTCACGTGATTCCCACGTGATTCCCACGTGATTCACACGTGATTCACACGTAATTCCATCGTGATTGACACGTGATTCCCACATGATTCCCACATTATTGACACGTGATTCGAACCTGATTCCCACGTGATTACCACGTGATTCCCCCGTGATTGACACGTGATTCCCACGTGATTTACACGTGATTCCCCCGTGATTGACACGTGATTCCCACGTGATTCCCACGTGATTGCTATGGGATTGACACGTGATTCCCACGTGATTCCCAAATGATTGTCACGTGATTCCCACGTGATTAACACGTGATTCCCAGGTGATTCCCAAATGATTGTCACGTGATTCCCACGTGATTCCCACATTATTGACACGTGATTCGAACCTGATTCCCCCGTGATTGACACGTGATTCCCACGTGATTTACACGTGATTCCCCCGTGATTGACACGTGATTCCCACGTGATTGACACGTGATTCCCACGTGATTCCCACGTGATTCCCACGTGATTGGCACGAGATTCCGACGTAATTCCCACGTCATTCCCACGTGATTGACACGTAATTCCCACGTGTTTCCCACGTGATTGACACGTGATTCCCACGTGATTCCCACGTGATTCTCACGTAATTCCCACGTGATTGACACGTGATTCCCACGTGATTATCACGTGATTCCCATGTGATTCCCAAGAGATTGACACGTGATTCCCACGTGCTTCCCACGTGATTCCCACGTTATTCCCAAGTGATTGACACATGATTCCAACGTGATTCCCAAGTGATTCCCTCGTGATTGACACGTGATTCCCACGTGATTCAAAAGTGATTCCCACGTGATTCCAACGTGATTGACACGTGATTCCCAAATGATTCCCGTGTGATACCCATGTGATGCCCACGTGATTGACACGTGATTCCTACGTGATTCCCTCGTGATTGACACGTGATTCCCACATGATTCCCACGTAATTGACACGTTATTCCCAAGTGATTCCTACTTGATTACCACGTAATTCCCACATTATTCCCACGTGACTCCCATGTGATTCCCACGTGATTGATGCATGATTCCCACGTGATTCCCAAGTGATTCCTACGTGATTCCCACGTGATTGACACGTGATTCCCACCTTATTCCCACGTGATTCCCACGGGATTGACTCATGATTCCCACATGATTCCCACGTTATTGACACGTGATGTCCACGTGATTCCCACTTGATTCTCACATGACTGACACGTGATTGACACGTGATTCCCACGTGAATCCCACGTGATTCCCTTGTGATTCCCACGTGATTGACACGTGATTCCTACCTTATTCCCACGTGATTCCCAAGGGATTAAATGTCATTCCCACGTGATTGCCACGTGATTCAAACTTGATTGACATGTGATTCCCACGTGATTGACACGTGATTCCCACGTAATTCCCTCGTGATACCCACGAGATTCCCACGTGATTCCCACGTGATTCCCACGTGATTGGCACGAGATTCCCACGTGATTGGCACGAGATTCCGACGTAATTCCCACGTGATTCCCACGTGATTGACACGTAATTCCCACGTGATTCCCACGTGATTGACACGTGATTCCCACGTGATTCCCACGTGATTCCCACGTGATTCCCACGTGATTCTCACGTGATCCCACGTGATTCCCACGTGATTCCCACGTGATTGAGACGTAATTCCCACGTGATTCCCACGTGATTGACGCATGATTCCCACGTGATTGACACGTGATTCCCACGTGATTCCAACGTGATTCTCACGTAATTCCCAAGTGTTGACACGTGATTCCCACGTGATTATCACGTGATTCCCATGTGATTCCCAAGTGATTGACACGTGATTCCTACGTGATTCCCTCGTGATTGACACGTGATTCCCACGTGATTCAAAAGTGATTCCCACGTGATTTCAACGTGATTGACACGTGATTCCCAAATGATTCCCGTGTGATACCAATGTGATGCCCATGTGATTGACACGTGATTCCTACGTGATTCCCTCGTGATTGACACGTGATTCCCACATGATTCCCAAGTAATTGACACGTTATTCCCACGTGATTCCTACTTGATTACCACGTAATTCCCACATTATTCCCACGTGACTCCCATGTGATTCCCACGTGATTGACACGTGATGTCCACGTGATTCCCACTTGATTCTCACATGACTGACACGTGATTGACACGTGATTCCCACGTGAATCCCACGTGATTCCCTTGTGATTCCCACGTGATTGACACGTGATTCCTACCTTATTCCCACGTGATTCCCAAGGGATTAAATGTCATTCCCACGTGATTGCCACGTGATTCAAACTTGATTGACATGTGATTCCCACGTGATTGACACGTGATTCCCACGTAATTCCCTCGTGATACCCACGAGATTCCCACGTGATTCCCACGTGATTGGCACGAGATTCCCACGTGATTGGCACGAGATTCCGACGTAATTCCCACGTGATTCCCACGTGATTGACACGTAATTCCCACGTGATTCCCACGTGATTGACACGTGATTCCCACGTGATTCCCACATGATTCCCACGTGATTCCCACGTGATTCTCACGTGATTCCCACGTGATTCCCACGTGATTCCCACGTGATTGAGACGTAATTCCCACGTGATTCCCACGTGATTGACGCATGATTCCCACGTGATTGACACGTGATTCCCACGTGATTCCAACGTGATTCTCACGTAATTCCCAAGTGTTGACACGTGATTCCCACGTGATTATCACGTGATTCCCATGTGATTCCCAAGTGATTGACATGTGATTCCCACGTGCTTCCCACGTGATTCCCACATTATTCCCAAGTGATTGACACATGATTCCAACGTGATTCCCAAGTGATTCCCACGTGATTGACACGTGATTCCCACGTGATTGACACGTCATTCCCACGTGATTCCCATGTGATTCCCACGTGATTAACACGTGATTCCTGGGTGATTCCCATATGATTGTCACGTGATTCCCACGTGATTCCCACGTGATTCACACGTGATTCACACGTAATTCCATCGTGATTGACACGTGATTCCCACATGATTCCCACATTATTGACACGTGATTCGAACCTGATTCCCACGTGATTACCACGTGATTCCCCCGTGATTGACACGTGATTCCCACGTGATTTACACGTGATTCCCCCGTGATTGACACGTGATTCCCACGTGATTCCCACGTGATTGCTATGGGATTGACACGTGATTCCCACGTGATTCCCAAATGATTGTCACGTGATTCCCACGTGATTAACACGTGATTCCCAGGTGATTCCCAAATGATTGTCACGTGATTCCCACGTGATTCCCACATGATTCCCACATGATTCCCACGTGATTGACATGTGATTCCCACATGATTACCACGTGATTTACACGTGATTCCTACGTGATTGACACGTGATTCCCACGTGATTCCCACGGGATTCCTATGGGATTTGCACGTGATTCCCACGTTATTCCCACGTGATTCCCACGTGATTGACACGTGATTCCCACGTGATTCCCACGTGATTCCCATATGATTCCAACGTGAATGACACGTGATTCCCAAATGATTCCCACGTGATGCCAACGTGATTGACACGTCATTCCCACGTGATTCCAAGTTGATTGACACGAGATTCCCACGTGATTCCCACGTGATTGACACGTAATTCCCACGTGTTTCCCAAGTGATTGACACATGATTCCAACGTGATTCCCAAGTGATTCCCACGTGATTGACACGTGATTCCCACGTGATTGACACGTCATTCCCACGTGATTCCCATGTGATTCCCACGTGATTAACACGTGATTCCTGGGTGATTCCCATATGATTGTCACGTGATTCCCACGTGATTCCCACGTGATTCACACGTGATTCACACGTAATTCCATCGTGATTGACACGTGATTCCCACATGATTCCCACATTATTGACACGTGATTCGAACCTGATTCCCACGTGATTACCACGTGATTCCCCCGTGATTGACACGTGATTCCCACATGATTTACACGTGATTCCCCCGTGATTGACACGTGATTCCCACGTGATTCCCACGTGATTCCTATGGGATTGACACGTGATTCCCACGTGATTCCCAAATGATTTTCACGTGATTCCCACGTGATTCCCACATGATTCCCACATGATTCCCACGTGATTCCCACGTGATTGACACGTGATTCCCACGTGATAGACGCATGAACAACACTTGATTCCCACGTGATTCCATCGTGATTGACACGTGATTCCCACATGATTCCCACGTGATTGACATGTGATTCCCACTTGATTCCCACGTGATTCCCACTTGATTCCCACGTGATTCCCACTTGACTCCCACGTGATTCCCACGTGATTGACGCATGATTCCCTCGTGATTTCCACGTGATTGACACGTGATTCCCACGTGATTCCCAGGTGATTCTCACGTAATTCCCACGTGATTGACACGTGATTCCCACGTGATTATCACGTGATTCCCATGTGATTCCCAAGTGATTGACACGTGATTCCCACGTGATTCCCATGTGATTCCCACGTGATTGACACGTGATTCCCACGTGATTATCACGTGATTCCCACATGATTCCTACGTGATTGACACGTCATTCCCACGTGATTCCCATGTGATTCCCACGTGATTAACACGTGATTCCCAGGTGATTCCCAAATGATTGTCACGTGATTCCCACGTGATTCACACGTGATTCACACGTAATTCCATCGTGATTGACACGTGATTCCCACATGATTCCCACGTTATTGACACGTGATTCGAACCTGATTCCCACGTGATTACCACGTGATTCCCATATGATTCCCACGTGAGTCCCACGTGATTCCCACGTGATTGACGCATGATTACCACTTGATTCCCACGTGATTCCATAATGATTCCCACCTGATTCCCACGGGATTGAAACGTGTTTCCCACGTGATTGACACGTTATTCCCACGTGATTCAAAAGTGATTCCCACGTGATTCCAACGTGATTGACACGTGATTCCCAAATGATTCCCTTGTGATACCCATGTGATGACCAAGTGATTGACACGTGATTCCTACGTGAGTCCCTCGTGATTGACACGTGATTCCCACATGATTCCCACGTGATTGACACGTTATTCCCACGTGATTCCTACGTGATTACCACGTGATTCCCATGTTATTCCCAGTGACTCCCATGTGATTCCCACGTGATTGACGCATGATTCCCACGTGGTTCCCACGTGATTCCCACGTGATTCCCACGTGATTGACACGTGATTCCCACCTTATTCCCACGTGATTCCCACGGGATTGACTCGTGATTCCCACGTGATTCCCACGTGATTGAGATGTCATCCCACGTGATTCCCACGTGATTGACACGTGATTCCCACGTGATTCCCACATGATTCCCACGTGATTCCCAAATGATTCCCACGTGATATCCACGTGATGCCCACGTTATTGACACGTGATTCCCACATGATTCCCACGTGATTGAAACGTGATTCCAGCGTGATTCCCACGTGATTGGCGCGTGATTCCCATGTGATTCCCACGTGACGCCCACGGTATTCCCACGTGATAGACACGTGATTCCCAAGTGATTCCCACGTGACAACAACGTGATTCCCACGTGATTGACACGTGATTCCCACATGATTCCCACGTGATTCTCACGTAATTCCCACGTGATTGACACGTGATTCCCACGTGATTATCATGTGATTCCCATGTGATTCCCAAGAGATTGACACGTGATTCCCACGTGCTTCCCACGTGATTCCCACGTTATTCCCAAGTGATTGACACATGATTCCAACGTGATTCCCAAGTGATTCCCTCGTGATTGACACGTGATTCCCACGTGATTCAAAAGTGATTCCCACGTGATTCCAACGTGATTGACACGTGATTCCCAAATGATTCCCGTGTGATACCCATGTGATGCCCACGTGATTGACACGTGATTCCTACGTGATTCCCTCGTGATTGACACGTGATTCCCACGTGATTCAAAAGTGATTCCCACGTGATTTCAACGTGATTGACACGTGATTCCCAAATGATTCCCGTGTGATACCCATGTGATGCCCATGTGATTGACACGTGATTCCTACGTGATTCCCTCGTGATTGACACGTGATTCCCACATGATTCCCAAGTAATTGACACGTTATTCCCACGTGATTCCTACTTGATTACCACGTAATTCCCACATTATTCCCACGTGACTCCCATGTGATTCCCACGTGATTGACACGTGATTCCCACCTTATTCCCACGTGATTCCCACGGGATTGACTCATGATTCCCACGTGATTCCCACGTTATTGACACGTGATGTCCACGTGATTCCCACTTGATTCTCACATGACTGACACGTGATTGACACGTGATTCCCACGTGAATCCCACGTGATTCCCTTGTGATTCCCACGTGATTGACACGTGATTCCTACCTTATTCCCACGTGATTCCCAAGGGATTAAATGTCATTCCCACGTGATTGCCACGTGATTCAAACTTGATTGACATGTGATTCCCACGTGATTGACACGTGATTCCCACGTAATTCCCTCGTGATACCCACGAGATTCCCACGTGATTCCCACGTGATTCCCACGTGATTGGCACGAGATTCCCACGTGATTGGCACGAGATTCCGACGTAATTCCCACGTGATTCCCACGTGATTGACACGTAATTCCCACGTGATTCCCACGTGATTGACACGTGATTCCCACGTGATTCCCACATGATTCCCACGTGATTCCCACGTGATTCTCACGTGATTCCCACGTGATTCCCACGTGATTCCCACGTGATTGAGACGTAATTCCCACGTGATTCCCACGTGATTGACGCATGATTCCCACGTGATTGACACGTGATTCCCACGTGATTCCAACGTGATTCTCACGTAATTCCCAAGTGTTGACACGTGATTCCCACGTGATTATCACGTGATTCCCATGTGATTCCCAAGTGATTGACATGTGATTCCCACGTGCTTCCCACGTGATTCCCACGTTATTCCCAAGTGATTGACACATGATTCCAACGTGATTCCCAAGTGATTCCCACGTGATTGACACGTGATTCCCACGTGATTGACACGTCATTCCCACGTGATTCCCATGTGATTCCCACGTGATTAACACGTGATTCCTGGGTGATTCCCATATGATTGTCACGTGATTCCCACGTGATTCCCACGTGATTCACACGTGATTCACACGTAATTCCATCGTGATTGACACGTGATTCCCACATGATTCCCACATTATTGACACGTGATTCGAACCTGATTCCCACGTGATTACCACGTGATTCCCCCGTGATTGACACGTGATTCCCACGTGATTTACACGTGATTCCCCCGTGATTGACACGTGATTCCCACGTGATTCCCACGTGATTCCTATGGGATTGACACGTGATTCCCACGTGATTCCCAAATGATTGTCACGTGATTCCCACGTGATTAACACGTGATTCCCAGGTGATTCCCAAATGATTGTCACGTGATTCCCACGTGATTCCCACATGATTCCCACATGATTCCCACGTGATTGACATGTGATTCCCACATGATTACCACGTGATTTACACGTGATTCCTACGTGATTGACACGTGATTCCCACGTGATTCCCACGGGATTCCTATGGGATTTGCACGTGATTCCCACGTTATTCCCACGTGATTCCCACGTGATTGACACGTGATTCCCACGTGATACCCACGTGATTCCCATATGATTCCAACGTGAATGACACGTGATTCCCAAATGATTCCCACGTGATGCCAACGTGATTGACACGTCATTCCCACGTGATCCCAACTTGATTGACACGAGATTCCCATGTGATTTCCACGTGATTAAATGTGATTCCCACGATATTCCCACGTGATTGATACGTGATTCCCAAGTGATTCCCACGTGATTAACACGTGATACCCACGTGATTCCCACTTGATTCCCACGTGATTCCCACGTGACTCCCACATGATTCCCCCGTGATTGACGCATGATTCCCACGTGATTCCCACGTGATTGACACGTGATTCCCATGTGATTATCACGTGACTCCCACGTTATTCCCAAGTGACTTACACATGATTCCAACGTGATTCCCAAGTGATTCCCACGTGATTGACACGTGATTCCCACTTGATTCCCACGTGATTGACTCGTGATTCTCATATGATTCCCACGTGATTCTCACATGATTGACACGTGATTTACACGTGATTCCCACGAGAATCCCACGTGATTCCCATGTGATTCCCACGTGAGTGACATGTGATTCCCACCTTATTCCCACGTGATTCCCACGGGATTGACATGTCATTCCCACGTTATTGCCACGTGATTCCCACGTGATTGACATGTGATTCCCACGTGATTCCCCCGTGATTCCCACGTGATTCCCAAATGATTCCCACGTGATGCCCACATGATGCTCACGTGATTGACACGTGATTCCCACATGATTCCCACGTGATTGACACGTGATTCCAACGTGATTCCCACATGATTACCACGTGATTTCCATGTGATTCCCACGTGACTCCCACGTGATTCTCACGTGATTGACGCATGATCACCACTTGATTTCCACGTGATTCCATCATGATTGACACGTGACTCCCACATGACTCCCACGTGATTGACACGTGATACCCACGTGATTCCCACTTGATTCCCACGTGATTCCCACGTGACTCCCACGTGTTTCCCACGTGATTGACGCATGATTCCCACGTGATTGACACGTGATTCCCACGTGATTCCCACGTGATTGGCACGAGATTCCGACGTAATTCCCACGTGATTCCCACGTGACTCCCACGTGTTTCCCACGTGATTGACGCATGATTTCCACGTGATTCCCACTTGATTCTCACATGATTGACACGTGATTGACACGTGATTCGCACGTGAATCCCACGTGATTCCCATGTGATTCCCAAGTGATTGAAACCTTATTCCCACGTGATTCCCAAGGGATTGAAATGTCATTCCCACGTGATTGCCACGTGATTCAAACTTGATTGACATGTGATTCCCACGTGATTGACACGTGATTCCCACGTGATTCCCACGTGATTCCCACGTGATTCCCACGTGATTGGCACGAGATTCCGACGTAATTCCCCCGTGATTCCCACGTGATTGACACGTAATTCCAACGTGTTTCCCACGTGATTGACGCATGATTCCCACGTGATTCCCACGTGATTGACACGTGATTCCCACGTGATTCCCACGTGATTCTCACGTAATTCCCACGTGATTGACACGTGATTCCCACGTGATTATCACGTGATTCCCATGTGATTCCCAAGAGATTGACACGTGATTCCCACGTGCTTCCCATGTGATTCCCACGTTATTCCCAAGTGATTGACACATGATTCCAACGTGATTCCCAAGTGATTCCCTCGTGATTGACACGTGATTCCCACGTGATTTAAAAGTGATTCCAACATGATTGACACGTGATTCCCAAATGATTCCGGTGTGATACCCATGTGATGCCCACGATATTGACACGTGATTCCTACGTGATTCCCTCGTGATTGACACGTGATTCCCACATGATTCCCACGTGATTGACACGTTATTCCGACGTGATTCCTACTTGATTACCACGTGATTCCCACGTGATTCCCACGTGATTCCCAAATGATTCCCATGTGATGCCCACGTGATGCCCACGTGATTGACACGTGATTCCCCATGATTCCCACGTGATTGATACGTGATTCCCATGTGATTCACACGTAATTCCATCGTGATTGACACTCGATTCCCACATGATTCCCACGATATTGACACGTGATTCCAGCGTGAATCCCACGTGATTAGCACGTGATTCCCATGTGATTCCCACGTGACTCCCACGTGATTCCCACGTGATTGACGCATGATTACATCTTGATTCCCACGTGATTCCATCATGATTGACACGTGATTGCCACATGACTCCCACGTGATTGTCACGTGATACCCACGTGATTCCCACTTGATTCCCACGTGATACCCACATGATTCCCACGTGACTCCCACGTGATTACCACGTGATTGGCGCATGATTCCCACGTGATTCCCACGTGATTGACACGTGATTCTTACGTGATTGACACTTGATTCCCACGTGATTCCTCTGGGATTGACACGTGATTCCCATGTGATTCCCACGTGATTCCCACGTGATTCACAGGTAATTCCATCGTGATTGACACTCGATTCCCACATGATTCCCACGATATTGACACGTGATTCCAGCGTGATTCCCACGTGATTAGCACGTGATTCCCATGTGATTCCCACGTGACTCCCACGTGATTCCCACGTGATTGACGCATGATTACATCTTGATTCCCACGTGATTCCATCATGATTGACACGTGATTCCCACGTGATTCCCACAGGATTGACACGTGATTCCCACGTGATTGACACGTGATTCCCACGTGATTACCACGTGATTGACACGTGATTCCCACCTTATTCCCACGTGATTCCCAAGGGATTGAAATGTCATTCCCACGTGATTGCCACGTGATTCCCATGTGATTGACATGTGATTCCCACGTGATTGACACGTAATTCCCACGTGTTTCCCACGTGATTGACACATGATTCCCACGTGACTCCAACGTGATTCCCACGTAATTGTCATGTGATTCCCACGTGATTCCCACGTGATTGACACGTAATTCCCACGTGTTTCCCAAGTGATTGACACATGATTCCAACGTGATTCCCAAGTGATTCCCACGTGATTGACACGTGATTCCCACGTGATTGACACGTCATTCCCACGTGATTCCCATGTGATTCCCACGTGATTAACACGTGATTCCTGGGTGATTCCCATATGATTGTCACGTGATTCCCACGTGATTCCCACGTGATTCACACGTGATTCACACGTAATTCCATCGTGATTGACACGTGATTCCCACATGATTCCCACATTATTGACACGTGATTCGAACCTGATTCCCACGTGATTACCACGTGATTCCCCCGTGATTGACACGTGATTCCCACATGATTTACACGTGATTCCCCCGTGATTGACACGTGATTCCCACGTGATTCCCACGTGATTCCTATGGGATTGACACGTGATTCCCACGTGATTCCCAAATGATTTTCACGTGATTCCCACGTGATTAACACGTGATTCCCAGGTGATTCCCAAATGATTGTCACGTGATTCCCACGTGATTCCCACATGATTCCCACATGATTCCCACGTGATTCCCACGTGATTGACACGTGATTCCCACGTGATAGACGCATGAACACCACTTGATTCCCACGTGATTCCATCGTGATTGACACGTGATTCCCACATGATTCCCACGTGATTGACATGTGATTCCCACTTGATTCCCACGTGATTCCCACTTGATTCCCACGTGATTCCCACTTGACTCCCACGTGATTCCCACGTGATTGACGCATGATTCCCTCGTGATTTCCACGTGATTGACACGTGATTCCCACGTGATTCCCAGGTGATTCTCACGTAATTCCCACGTGATTGACACGTGATTCCCACGTGATTATCACGTGATTCCCATGTGATTCCCAAGTGATTGACACGTGATTCCCACGTGATTCCCATGTGATTCCCACGTGATTGACACGTGATTCCCACGTGATTATCACGTGAATCCCACATGATTCCTACGTGATTGACACGTCATTCCCACGTGATTCCCATGTGATTCCCACGTGATTAACACGTGATTCCCAGGTGATTCCCAAATGATTGTCACGTGATTCCCACGTGATTCACACGTGATTCACACGTAATTCCATCGTGATTGACACGTGATTCCCACATGATTCCCACGTTATTGACACGTGATTCGAACCTGATTCCCACGTGATTACCACGTGATTCCCATATGATTCCCACGTGAGTCCCACGTGATTCCCACGTGATTGACGCATGATTACCACTTGATTCCCACGTGATTCCATAATGATTCCCACCTGATTCCCACGGGATTGAAACGTGTTTCCCACGTGATTGACACGTGATTCCCACGTGATTCAAAAGTGATTCCCACGTGATTCCAACGTGATTGACACGTGATTCCCAAATGATTCCCTTGTGATACCCATGTGATGCCCAAGTGATTGACACGTGATTCCTACGTGAGTCCCTCGTGATTGACACGTGATTCCCACATGATTCCCACGTGATTGACACGTTATTCCCACGTGATTCCTACGTGATTACCACGTGATTCCCATGTTATTCCCAGTGACTCCCATGTGATTCCCACGTGATTTACGCATGATTCCCACGTGGTTCCCACGTGATTCCCACGTGATTCCCACGTGATTGACACGTGATTCCCACCTTATTCCCACGTGATTCCCACGGGATTGACTCGTGATTCCCACGTGATTCCCACGTGATTGAGATGTCATCCCACGTGATTCCCACGTGATTGACACGTGATTCCCACGTGATTCCCACATGATTCCCACGTGATTCCCAAATGATTCCCACGTGATGTCCACGTGATGCCCACATTATTGACACGTGATTCCCACATGATTCCCACGTGATTGAAACGTGATTCCAGCGTGATTCCCACGTGATTGGCGCGTGATTCCCATGTGATTCCCACGTGACGCCCACGGTATTCCCACGTGATAGACACGTGATTCCCAAGTGATTCCCACGTGACAACAACGTGATTCCCACGTGATTGACACGTGATTCCCACATGATTCCCACGTGATTCTCACGTAATTCCCACGTGATTGACACGTGATTCCCACGTGATTATCATGTGATTCCCATGTGATTCCCAAGAGATTGACACGTGATTCCCACGTGCTTCCCACGTGATTCCCACGTTATTCCCAAGTGATTGACACATGATTCCAACGTGATTCCCAAGTGATTCCCTCGTGATTGACACGTGATTCCCACGTGATTCAAAAGTGATTCCCACGTGATTCCAACGTGATTGACACGTGATTCCCAAATGATTCCCGTGTGATACCCATGTGATGCCCACGTGATTGACACGTGATTCCTACGTGATTCCCTCGTGATTGACACGTGATTCCCACGTGATTCAAAAGTGATTCCCACGTGATTTCAACGTGATTGACACGTGATTCCCAAATGATTCCCGTGTGATACCCATGTGATGCCCATGTGATTGACACGTGATTCCTACGTGATTCCCTCGTGATTGACACGTGATTCCCACATGATTCCCAAGTAATTGACACGTTATTCCCACGTGATTCCTACTTGATTACCACGTAATTCCCACATTATTCCCACGTGACTCCCATGTGATTCCCACGTGATTGACACGTGATTCCCACCTTATTCCCACGTGATTCCCACGGGATTGACTCATGATTCCCACGTGATTCCCACGTTATTGACACGTGATGTCCACGTGATTCCCACTTGATTCTCACATGACTGACACGTGATTGACACGTGATTCCCACGTGAATCCCACGTGATTCCCTTGTGATTCCCACGTGATTGACACGTGATTCCTACCTTATTCCCACGTGATTCCCAAGGGATTAAATGTCATTCCCACGTGATTGCCACGTGATTCAAACTTGATTGACATGTGATTCCCACGTGATTGACACGTGATTCCCACGTAATTCCCTCGTGATACCCACGAGATTCCCACGTGATTCCCACGTGATTCCCACGTGATTGGCACGAGATTCCCACGTGATTGGCACGAGATTCCGACGTAATTCCCACGTGATTCCCACGTGATTGACACGTAATTCCCACGTGATTCCCACGTGATTGACACGTGATTCCCACGTGATTCCCACATGATTCCCACGTGATTCCCACGTGATTCTCACGTGATTCCCACGTGATTCCCACGTGATTCCCACGTGATTGAGACGTAATTCCCACGTGATTCCCACGTGATTGAAGCATGATTCCCACGTGATTGACACGTGATTCCCACGTGATTCCAACGTGATTCTCACGTAATTCCCAAGTGTTGACACGTGATTCCCACGTGATTATCACGTGATTCCCATGTGATTCCCAAGTGATTGACATGTGATTCCCACGTGCTTCCCACGTGATTCCCACGTTATTCCCAAGTGATTGACACATGATTCCAACGTGATTCCCAAGTGATTCCCACGTGATTGACACGTGATTCCCACGTGATTGACACGTCATTCCCACGTGATTCCCATGTGATTCCCACGTGATTAACACGTGATTCCTGGGTGATTCCCATATGATTGTCACGTGATTCCCACGTGATTCCCACGTGATTCACACGTGATTCACACGTAATTCCATCGTGATTGACACGTGATTCCCACATGATTCCCACATTATTGACACGTGATTCGAACCTGATTCCCCCGTGATTGACACGTGATTCCCACGTGATTTACACGTGATTCCCCCGTGATTGACACGTGATTCCCACGTGATTGACACGTGATTCCCACGTGATTCCCACGTGATTCCCACGTGATTGGCACGAGATTCCGACGTAATTCCCACGTCATTCCCACGTGATTGACACGTAATTCCCACGTGTTTCCCACGTGATTGACACGTGATTCCCACGTGATTCCCACGTGATTCTCACGTAATTCCCACGTGATTGACACGTGATTCCCACGTGATTATCACGTGATTCCCATGTGATTCCCAAGAGATTGACACGTGATTCCCACGTGCTTCCCACGTGATTCCCACGTTATTCCCAAGTGATTGACACATGATTCCAACGTGATTCCCAAGTGATTCCCTCGTGATTGACACGTGATTCCCACGTGATTCAAAAGTGATTCCCACGTGATTCCAACGTGATTGACACGTGATTCCCAAATGATTCCCGTGTGATACCCATGTGATGCCCACGTGATTGACACGTGATTCCTACGTGATTCCCTCGTGATTGACACGTGATTCCCACATGATTCCCACGTAATTGACACGTTATTCCCAAGTGATTCCTACTTGATTACCACGTAATTCCCACATTATTCCCACGTGACTCCCATGTGATTCCCACGTGATTGATGCATGATTCCCACGTGATTCCCAAGTGATTCCTACGTGATTCCCACGTGATTGACACGTGATTCCCACCTTATTCCCACGTGATTCCCACGGGATTGACTCATGATTCCCACATGATTCCCACGTTATTGACACGTGATGTCCACGTGATTCCCACTTGATTCTCACATGACTGACACGTGATTGACACGTGATTCCCACGTGAATCCCACGTGATTCCCTTGTGATTCCCACGTGATTGACACGTGATTCCTACCTTATTCCCACGTGATTCCCAAGGGATTAAATGTCATTCCCACGTGATTGCCACGTGATTCAAACTTGATTGACATGTGATTCCCACGTGATTGACACGTGATTCCCACGTAATTCCCTCGTGATACCCACGAGATTCCCACGTGATTCCCACGTGATTCCCACGTGATTGGCACGAGATTCCCACGTGATTGGCACGAGATTCCGACGTAATTCCCACGTGATTCCCACGTGATTGACACGTAATTCCCACGTGATTCCCACGTGATTGACACGTGATTCCCACGTGATTCCCACGTGATTCCCACGTGATTCCCACGTGATTCTCACGTGATTCCCACGTGATTCCCACGTGATTCCCACGTGATTGAGACGTAATTCCCACGTGATTCCCACGTGATTGACGCATGATTCCCACGTGATTGACACGTGATTCCCACGTGATTCCAACGTGATTCTCACGTAATTCCATCGTGATTGACACGTGATTCCCACATGATTCCCACATTATTGACACGTGATTCGAACCTGATTCCCACGTGATTACCACGTGATTCCCCCGTGATTGACACGTGATTCCCACATGATTTACACGTGATTCCCCCGTGATTGACACGTGATTCCCACGTGATTCCCACGTGATTCCTATGGGATTGACACGTGATTCCCACGTGATTCCCAAATGATTTTCACGTGATTCCCACGTGATTAACACGTGATTCCCAGGTGATTCCCAAATGATTGTCACGTGATTCCCACGTGATTCCCACATGATTCCCACATGATTCCCACGTGATTCCCACGTGATTGACACGTGATTCCCACGTGATAGACGCATGAACACCACTTGATTCCCACGTGATTCCATCGTGATTGACACGTGATTCCCACATGATTCCCACGTGATTGACATGTGATTCCCACTTGATTCCCACGTGATTCCCACTTGATTCCCACGTGATTCCCACTTGACTCCCACGTGATTCCCACGTGATTGACGCATGATTCCCTCGTGATTTCCACGTGATTGACACGTGATTCCCACGTGATTCCCAGGTGATTCTCACGTAATTCCCACGTGATTGACACGTGATTCCCACGTGATTATCACGTGATTCCCATGTGATTCCCAAGTGATTGACACGTGATTCCCACGTGATTCCCATGTGATTCCCACGTGATTGACACGTGATTCCCACGTGATTATCACGTGAATCCCACATGATTCCTACGTGATTGACACGTCATTCCCACGTGATTCCCATGTGATTCCCACGTGATTAACACGTGATTCCCAGGTGATTCCCAAATGATTGTCACGTGATTCCCACGTGATTCACACGTGATTCACACGTAATTCCATCGTGATTGACACGTGATTCCCACATGATTCCCACGTTATTGACACGTGATTCGAACCTGATTCCCACGTGATTACCACGTGATTCCCATATGATTCCCACGTGAGTCCCACGTGATTCCCACGTGATTGACGCATGATTACCACTTGATTCCCACGTGATTCCATAATGATTCCCACCTGATTCCCACGGGATTGAAACGTGTTTCCCACGTGATTGACACGTGATTCCCACGTGATTCAAAAGTGATTCCCACGTGATTCCAACGTGATTGACACGTGATTCCCAAATGATTCCCTTGTGATACCCATGTGATGCCCAAGTGATTGACACGTGATTCCTACGTGAGTCCCTCGTGATTGACACGTGATTCCCACATGATTCCCACGTGATTGACACGTTATTCCCACGTGATTCCTACGTGATTACCACGTGATTCCCATGTTATTCCCAGTGACTCCCATGTGATTCCCACGTGATTTACGCATGATTCCCACGTGGTTCCCACGTGATTCCCACGTGATTCCCACGTGATTGACACGTGATTCCCACCTTATTCCCACGTGATTCCCACGGGATTGACTCGTGATTCCCACGTGATTCCCACGTGATTGAGATGTCATCCCACGTGATTCCCACGTGATTGACACGTGATTCCCACGTGATTCCCACATGATTCCCACGTGATTCCCAAATGATTCCCACGTGATGTCCACGTGATGCCCACATTATTGACACGTGATTCCCACATGATTCCCACGTGATTGAAACGTGATTCCAGCGTGATTCCCACGTGATTGGCGCGTGATTCCCATGTGATTCCCACGTGACGCCCACGGTATTCCCACGTGATAGACACGTGATTCCCAAGTGATTCCCACGTGACAACAACGTGATTCCCACGTGATTGACACGTGATTCCCACATGATTCCCACGTGATTCTCACGTAATTCCCACGTGATTGACACGTGATTCCCACGTGATTATCATGTGATTCCCATGTGATTCCCAAGAGATTGACACGTGATTCCCACGTGCTTCCCACGTGATTCCCACGTTATTCCCAAGTGATTGACACATGATTCCAACGTGATTCCCAAGTGATTCCCTCGTGATTGACACGTGATTCCCACGTGATTCAAAAGTGATTCCCACGTGATTCCAACGTGATTGACACGTGATTCCCAAATGATTCCCGTGTGATACCCATGTGATGCCCACGTGATTGACACGTGATTCCTACGTGATTCCCTCGTGATTGACACGTGATTCCCACGTGATTCAAAAGTGATTCCCACGTGATTTCAACGTGATTGACACGTGATTCCCAAATGATTCCCGTGTGATACCCATGTGATGCCCATGTGATTGACACGTGATTCCTACGTGATTCCCTCGTGATTGACACGTGATTCCCACATGATTCCCAAGTAATTGACACGTTATTCCCACGTGATTCCTACTTGATTACCACGTAATTCCCACATTATTCCCACGTGACTCCCATGTGATTCCCACGTGATTGACACGTGATTCCCACCTTATTCCCACGTGATTCCCACGGGATTGACTCATGATTCCCACGTGATTCCCACGTTATTGACACGTGATGTCCACGTGATTCCCACTTGATTCTCACATGACTGACACGTGATTGACACGTGATTCCCACGTGAATCCCACGTGATTCCCTTGTGATTCCCACGTGATTGACACGTGATTCCTACCTTATTCCCACGTGATTCCCAAGGGATTAAATGTCATTCCCACGTGATTGCCACGTGATTCAAACTTGATTGACATGTGATTCCCACGTGATTGACACGTGATTCCCACGTAATTCCCTCGTGATACCCACGAGATTCCCACGTGATTCCCACGTGATTCCCACGTGATTGGCACGAGATTCCCACGTGATTGGCACGAGATTCCGACGTAATTCCCACGTGATTCCCACGTGATTGACACGTAATTCCCACGTGATTCCCACGTGATTGACACGTGATTCCCACGTGATTCCCACATGATTCCCACGTGATTCCCACGTGATTCTCACGTGATTCCCACGTGATTCCCACGTGATTCCCACGTGATTGAGACGTAATTCCCACGTGATTCCCACGTGATTGAAGCATGATTCCCACGTGATTGACACGTGATTCCCACGTGATTCCAACGTGATTCTCACGTAATTCCCAAGTGTTGACACGTGATTCCCACGTGATTATCACGTGATTCCCATGTGATTCCCAAGTGATTGACATGTGATTCCCACGTGCTTCCCACGTGATTCCCACGTTATTCCCAAGTGATTGACACATGATTCCAACGTGATTCCCAAGTGATTCCCACGTGATTGACACGTGATTCCCACGTGATTGACACGTCATTCCCACGTGATTCCCATGTGATTCCCACGTGATTAACACGTGATTCCTGGGTGATTCCCATATGATTGTCACGTGATTCCCACGTGATTCCCACGTGATTCACACGTGATTCACACGTAATTCCATCGTGATTGACACGTGATTCCCACATGATTCCCACATTATTGACACGTGATTCGAACCTGATTCCCCCGTGATTGACACGTGATTCCCACGTGATTTACACGTGATTCCCCCGTGATTGACACGTGATTCCCACGTGATTGACACGTGATTCCCACGTGATTCCCACGTGATTCCCACGTGATTGGCACGAGATTCCGACGTAATTCCCACGTCATTCCCACGTGATTGACACGTAATTCCCACGTGTTTCCCACGTGATTGACACGTGATTCCCACGTGATTCCCACGTGATTCTCACGTAATTCCCACGTGATTGACACGTGATTCCCACGTGATTATCACATGATTCCCATGTGATTCCCAAGAGATTGACACGTGATTCCCACGTGCTTCCCACGTGATTCCCACGTTATTCCCAAGTGATTGACACATGATTCCAACGTGATTCCCAAGTGATTCCCTCGTGATTGACACGTGATTCCCACGTGATTCAAAAGTGATTCCCACGTGATTCCAACGTGATTGACACGTGATTCCCAAATGATTCCCGTGTGATACCCATGTGATGCCCACGTGATTGACACGTGATTCCTACGTGATTCCCTCGTGATTGACACGTGATTCCCACATGATTCCCACGTAATTGACACGTTATTCCCAAGTGATTCCTACTTGATTACCACGTAATTCCCACATTATTCCCACGTGACTCCCATGTGATTCCCACGTGATTGATGCATGATTCCCACGTGATTCCCAAGTGATTCCTACGTGATTCCCACGTGATTGACACGTGATTCCCACCTTATTCCCACGTGATTCCCACGGGATTGACTCATGATTCCCACATGATTCCCACGTTATTGACACGTGATGTCCACGTGATTCCCACTTGATTCTCACATGACTGACACGTGATTGACACGTGATTCCCACGTGAATCCCACGTGATTCCCTTGTGATTCCCACGTGATTGACACGTGATTCCTACCTTATTCCCACGTGATTCCCAAGGGATTAAATGTCATTCCCACGTGATTGCCACGTGATTCAAACTTGATTGACATGTGATTCCCACGTGATTGACACGTGATTCCCACGTAATTCCCTCGTGATACCCACGAGATTCCCACGTGATTCCCACGTGATTCCCACGTGATTGGCACGAGATTCCCACGTGATTGGCACGAGATTCCGACGTAATTCCCACGTGATTCCCACGTGATTGACACGTAATTCCCACGTGATTCCCACGTGATTGACACGTGATTCCCACGTGATTCCCACGTGATTCCCACGTGATTCCCACGTGATTCTCACGTGATTCCCACGTGATTCCCACGTGATTCCCACGTGATTGAGACGTAATTCCCACGTGATTCCCACGTGATTGACGCATGATTCCCACGTGATTGACACGTGATTCCCACGTGATTCCAACGTGATTCTCACGTAATTCCCAAGTGTTGACACGTGATTCCCACGTGATTATCACGTGATTCCCATGTGATTCCCAAGTGATTGACACGTGATTCCTACGTGATTCCCTCGTGATTGACACGTGATTCCCACGTGATTCAAAAGTGATTCCCACGTGATTTCAACGTGATTGACACGTGATTCCCAAATGATTCCCGTGTGATACCCATGTGATGCCCATGTGATTGACACGTGATTCCTACGTGATTCCCTCGTGATTGACACGTGATTCCCACATGATTCCCAAGTAATTGACACGTTATTCCCACGTGATTCCTACTTGATTACCACGTAATTCCCACATTATTCCCACGTGACTCCCATGTGATTCCCACGTGATTGACACGTGATTCCCACCTTATTCCCATGTGATTCCCACGGGATTGACTCATGATTCCCACGTGATTCCCACGTTATTGACACGTGATGTCCACGTGATTCCCACTTGATTCTCACATGACTGACACGTGATTGACACGTGATTCCCACGTGAATCCCACGTGATTCCCTTGTGATTCCCACGTGATTGACACGTGATTCCTACCTTATTCCCACGTGATTCCCAAGGGATTAAATGTCATTCCCACGTGATTGCCACGTGATTCAAACTTGATTGACATGTGATTCCCACGTGATTGACACGTGATTCCCACGTAATTCCCTCGTGATACCCACGAGATTCCCACGTGATTCCCACGTGATTCCCACGTGATTGGCACGAGATTCCCACGTGATTGGCACGAGATTCCGACGTAATTCCCACGTGATTCCCACGTGATTGACACGTAATTCCCACGTGATTCCCACGTGATTGACACGTGATTCCCACGTGATTCCCACATGATTCCCACGTGATTCCCACGTGATTCTCACGTGATTCCCACGTGATTCCCACGTGATTCCCACGTGATTGAGACGTAATTCCCACGTGATTCCCACGTGATTGACGCATGATTCCCACGTGATTGACACGTGATTCCCACGTGATTCCAACGTGATTCTCACGTAATTCCCAAGTGTTGACACGTGATTCCCACGTGATTATCACGTGATTCCCATGTGATTCCCAAGTGATTGACATGTGATTCCCACGTGCTTCCCACGTGATTCCCACGTTATTCCCAAGTGATTGACACATGATTCCAACGTGATTCCCAAGTGATTCCCACGTGATTGACACGTGATTCCCACGTGATTGACACGTCATTCCCACGTGATTCCCATGTGATTCCCACGTGATTAACACGTGATTCTTGGGTGATTCCCATATGATTGTCACGTGATTCCCACGTGATTCCCACGTGATTCACACGTGATTCACACGTAATTCCATCGTGATTGACACGTGATTCCCACATGATTCCCACATTATTGACACGTGATTCGAACCTGATTCCCACGTGATTACCACGTGATTCCCCCGTGATTGACACGTGATTCCCACGTGATTTACACGTGATTCCCCCGTGATTGACACGTGATTCCCACGTGATTCCCACGTGATTCCTATGGGATTGACACGTGATTCCCACGTGATTCCCAAATGATTTTCACGTGATTCCCACGTGATTAACACGTGATTCCCAGGTGATTCCCAAATGATTGTCACGTGATTCCCACGTGATTCCCACATGATTCCCACATGATTCCCACGTGATTCCCACGTGATTGACACGTGATTCCCACGTGATAGACGCATGAACACCACTTGATTCCCACGTGATTCCATCGTGATTGACACGTGATTCCCACATGATTCCCACGTGATTGACATGTGATTCCCACTTGATTCCCACGTGATTCCCAATTGATTCCCACGTGATTCCCACTTGACTCCCACGTGATTCCCACGTGATTGACGCATGATTCCCTCGTGATTTCCACGTGATTGACACGTGATTCCCACGTGATTCCCAGGTGATTCTCACGTAATTCCCACGTGATTGACACGTGATTCCCACGTGATTATCACGTGATTCCCATGTGATTCCCAAGTGATTGACACGTGATTCCCACGTGATTCCCATGTGATTCCCACGTGATTGACACGTGATTCCCACGTGATTATCACGTGATTCCCACATGATTCCTACGTGATTGACACGTCATTCCCACGTGATTCCCATGTGATTCCCACGTGATTAACACGTGATTCCCAGGTGATTCCCAAATGATTTTCACGTGTTTCCCACGTGATTCACACGTGATTCACACGTAATTCCATCGTGATTGACACGTGATTCCCACATGATTCCCACGTTATTGACACGTGATTCGAACCTGATTCCCACGTGATTACCACGTGATTCCCATATGATTCCCACGTGAGTCCCAAGTGATTCCCACGTGATTGACGCATGATTACCACTTGATTCCCACGTGATTCCATAATGATTCCCACCTGATTCCCACGGGATTGAAACGTGTTTCCCACGTGATTGACACGTGATTCCCACGTGATTCAAAAGTGATTCCCACGTGATTCCAACGTGATTGACACGTGATTCCCAAATGATTCCCTTGTGATACCCATGTGATGCCCAAGTGATTGACACGTGATTCCTACGTGAGTCCCTCGTGATTGACACGTGATTCCCACATGATTCCCACGTGATTGACACGTTATTCCCACGTGATTCCTACGTGATTACCACGTGATTCCCATGTTATTCCCAGTGACTCCCATGTGATTCCCACGTGATTTACGCATGATTCCCACGTGGTTCCCACGTGATTCCCACGTGATTCCCACGTGATTGACACGTGATTCCCACCTTATTCCCACGTGATTCCCACGGGATTGACTCGTGATACCCACGTGATTCCCACGTGATTGAGATGTTATCCCACGTGATTCCCACGTGATTGACACGTGATTCCCACGTGATTCCCACATGATTCCAACGTGATTCCCAAATGATTCCCACGTGATGTCCACGTGATGCCCACGTTATTGACACGTGATTCCCACATGATTCCCACGTGATTGAAACGTGATTCCAGCGTGATTCCCACGTGATTGGCACGTGATTCCCATGTGATTCCCACGTGACTCCCACGGTATTCCCACGTGATAGACACGTGATTCCCAAGTGATTCCCACGTGACAACAACGTGATTCCCACGTAATTGACATGTGATTCCTACGTGATTCCCACGTGATTGACTCGTGATTCCCATATGATTCCCACGTGATTCCAACATGCTTGACACGTGATTCCCACGTGATTCCCACGTGATTGACACGTGATTCCCACGTGATTGACACGTGATTCACACGTGATTGACACGTGATTCCCACGTGATTCAAAAGTGATTCCGACGTGATTCCAACGTGATTTACAAGTGATTCCCAAATGATTCCCGTGTGATACCCACGTGATGCCCACCTGATTGACACGTGATTCCTGCGTGATTCCCTCGTGATTGACACGTTATTCCCACGTGATTCCCACGTGATTACCACGTGATTCCCACGTAATTCCCAAGTGACTCCTATGTGATTCCCACGTGATTGACGCATGATTCCCACGTGACTCCCACGTGATTGACGCATTATTCCCACGTGATTCCCAAGTGATTCCCACGTGATTCCCACGGGATTGACACGTGATTCCCACGTGATTCCCACGTGATTGACACATGATTCCCACGTGACTCCAACGTGATTCCCATGTAATTGTCATGTGATTCCCACGTGATTCCCACGTGATTGACTCGTGATTCCCATATGATTCCCACGTGATTCCAACGTGATTGACACGTGATTCCCACGTGATTCCCACGTGATTGACACGTGATTTCCACGTGATTCCCACTTGATTCTCACATGATTGACACGTGATTGACACGTGATTTCCACGTGAATCCCACGTGATTCCCATGTGATTCCCACGTGATTGACACGTGATTCCCACCTTATTTCCACGTGATTCCCAAAGGATTGAAATGTCATTCCCACGTGATTGCCACGTGATTCAAACTTGATTGACATGTGTTTCCCACGTGATTGACACGTGATTCCCACGTAATTCCCACGTTTTTCCCACGAGATTCCCACATGATTCCCACGTGATTCCCACGTGATTGGCACGAGATTCCCACATGATTGGCACGAGATTCCGACGTAATACCCACGTGATTCCCACGTGATTGACACGTAATTCCCACGTGACTCCCACGTGATTGACACGTGATCCCCACGTGATTCCCACGTGATTCCCACGTGATTCCCACGTGATTGGCACGAGATACCGACGTAATTCCCACGTGATTCCCACGTGATTGACACGTAATTCCCACGTGTTTCCCACGTGATTGACACATGATTCCCACGTGACTCCAACGTGATTCCCACGTAATTGTCATGTGATTCCCACGTGATTCCCACGTGATTGACACGTAATTCCCACGTGTTTCCCAAGTGATTGACACATGATTCCAACGTGATTCCCAAGTGATTCCCACGTGATTGACACGTGATTCCCACGTGATTGACACGTCATTCCCACGTGATTCCCATGTGATTCCCACGTGATTAACACGTGATTCCTGGGTGATTCCCATATGATTGTCACGTGATTCCCACGTGATTCCCACGTGATTCACACGTGATTCACACGTTATTCTATCGTGATTGACACGTGATTCCCACATGATTCCCACATTATTGACACGTGATTCGAACCTGATTCCCACGTGATTACCACGTGATTCCCCCGTGATTGACACGTGATTCCCACATGATTTACACGTGATTCCCCCGTGATTGACACGTGATTCCCACGTGATTCCCACGTGATTCCTATGGGATTGACACGTGATTCCCACGTGATTCCCAAATGATTTTCACGTGATTCCCACGTGATTAACACGTGATTCCCAGGTGATTCCCAAATGATTGTCACGTGATTCCCACGTGATTCCCACATGATTCCCACATGATTCCCACGTGATTCCCACGTGATTGACACGTGATTCCCACGTGATAGACGCATGAACACCACTTGATTCCCACGTGATTCCATCGTGATTGACACGTGATTCCCACATGATTCCCACGTGATTGACATGTGATTCCCACTTGATTCCCACGTGATTCCCACTTGATTCCCACGTGATTCCCACTTGACTCCCACGTGATTCCCACGTGATTGACGCATGATTCCCTCGTGATTTCCACGTGATTGACACGTGATTCCCACGTGATTCCCAGGTGATTCTCACGTAATTCCCACGTGATTGACACGTGATTCCCACGTGATTATCACGTGATTCCCATGTGATTCCCAAGTGATTGACACGTGATTCCCACGTGATTCCCATGTGATTCCCACGTGATTGACACGTGATTCCCACGTGATTATCACGTGAATCCCACATGATTCCTACGTGATTGACACGTCATTCCCACGTGATTCCCATGTGATTCCCACGTGATTAACACGTGATTCCCAGGTGATTCCCAAATGATTGTCACGTGATTCCCACGTGATTCACACGTGATTCACACGTAATTCCATCGTGATTGACACGTGATTCCCACATGATTCCCACGTTATTGACACGTGATTCGAACCTGATTCCCACGTGATTACCACGTGATTCCCATATGATTCCCACGTGAGTCCCACGTGATTCCCACGTGATTGACGCATGATTACCACTTGATTCCCACGTGATTCCATAATGATTCCCACCTGATTCCCACGGGATTGAAACGTGTTTCCCACGTGATTGACACGTGATTCCCACGTGATTCAAAAGTGATTCCCACGTGATTCCAACGTGATTGACACGTGATTCCCAAATGATTCCCTTGTGATACCCATGTGATGCCCAAGTGATTGACACGTGATTCCTACGTGAGTCCCTCGTGATTGACACGTGATTCCCACATGATTCCCACGTGATTGACACGTTATTCCCACGTGATTCCTACGTGATTACCACGTGATTCCCATGTTATTCCCAGTGACTCCCATGTGATTCCCACGTGATTTACGCATGATTCCCACGTAGTTCCCACGTGATTCCCACGTGATTCCCACGTGATTGACACGTGATTCCCACCTTATTCCCACGTGATTCCCACGGGATTGACTCGTGATTCCCACGTGATTCCCACGTGATTGAGATGTCATCCCACGTGATTCCCACGTGATTGACACGTGATTCCCACGTGATTCCCACATGATTCCCACGTGATTCCCAAATGATTCCCACGTGATGTCCACGTGATGCCCACGTTATTGACACGTGATTCCCACATGATTCCCACGTGATTGAAACGTGATTCCAGCGTGTTTCCCACGTGATTGGCGCGTGATTCCCATGTGATTCCCACGTGACTCCCACGGTATTCCCACGTGATAGACACGTGATTCCCAAGTGATTCCCACGTGACAACAACGTGATTCCCACGTGATTGACACGTGATTCCCACATGATTCCCACGTGATTCTCACGTAATTCCCACGTGATTGACACGTGATTCCCACGTGATTATCATGTGATTCCCATGTGATTCCCAAGAGATTGACACGTGATTCCCACGTGCTTCCCACGTGATTCCCACGTTATTCCCAAGTGATTGACACATGATTCCAACGTGATTCCCAAGTGATTCCCTCGTGATTGACACGTGATTCCCACGTGATTCAAAAGTGATTCCCACGTGATTCCAACGTGATTGACACGTGATTCCCAAATGATTCCCGTGTGATACCCATGTGATGCCCACGTGATTGACACGTGATTCCTACGTGATTCCCTCGTGATTGACACGTGATTCCCACGTGATTCAAAAGTGATTCCCACGTGATTTCAACGTGATTGACACGTGATTCCCAAATGATTCCCGTGTGATACCCATGTGATGCCCATGTGATTGACAAGTGATTCCTACGTGATTCCCTCGTGATTGACACGTGATTCCCACATGATTCCCAAGTAATTGACACGTTATTCCCACGTGATTCCTACTTGATTACCACGTAATTCCCACATTATTCCCACGTGACTCCCATGTGATTCCCACGTGATTGACACGTGATTCCCACCTTATTCCCACGTGATTCCCACGGGATTGACTCATGATTCCCACGTGATTCCCACGTTATTGACACGTGATGTCCACGTGATTCCCACTTGATTCTCACATGACTGACACGTGATTGACACGTGATTCCCATGTGAATCCCACGTGATTCCCTTGTGATTCCCACGTGAATGACACGTGATTCCTACCTTATTCCCACGTGATTCCCAAGGGATTAAATGTCATTCCCACGTGATTGCCACGTGATTCAAACTTGATTGACATGTGATTCCCACGTGATTGACACGTGATTCCCACGTAATTCCCTCGTGATACCCACGAGATTCCCACGTGATTCCCACGTGATTCCCACGTGATTGGCACGAGATTCCCACGTGATTGGCACGAGATTCCGACGTAATTCCCACGTGATTCCCACGTGATTGACACGTAATTCCCACGTGATTCCCACGTGATTGACACGTGATTCCCACGTGATTCCCACATGATTCCCACGTGATTCCCACGTGATTCTCACGTGATTCCCACGTGATTCCCACGTGATTCCCACGTGATTGAGACGTAATTCCCACGTGATTCCCACGTGATTGACGCATGATTCCCACGTGATTGACACGTGATTCCCACGTGATTCCAACGTGATTCTCACGTAATTCCCAAGTGTTGACACGTGATTCCCACGTGATTATCACGTGATTCCCATGTGATTCCCAAGTGATTGACATGTGATTCCCACGTGCTTCCCACGTGATTCCCACGTTATTCCCAAGTGATTGACACATGATTCCAACGTGATTCCCAAGTGATTCCCACGTGATTGACACGTGATTCCCACGTGATTGACACGTCATTCCCACGTGATTCCCATGTGATTCCCACGTGATTAACACGTGATTCCTGGGTGATTCCCATATGATTGTCACGTGATTCCCACGTGATTCCCACGTGATTCACACGTGATTCACACGTAATTCCATCGTGATTGACACGTGATTCCCACATGATTCCCACATTATTGACACGTGATTCGAACCTGATTCCCCCGTGATTGACACGTGATTCCCACGTGATTTACACGTGATTCCCCCGTGATTGACACGTGATTCCCACGTGATTCCCACGTGATTCCTATGGGATTGACACGTGATTCCCACGTGATTCCCAAATGATTGTCACGTGATTCCCACGTGATTAACACGTGATTCCCAGGTGATTCCCAAATGATTGTCACGTGATTCCCACGTGATTCCCACATGATTCCCACATGATTCCCACGTGATTGACATGTGATTCCCACATGATTACCACGTGATTTACACGTGATTCCTACGTGATTGACACGTGATTCCCACGTGATTCCCACGGGATTCCTATGGGATTTGCACGTGATTCCCACGTTATTCCCACGTGATTCCCACGTGATTGACACGTGATTCCCACGTGATTCCCACGTGATTCCCATATGATTCCAACGTGAATGACACGTGATTCCCAAATGATTCCCACGTGATGCCAACGTGATTGACACGTCATTCCCACGTGATTCCAACTTGATTGACACGAGATTCCCATGTGATTTCCACGTGATTAAATGTGATTCCCACGATATTCCCACGTGATTGATACGTGATTCCCAAGTGATTCCCACGTGATTAACACGTGATACCCACGTGATTCCCACTTGATTCCCACGTGATTCCCACGTGACTCCCACATGATTCCCCCGTGATTGACGCATGATTCCCACGTGATTCCCACGTGATTGACACGTGATTCCCATGTGATTATCACGTGACTCCCACGTTACTCCCAAGTGACTTACACATGATTCCAACGTGATTCCCAAGTGATTCCCACGTGATTGACACGTGATTCCCACTTGATTCCCACGTGATTGACTCGTGATTCTCATATGATTCCCACATGATTCTCACATGATTGACACGTGATTTACACGTGATTCCCACGAGAATCCCACGTGATTCCCATGTGATTCCCACGTGAGTGACATGTGATTCCCACCTTATTCCCACGTGATTCCCACGGGATTGACATGTCATTCCCACGTTATTGCCACGTGATTCCCACGTGATTGACATGTGATTCCCACGTGATTCCCCCGTGATTCCCACGTGATTCCCAAATGATTCCCACGTGATGCCCACATGATGCTCACGTGATTGACACGTGATTCCCACATGATTCCCACGTGATTGACACGTGATTCCAACGTGATTCCCACATGATTACCACGTGATTTCCATGTGATTCCCACGTGACTCCCACGTGATTCTCACGTGATTGACGCATGATCACCACTTGATTTCCACGTGATTCCATCATGATTGACACGTGACTCCCACATGACTCCCACGTGATTGACACGTGATACCCACGTGATTCCCACTTGATTCCCACGTGATTCCCACGTGACTCCCACGTGTTTCCCACGTGATTGACGCATGATTCCCACGTGATTGACACGTGATTCCCACGTGATTCCCACGTGATTGGCACGAGATTCCGACGTAATTCCCACGTGATTCCCACGTGACTCCCACGTGTTTCCCACGTGATTGACGCATGATTTCCACGTGATTCCCACTTGATTCTCACATGATTGACACGTGATTGACACGTGATTCGCACGTGAATCCCACGTGATTCCCATGTGATTCCCAAGTGATTGAAACCTTATTCCCACGTGATTCCCAAGGGATTGAAATGTCATTCCCACGTGATTGCCACGTGATTCAAACTTGATTGACATGTGATTCCCACGTGATTGACACGTGATTCCCACGTGATTCCCACGTGATTCCCACGTGATTCCCACGTGATTGGCACGAGATTCCGACGTAATTCCCACGTGATTACCACGTGATTGACACGTAATTCCAACGTGTTTCCCACGTGATTGACGCATGATTCCCACGTGATTCCCACGTGATTGACACGTGATTCCCACGTGATTCCCACGTGATTCTCACGTAATTCCCACGTGATTGACACGTGATTCCCACGTGATTATCACGTGATTCCCATGTGATTCCCAAGAGATTGACACGTGATTCCCACGTGCTTCCCATGTGATTCCCACGTTATTCCCAAGTGATTGACACATGATTCCAACGTGATTCCCAAGTGATTCCCTCGTGATTGACACGTGATTCCCACGTGATTTAAAAGTGATTCCAACATGATTGACACGTGATTCCCAAATGATTCCGGTGTGATACCCATGTGATGCCCACGATATTGACACGTGATTCCTACGTGATTCCCTCGTGATTGACACGTGATTCCCACATGATTCCCACTTGATTGACACGTTATTCCCACGTGATTCCTACTTGATTACCACGTGATTCCCACATTATTCCCACGTGACTCCCATGTGATTCCCACGTGATTGATGCATGATTCCCACGTGATTCCCAAGTGATTCCTACGTGATTCCCACATGATTGACACGTGATTCCCACCTTATTCCCACGTGACTCCCACGGGATTGACTCATGATTCCCACGTGATTCCCACTTGATTGACACGTGATGTTCACGTGATTCCCACTTGACTCTCACATGACTGACACGTGATTGACACGTGATTCACACGTGAATCCCACGTGATACCCATGTGTTTCCCACGTGATTGACACGTGATTCCCGCCTTATTCCCACGTGATTCCCAAGGGATTGAAATGTCATTCCCACGTGATTGCCACGTGATTCAAACTTGATTGACATGTGATTCCCACGTGATTGACACGTGATTCCCACGTAATTCCCTCGTGATTCCACGAGATTCCCACGTGATTCCCACGTGATTGACACGTAATTCCCACGTGATTCCCACGTGATTGACGCATGATTCCCACATGATTCCCACGTGATTGACACGTGATTCCAACGTGATTCTCACGTAATTCCCACGTGATTCCCACGTGATTCTCACGTGATTCCCACGTGATTCCCACGTGATTCAAACTTGATTGACATGTGATTCCCACGTGATTGACACGTGATTCCCACGTAATTCCCTCGTGATACCCACGAGATTCCCACGTGATTCCCACGTGATTCCCACGTGATTGGGACGAAATTCCCACGTGATTGGCACGAGATTCCGATGTAATTCCCACGTTATTCCCACGTGATTGACACGTAATTCCCACGTGATTCCCACGTGATTGACACGTGATTCCCACGTGATTCCCACGTGATTCCCACTTGATTCCCACGTGATTCTCACGTGATTCCCACGTGATTCCCACGTGATTCCCACGTGATTGACACGTAATTCCCACGTGATTACCACGTGATTGACGCATGATTCCCACATGATTCCCACGTGATTGACACGTGATTCCAACGTGATTCTCACGTAATTCCCAAGTGATTGACACGTGATTCCCACGTGATTATCACGTGATTCCCATGTGATTCCCAAGTGATTGACACGTGATTCCCACGTGCTTCCCATGTGATTCCCACGTTATTCCCAAGTGATTGACACATGATTCCAACGTGATTCCCAAGTGATTCCCACGTGATTGACACGTGATTCCCACGTGATTGACACGTGATTCCCACGTGATTCCTACGTGATTGACACGTCATTCCCACGTGATTCCCATGTGATTCCCACGTGATTAACACGTGATTCCTGGGTGATTCCCAAATGATTGTCACGTGATTCCCACGTGATTCCCACGTGATTCACACGTGATTCACATGCAATTCCATCGTGATTTACACGTGATTCCCACATGATTCCCACATTATTGACACGTGTTTCGAACGTGATTCCCACGTGATTACCACGTGATTCCCCCGTGATTGACACGTGATTCCCACGTGATTTACACGTGATTCCCCCGTGATTGACACGTGATTCCCACGTGATTCCCACGTGATTTCTATGGATTGACACGTGATTCCCACGTGATTCCCACGTGATTCCCAAATGATTGTCACGTGATTCCCACGTGATTAACACGTGATTCCCAAATGATTGTCACGTGATTCCCACGTGATTACCACGTGATTCCCACATGATTCCCACGTGACTGACATGTGATTCCCACATGATTCCCAAGTGATTTACACGTGATTCCTACGTGATTGACACGTGATACCCACGTGATTCCCACGGGATTCCTATGGGATTGACACGTGATTCCCACGTTATTCCCACGTGATTCCCACGTGATTGACACGTGATTCCCACGTGATTCCCACGTGATTCCCATATGATTCCAACGTGAATGACACGTGATTCCCAAATGATTCCCACGTGATGCCAACGTGTTTGACACGTCATTCCCACGTGATTCCAACTTGATTGACACGAGATTCCCATGTGATTTCCACGTGATTAAATGTGATTCCCACGATATTCCCACGTGATTGATAAGTGATTCCCAAGTGATTCCCACGTGATTCCCACGTGATTGGCACGAGATTCCCACATGATTGGCACGAGATTCCGACGTAATTCCCACGTGATTCCCACGTGATTGACACGTAATTCCCACGTGACTCCCACGTGATTGACACGTGATTCCCACGTGATTCCCACGTGATTCCCACGTGATTGGCACGAGATTCCGACGTAATTCCCACGTGATTCCCACGTGATTGACACATAATTCCCACGTGCTTCCCACGTGATTGACGAATGATTCCCACGTGATTCCCACGTGATTGACACGTGATTCCCACGTGATTCCCACGTGATTCTCACGTAATTCCCACGTGATTGACACGTGATTCCCACGTGATTATCACGTGATTCCCATGTGATTCCCAAGAGATTGATACGTGATTCACACGTGCTTCCCACGTGATTCCCACGTTATTCCCAAGTGATTGACACATGATTCCAACGTGATTCCCAAGTGATTCCCTCGTGATTGACACATGATTCCCACGTGATTCAAAAGTGATTCCCACGTGATTCCAACGTGATTGACACGTGATTCCCAAATGATTCCCGTGTGATACCCATGTGATGCCCACGTGATTGACTCGTGATTCCTACGTGATTCCCACGTGATTGACGCATGATTCCCATGTGATTCCCACGTGATTCCCACGTGATTCCTACGGGATTGACACGTGATTCCCACGTGATTCCCAAGTGATTGACACGTGTTTCCCACGTGATTCCGACGTGACTCCAACGTGATTCCCACGTAATTGACATGTGATTCCTACGTGATTCCCACGTGATTGACTCGTGATTCCCATATGATTCCCACGTGATTCCAACGTGATTGACACGTGATTCCCACGTGATTGACACGTGATTTCCACGTGATTCCCTCTTGATTCTCACATGATTGACACGTGATTTACACGTGATTCCCACGTGAATCCCATGTGATTCCCATGTGATTCCCACGTGATTGACACGTGATTATCACCTTATTCCCACATGATACCCAAGGGATTGAAATGTCATTCCCACGTGATTGCCACGTGATTCCCACGTGATTGACATCTGATTCCCACGTGATTGACACGTGATTCCCACGTAATTCCCACGTGATTCCCACGTGATTCCTACGTGATTCCCACGGGATTGACCCGTGATTCCCACGTGATTGACACGTGATTGCCACGTGATTCCCACGTGATTGACACGTGATTCCCACCTTATTCCCACGTGATTCCCAAGGGATTGAAATGTCATTCTCATCTGATTGCCACGTGATTCCCACGTGATTGACATGTGATTCCCACGTAATTGACATGTGATTCCCACGTGATTCCCACGTGATTGACTCGTGATTCTCATATGATTCCCATGTGATTCTCATATGATTGACAGGTGATTGACACGTGATTCCAACGAGAATCCCACGTGATTCCATGTGATTCTCACGTGATTCCCACGGGATTGACACGTGATTCCCACGTGATACCCAAGATTTTCCCACATGATTGACACGTGATTCCCACGTGATTGACACGTGATTCCCACATGATTCGCACATGATTCCCACGTGATTCCCACGTGATTCCCACCTGATTCCCACGGGAATGAAACGTGTTTTCCACATGATTGACACCTGATTCCCACGTGATTCAAAAGTGATTCGCACGTGATTCCAACGTGATTGACACGAGATTCCCAAATGATTCCCTTGTGATACCCATGTGATGCCCACGTGATTGACACGTGATTACTACGTGATTCCCTCGTGATTGACACGTGATTCCCACATGATTCCCAAGTGATTGACACGTTATTCCCACGTGATTCCTACGTGATTACCACGTGATTCCCCCGTTATTCCCACGTGACTCCCATGTGATTCCCACGTGATTGACGCATGATTCCCACGTGATTCCCACGGAATTCACACGTGATTCCTACGGGATTGACACGTGATTCCCACGTGATTCTTATGGAATTGACACGTGATTCCCACGTGATTCCCACGTGATTCCCTCGTGATTGACACGTTATTCCCACGTGATTCCCACGTGATTCCCATATGATTCCAACGAGATTGACACGTGATTTCCAAATGATTCCCACGTGATGCCCATGTGATTGACACGTCATTCCCACGTGATTCCAACTTGATTGACACGAGATTCCCATGTGATTTCCATGTGATTAAATGTGATTCCCTCGTGATTCCATCATGATTGACACGTGATTCCCACATGACTCCCACGTGATTGTCACCTGATACCCACGTGATTCCCACGTGATTCCCACGTGATACCCACGTGACTCCTACGTGACTCCCACGTGATTCCCACGTGATTGGCGCATGATTCCCACGTGATTCCCACGTGATTGACACGTGATTCCCACGTGATTCTCACGTGATTCCTCTGGGATTGACACGTGATTCCCACGTGACTCCCACGTGATTCCCACGTGATTGGCGCATGATTATCACGTGATTCCACGTGTTTAACACGTGATTCCCACGTGATTCCCATGTGATTGACACGTGATTCCCACGTGATTCCCACGTGTTTCCACGTGATTGACCCATGATACCCACGTGATTCCGACGTGATTCCATCGTGATTGACACGTGAATCTCACGTGAATGACAGGAGATTCTCACGTGATTCCCACGTGATTCCACCATGATTGACACGTGATTTCCACGTGATTCCCATGTGATTACCACCTGATTTCCACGAGATTGCCACGTGACTGCAATGTGATTCCCACATGATTGACGCATGATTCCCATGTGATTCCCACGTGATTCCCACGTGGTTCACACGTGATTCCCACGTGATTCCCACGTGATTCCCACGTGATTGACACGTGATTCCCACGTGATTCCCATGTGATTGATATGTAATTCCCACGTGATTCCCACGTGATTCCTACGTGATTCCCAAGTGGTTCCCAAGTGATTGACACGTGATTCCAATGTGATTACCACGTGATTCCCTCGTGATTGACACGTGATTCCCACATGATTCCCACGTGATTGACACGTGATTCCCACTTGATTCCCACGTGATTACCACGTGACACCCACATTATTCCCACGTGACTCCCATGTGATTCACACGTGATTGATGCATGATTCCCACGTGATTCCCACGTGATTGACACGTGATTCCCACGTGATTCGCTCGTGATTGACACGTGATTCCCACGTGATAGACGCATGATCACCAATTGATTCCCACGTGATTCCATCGTGATTGACACGTGATTCCCACATGATTCCCACTTCATTGACATGTGATTCCCACTTGATTCCCACGTGATTCCCACTTAATTCCCACGTGATTCCCACGTGACTCCCACATGATTCCCACGTGATTGACGCATGATTCCCTCGTGATTCCCACGTGATTGACACGTGATTCCCACGTGATTATCACGTGATTCCCATGTGATTCCCAAGTGATTGACACGTGATTCCCACGTGCTTCCCACGTGATTCCCACGTTATTCCCAAGTGATTGACACATGACTCCAACGTGATTCCCAAGTGATTCCCACGTGATTGACACGTGATTCCCACGTGATTGACACGTGATTCCCACGTGATTCCTACGTGATTGACACGTTATTCCCACGTGATTCCCATGTGATTCCCACGTGACTAACACGTGATTCCCAGGGGACTCCCAAATGATTGTCACGTGATTCCCACGTGATTCCCACGTGATTCACACGTGATTCACATGTAATTCCATCGTGATTGACACGTGATTCCCACATGATTCCCACGTTATTGACACGTGATTTGAACCTGATTCCCACGTGATTACCGCGTGATTCCAATATGATTCCCACGTGAGTCCCACGTGATTCCCACGTGATTGACGCGTGATTACCACTTGATTCCCACGTGATTCCATCATGATTCCCACCTGATTCCCATGGGATTGAAACGTGTTTCCCACGTGATTGACACGTGATTCCCACGTGATTCAAAAGTGATTCCCACGTGATTCCAATGTGATTGACACGTGATTCCCAAATGATTCCCTTGTGATACACATGTGATGCCCACGTGATTGACACGTGATTCCCACATGATTCCCACGTGATTGATACGTTATTCCCACGTGATTCCTACGTGATTACCACGTGATTCCCACGTTATTCCCACGTGACTCCCATGTGATTCCCACGTGATTTACGCATGATTCCCACGTGATTCCCACGTGATTCCCACGTGATTCCCACGTGATTCCCACGTGATTGACACGTGATTCCCACCTTATTCCCACGTGATTCCCACGGGATTGACTCGTGATTCCCACGTGATTCCCACGTGATTGATATGTCATTCCCACGTGATTCCCACGTGTTTGACAAGTGATTCCCACGTGATTCCCACATGATTCCCACGTGATTCCCAAATGATTCCCACGTGATGTCCACGTGATGCCCACGTGATTGACACGTGATACCCACATGATTCCCACGTGATTCAAACGTGATTCCAGCGTGATTCCCACGTGATTTGCGCGTGATTCCCATGTGATTCCCACGTGACTCCCACGTGATTCCCACGTGATAGACACGTGATTCCCACGTGATTCCCACGTGACAACAACGTGATTCCCACGTAATTGACATGTGATTCCTATGTGATTCCCACGTGATTGACTCGTGATTCCCATATCATTCCCACGTGATTCCAACATGATTGACACGTGATTCCCACGTGATTCCCACGTGATTGACACGTGATTCCCACGTGATTGACACGTGATTGACACGTGATTGACACGTGATTCCCACGTGATTCAAAAGTGATTCCGACGTGATTCCAACGTGATTTACAAGTGATTCCCAAATGATTCCCGTGTGATACCCATGTGATGCCCACCTGATTGACACGTGATTCCTGCGTGATTCCCTCGTGATTGACACGTTATTCCCACGTGATTCCTACGTGATTACCACGTGATTCCCACGTTATTCCCAAGTGACTCCCATGTGATTCCCACGTGATTGACGCATGATTCCCACGTGACTCCCACGTGATTGACGCATTATTCCCACGTGATTCCCAAGTGATTCCCACGTGATTCCCACGGGATTGACACGTGATTCCCACGTGATTGACACATGATTCCCACGTGACTCCAACGTGATTCCCACGTAATTGTCATGTGATTCCCACGTGATTCCCACGTGATTTACTCGTGATTCCCATATGATTCCCACGTGATTCCAACGTGATTGACACGTAATTCCCACGTGATTCCCACGTGATTGACACGTGATTTCCATGTGATTCCCACTTGATTCTCACATGATTGACAATTGATTGACATGTGATTCCCACGTGAATCCCACGTGATTCCCATGTGATTCCCACGTGATTGACACGTGATTCCCACCTTATTCCCACGTGATTCCCAAGGGATTGAAATGTCATTCCCACGTGATTGCCACGTGATTCAAACTTGATTGACATGTGTTTCCCACGTGATTGACACGTGATTCCCACGTAATTCCCACGTGATTCCCACGAGATTCCCACGTGATTCCCACGTGATTCCCACGTGATTGGCACGAGATTCCCACATGATTGGCACGAGATTCCGACGTAATTCCCACGTGATTCCCACGTGATTGACACGTAATTCCCACGTGACTCCCACGTGATTGACGCGTGAATCCCACGTGATTCCCACGTGATTCCTACGTGATTGGCACGAGATTCCGACGTAATTCCCACGTGATTCCACGTGATTGACACGTAATTCCCACGTGTTTCCCACGTGATTGACGCGTGAATCCCACGTGATTCCCACATGATTGACATGTGATTCCCACGTGATTCCCACGTGATTCTCACGTAATTCCCACGTGATTGACACGTGATTCCCATGTGATTGTCACGTGATTCCCATATGATTCCCAAGAGATTGACACGTGATTCCCACGTGCTTCCCAAGTGATTCCCACGTTATTCCCTAGTGATTGACACATGATTCCAACGTGATTCCCAAGTGATTCCCTCGTGATTGACACGTGATTCACACGTGATTCAAAAGTGATTCCCACGTGATTCCAACGTGATTGACACGTGATTCCCAAATGATTCCCGTGTGATACCCATGTGATGCCCACGTGATTGACACGTGATTCCTACGTGATTCCCTCGTGATTGACACGTTATTCCCACGTGATTCCTACTTGATTACCACGTGATTCCCACTTTATTCCCACGTGACTCCCATGTGATTCCCACGTGATTGATGCATAATTCCCACGTGATTCCCAAGTGATTCCTACGTGATTCCCACGTGATTGACACGTGATTCCCAACTTATTCCCACGTGATTCCCACGGGATTGACTCATGATTCCCACGTGATTCCCACGTGATTGACACGTGATGTCAACGTGATTCCCACTTGATTCTCACTTGACTGACACGTGATTGACACGTGATTCCCACATGATTCCCACGTGATTCCCAAATGATTCCCACGTGTTGTCCACGTGATGCCCACGTGATTGACACGTGATTCCCACATGATTCCCACGTGATTGAAACGTGATTCCAGCGTGATTCCCACGTGATTGGCGCGTGATTCCCATGTGATTCCCACGTGACTCCCACGTGATTCCCACGTGATAGACATGTGATTCCCACGTGATTCCCACGTGACAACAACGTGATTCCCACGTAATTGACATGTGATTCCTACGTGATTCCCACGTGATTGACTCGTGATTCCCATATGATTCCCACGTGATTCCAACATGATTGACACGTGATTCCCACGAGATTCCCACGTGATTGACACGTGATTCCCACGTGATTGACACGTGATTCACACGTGATTGAAACGTGATTCCCACGTGATTCAAAAGTGATTCCGACTTGATTTCAACGTGATTTACAAGTGATTCCCAAATGATTCCCGTGTGATACCCATGTGATGCCCACCTGACTGACACGTGATTCCTATGTGATTCCCTCATGAATGACACGTTATTCCCACGTGATTCCTACGTGATTACCACGTGATTCCCACGTGATTCCCAAGTGATTCCCACGTGATTCCCACGTGATTCCCACGTGATTCCCACATGATTGACACATGATTCCCACGTGGCTCCAACGTGATTCCCACGTAATTGTCATGTGATTCCCACGTGATTCCCACGTGATTGACTCGTGATTCCCATATGATTCCCACGTGATTCCAACGTGATTTCCACATGATTCCCACTTGATTCTCACATGATTGACACGTGATTGACACGTGATTCCCACGTGAATCCCACGTGATTCCCATGTGATTCCCACGTGATTGACACGTGATTCCCACCTTATTCCCACTTGATTCCCAAGGGATTGAAATGTCATTCCCACATGATTGCCACTTAATTCAAACTTGATTGACACATGTTTCCCACGTGACTGACACGTGATTCCCACGTAATTCCCACGTGATTCCCACGAGATTCCCACGTGATTCCCACGTGATTCCCACGTGATTGGCATGAGATTCCGACGTAATTCCCACGTGATTCCTCCGTGATTGACACGTAATTCCCATGTGACTCCCACGTGATCGACACGTGATTCCCACGTGATTCCCACGTGATTCCCACGTGATTGGCACGAGATTCCGACGTAATTCCCACGTCATTCCCACGTGATTGACACGTAATTCCCACGTGTTTCACACGTGATTGACGAATCATTTCCACATGATTCCCACGTGATTGACACGTGATTCCCACGTGATTATCACGTGATTCTCACATAATTCCCACGTGATTGACACGTGATTCCCACGTGATTATCACGTGATTCCCATGTGATTCCCAAGAGATTGATACGTGATTCCCTCGTGCTTCCCACGTGATTCCCACGTTATTCCCAAGTGATTGACACATGATTCCAACGTGATTCCCAAGTGATTCCCTCGTGATTGACACGTGATTCCCCCGTGATTCAAGAGTGATTCCCACGTGATTCCAACGTGATTGACACGTGATTCCCAAATGATTCCCGTGTGATACCAATGTGATGCCCACGTGATTGACACGTGATTCCTACGTGATTCCCTCGTGATTGACACGTGATTCCCAAATGATTCCCACGTGATTGACACGTTATTCCCACGTGATTCCTACTTGATTACCACGTGATTCCCACATTATTCCCACGTGACTCCCATGTGATTCCCACGTGATTGACGCATGATTCCCACGTGATTCCCACGTGATTCCCACCTGATTCCCACGTGATTGACACGTGATTCCCACTTGATTCCCACGTGATTACCACGTGACACCCACATTATTCCCACGTGACTCCCATGTGATTCACACGTGATTGATGCATGATTCCCACGTGATTCCCACGTGATTGACACGTGATTCCCACGTGATTCGCTCGTGATTGACACGTGATTCCCACGTGATAGACGCATGATCACCAATTGATTCCCACGTGATTCCATCGTGATTGACACGTGATTCCCACATGATTCCCACGTCATTGACATGTGATTCCCACTTGATTCCCACGTGATTCCCACTTAATTCCCACGTGATTCCCACGTGACTCCCACATGATTCCCACGTGATTGACGCATGATTCCCTCGTGATTCCCACGTGATTGACACGTGATTCCCACGTGATTATCACGTGATTCCCATGTGATTCCCAAGTGATTGACACGTGATTCCCACGTGCTTCCCACGTGATTCCCACGTTATTCCCAAGTGATTGACACATGACTCCAACGTGATTCCCAAGTGATTCCCACGTGATTGACACGTGATTCCCACGTGATTGACACGTGATTCCCACGTGATTCCTACGTGATTGACACGTCATTCCCACGTGATTCCCATGTGATTCCCACGTGACTAACACGTGATTCCCAGGGGACTCCCAAATGATTGTCACGTGATTCCCACGTGATTCCCACGTGATTCACACGTGATTCACATGTAATTCCATCGTGATTGACACGTGATTCCCACATGATTCCCACGTTATTGACACGTGATTCGAACCTGATTCCCACGTGATTACCGCGTGATTCCCATATGATTCCCACGTGAGTCCCACGTGATTCCCACGTGATTGACGCGTGATTACCACTTGATTCCCACGTGATTCCATCATGATTCCCACCTGATTCCCATGGGATTGAAACGTGTTTCCCACGTGATTGACACGTGATTCCCACGTGATTCAAAAGTGATTCCCACGTGATTCCAATGTGATTGACACGTGATTCCCAAATGATTCCCTTGTGATACCCATGTGATGCCCACGTGATTGACACGTGATTCCCACATGATTCCCACGTGATTGACACGTTATTCCCACGTGATTCCTACGTGATTACCACGTGATTCCCACGTTATTCCCACGTGACTCCCATGTGATTCCCACGTGATTTACGCATGATTCCCACGTGAATCCCACGTGATTCCCACATGATTCCCACGTGATTGACACGTGATTCCCACCTTATTCCCACGTGATTCCCACGGGATTGACTCGTGATTCCCACGTGATTCCCACGTGATTGATATGTCATTCCCACGTGATTCCCACGTGATTGACAAGTGATTCCCACGTGATTCCCACATGATTCCCACGTGATTCCCAAATGATTCCCACGTGATGTCCACGTGATGCCCACGTGATTGACACGTGATACCCACATGATTCCCACGTGATTCAAACGTGATTCCAGCGTGATTCCCACGTGATTTGCGCGTGATTCCCATGTGATTCCCACGTGACTCCCACGTGATTCCCACGTGATAGACACGTGATTCCCACGTGATTCCCATGTGACAACAACGTGATTCCCACGTGATTGACACGTGATTCCCAACTTATTCCCACGTGATTCCCACGGGATTGACTCATGATTCCCACGTGATTCCCACGTGATTGACACATGATGTCAACGTGATTCCCACTTGATTCTCACATGACTGACACGTGATTGACACGTGATTCCCACATGATTCCCACGTGATTCCCAAATGATTCCCACCTGTTGTCCACGTGATGCCCACGTGATTGACACGTGATTCCCACATGATTCCCACGTGATTGAAACGTGATTCCAGCGTGATTCCCACGTGATTGGCGCGTGATTCCCATGTGATTCCCAAGTGATTGAAACCTTATTCCCACGTGATTCCCAAGGGATTGAAATGTCATTCCCACGTGATTGCCACGTGATTCAAACTTGATTGACATGTGATTCCCACGTGATTGACACGTGATTCCCACGTGATTCCCACGTGATTCCCACGTGATTCCCACGTGATTGGCACGAGATTCCGACGTAATTCCCACGTGATTCCCACGTGATTGACACATGATTCCCACGTGGCTCCAACGTGATTCCCACGTAATTGTCATGTGATTCCCACGTGATTCCCACGTGATTGACTCGTGATTCCCATATGATTCCCACGTGATTCCAACGTGATTTCCACATGATTCCCACTTGATTCTCACATGATTGACACATGATTGACACGTGATTCCCACGTGAATCCCACGTGATTCCCATGTGATTCCCACGTGATTGACACGTGATTCCCACCTTATTCCCACTTGATTCCCAAGGGATTGAAATGTCATTCCCACATGATTGCCACTTAATTCAAACTTGATTGACACATGTTTCCCACGTGACTGACACGTGATTCCCACGTAATTCCCACGTGATTCCCACGAGATTCCCACGTGATTCCCACGTGATTCCCACGTGATTGGCATGAGATTCCGACGTAATTCCCACGTGATTCCTCCGTGATTGACACGTAATTCCCATGTGACTCCCACGTGATCGACACGTGATTCCCACGTGATTCCCACGTGATTCCCACGTGATTCCCACATGATTGACACATGATTCCCACGTGGCTCCAACGTGATTCCCACGTAATTGTCATGTGATTCCCACGTGATTCCCACGTGATTGACTCGTGATTCCCATATGATTCCCACGTGATTCCAACGTGATTTCCACATGATTCCCACTTGATTCTCACATGATTGACACGTGATTGACACGTGATTCCCACGTGAATCCCACGTGATTCCCATGTGATTCCCACGTGATTGACACGTGATTCCCACCTTATTCCCACTTGATTCCCAAGGGATTGAAATGTCATTCCCACATGATTGCCACTTAATTCAAACTTGATTGACACATGTTTCCCACGTGACTGACACGTGATTCCCACGTAATTCCCACGTGATTCCCACGAGATTCCCACGTGATTCCCACGTGATTCCCACGTGATTGGCATGAGATTCCGACGTAATTCCCACGTGATTCCTCCGTGATTGACACGTAATTCCCATGTGACTCCCACGTGATCGACACGTGATTCCCACGTGATTCCCACGTGATTCCCACGTGATTGGCACGAGATTCCGACGTAATTCCCACGTCATTCCCACGTGATTGACACGTAATTCCCACGTGTTTCACACGTGATTGACGAATCATTTCCACATGATTCCCACGTGATTGACACGTGATTCCCACGTGATTATCACGTGATTCTCACATAATTCCCACGTGATTGACACGTGATTCCCACGTGATTATCACGTGATTCCCATGTGATTCCCAAGAGATTGATACGTGATTCCCACGTGCTTCCCACGTGATTCCCACGTTATTCCCAAGTGATTGACACATGATTCCAACGTGATTCCCAAGTGATTCCCTCGTGATTGACACGTGATTCCCCCGTGATTCAAGAGTGATTCCCACGTGATTCCAACGTGATTGACACGTGATTCCCAAATGATTCCCGTGTGATACCAATGTGATGCCCACGTGATTGACACGTGATTCCTACGTGATTCCCTCGTGATTGACACGTGATTCCCAAATGATTCCCACGTGATTGACACGTTATTCCCACGTGATTCCTACTTGATTACCACGTGATTCCCACATTATTCCCACGTGACTCCCATGTGATTCCCACGTGATTGACGCATGATTCCCACGTGATTCCCACGTGATTCCCACCTGATTCCCACGTGATTGACACGTGATTCCCACTTGATTCCCACGTGATTACCACGTGACACCCACATTATTCCCACGTGACTCCCATGTGATTCACACGTGATTGATGCATGATTCCCACGTGATTCCCACGTGATTGGCACGAGATTCCGACGTAATTCCCACGTGATTCCCACGTGATTGACACATGATTCCCACGTGGCTCCAACGTGATTCCCACGTAATTGTCATGTGATTCCCACGTGATTCCCACGTGATTGACTCGTGATTCCCATATGATTCCCACGTGATTCCAACGTGATTTCCACATGATTCCCACTTGATTCTCACATGATTGACACGTGATTGACACGTGATTCCCACGTGAATCCCACGTGATTCCCATGTGATTCCCACGTGATTGACACGTGATTCCCACCTTATTCCCACTTGATTCCCAAGGGATTGAAATGTCATTCCCACATGATTGCCACTTAATTCAAACTTGATTGACACATGTTTCCCACGTGACTGACACGTGATTCCCACGTAATTCCCACGTGATTCCCACGAGATTCCCACGTGATTCCCACGTGATTCCCACGTGATTCCCACGTGATTCTCACGTGATTCCCACGTGATTCCCACGTGATTCCCACGTGATTGAGACGTAATTCCCACGTGATTCCCACGTGATTGACGCATGATTCCCACGTGATTGACACGTGATTCCCACGTGATTCCAACGTGATTCTCACGTAATTCCCAAGTGTTGACACGTGATTCCCACGTGATTATCACGTGATTCCCATGTGATTCCCAAGTGATTGACATGTGATTCCCACGTGCTTCCCACGTGATTCCCACATTATTCCCAAGTGATTGACACATGATTCCAACGTGATTCCCAAGTGATTCCCACGTGATTGACACGTGATTCCCACGTGATTGACACGTCATTCCCACGTGATTCCCATGTGATTCCCACGTGATTAACACGTGATTCCTGGGTGATTCCCATATGATTGTCACGTGATTCCCACGTGATTCCCACGTGATTCACACGTGATTCACACCTAATTCCATCGTGATTGACACGTGATTCCCACATGATTCCCACATTATTGACACGTGATTCGAACCTGATTCCCACGTGATTACCACGTGATTCCCCCGTGATTGACACGTGATTCCCACGTGATTTACACGTGATTCCCCCGTGATTGACACGTGATTCCCACGTGATTCCCACGTGATTGCTATGGGATTGACACGTGATTCCCACGTGATTCCCAAATGATTGTCACGTGATTCCCACGTGATTAACACGTGATTCCCAGGTGATTCCCACATGATTCCCACATGATTCCCACGTGATTGACATGTGATTCCCACATGATTACCACGTGATTTACACGTGATTCCTACGTGATTGACACGTGATTCCCACGTGATTCCCACGGGATTCCTATGGGATTTGCACGTGATTCCCACGTTATTCCCACGTGATTCCCACGTGATTGACACGTGATTCCCACGTGATTCCCACGTGATTCCCATATGATTCCAACGTGAATGACACGTGATTCCCAAATGATTCCCACGTGATGCCAACGTGATTGACACGTCATTCCCACGTGATTCCAAGTTGATTGACACGAGATTCCCACGTGATTCCCACGTGATTGACACGTAATTCCCACGTGTTTCCCAAGTGATTGACACATGATTCCAAAGTGATTCCCAAGTGATTCCCACGTGATTGACACGTGATTCCCACGTGATTGACACGTCATTCCCACGTGATTCCCATGTGATTCCCACGTGATTAACACGTGATTCCTGGGTGATTCCCATATGATTGTCACGTGATTCCCACGTGATTCCCACGTGATTCACACGTGATTCACACGTAATTCCATCGTGATTGACACGTGATTCCCACATGATTCCCACATTATTGACACGTGATTCGAACCTGATTCCCACGTGATTACCACGTGATTCCCCCGTGATTGACACGTGATTCCCACATGATTTACACGTGATTCCCCCGTGATTGACACGTGATTCCCACGTGATTCCCACGTGATTCCTATGGGATTGACACGTGATTCCCACGTGATTCCCAAATGATTTTCACGTGATTCCCACGTGATTAACACGTGATTCCCAGGTGATTCCCAAATGATTGTCACGTGATTCCCACGTGATTCCCACATGATTCCCACATGATTCCCACGTGATTCCCACGTGATTGACACGTGATTCCCACGTGATAGACGCATGAACACCACTTGATTCCCACGTGATTCCATCGTGATTGACACGTGATTCCCACATGATTCCCACGTGATTGACATGTGATTCCCACTTGATTCCCACGTGATTCCCACTTGATTCCCACGTGATTCCCACTTGACTCCCACGTGATTCCCACGTGATTGACGCATGATTCCCTCGTGATTTCCACGTGATTGACACGTGATTCCCACGTGATTCCCAGGTGATTCTCACGTAATTCCCACGTGATTGACACGTGATTCCCACGTGATTATCACGTGATTCCCATGTGATTCCCAAGTGATTGACACGTGATTCCCACGTGATTCCCATGTGATTCCCACGTGATTGACACGTGATTCCCACGTGATTATCACGTGATTCCCACATGATTCCTACGTGATTGACACGTCATTCCCACGTGATTCCCATGTGATTCCCACGTGATTAACACGTGATTCCCAGGTGATTCCCAAATGATTGTCACGTGATTCCCACGTGATTCACACGTGATTCACACGTAATTCCATCGTGATTGACACGTGATTCCCACATGATTCCCACGTTATTGACACGTGATTCGAACCTGATTCCCACGTGATTACCACGTGATTCCCATATGATTCCCACGTGAGTCCCACGTGATTCCCACGTGATTGACGCATGATTACCACTTGATTCCCACGTGATTCCATAATGATTCCCACCTGATTCCCACGGGATTGAAACGTGTTTCCCACGTGATTGACACGTTATTCCCACGTGATTCAAAAGTGATTCCCACGTGATTCCAACGTGATTGACACGTGATTCCCAAATGATTCCCTTGTGATACCCATGTGATGACCAAGTGATTGACACGTGATTCCTACGTGAGTCCCTCGTGATTGACACGTGATTCCCACATGATTCCCACGTGATTGACACGTTATTCCCACGTGATTCCTACGTGATTACCACGTGATTCCCATGTTATTCCCAGTGACTCCCATGTGATTCCCACGTGATTTACGCATGATTCCCACGTGGTTCCCACGTGATTCCCACGTGATTCCCACGTGATTGACACGTGATTCCCACCTTATTCCCACGTGATTCCCACGGGATTGACTCGTGATTCTCACGTGATTCCCACGTGATTGAGATGTCATCCCACGTGATTCCCACATGATTGACACGTGATTCCCACATGATTCCCACGTGATTCCCAAATGATTCCCACGTGATGTCCACGTGATGCCCACGTTATTGACACGTGATTCCCACATGATTCCCACGTGATTGAAACGTGATTCCAGCGTGATTCCCACGTGATTGGCGCGTGATTCCCATGTGATTCCCACGTGACTCCCACGGTATTCCCACGTGATAGACACGTGATTCCCAAGTGATTCCCACGTGACAACAACGTGATTCCCACGTGATTGACACGTGATTCCCACATGATTCCCACGTGATTCTCACGTAATTCCCACGTGATTGACACGTGATTCCCACGTGATTATCATGTGATTCCCATGTGATTCCCAAGAGATTGACACGTGATTCCCACGTGCTTCCCACGTGATTCCCACGTTATTCCCAAGTGATTGACACATGATTCCAACGTGATTCCCAAGTGATTCCCTCGTGATTGACACGTGATTCCCACGTGATTCAAAAGTGATTCCCACGTGATTCCAACGTGATTGACACGTGATTCCCAAATGATTCCCGTGTGATACCCATGTGATGCCCACGTGATTGACACGTGATTCCTACGTGATTCCCTCGTGATTGACACGTGATTCCCACGTGATTCAAAAGTGATTCCCACGTGATTTCAACGTGATTGACACGTGATTCCCAAATGATTCCCGTGTGATACCCATGTGATGCCCATGTGATTGACACGTGATTCCTACGTGATTCCCTCGTGATTGACACGTGATTCCCACATGATTCCCAAGTAATTGACACGTTATTCCCACGTGATTCCTACTTGATTACCACGTAATTCCCACATTATTCCCACGTGACTCCCATGTGATTCCCACGTGATTGACACGTGATTCCCACCTTATTCCCACGTGATTCCCATGGGATTGACTCATGATTCCCACGTGATTCCCACGTTATTGACACGTGATGTCCACGTGATTCCCACTTGATTCTCACATGACTGACACGTGATTGACACGTGATTCCCAAGTGAATCCCACGTGATTCCCTTGTGATTCCCACGTGATTGACACGTGATTCCTACCTTATTCCCACGTGATTCCCAAGGGATTAAATGTCATTCCCACGTGATTGCCACGTGATTCAAACTTGATTGACATGTGATTCCCACGTGATTGACACGTGATTCCCACGTAATTCCCTCGTGATACCCACGAGATTCCCACGTGATTCCCACGTGATTCCCACGTGATTGGCACGAGATTCCCACGTGATTGGCACGAGATTCCGACGTAATTCCCACGTGATTCCCACGTGATTGACACGTAATTCCCACGTGATTCCCACGTGATTGACACGTGATTCCCACGTGATTCCCACATGATTCCCACGTGATTCCCACGTGATTCTCACGTGATTCCCACGTGATTCCCACGTGATTCCCACGTGATTGAGACGTAATTCCCACGTGATTCCCACGTGATTGACGCATGATTCCCACGTGATTGACACGTGATTCCCACGTGATTCCAACGTGATTCTCACGTAATTCCCAAGTGTTGACACGTGATTCCCACGTGATTATCACGTGATTCCCATGTGATTCCCAAGTGATTGACATGTGATTCCCACGTGCTTCCCACGTGATTCCCACGTTATTCCCAAGTGATTGACACATGATTCCAACGTGATTCCCAAGTGATTCCCACGTGATTGACACGTGATTCCCACGTGATTGACACGTCATTCCCACGTGATTCCCATGTGATTCCCACGTGATTAACACGTGATTCCTGGGTGATTCCCATATGATTGTCACGTGATTCCCACGTGATTCCCACGTGATTCACACGTGATTCACATGTAATTCCATCGTGATTGACACGTGATTCCCACATGATTCCCACATTATTGACACGTGATTCGAACCTGATTCCCCCGTGATTGACACGTGATTCCCACGTGATTTACACCTGATTCCCCCGTGATTGACACGTGATTCCCACGTGATTGACACGTGATTCCCACGTGATTCCCACGTGATTCCCACGTGATTGGCACGAGATTCCGACGTAATTCCCACGTCATTCCCACGTGATTGACACGTAATTCCCACGTGTTTCCCACGTGATTGACACGTGATTCCCACGTGATTCCCACGTGATTCTCACGTAATTCCCACGTGATTGACACGTGATTCCCACGTGATTATCACGTGATTCCCATGTGATTCCCAAGAGATTGACACGTGATTCCCACGTGCTTCCCACGTGATTCCCACGTTATTCCCAAGTGATTGACACATGATTCCAACGTGATTCCCAAGTGATTCCCTCGTGATTGACACGTGATTCCCACGTGATTCAAAAGTGATTCCCACGTGATTCCAACGTGATTGACACGTGATTCCCAAATGATTCCCGTGTGATACCCATGTGATGCCCACGTGATTGACACGTGATTCCTACGTGATTCCCTCGTGATTGACACGTGATTCCCACATGATTCCCACGTAATTGACACGTTATTCCCAAGTGATTCCTACTTGATTACCACGTAATTCCCACATTATTCCCACGTGACTCCCATGTGATTCCCACGTGATTGATGCATGATTCCCACGTGATTCCCAAGTGATTCCTACGTGATTCCCACGTGATTGACACGTGATTCCCACCTTATTCCCACGTGATTCCCACGGGATTGACTCATGATTCCCACATGATTCCCACGTTATTGACACGTGATGTCCACGTGATTCCCACTTGATTCTCACATGACTGACACGTGATTGACACGTGATTCCCACGTGAATCCCACGTGATTCCCTTGTGATTCCCACGTGATTGACACGTGATTCCTACCTTATTCCCACGTGATTCCCAAGGGATTAAATGTCATTCCCACGTGATTGCCACGTGATTCAAACTTGATTGACATGTGATTCCCACGTGATTGACACGTGATTCCCACGTAATTCCCTCGTGATACCCACGAGATTCCCACGTGATTGCCACGTGATTCCCACGTGATTGGCACGAGATTCCCACGTGATTGGCACGAGATTCCGACGTAATTCCCACGTGATTCCCACGTGATTGACACGTAATTCCCACGTGATTCCCACGTGATTGACACGTGATTCCCACGTGATTCCCACGTGATTCCCACGTGATTCCCACGTGATTCTCACGTGATCCCACGTGATTCCCACGTGATTCCCACGTGATTGAGACGTAATTCCCACGTGATTCCCACGTGATTGACGCATGATTCCCACGTGATTGACACGTGATTCCCACGTGATTCCAACGTGATTCTCACGTAATTCCCAAGTGTTGACACGTGATTCCCACGTGATTATCACGTGATTCCCAGTGATTCCCAAGTGATTGACACGTGATTCCTACGTGATTCCCTCGTGATTGACACGTGATTCCCACGTGATTCAAAAGTGATTCCCACGTGATTTCAACGTGATTGACACGTGATTCCCAAATGATTCCCGTGTGATACCCATGTGATGCCCATGTGATTGACACGTGATTCCTACGTGATTCCCTCGTGATTGACACGTGATTCCCACATGATTCCCAAGTAATTGACACGTTATTCCCACGTGATTCCTACTTGATTACCACGTAATTCCCACATTATTCCCACGTGACTCCCATGTGATTCCCACGTGATTGACACGTGATGTCCACGTGATTCCCACTTGATTCTCACATGACTGACACGTGATTGACACGTGATTCCCACGTGAATCCCACGTGATTCCCTTGTGATTCCCACGTGATTGACACGTGATTCCTACCTTATTCCCACGTGATTCCCAAGGGATTAAATGTCATTCCCACGTGATTGCCACGTGATTCAAACTTGATTGACATGTGATTCCCACGTGATTGACACGTGATTCCCACGTAATTCCCTCGTGATACCCACGAGATTCCCACGTGATTCCCACGTGATTGGCACGAGATTCCCACGTGATTGGCACGAGATTCCGACGTAATTCCCACGTGATTCCCACGTGATTGACACGTAATTCCCACGTGATTCCCACGTGATTGACACGTGATTCCCACGTGATTCCCACATGATTCCCACGTGATTCCCACGTGATTCTCACGTGATTCCCACGTGATTCCCACGTGATTCCCACGTGATTGAGACGTAATTCCCACGTGATTCCCACGTGATTGACGCATGATTCCCACGTGATTGACACGTGATTCCCACGTGATTCCAACGTGATTCTCACGTAATTCCCAAGTGTTGACACGTGATTCCCACGTGATTATCACGTGATTCCCATGTGATTCCCAAGTGATTGACATGTGATTCCCACGTGCTTCCCACGTGATTCCCACATTATTCCCAAGTGATTGACACATGATTCCAACGTGATTCCCAAGTGATTCCCACGTGATTGACACGTGATTCCCACGTGATTGACACGTCATTCCCACGTGATTCCCATGTGATTCCCACGTGATTAACACGTGATTCCTGGGTGATTCCCATATGATTGTCACGTGATTCCCACGTGATTCCCACGTGATTCACACGTGATTCACACGTAATTCCATCGTGATTGACACGTGATTCCCACATGATTCCCACATTATTGACACGTGATTCGAACCTGATTCCCACGTGATTACCACGTGATTCCCCCGTGATTGACACGTGATTCCCACGTGATTTACACGTGATTCCCCCGTGATTGACACGTGATTCCCACGTGATTCCCACGTGATTGCTATGGGATTGACACGTGATTCCCACGTGATTCCCAAATGATTGTCACGTGATTCCCACGTGATTAACACGTGATTCCCAGGTGATTCCCAAATGATTGTCACGTGATTCCCACGTGATTCCCACATTATTGACACGTGATTCGAACCTGATTCCCCCGTGATTGACACGTGATTCCCACGTGATTTACACGTGATTCCCCCGTGATTGACACGTGATTCCCACGTGATTGACACGTGATTCCCACGTGATTCCCACGTGATTCCCACGTGATTGGCACGAGATTCCGACGTAATTCCCACGTCATTCCCACGTGATTGACACGTAATTCCCACGTGTTTCCCACGTGATTGACACGTGATTCCCACGTGATTCCCACGTGATTCTCACGTAATTCCCACGTGATTGACACGTGATTCCCACGTGATTATCACGTGATTCCCATGTGATTCCCAAGAGATTGACACGTGATTCCCACGTGCTTCCCACGTGATTCCCACGTTATTCCCAAGTGATTGACACATGATTCCAACGTGATTCCCAAGTGATTCCCTCGTGATTGACACGTGATTCCCACGTGATTCAAAAGTGATTCCCACGTGATTCCAACGTGATTGACACGTGATTCCCAAATGATTCCCGTGTGATACCCATGTGATGCCCACGTGATTGACACGTGATTCCTACGTGATTCCCTCGTGATTGACACGTGATTCCCACATGATTCCCACGTAATTGACACGTTATTCCCAAGTGATTCCTACTTGATTACCACGTAATTCCCACATTATTCCCACGTGACTCCCATGTGATTCCCACGTGATTGATGCATGATTCCCACGTGATTCCCAAGTGATTCCTACGTGATTCCCACGTGATTGACACGTGATTCCCACCTTATTCCCACGTGATTCCCACGGGATTGACTCATGATTCCCACATGATTCCCACGTTATTGACACGTGATGTCCACGTGATTCCCACTTGATTCTCACATGACTGACACGTGATTGACACGTGATTCCCACGTGAATCCCACGTGATTCCCTTGTGATTCCCACGTGATTGACACGTGATTCCTACCTTATTCCCACGTGATTCCCAAGGGATTAAATGTCATTCCCACGTGATTGCCACGTGATTCAAACTTGATTGACATGTGATTCCCACGTGATTGACACGTGATTCCCACGTAATTCCCTCGTGATACCCACGAGATTCCCACGTGATTCCCACGTGATTCCCACGTGATTGGCACGAGATTCCCACGTGATTGGCACGAGATTCCGACGTAATTCCCACGTGATTCCCACGTGATTGACACGTAATTCCCACGTGATTCCCACGTGATTGACACGTGATTCCCACGTGATTCCCACGTGATTCCCACGTGATTCCCACGTGATTCTCACGTGATCCCACGTGATTCCCACGTGATTCCCACGTGATTGAGACGTAATTCCCACGTGATTCCCACGTGATTGACGCATGATTCCCACGTGATTGACACGTGATTCCCACGTGATTCCAACGTGATTCTCACGTAATTCCCAAGTGTTGACACGTGATTCCCACGTGATTATCACGTGATTCCCATGTGATTCCCAAGTGATTGACACGTGATTCCTACGTGATTCCCTCGTGATTGACACGTGATTCCCACGTGATTCAAAAGTGATTCCCACGTGATTTCAACGTGATTGACACGTGATTCCCAAATGATTCCCGTGTGATACCAATGTGATGCCCATGTGATTGACACGTGATTCCTACGTGATTCCCTCGTGATTGACACGTGATTCCCACATGATTCCCAAGTAATTGACACGTTATTCCCACGTGATTCCTACTTGATTACCACGTAATTCCCACATTATTCCCACGTGACTCCCATGTGATTCCCACGTGATTGACACGTGATGTCCACGTGATTCCCACTTGATTCTCACATGACTGACACGTGATTGACACGTGATTCCCACGTGAATCCCACGTGATTCCCTTGTGATTCCCACGTGATTGACACGTGATTCCTACCTTATTCCCACGTGATTCCCAAGGGATTAAATGTCATTCCCACGTGATTGCCACGTGATTCAAACTTGATTGACATGTGATTCCCACGTGATTGACACGTGATTCCCACGTAATTCCCTCGTGATACCCACGAGATTCCCACGTGATTCCCACGTGATTGGCACGAGATTCCCACGTGATTGGCACGAGATTCCGACGTAATTCCCACGTGATTCCCACGTGATTGACACGTAATTCCCACGTGATTCCCACGTGATTGACACGTGATTCCCACGTGATTCCCACATGATTCCCACGTGATTCCCACGTGATTCTCACGTGATTCCCACGTGATTCCCACGTGATTCCCACGTGATTGAGACGTAATTCCCACGTGATTCCCACGTGATTGACGCATGATTCCCACGTGATTGACACGTGATTCCCACGTGATTCCAACGTGATTCTCACGTAATTCCCAAGTGTTGACACGTGATTCCCACGTGATTATCACGTGATTCCCATGTGATTCCCAAGTGATTGACATGTGATTCCCACGTGCTTCCCACGTGATTCCCACATTATTCCCAAGTGATTGACACATGATTCCAACGTGATTCCCAAGTGATTCCCACGTGATTGACACGTGATTCCCACGTGATTGACACGTCATTCCCACGTGATTCCCATGTGATTCCCACGTGATTAACACGTGATTCCTGGGTGATTCCCATATGATTGTCACGTGATTCCCACGTGATTCCCACGTGATTCACACGTGATTCACACGTAATTCCATCGTGATTGACACGTGATTCCCACATGATTCCCACATTATTGACACGTGATTCGAACCTGATTCCCACGTGATTACCACGTGATTCCCCCGTGATTGACACGTGATTCCCACGTGATTTACACGTGATTCCCCCGTGATTGACACGTGATTCCCACGTGATTCCCACGTGATTGCTATGGGATTGACACGTGATTCCCACGTGATTCCCAAATGATTGTCACGTGATTCCCACGTGATTAACACGTGATTCCCAGGTGATTCCCAAATGATTGTCACGTGATTCCCACGTGATTCCCACATGATTCCCACATGATTCCCACGTGATTGACATGTGATTCCCACATGATTACCACGTGATTTACACGTGATTCCTACGTGATTGACACGTGATTCCCACGTGATTCCCACGGGATTCCTATGGGATTTGCACGTGATTCCCACGTTATTCCCACGTGATTCCCACGTGATTGACACGTGATTCCCACGTGATTCCCACGTGATTCCCATATGATTCCAACGTGAATGACACGTGATTCCCAAATGATTCCCACGTGATGCCAACGTGATTGACACGTCATTCCCACGTGATTCCAAGTTGATTGACACGAGATTCCCACGTGATTCCCACGTGATTGACACGTAATTCCCACGTGTTTCCCAAGTGATTGACACATGATTCCAACGTGATTCCCAAGTGATTCCCACGTGATTGACACGTGATTCCCACGTGATTGACACGTCATTCCCACGTGATTCCCATGTGATTCCCACGTGATTAACACGTGATTCCTGGGTGATTCCCATATGATTGTCACGTGATTCCCACGTGATTCCCACGTGATTCACACGTGATTCACACGTAATTCCATCGTGATTGACACGTGATTCCCACATGATTCCCACATTATTGACACGTGATTCGAACCTGATTCCCACGTGATTACCACGTGATTCCCCCGTGATTGACACGTGATTCCCACATGATTTACACGTGATTCCCCCGTGATTGACACGTGATTCCCACGTGATTCCCACGTGATTCCTATGGGATTGACACGTGATTCCCACGTGATTCCCAAATGATTTTCACGTGATTCCCACGTGATTCCCACATGATTCCCACATGATTCCCACGTGATTCCCACGTGATTGACACGTGATTCCCACGTGATAGACGCATGAACAACACTTGATTCCCACGTGATTCCATCGTGATTGACACGTGATTCCCACATGATTCCCACGTGATTGACATGTGATTCCCACTTGATTCCCACGTGATTCCCACTTGATTCCCACGTGATTCCCACTTGACTCCCACGTGATTCCCACGTGATTGACGCATGATTCCCTCGTGATTTCCACGTGATTGACACGTGATTCCCACGTGATTCCCAGGTGATTCTCACGTAATTCCCACGTGATTGACACGTGATTCCCACGTGATTATCACGTGATTCCCATGTGATTCCCAAGTGATTGACACGTGATTCCCACGTGATTCCCATGTGATTCCCACGTGATTGACACGTGATTCCCACGTGATTATCACGTGATTCCCACATGATTCCTACGTGATTGACACGTCATTCCCACGTGATTCCCATGTGATTCCCACGTGATTAACACGTGATTCCCAGGTGATTCCCAAATGATTGTCACGTGATTCCCACGTGATTCACACGTGATTCACACGTAATTCCATCGTGATTGACACGTGATTCCCACATGATTCCCACGTTATTGACACGTGATTCGAACCTGATTCCCACGTGATTACCACGTGATTCCCATATGATTCCCACGTGAGTCCCACGTGATTCCCACGTGATTGACGCATGATTACCACTTGATTCCCACGTGATTCCATAATGATTCCCACCTGATTCCCACGGGATTGAAACGTGTTTCCCACGTGATTGACACGTTATTCCCACGTGATTCAAAAGTGATTCCCACGTGATTCCAACGTGATTGACACGTGATTCCCAAATGATTCCCTTGTGATACCCATGTGATGACCAAGTGATTGACACGTGATTCCTACGTGAGTCCCTCGTGATTGACACGTGATTCCCACATGATTCCCACGTGATTGACACGTTATTCCCACGTGATTCCTACGTGATTACCACGTGATTCCCATGTTATTCCCAGTGACTCCCATGTGATTCCCACGTGATTGACGCATGATTCCCACGTGGTTCCCACGTGATTCCCACGTGATTCCCACGTGATTGACACGTGATTCCCACCTTATTCCCACGTGATTCCCACGGGATTGACTCGTGATTCCCACGTGATTCCCACGTGATTGAGATGTCATCCCACGTGATTCCCACGTGATTGACACGTGATTCCCACGTGATTCCCACATGATTCCCACGTGATTCCCAAATGATTCCCACGTGATATCCACGTGATGCCCACGTTATTGACACGTGATTCCCACATGATTCCCACGTGATTGAAACGTGATTCCAGCGTGATTCCCACGTGATTGGCGCGTGATTCCCATGTGATTCCCACGTGACGCCCACGGTATTCCCAACTGATAGACACGTGATTCCCAAGTGATTCCCACGTGACAACAACGTGATTCCCACGTGATTGACACGTGATTCCCACATGATTCCCACGTGATTCTCACGTAATTCCCACGTGATTGACACGTGATTCCCACGTGATTATCATGTGATTCCCATGTGATTCCCAAGAGATTGACACGTGATTCCCACGTGCTTCCCACGTGATTCCCACGTTATTCCCAAGTGATTGACACATGATTCCAACGTGATTCCCAAGTGATTCCCTCGTGATTGACACGTGATTCCCACGTGATTCAAAAGTGATTCCCACGTGATTCCAACGTGATTGACACGTGATTCCCAAATGATTCCCGTGTGATACCCATGTGATGCCCACGTGATTGACACGTGATTCCTACGTGATTCCCTCGTGATTGACACGTGATTCCCACGTGATTCAAAAGTGATTCCCACGTGATTTCAACGTGATTGACACGTGATTCCCAAATGATTCCCGTGTGATACCCATGTGATGCCCATGTGATTGACACGTGATTCCTACGTGATTCCCTCGTGATTGACACGTGATTCCCACATGATTCCCAAGTAATTGACACGTTATTCCCACGTGATTCCTACTTGATTACCACGTAATTCCCACATTATTCCCACGTGACTCCCATGTGATTCCCACGTGATTGACACGTGATTCCCACCTTATTCCCACGTGATTCCCACGGGATTGACTCATGATTCCCACGTGATTCCCACGTTATTGACACGTGATGTCCACGTGATTCCCACTTGATTCTCACATGACTGACACGTGATTGACACGTGATTCCCACGTGAATCCCACGTGATTCCCTTGTGATTCCCACGTGATTGACACGTGATTCCTACCTTATTCCCACGTGATTCCCAAGGGATTAAATGTCATTCCCACGTGATTGCCACGTGATTCAAACTTGATTGACATGTGATTCCCACGTGATTGACACGTGATTCCCACGTAATTCCCTCGTGATACCCACGAGATTCCCACGTGATTCCCACGTGATTCCCACGTGATTGGCACGAGATTCCCACGTGATTGGCACGAGATTCCGACGTAATTCCCACGTGATTCCCACGTGATTGACACGTAATTCCCACGTGATTCCCACGTGATTGACACGTGATTCCCACGTGATTCCCACATGATTCCCACGTGATTCCCACGTGATTCTCACGTGATTCCCACGTGATTCCCACGTGATTCCCACGTGATTGAGACGTAATTCCCACGTGATTCCCACGTGATTGACGCATGATTCCCACGTGATTGACACGTGATTCCCACGTGATTCCAACGTGATTCTCACGTAATTCCCAAGTGTTGACACGTGATTCCCACGTGATTATCACGTGATTCCCATGTGATTCCCAAGTGATTGACATGTGATTCCCACGTGATTGACACGTCATTCCCACGTGATTCCCATGTGATTCCCACGTGATTAACACGTGATTCCTGGGTGATTCCCATATGATTGTCACGTGATTCCCACGTGATTCCCACGTGATTCACACGTGATTCACACGTAATTCCATCGTGATTGACACGTGATTCCCACATGATTCCCACATTATTGACACGTGATTCGAACCTGATTCCCACGTGATTACCACGTGATTCCCCCGTGATTGACACGTGATTCCCACGTGATTTACACGTGATTCCCCCGTGATTGACACGTGATTCCCACGTGATTCCCACGTGATTCCTATGGGATTGACACGTGATTCCCACGTGATTCCCAAATGATTGTCACGTGATTCCCACGTGATTAACACGTGATTCCCAGGTGATTCCCAAATGATTGTCACGTGATTCCCACGTGATTCCCACATGATTCCCACATGATTCCCACGTGATTGACATGTGATTCCCACATGATTACCACGTGATTTACACGTGATTCCTACGTGATTGACACGTGATTCCCACGTGATTCCCACGGGATTCCTATGGGATTTGCACGTGATTCCCACGTTATTCCCACGTGATTCCCACGTGATTGACACGTGATTCCCACGTGATACCCACGTGATTCCCATATGATTCCAACGTGAATGACACGTGATTCCCAAATGATTCCCACGTGATGCCAACGTGATTGACACGTCATTCCCACGTGATCCCAACTTGATTGACACGAGATTCCCATGTGATTTCCACGTGATTAAATGTGATTCCCACGATATTCCCACGTGATTGATACGTGATTCCCAAGTGATTCCCACGTGATTAACACGTGATACCCACGTGATTCCCACTTGATTCCCACGTGATTCCCACGTGACTCCCACATGATTCCCCCGTGATTGACGCATGATTCCCACGTGATTCCCACGTGATTGACACGTGATTCCCATGTGATTATCACGTGACTCCCACGTTATTCCCAAGTGACTTACACATGATTCCAACGTGATTCCCAAGTGATTCCCACGTGATTGACACGTGATTCCCACTTGATTCCCACGTGATTGACTCGTGATTCTCATATGATTCCCACGTGATTCTCACATGATTGACACGTGATTTACACGTGATTCCCACGAGAATCCCACGTGATTCCCATGTGATTCCCACGTGAGTGACATGTGATTCCCACCTTATTCCCACGTGATTCCCACGGGATTGACATGTCATTCCCACGTTATTGCCACGTGATTCCCACGTGATTGACATGTGATTCCCACGTGATTCCCCCGTGATTCCCACGTGATTCCCAAATGATTCCCACGTGATGCCCACATGATGCTCACGTGATTGACACGTGATTCCCACATGATTCCCACGTGATTGACACGTGATTCCAACGTGATTCCCACATGATTACCACGTGATTTCCATGTGATTCCCACGTGACTCCCACGTGATTCTCACGTGATTGACGCATGATCACCACTTGATTTCCACGTGATTCCATCATGATTGACACGTGACTCCCACATGACTCCCACGTGATTGACACGTGATACCCACGTGATTCCCACTTGATTCCCACGTGATTCCCACGTGACTCCCACGTGTTTCCCACGTGATTGACGCATGATTCCCACGTGATTGACACGTGATTCCCACGTGATTCCCACGTGATTGGCACGAGATTCCGACGTAATTCCCACGTGATTCCCACGTGACTCCCACGTGTTTCCCACGTGATTGACGCATGATTTCCACGTGATTCCCACTTGATTCTCACATGATTGACACGTGATTGACACGTGATTCGCACGTGAATCCCACGTGATTCCCATGTGATTCCCAAGTGATTGAAACCTTATTCCCACGTGATTCCCAAGGGATTGAAATGTCATTCCCACGTGATTGCCACGTGATTCAAACTTGATTGACATGTGATTCCCACGTGATTGACACGTGATTCCCACGTGATTCCCACGTGATTCCCACGTGATTCCCACGTGATTGGCACGAGATTCCGACGTAATTCCCCCGTGATTCCCACGTGATTGACACGTAATTCCAACGTGTTTCCCACGTGATTGACGCATGATTCCCACGTGATTCCCACGTGATTGACACGTGATTCCCACGTGATTCCCACGTGATTCTCACGTAATTCCCACGTGATTGACACGTGATTCCCACGTGATTATCACGTGATTCCCATGTGATTCCCAAGAGATTGACACGTGATTCCCACGTGCTTCCCATGTGATTCCCACGTTATTCCCAAGTGATTGACACATGATTCCAACGTGATTCCCAAGTGATTCCCTCGTGATTGACACGTGATTCCCACGTGATTTAAAAGTGATTCCAACATGATTGACACGTGATTCCCAAATGATTCCGGTGTGATACCCATGTGATGCCCACGATATTGACACGTGATTCCTACGTGATTCCCTCGTGATTGACACGTGATTCCCACATGATTCCCACGTGATTGACACGTTATTCCGACGTGATTCCTACTTGATTACCACGTGATTCCCACGTGATTCCCACGTGATTCCCAAATGATTCCCATGTGATGCCCACGTGATGCCCACGTGATTGACACGTGATTCCCCATGATTCCCACGTGATTGATACGTGATTCCCATGTGATTCACACGTAATTCCATCGTGATTGACACTCGATTCCCACATGATTCCCACGATATTGACACGTGATTCCAGCGTGAATCCCACGTGATTAGCACGTGATTCCCATGTGATTCCCACGTGACTCCCACGTGATTCCCACGTGATTGACGCATGATTACATCTTGATTCCCACGTGATTCCATCATGATTGACACGTGATTGCCACATGACTCCCACGTGATTGTCACGTGATACCCACGTGATTCCCACTTGATTCCCACGTGATACCCACATGATTCCCACGTGACTCCCACGTGATTACCACGTGATTGGCGCATGATTCCCACGTGATTCCCACGTGATTGACACGTGATTCTTACGTGATTGACACTTGATTCCCACGTGATTCCTCTGGGATTGACACGTGATTCCCATGTGATTCCCACGTGATTCCCACGTGATTCACAGGTAATTCCATCGTGATTGACACTCGATTCCCACATGATTCCCACGATATTGACACGTGATTCCAGCGTGATTCCCACGTGATTAGCACGTGATTCCCATGTGATTCCCACGTGACTCCCACGTGATTCCCACGTGATTGACGCATGATTACATCTTGATTCCCACGTGATTCCATCATGATTGACACGTGATTCCCACGTGATTCCCACAGGATTGACACGTGATTCCCACGTGATTGACACGTGATTCCCACGTGATTACCACGTGATTGACACGTGATTCCCACCTTATTCCCACGTGATTCCCAAGGGATTGAAATGTCATTCCCACGTGATTGCCACGTGATTCCCATGTGATTGACATGTGATTCCCACGTGATTGACACGTAATTCCCACGTGTTTCCCACGTGATTGACACATGATTCCCACGTGACTCCAACGTGATTCCCACGTAATTGTCATGTGATTCCCACGTGATTCCCACGTGATTGACACGTAATTCCCACGTGTTTCCCAAGTGATTGACACATGATTCCAACGTGATTCCCAAGTGATTCCCACGTGATTGACACGTGATTCCCACGTGATTGACACGTCATTCCCACGTGATTCCCATGTGATTCCCACGTGATTAACACGTGATTCCTGGGTGATTCCCATATGATTGTCACGTGATTCCCACGTGATTCCCACGTGATTCACACGTGATTCACACGTAATTCCATCGTGATTGACACGTGATTCCCACATGATTCCCACATTATTGACACGTGATTCGAACCTGATTCCCACGTGATTACCACGTGATTCCCCCGTGATTGACACGTGATTCCCACATGATTTACACGTGATTCCCCCGTGATTGACACGTGATTCCCACGTGATTCCCACGTGATTCCTATGGGATTGACACGTGATTCCCACGTGATTCCCAAATGATTTTCACGTGATTCCCACGTGATTAACACGTGATTCCCAGGTGATTCCCAAATGATTGTCACGTGATTCCCACGTGATTCCCACATGATTCCCACATGATTCCCACGTGATTCCCACGTGATTGACACGTGATTCCCACGTGATAGACGCATGAACACCACTTGATTCCCACGTGATTCCATCGTGATTGACACGTGATTCCCACATGATTCCCACGTGATTGACATGTGATTCCCACTTGATTCCCACGTGATTCCCACTTGATTCCCACGTGATTCCCACTTGACTCCCACGTGATTCCCACGTGATTGACGCATGATTCCCTCGTGATTTCCACGTGATTGACACGTGATTCCCACGTGATTCCCAGGTGATTCTCACGTAATTCCCACGTGATTGACACGTGATTCCCACGTGATTATCACGTGATTCCCATGTGATTCCCAAGTGATTGACACGTGATTCCCACGTGATTCCCATGTGATTCCCACGTGATTGACACGTGATTCCCACGTGATTATCACGTGAATCCCACATGATTCCTACGTGATTGACACGTCATTCCCACGTGATTCCCATGTGATTCCCACGTGATTAACACGTGATTCCCAGGTGATTCCCAAATGATTGTCACGTGATTCCCACGTGATTCACACGTGATTCACACGTAATTCCATCGTGATTGACACGTGATTCCCACATGATTCCCACGTTATTGACACGTGATTCGAACCTGATTCCCACGTGATTACCACGTGATTCCCATATGATTCCCACGTGAGTCCCACGTGATTCCCACGTGATTGACGCATGATTACCACTTGATTCCCACGTGATTCCATAATGATTCCCACCTGATTCCCACGGGATTGAAACGTGTTTCCCACGTGATTGACACGTGATTCCCACGTGATTCAAAAGTGATTCCCACGTGATTCCAACGTGATTGACACGTGATTCCCAAATGATTCCCTTGTGATACCCATGTGATGCCCAAGTGATTGACACGTGATTCCTACGTGAGTCCCTCGTGATTGACACGTGATTCCCACATGATTCCCACGTGATTGACACGTTATTCCCACGTGATTCCTACGTGATTACCACGTGATTCCCATGTTATTCCCAGTGACTCCCATGTGATTCCCACGTGATTTACGCATGATTCCCACGTGGTTCCCACGTGATTCCCACGTGATTCCCACGTGATTGACACGTGATTCCCACCTTATTCCCACGTGATTCCCACGGGATTGACTCGTGATTCCCACGTGATTCCCACGTGATTGAGATGTCATCCCACGTGATTCCCACGTGATTGACACGTGATTCCCACGTGATTCCCACATGATTCCCACGTGATTCCCAAATGATTCCCACGTGATGTCCACGTGATGCCCACATTATTGACACGTGATTCCCACATGATTCCCACGTGATTGAAACGTGATTCCAGCGTGATTCCCACGTGATTGGCGCGTGATTCCCATGTGATTCCCACGTGACGCCCACGGTATTCCCACGTGATAGACACGTGATTCCCAAGTGATTCCCACGTGACAACAACGTGATTCCCACGTGATTGACACGTGATTCCCACATGATTCCCACGTGATTCTCACGTAATTCCCACGTGATTGACACGTGATTCCCACGTGATTATCATGTGATTCCCATGTGATTCCCAAGAGATTGACACGTGATTCCCACGTGCTTCCCACGTGATTCCCACGTTATTCCCAAGTGATTGACACATGATTCCAACGTGATTCCCAAGTGATTCCCTCGTGATTGACACGTGATTCCCACGTGATTCAAAAGTGATTCCCACGTGATTCCAACGTGATTGACACGTGATTCCCAAATGATTCCCGTGTGATACCCATGTGATGCCCACGTGATTGACACGTGATTCCTACGTGATTCCCTCGTGATTGACACGTGATTCCCACGTGATTCAAAAGTGATTCCCACGTGATTTCAACGTGATTGACACGTGATTCCCAAATGATTCCCGTGTGATACCCATGTGATGCCCATGTGATTGACACGTGATTCCTACGTGATTCCCTCGTGATTGACACGTGATTCCCACATGATTCCCAAGTAATTGACACGTTATTCCCACGTGATTCCTACTTGATTACCACGTAATTCCCACATTATTCCCACGTGACTCCCATGTGATTCCCACGTGATTGACACGTGATTCCCACCTTATTCCCACGTGATTCCCACGGGATTGACTCATGATTCCCACGTGATTCCCACGTTATTGACACGTGATGTCCACGTGATTCCCACTTGATTCTCACATGACTGACACGTGATTGACACGTGATTCCCACGTGAATCCCACGTGATTCCCTTGTGATTCCCACGTGATTGACACGTGATTCCTACCTTATTCCCACGTGATTCCCAAGGGATTAAATGTCATTCCCACGTGATTGCCACGTGATTCAAACTTGATTGACATGTGATTCCCACGTGATTGACACGTGATTCCCACGTAATTCCCTCGTGATACCCACGAGATTCCCACGTGATTCCCACGTGATTCCCACGTGATTGGCACGAGATTCCCACGTGATTGGCACGAGATTCCGACGTAATTCCCACGTGATTCCCACGTGATTGACACGTAATTCCCACGTGATTCCCACGTGATTGACACGTGATTCCCACGTGATTCCCACATGATTCCCACGTGATTCCCACGTGATTCTCACGTGATTCCCACGTGATTCCCACGTGATTCCCACGTGATTGAGACGTAATTCCCACGTGATTCCCACGTGATTGAAGCATGATTCCCACGTGATTGACACGTGATTCCCACGTGATTCCAACGTGATTCTCACGTAATTCCCAAGTGTTGACACGTGATTCCCACGTGATTATCACGTGATTCCCATGTGATTCCCAAGTGATTGACATGTGATTCCCACGTGCTTCCCACGTGATTCCCACGTTATTCCCAAGTGATTGACACATGATTCCAACGTGATTCCCAAGTGATTCCCACGTGATTGACACGTGATTCCCACGTGATTGACACGTCATTCCCACGTGATTCCCATGTGATTCCCACGTGATTAACACGTGATTCCTGGGTGATTCCCATATGATTGTCACGTGATTCCCACGTGATTCCCACGTGATTCACACGTGATTCACACGTAATTCCATCGTGATTGACACGTGATTCCCACATGATTCCCACATTATTGACACGTGATTCGAACCTGATTCCCCCGTGATTGACACGTGATTCCCACGTGATTTACACGTGATTCCCCCGTGATTGACACGTGATTCCCACGTGATTGACACGTGATTCCCACGTGATTCCCACGTGATTCCCACGTGATTGGCACGAGATTCCGACGTAATTCCCACGTCATTCCCACGTGATTGACACGTAATTCCCACGTGTTTCCCACGTGATTGACACGTGATTCCCACGTGATTCCCACGTGATTCTCACGTAATTCCCACGTGATTGACACGTGATTCCCACGTGATTATCACGTGATTCCCATGTGATTCCCAAGAGATTGACACGTGATTCCCACGTGCTTCCCACGTGATTCCCACGTTATTCCCAAGTGATTGACACATGATTCCAACGTGATTCCCAAGTGATTCCCTCGTGATTGACACGTGATTCCCACGTGATTCAAAAGTGATTCCCACGTGATTCCAACGTGATTGACACGTGATTCCCAAATGATTCCCGTGTGATACCCATGTGATGCCCACGTGATTGACACGTGATTCCTACGTGATTCCCTCGTGATTGACACGTGATTCCCACATGATTCCCACGTAATTGACACGTTATTCCCAAGTGATTCCTACTTGATTACCACGTAATTCCCACATTATTCCCACGTGACTCCCATGTGATTCCCACGTGATTGATGCATGATTCCCACGTGATTCCCAAGTGATTCCTACGTGATTCCCACGTGATTGACACGTGATTCCCACCTTATTCCCACGTGATTCCCACGGGATTGACTCATGATTCCCACATGATTCCCACGTTATTGACACGTGATGTCCACGTGATTCCCACTTGATTCTCACATGACTGACACGTGATTGACACGTGATTCCCACGTGAATCCCACGTGATTCCCTTGTGATTCCCACGTGATTGACACGTGATTCCTACCTTATTCCCACGTGATTCCCAAGGGATTAAATGTCATTCCCACGTGATTGCCACGTGATTCAAACTTGATTGACATGTGATTCCCACGTGATTGACACGTGATTCCCACGTAATTCCCTCGTGATACCCACGAGATTCCCACGTGATTCCCACGTGATTCCCACGTGATTGGCACGAGATTCCCACGTGATTGGCACGAGATTCCGACGTAATTCCCACGTGATTCCCACGTGATTGACACGTAATTCCCACGTGATTCCCACGTGATTGACACGTGATTCCCACGTGATTCCCACGTGATTCCCACGTGATTCCCACGTGATTCTCACGTGATTCCCACGTGATTCCCACGTGATTCCCACGTGATTGAGACGTAATTCCCACGTGATTCCCACGTGATTGACGCATGATTCCCACGTGATTGACACGTGATTCCCACGTGATTCCAACGTGATTCTCACGTAATTCCCAAGTGTTGACACGTGATTCCCACGTGATTATCACGTGATTCCCATGTGATTCCCAAGTGATTGACACGTGATTCCTACGTGATTCCCTCGTGATTGACACGTGATTCCCACGTGATTCAAAAGTGATTCCCACGTGATTTCAACGTGATTGACACGTGATTCCCAAATGATTCCCGTGTGATACCCATGTGATGCCCATGTGATTGACACGTGATTCCTACGTGATTCCCTCGTGATTGACACGTGATTCCCACATGATTCCCAAGTAATTGACACGTTATTCCCACGTGATTCCTACTTGATTACCACGTAATTCCCACATTATTCCCACGTGACTCCCATGTGATTCCCACGTGATTGACACGTGATTCCCACCTTATTCCCATGTGATTCCCACGGGATTGACTCATGATTCCCACGTGATTCCCACGTTATTGACACGTGATGTCCACGTGATTCCCACTTGATTCTCACATGACTGACACGTGATTGACACGTGATTCCCACGTGAATCCCACGTGATTCCCTTGTGATTCCCACGTGATTGACACGTGATTCCTACCTTATTCCCACGTGATTCCCAAGGGATTAAATGTCATTCCCACGTGATTGCCACGTGATTCAAACTTGATTGACATGTGATTCCCACGTGATTGACACGTGATTCCCACGTAATTCCCTCGTGATACCCACGAGATTCCCACGTGATTCCCACGTGATTCCCACGTGATTGGCACGAGATTCCCACGTGATTGGCACGAGATTCCGACGTAATTCCCACGTGATTCCCACGTGATTGACACGTAATTCCCACGTGATTCCCACGTGATTGACACGTGATTCCCACGTGATTCCCACATGATTCCCACGTGATTCCCACGTGATTCTCACGTGATTCCCACGTGATTCCCACGTGATTCCCACGTGATTGAGACGTAATTCCCACGTGATTCCCACGTGATTGACGCATGATTCCCACGTGATTGACACGTGATTCCCACGTGATTCCAACGTGATTCTCACGTAATTCCCAAGTGTTGACACGTGATTCCCACGTGATTATCACGTGATTCCCATGTGATTCCCAAGTGATTGACATGTGATTCCCACGTGCTTCCCACGTGATTCCCACGTTATTCCCAAGTGATTGACACATGATTCCAACGTGATTCCCAAGTGATTCCCACGTGATTGACACGTGATTCCCACGTGATTGACACGTCATTCCCACGTGATTCCCATGTGATTCCCACGTGATTAACACGTGATTCTTGGGTGATTCCCATATGATTGTCACGTGATTCCCACGTGATTCCCACGTGATTCACACGTGATTCACACGTAATTCCATCGTGATTGACACGTGATTCCCACATGATTCCCACATTATTGACACGTGATTCGAACCTGATTCCCACGTGATTACCACGTGATTCCCCCGTGATTGACACGTGATTCCCACGTGATTTACACGTGATTCCCCCGTGATTGACACGTGATTCCCACGTGATTCCCACGTGATTCCTATGGGATTGACACGTGATTCCCACGTGATTCCCAAATGATTTTCACGTGATTCCCACGTGATTAACACGTGATTCCCAGGTGATTCCCAAATGATTGTCACGTGATTCCCACGTGATTCCCACATGATTCCCACATGATTCCCACGTGATTCCCACGTGATTGACACGTGATTCCCACGTGATAGACGCATGAACACCACTTGATTCCCACGTGATTCCATCGTGATTGACACGTGATTCCCACATGATTCCCACGTGATTGACATGTGATTCCCACTTGATTCCCACGTGATTCCCAATTGATTCCCACGTGATTCCCACTTGACTCCCACGTGATTCCCACGTGATTGACGCATGATTCCCTCGTGATTTCCACGTGATTGACACGTGATTCCCACGTGATTCCCAGGTGATTCTCACGTAATTCCCACGTGATTGACACGTGATTCCCACGTGATTATCACGTGATTCCCATGTGATTCCCAAGTGATTGACACGTGATTCCCACGTGATTCCCATGTGATTCCCACGTGATTGACACGTGATTCCCACGTGATTATCACGTGATTCCCACATGATTCCTACGTGATTGACACGTCATTCCCACGTGATTCCCATGTGATTCCCACGTGATTAACACGTGATTCCCAGGTGATTCCCAAATGATTTTCACGTGTTTCCCACGTGATTCACACGTGATTCACACGTAATTCCATCGTGATTGACACGTGATTCCCACATGATTCCCACGTTATTGACACGTGATTCGAACCTGATTCCCACGTGATTACCACGTGATTCCCATATGATTCCCACGTGAGTCCCAAGTGATTCCCACGTGATTGACGCATGATTACCACTTGATTCCCACGTGATTCCATAATGATTCCCACCTGATTCCCACGGGATTGAAACGTGTTTCCCACGTGATTGACACGTGATTCCCACGTGATTCAAAAGTGATTCCCACGTGATTCCAACGTGATTGACACGTGATTCCCAAATGATTCCCTTGTGATACCCATGTGATGCCCAAGTGATTGACACGTGATTCCTACGTGAGTCCCTCGTGATTGACACGTGATTCCCACATGATTCCCACGTGATTGACACGTTATTCCCACGTGATTCCTACGTGATTACCACGTGATTCCCATGTTATTCCCAGTGACTCCCATGTGATTCCCACGTGATTTACGCATGATTCCCACGTGGTTCCCACGTGATTCCCACGTGATTCCCACGTGATTGACACGTGATTCCCACCTTATTCCCACGTGATTCCCACGGGATTGACTCGTGATACCCACGTGATTCCCACGTGATTGAGATGTTATCCCACGTGATTCCCACGTGATTGACACGTGATTCCCACGTGATTCCCACATGATTCCAACGTGATTCCCAAATGATTCCCACGTGATGTCCACGTGATGCCCACGTTATTGACACGTGATTCCCACATGATTCCCACGTGATTGAAACGTGATTCCAGCGTGATTCCCACGTGATTGGCACGTGATTCCCATGTGATTCCCACGTGACTCCCACGGTATTCCCACGTGATAGACACGTGATTCCCAAGTGATTCCCACGTGACAACAACGTGATTCCCACGTAATTGACATGTGATTCCTACGTGATTCCCACGTGATTGACTCGTGATTCCCATATGATTCCCACGTGATTCCAACATGCTTGACACGTGATTCCCACGTGATTCCCACGTGATTGACACGTGATTCCCACGTGATTGACACGTGATTCACACGTGATTGACACGTGATTCCCACGTGATTCAAAAGTGATTCCGACGTGATTCCAACGTGATTTACAAGTGATTCCCAAATGATTCCCGTGTGATACCCACGTGATGCCCACCTGATTGACACGTGATTCCTGCGTGATTCCCTCGTGATTGACACGTTATTCCCACGTGATTCCCACGTGATTACCACGTGATTCCCACGTAATTCCCAAGTGACTCCCATGTGATTCCCACGTGATTGACGCATGATTCCCACGTGACTCCCACGTGATTGACGCATTATTCCCACGTGATTCCCAAGTGATTCCCACGTGATTCCCACGGGATTGACACGTGATTCCCACGTGATTCCCACGTGATTGACACATGATTCCCACGTGACTCCAACGTGATTCCCATGTAATTGTCATGTGATTCCCACGTGATTCCCACGTGATTGACTCGTGATTCCCATATGATTCCCACGTGATTCCAACGTGATTGACACGTGATTCCCACGTGATTCCCACGTGATTGACACGTGATTTCCACGTGATTCCCACTTGATTCTCACATGATTGACACGTGATTGACACGTGATTTCCACGTGAATCCCACGTGATTCCCATGTGATTCCCACGTGATTGACACGTGATTCCCACCTTATTTCCACGTGATTCCCAAAGGATTGAAATGTCATTCCCACGTGATTGCCACGTGATTCAAACTTGATTGACATGTGTTTCCCACGTGATTGACACGTGATTCCCACGTAATTCCCACGTTTTTCCCACGAGATTCCCACATGATTCCCACGTGATTCCCACGTGATTGGCACGAGATTCCCACATGATTGGCACGAGATTCCGACGTAATACCCACGTGATTCCCACGTGATTGACACGTAATTCCCACGTGACTCCCACGTGATTGACACGTGATCCCCACGTGATTCCCACGTGATTCCCACGTGATTCCCACGTGATTGGCACGAGATACCGACGTAATTCCCACGTGATTCCCACGTGATTGACACGTAATTCCCACGTGTTTCCCACGTGATTGACACATGATTCCCACGTGACTCCAACGTGATTCCCACGTAATTGTCATGTGATTCCCACGTGATTCCCACGTGATTGACACGTAATTCCCACGTGTTTCCCAAGTGATTGACACATGATTCCAACGTGATTCCCAAGTGATTCCCACGTGATTGACACGTGATTCCCACGTGATTGACACGTCATTCCCACGTGATTCCCATGTGATTCCCACGTGATTAACACGTGATTCCTGGGTGATTCCCATATGATTGTCACGTGATTCCCACGTGATTCCCACGTGATTCCCACGTGATTCACACGTTATTCTATCGTGATTGACACGTGATTCCCACATGATTCCCACATTATTGACACGTGATTCGAACCTGATTCCCACGTGATTACCACGTGATTCCCCCGTGATTGACACGTGATTCCCACATGATTTACACGTGATTCCCCCGTGATTGACACGTGATTCCCACGTGATTCCCACGTGATTCCTATGGGATTGACACGTGATTCCCACGTGATTCCCAAATGATTTTCACGTGATTCCCACGTGATTAACACGTGATTCCCAGGTGATTCCCAAATGATTGTCAAGTGATTCCCACGTGATTCCCACATGATTCCCACATGATTCCCACGTGATTCCCACGTGATTGACACGTGATTCCCACGTGATAGACGCATGAACACCACTTGATTCCCACGTGATTCCATCGTGATTGACACGTGATTCCCACATGATTCCCACGTGATTGACATGTGATTCCCACTTGATTCCCACGTGATTCCCACTTGATTCCCACGTGATTCCCACTTGACTCCCACGTGATTCCCACGTGATTGACGCATGATTCCCTCGTGATTTCCACGTGATTGACACGTGATTCCCACGTGATTCCCAGGTGATTCTCACGTAATTCCCACGTGATTGACACGTGATTCCCACGTGATTATCACGTGATTCCCATGTGATTCCCAAGTGATTGACACGTGATTCCCACGTGATTCCCATGTGATTCCCACGTGATTGACACGTGATTCCCACGTGATTATCACGTGAATCCCACATGATTCCTACGTGATTGACACGTCATTCCCACGTGATTCCCATGTGATTCCCACGTGATTAACACGTGATTCCCAGGTGATTCCCAAATGATTGTCACGTGATTCCCACGTGATTCACACGTGATTCACACGTAATTCCATCGTGATTGACACGTGATTCCCACATGATTCCCACGTTATTGACACGTGATTCGAACCTGATTCCCACGTGATTACCACGTGATTCCCATATGATTCCCACGTGAGTCCCACGTGATTCCCACGTGATTGACGCATGATTACCACTTGATTCCCACGTGATTCCATAATGATTCCCACCTGATTCCCACGGGATTGAAACGTGTTTCCCACGTGATTGACACGTGATTCCCACGTGATTCAAAAGTGATTCCCACGTGATTCCAACGTGATTGACACGTGATTCCCAAATGATTCCCTTGTGATACCCATGTGATGCCCAAGTGATTGACACGTGATTCCTACGTGAGTCCCTCGTGATTGACACGTGATTCCCACATGATTCCCACGTGATTGACACGTTATTCCCACGTGATTCCTACGTGATTACCACGTGATTCCCATGTTATTCCCAGTGACTCCCATGTGATTCCCACGTGATTTACGCATGATTCCCACGTAGTTCCCACGTGATTCCCACGTGATTCCCACGTGATTGACACGTGATTCCCACCTTATTCCCACGTGATTCCCACGGGATTGACTCGTGATTCCCACGTGATTCCCACGTGATTGAGATGTCATCCCACGTGATTCCCACGTGATTGACACGTGATTCCCACGTGATTCCCACATGATTCCCACGTGATTCCCAAATGATTCCCACGTGATGTCCACGTGATGCCCACGTTATTGACACGTGATTCCCACATGATTCCCACGTGATTGAAACGTGATTCCAGCGTGTTTCCCACGTGATTGGCGCGTGATTCCCATGTGATTCCCACGTGACTCCCACGGTATTCCCACGTGATAGACACGTGATTCCCAAGTGATTCCCACGTGACAACAACGTGATTCCCACGTGATTGACACGTGATTCCCACATGATTCCCACGTGATTCTCACGTAATTCCCACGTGATTGACACGTGATTCCCACGTGATTATCATGTGATTCCCATGTGATTCCCAAGAGATTGACACGTGATTCCCACGTGCTTCCCACGTGATTCCCACGTTATTCCCAAGTGATTGACACATGATTCCAACGTGATTCCCAAGTGATTCCCTCGTGATTGACACGTGATTCCCACGTGATTCAAAAGTGATTCCCACGTGATTCCAACGTGATTGACACGTGATTCCCAAATGATTCCCGTGTGATACCCATGTGATGCCCACGTGATTGACACGTGATTCCTACGTGATTCCCTCGTGATTGACACGTGATTCCCACGTGATTCAAAAGTGATTCCCACGTGATTTCAACGTGATTGACACGTGATTCCCAAATGATTCCCGTGTGATACCCATGTGATGCCCATGTGATTGACAAGTGATTCCTACGTGATTCCCTCGTGATTGACACGTGATTCCCACATGATTCCCAAGTAATTGACACGTTATTCCCACGTGATTCCTACTTGATTACCACGTAATTCCCACATTATTCCCACGTGACTCCCATGTGATTCCCACGTGATTGACACGTGATTCCCACCTTATTCCCACGTGATTCCCACGGGATTGACTCATGATTCCCACGTGATTCCCACGTTATTGACACGTGATGTCCACGTGATTCCCACTTGATTCTCACATGACTGACACGTGATTGACACGTGATTCCCATGTGAATCCCACGTGATTCCCTTGTGATTCCCACGTGAATGACACGTGATTCCTACCTTATTCCCACGTGATTCCCAAGGGATTAAATGTCATTCCCACGTGATTGCCACGTGATTCAAACTTGATTGACATGTGATTCCCACGTGATTGACACGTGATTCCCACGTAATTCCCTCGTGATACCCACGAGATTCCCACGTGATTCCCACGTGATTCCCACGTGATTGGCACGAGATTCCCACGTGATTGGCACGAGATTCCGACGTAATTCCCACGTGATTCCCACGTGATTGACACGTAATTCCCACGTGATTCCCACGTGATTGACACGTGATTCCCACGTGATTCCCACATGATTCCCACGTGATTCCCACGTGATTCTCACGTGATTCCCACGTGATTCCCACGTGATTCCCACGTGATTGAGACGTAATTCCCACGTGATTCCCACGTGATTGACGCATGATTCCCACGTGATTGACACGTGATTCCCACGTGATTCCAACGTGATTCTCACGTAATTCCCAAGTGTTGACACGTGATTCCCACGTGATTATCACGTGATTCCCATGTGATTCCCAAGTGATTGACATGTGATTCCCACGTGCTTCCCACGTGATTCCCACGTTATTCCCAAGTGATTGACACATGATTCCAACGTGATTCCCAAGTGATTCCCACGTGATTGACACGTGATTCCCACGTGATTGACACGTCATTCCCACGTGATTCCCATGTGATTCCCACGTGATTAACACGTGATTCCTGGGTGATTCCCATATGATTGTCACGTGATTCCCACGTGATTCCCACGTGATTCACACGTGATTCACACGTAATTCCATCGTGATTGACACGTGATTCCCACATGATTCCCACATTATTGACACGTGATTCGAACCTGATTCCCCCGTGATTGACACGTGATTCCCACGTGATTTACACGTGATTCCCCCGTGATTGACACGTGATTCCCACGTGATTCCCACGTGATTCCTATGGGATTGACACGTGATTCCCACGTGATTCCCAAATGATTGTCACGTGATTCCCACGTGATTAACACGTGATTCCCAGGTGATTCCCAAATGATTGTCACGTGATTCCCACGTGATTCCCACATGATTCCCACATGATTCCCACGTGATTGACATGTGATTCCCACATGATTACCACGTGATTTACACGTGATTCCTACGTGATTGACACGTGATTCCCACGTGATTCCCACGGGATTCCTATGGGATTTGCACGTGATTCCCACGTTATTCCCACGTGATTCCCACGTGATTGACACGTGATTCCCACGTGATTCCCACGTGATTCCCATATGATTCCAACGTGAATGACACGTGATTCCCAAATGATTCCCACGTGATGCCAACGTGATTGACACGTCATTCCCACGTGATTCCAACTTGATTGACACGAGATTCCCATGTGATTTCCACGTGATTAAATGTGATTCCCACGATATTCCCACGTGATTGATACGTGATTCCCAAGTGATTCCCACGTGATTAACACGTGATACCCACGTGATTCCCACTTGATTCCCACGTGATTCCCACGTGACTCCCACATGATTCCCCCGTGATTGACGCATGATTCCCACGTGATTCCCACGTGATTGACACGTGATTCCCATGTGATTATCACGTGACTCCCACGTTACTCCCAAGTGACTTACACATGATTCCAACGTGATTCCCAAGTGATTCCCACGTGATTGACACGTGATTCCCACTTGATTCCCACGTGATTGACTCGTGATTCTCATATGATTCCCACATGATTCTCACATGATTGACACGTGATTTACACGTGATTCCCACGAGAATCCCACGTGATTCCCATGTGATTCCCACGTGAGTGACATGTGATTCCCACCTTATTCCCACGTGATTCCCACGGGATTGACATGTCATTCCCACGTTATTGCCACGTGATTCCCACGTGATTGACATGTGATTCCCACGTGATTCCCCCGTGATTCCCACGTGATTCCCAAATGATTCCCACGTGATGCCCACATGATGCTCACGTGATTGACACGTGATTCCCACATGATTCCCACGTGATTGACACGTGATTCCAACGTGATTCCCACATGATTACCACGTGATTTCCATGTGATTCCCACGTGACTCCCACGTGATTCTCACGTGATTGACGCATGATCACCACTTGATTTCCACGTGATTCCATCATGATTGACACGTGACTCCCACATGACTCCCACGTGATTGACACGTGATACCCACGTGATTCCCACTTGATTCCCACGTGATTCCCACGTGACTCCCACGTGTTTCCCACGTGATTGACGCATGATTCCCACGTGATTGACACGTGATTCCCACGTGATTCCCACGTGATTGGCACGAGATTCCGACGTAATTCCCACGTGATTCCCACGTGACTCCCACGTGTTTCCCACGTGATTGACGCATGATTTCCACGTGATTCCCACTTGATTCTCACATGATTGACACGTGATTGACACGTGATTCGCACGTGAATCCCACGTGATTCCCATGTGATTCCCAAGTGATTGAAACCTTATTCCCACGTGATTCCCAAGGGATTGAAATGTCATTCCCACGTGATTGCCACGTGATTCAAACTTGATTGACATGTGATTCCCACGTGATTGACACGTGATTCCCACGTGATTCCCACGTGATTCCCACGTGATTCCCACGTGATTGGCACGAGATTCCGACGTAATTCCCACGTGATTCCCACGTGATTGACACGTAATTCCAACGTGTTTCCCACGTGATTGACGCATGATTCCCACGTGATTCCCACGTGATTGACACGTGATTCCCACGTGATTCCCACGTGATTCTCACGTAATTCCCACGTGATTGACACGTGATTCCCACGTGATTATCACGTGATTCCCATGTGATTCCCAAGAGATTGACACGTGATTCCCACGTGCTTCCCATGTGATTCCCACGTTATTCCCAAGTGATTGACACATGATTCCAACGTGATTCCCAAGTGATTCCCTCGTGATTGACACGTGATTCCCACGTGATTTAAAAGTGATTCCAACATGATTGACACGTGATTCCCAAATGATTCCGGTGTGATACCCATGTGATGCCCACGATATTGACACGTGATTCCTACGTGATTCCCTCGTGATTGACACGTGATTCCCACATGATTCCCACTTGATTGACACGTTATTCCCACGTGATTCCTACTTGATTACCACGTGATTCCCACATTATTCCCACGTGACTCCCATGTGATTCCCACGTGATTGATGCATGATTCCCACGTGATTCCCAAGTGATTCCTACGTGATTCCCACATGATTGACACGTGATTCCCACCTTATTCCCACGTGACTCCCACGGGATTGACTCATGATTCCCACGTGATTCCCACTTGATTGACACGTGATGTTCACGTGATTCCCACTTGACTCTCACATGACTGACACGTGATTGACACGTGATTCACACGTGAATCCCACGTGATACCCATGTGTTTCCCACGTGATTGACACGTGATTCCCGCCTTATTCCCACGTGATTCCCAAGGGATTGAAATGTCATTCCCACGTGATTGCCACGTGATTCAAACTTGATTGACATGTGATTCCCACGTGATTGACACGTGATTCCCACGTAATTCCCTCGTGATTCCACGAGATTCCCACGTGATTCCCACGTGATTCCCACGTGATTCTCACGTGATTCCCACGTGATTCCCACGTGATTCCCACGTGATTGACACGTAATTCCCACGTGATTCCCACGTGATTGACGCATGATTCCCACATGATTCCCACGTGATTGACACGTGATTCCAACGTGATTCTCACGTAATTCCCACGTGATTCCCACGTGATTCTCACGTGATTCCCACGTGATTCCCACGTGATTCAAACTTGATTGACATGTGATTCCCACGTGATTGACACGTGATTCCCACGTAATTCCCTCGTGATACCCACGAGATTCCCACGTGATTCCCACGTGATTCCCACGTGATTGGGACGAAATTCCCACGTGATTGGCACGAGATTCCGATGTAATTCCCACGTTATTCCCACGTGATTGACACGTAATTCCCACGTGATTCCCACGTGATTGACACGTGATTCCCACGTGATTCCCACGTGATTCCCACTTGATTCCCACGTGATTCTCACGTGATTCCCACGTGATTCCCACGTGATTCCCACGTGATTGACACGTAATTCCCACGTGATTACCACGTGATTGACGCATGATTCCCACATGATTCCCACGTGATTGACACGTGATTCCAACGTGATTCTCACGTAATTCCCAAGTGATTGACACGTGATTCCCACGTGATTATCACGTGATTCCCATGTGATTCCCAAGTGATTGACACGTGATTCCCACGTGCTTCCCATGTGATTCCCACGTTATTCCCAAGTGATTGACACATGATTCCAACGTGATTCCCAAGTGATTCCCACGTGATTGACACGTGATTCCCACGTGATTGACACGTGATTCCCACGTGATTCCTACGTGATTGACACGTCATTCCCACGTGATTCCCATGTGATTCCCACGTGATTAACACGTGATTCCTGGGTGATTCCCAAATGATTGTCACGTGATTCCCACGTGATTCCCACGTGATTCACACGTGATTCACACGCAATTCCATCGTGATTTACACGTGATTCCCACATGATTCCCACATTATTGACACGTGTTTCGAACGTGATTCCCACGTGATTACCACGTGATTCCCCCGTGATTGACACGTGATTCCCACGTGATTTACACGTGATTCCCCCGTGATTGACACGTGATTCCCACGTGATTCCCACGTGATTTCTATGGATTGACACGTGATTCCCACGTGATTCCCACGTGATTCCCAAATGATTGTCACGTGATTCCCACGTGATTAACACGTGATTCCCAAATGATTGTCACGTGATTCCCACGTGATTACCACGTGATTCCCACATGATTCCCACGTGACTGACATGTGATTCCCACATGATTCCCAAGTGATTTACACGTGATTCCTACGTGATTGACACGTGATACCCACGTGATTCCCACGGGATTCCTATGGGATTGACACGTGATTCCCACGTTATTCCCACGTGATTCCCACGTGATTGACACGTGATTCCCACGTGATTCCCACGTGATTCCCATATGATTCCAACGTGAATGACACGTGATTCCCAAATGATTCCCACGTGATGCCAACGTGTTTGACACGTCATTCCCACGTGATTCCAACTTGATTGACACGAGATTCCCATGTGATTTCCACGTGATTAAATGTGATTCCCACGATATTCCCACGTGATTGATAAGTGATTCCCAAGTGATTCCCACGTGATTCCCACGTGATTGGCACGAGATTCCCACATGATTGGCACGAGATTCCGACGTAATTCCCACGTGATTCCCACGTGATTGACACGTAATTCCCACGTGACTCCCACGTGATTGACACGTGATTCCCACGTGATTCCCACGTGATTCCCACGTGATTGGCACGAGATTCCGACGTAATTCCCACGTGATTCCCACGTGATTGACACATAATTCCCACGTGCTTCCCACGTGATTGACGAATGATTCCCACGTGATTCCCACGTGATTGACACGTGATTCCCACGTGATTCCCACGTGATTCTCACGTAATTCCCACGTGATTGACACGTGATTCCCACGTGATTATCACGTGATTCCCATGTGATTCCCAAGAGATTGATACGTGATTCCCACGTGCTTCCCACGTGATTCCCACGTTATTCCCAAGTGATTGACACATGATTCCAACGTGATTCCCAAGTGATTCCCTCGTGATTGACACATGATTCCCACGTGATTCAAAAGTGATTCCCACGTGATTCCAACGTGATTGACACGTGATTCCCAAATGATTCCCGTGTGATACCCATGTGATGCCCACGTGATTGACTCGTGATTCCTACGTGATTCCCACGTGATTGACGCATGATTCCCATGTGATTCCCACGTGATTCCCACGTGATTCCTACGGGATTGACACGTGATTCCCACGTGATTCCCAAGTGATTGACACGTGTTTCCCACGTGATTCCGACGTGACTCCAACGTGATTCCCACGTAATTGACATGTGATTCCTACGTGATTCCCACGTGATTGACTCGTGATTCCCATATGATTCCCACGTGATTCCAACGTGATTGACACGTGATTCCCACGTGATTGACACGTGATTTCCACGTGATTCCCTCTTGATTCTCACATGATTGACACGTGATTTACACGTGATTCCCACGTGAATCCCATGTGATTCCCATGTGATTCCCACGTGATTGACACGTGATTATCACCTTATTCCCACATGATACCCAAGGGATTGAAATGTCATTCCCACGTGATTGCCACGTGATTCCCACGTGATTGACATCTGATTCCCACGTGATTGACACGTGATTCCCACGTAATTCCCACGTGATTCCCACGTGATTCCTACGTGATTCCCACGGGATTGACCCGTGATTCCCACGTGATTGACACGTGATTGCCACGTGATTCCCACGTGATTGACACGTGATTCCCACCTTATTCCCACGTGATTCCCAAGGGATTGAAATGTCATTCTCATCTGATTGCCACGTGATTCCCACGTGATTGACATGTGATTCCCACGTAATTGACATGTGATTCCCACGTGATTCCCACGTGATTGACTCGTGATTCTCATATGATTCCCATGTGATTCTCATATGATTGACAGGTGATTGACACGTGATTCCAACGAGAATCCCACGTGATTCCATGTGATTCTCACGTGATTCCCACGGGATTGACACGTGATTCCCACGTGATACCCAAGATTTTCCCACATGATTGACACGTGATTCCCACGTGATTGACACGTGATTCCCACATGATTCGCACATGATTCCCACGTGATTCCCACGTGATTCCCACCTGATTCCCACGGGAATGAAACGTGTTTTCCACATGATTGACACCTGATTCCCACGTGATTCAAAAGTGATTCGCACGTGATTCCAACGTGATTGACACGAGATTCCCAAATGATTCCCTTGTGATACCCATGTGATGCCCACGTGATTGACACGTGATTACTACGTGATTCCCTCGTGATTGACACGTGATTCCCACATGATTCCCAAGTGATTGACACGTTATTCCCACGTGATTCCTACGTGATTACCACGTGATTCCCCCGTTATTCCCACGTGACTCCCATGTGATTCCCACGTGATTGACGCATGATTCCCACGTGATTCCCACGGAATTCACACGTGATTCCTACGGGATTGACACGTGATTCCCACGTGATTCTTATGGAATTGACACGTGATTCCCACGTGATTCCCACGTGATTCCCTCGTGATTGACACGTTATTCCCACGTGATTCCCACGTGATTCCCATATGATTCCAACGAGATTGACACGTGATTTCCAAATGATTCCCACGTGATGCCCATGTGATTGACACGTCATTCCCACGTGATTCCAACTTGATTGACACGAGATTCCCATGTGATTTCCATGTGATTAAATGTGATTCCCTCGTGATTCCATCATGATTGACACGTGATTCCCACATGACTCCCACGTGATTGTCACCTGATACCCACGTGATTCCCACGTGATTCCCACGTGATACCCACGTGACTCCTACGTGACTCCCACGTGATTCCCACGTGATTGGCGCATGATTCCCACGTGATTCCCACGTGATTGACACGTGATTCCCACGTGATTCTCACGTGATTCCTCTGGGATTGACACGTGATTCCCACGTGACTCCCACGTGATTCCCACGTGATTGGCGCATGATTATCACGTGATTCCACGTGTTTAACACGTGATTCCCACGTGATTCCCATGTGATTGACACGTGATTCCCACGTGATTCCCACGTGTTTCCACGTGATTGACCCATGATACCCACGTGATTCCGACGTGATTCCATCGTGATTGACACGTGAATCTCACGTGAATGACAGGAGATTCTCACGTGATTCCCACGTGATTCCACCATGATTGACACGTGATTTCCACGTGATTCCCATGTGATTACCACCTGATTTCCACGAGATTGCCACGTGACTGCAATGTGATTCCCACATGATTGACGCATGATTCCCATGTGATTCCCACGTGATTCCCACGTGGTTCACACGTGATTCCCACGTGATTCCCACGTGATTCCCACGTGATTGACACGTGATTCCCACGTGATTCCCATGTGATTGATATGTAATTCCCACGTGATTCCCACGTGATTCCTACGTGATTCCCAAGTGGTTCCCAAGTGATTGACACGTGATTCCAATGTGATTACCACGTGATTCCCTCGTGATTGACACGTGATTCCCACATGATTCCCACGTGATTGACACGTGATTCCCACTTGATTCCCACGTGATTACCACGTGACACCCACATTATTCCCACGTGACTCCCATGTGATTCACACGTGATTGATGCATGATTCCCACGTGATTCCCACGTGATTGACACGTGATTCCCACGTGATTCGCTCGTGATTGACACGTGATTCCCACGTGATAGACGCATGATCACCAATTGATTCCCACGTGATTCCATCGTGATTGACACGTGATTCCCACATGATTCCCACTTCATTGACATGTGATTCCCACTTGATTCCCACGTGATTCCCACTTAATTCCCACGTGATTCCCACGTGACTCCCACATGATTCCCACGTGATTGACGCATGATTCCCTCGTGATTCCCACGTGATTGACACGTGATTCCCACGTGATTATCACGTGATTCCCATGTGATTCCCAAGTGATTGACACGTGATTCCCACGTGCTTCCCACGTGATTCCCACGTTATTCCCAAGTGATTGACACATGACTCCAACGTGATTCCCAAGTGATTCCCACGTGATTGACACGTGATTCCCACGTGATTGACACGTGATTCCCACGTGATTCCTACGTGATTGACACGTTATTCCCACGTGATTCCCATGTGATTCCCACGTGACTAACACGTGATTCCCAGGGGACTCCCAAATGATTGTCACGTGATTCCCACGTGATTCCCACGTGATTCACACGTGATTCACATGTAATTCCATCGTGATTGACACGTGATTCCCACATGATTCCCACGTTATTGACACGTGATTTGAACCTGATTCCCACGTGATTACCGCGTGATTCCAATATGATTCCCACGTGAGTCCCACGTGATTCCCACGTGATTGACGCGTGATTACCACTTGATTCCCACGTGATTCCATCATGATTCCCACCTGATTCCCATGGGATTGAAACGTGTTTCCCACGTGATTGACACGTGATTCCCACGTGATTCAAAAGTGATTCCCACGTGATTCCAATGTGATTGACACGTGATTCCCAAATGATTCCCTTGTGATACACATGTGATGCCCACGTGATTGACACGTGATTCCCACATGATTCCCACGTGATTGATACGTTATTCCCACGTGATTCCTACGTGATTACCACGTGATTCCCACGTTATTCCCACGTGACTCCCATGTGATTCCCACGTGATTTACGCATGATTCCCACGTGATTCCCACGTGATTCCCACGTGATTCCCACGTGATTCCCACGTGATTGACACGTGATTCCCACCTTATTCCCACGTGATTCCCACGGGATTGACTCGTGATTCCCACGTGATTCCCACGTGATTGATATGTCATTCCCACGTGATTCCCACGTGTTTGACAAGTGATTCCCACGTGATTCCCACATGATTCCCACGTGATTCCCAAATGATTCCCACGTGATGTCCACGTGATGCCCACGTGATTGACACGTGATACCCACATGATTCCCACGTGATTCAAACGTGATTCCAGCGTGATTCCCACGTGATTTGCGCGTGATTCCCATGTGATTCCCACGTGACTCCCACGTGATTCCCACGTGATAGACACGTGATTCCCACGTGATTCCCACGTGACAACAACGTGATTCCCACGTAATTGACATGTGATTCCTATGTGATTCCCACGTGATTGACTCGTGATTCCCATATCATTCCCACGTGATTCCAACATGATTGACACGTGATTCCCACGTGATTCCCACGTGATTGACACGTGATTCCCACGTGATTGACACGTGATTGACACGTGATTGACACGTGATTCCCACGTGATTCAAAAGTGATTCCGACGTGATTCCAACGTGATTTACAAGTGATTCCCAAATGATTCCCGTGTGATACCCATGTGATGCCCACCTGATTGACACGTGATTCCTGCGTGATTCCCTCGTGATTGACACGTTATTCCCACGTGATTCCTACGTGATTACCACGTGATTCCCACGTTATTCCCAAGTGACTCCCATGTGATTCCCACGTGATTGACGCATGATTCCCACGTGACTCCCACGTGATTGACGCATTATTCCCACGTGATTCCCAAGTGATTCCCACGTGATTCCCACGGGATTGACACGTGATTCCCACGTGATTGACACATGATTCCCACGTGACTCCAACGTGATTCCCACGTAATTGTCATGTGATTCCCACGTGATTCCCACGTGATTTACTCGTGATTCCCATATGATTCCCACGTGATTCCAACGTGATTGACACGTAATTCCCACGTGATTCCCACGTGATTGACACGTGATTTCCATGTGATTCCCACTTGATTCTCACATGATTGACAATTGATTGACATGTGATTCCCACGTGAATCCCACGTGATTCCCATGTGATTCCCACGTGATTGACACGTGATTCCCACCTTATTCCCACGTGATTCCCAAGGGATTGAAATGTCATTCCCACGTGATTGCCACGTGATTCAAACTTGATTGACATGTGTTTCCCACGTGATTGACACGTGATTCCCACGTAATTCCCACGTGATTCCCACGAGATTCCCACGTGATTCCCACGTGATTCCCACGTGATTGGCACGAGATTCCCACATGATTGGCACGAGATTCCGACGTAATTCCCACGTGATTCCCACGTGATTGACACGTAATTCCCACGTGACTCCCACGTGATTGACGCGTGAATCCCACGTGATTCCCACGTGATTCCTACGTGATTGGCACGAGATTCCGACGTAATTCCCACGTGATTCCACGTGATTGACACGTAATTCCCACGTGTTTCCCACGTGATTGACGCGTGAATCCCACGTGATTCCCACATGATTGACATGTGATTCCCACGTGATTCCCACGTGATTCTCACGTAATTCCCACGTGATTGACACGTGATTCCCATGTGATTGTCACGTGATTCCCATATGATTCCCAAGAGATTGACACGTGATTCCCACGTGCTTCCCAAGTGATTCCCACGTTATTCCCTAGTGATTGACACATGATTCCAACGTGATTCCCAAGTGATTCCCTCGTGATTGACACGTGATTCACACGTGATTCAAAAGTGATTCCCACGTGATTCCAACGTGATTGACACGTGATTCCCAAATGATTCCCGTGTGATACCCATGTGATGCCCACGTGATTGACACGTGATTCCTACGTGATTCCCTCGTGATTGACACGTTATTCCCACGTGATTCCTACTTGATTACCACGTGATTCCCACTTTATTCCCACGTGACTCCCATGTGATTCCCACGTGATTGATGCATAATTCCCACGTGATTCCCAAGTGATTCCTACGTGATTCCCACGTGATTGACACGTGATTCCCAACTTATTCCCACGTGATTCCCACGGGATTGACTCATGATTCCCACGTGATTCCCACGTGATTGACACGTGATGTCAACGTGATTCCCACTTGATTCTCACTTGACTGACACGTGATTGACACGTGATTCCCACATGATTCCCACGTGATTCCCAAATGATTCCCACGTGTTGTCCACGTGATGCCCACGTGATTGACACGTGATTCCCACATGATTCCCACGTGATTGAAACGTGATTCCAGCGTGATTCCCACGTGATTGGCGCGTGATTCCCATGTGATTCCCACGTGACTCCCACGTGATTCCCACGTGATAGACATGTGATTCCCACGTGATTCCCACGTGACAACAACGTGATTCCCACGTAATTGACATGTGATTCCTACGTGATTCCCACGTGATTGACTCGTGATTCCCATATGATTCCCACGTGATTCCAACATGATTGACACGTGATTCCCACGAGATTCCCACGTGATTGACACGTGATTCCCACGTGATTGACACGTGATTCACACGTGATTGAAACGTGATTCCCACGTGATTCAAAAGTGATTCCGACTTGATTTCAACGTGATTTACAAGTGATTCCCAAATGATTCCCGTGTGATACCCATGTGATGCCCACCTGACTGACACGTGATTCCTATGTGATTCCCTCATGAATGACACGTTATTCCCACGTGATTCCTACGTGATTACCACGTGATTCCCACGTGATTCCCAAGTGATTCCCACGTGATTCCCACGTGATTCCCACGTGATTCCCACATGATTGACACATGATTCCCACGTGGCTCCAACGTGATTCCCACGTAATTGTCATGTGATTCCCACGTGATTCCCACGTGATTGACTCGTGATTCCCATATGATTCCCACGTGATTCCAACGTGATTTCCACATGATTCCCACTTGATTCTCACATGATTGACACGTGATTGACACGTGATTCCCACGTGAATCCCACGTGATTCCCATGTGATTCCCACGTGATTGACACGTGATTCCCACCTTATTCCCACTTGATTCCCAAGGGATTGAAATGTCATTCCCACATGATTGCCACTTAATTCAAACTTGATTGACACATGTTTCCCACGTGACTGACACGTGATTCCCACGTAATTCCCACGTGATTCCCACGAGATTCCCACGTGATTCCCACGTGATTCCCACGTGATTGGCATGAGATTCCGACGTAATTCCCACGTGATTCCTCCGTGATTGACACGTAATTCCCATGTGACTCCCACGTGATCGACACGTGATTCCCACGTGATTCCCACGTGATTCCCACGTGATTGGCACGAGATTCCGACGTAATTCCCACGTCATTCCCACGTGATTGACACGTAATTCCCACGTGTTTCACACGTGATTGACGAATCATTTCCACATGATTCCCACGTGATTGACACGTGATTCCCACGTGATTATCACGTGATTCTCACATAATTCCCACGTGATTGACACGTGATTCCCACGTGATTATCACGTGATTCCCATGTGATTCCCAAGAGATTGATACGTGATTCCCTCGTGCTTCCCACGTGATTCCCACGTTATTCCCAAGTGATTGACACATGATTCCAACGTGATTCCCAAGTGATTCCCTCGTGATTGACACGTGATTCCCCCGTGATTCAAGAGTGATTCCCACGTGATTCCAACGTGATTGACACGTGATTCCCAAATGATTCCCGTGTGATACCAATGTGATGCCCACGTGATTGACACGTGATTCCTACGTGATTCCCTCGTGATTGACACGTGATTCCCAAATGATTCCCACGTGATTGACACGTTATTCCCACGTGATTCCTACTTGATTACCACGTGATTCCCACATTATTCCCACGTGACTCCCATGTGATTCCCACGTGATTGACGCATGATTCCCACGTGATTCCCACGTGATTCCCACCTGATTCCCACGTGATTGACACGTGATTCCCACTTGATTCCCACGTGATTACCACGTGACACCCACATTATTCCCACGTGACTCCCATGTGATTCACACGTGATTGATGCATGATTCCCACGTGATTCCCACGTGATTGACACGTGATTCCCACGTGATTCGCTCGTGATTGACACGTGATTCCCACGTGATAGACGCATGATCACCAATTGATTCCCACGTGATTCCATCGTGATTGACACGTGATTCCCACATGATTCCCACGTCATTGACATGTGATTCCCACTTGATTCCCACGTGATTCCCACTTAATTCCCACGTGATTCCCACGTGACTCCCACATGATTCCCACGTGATTGACGCATGATTCCCTCGTGATTCCCACGTGATTGACACGTGATTCCCACGTGATTATCACGTGATTCCCATGTGATTCCCAAGTGATTGACACGTGATTCCCACGTGCTTCCCACGTGATTCCCACGTTATTCCCAAGTGATTGACACATGACTCCAACGTGATTCCCAAGTGATTCCCACGTGATTGACACGTGATTCCCACGTGATTGACACGTGATTCCCACGTGATTCCTACGTGATTGACACGTCATTCCCACGTGATTCCCATGTGATTCCCACGTGACTAACACGTGATTCCCAGGGGACTCCCAAATGATTGTCACGTGATTCCCACGTGATTCCCACGTGATTCACACGTGATTCACATGTAATTCCATCGTGATTGACACGTGATTCCCACATGATTCCCACGTTATTGACACGTGATTCGAACCTGATTCCCACGTGATTACCGCGTGATTCCCATATGATTCCCACGTGAGTCCCACGTGATTCCCACGTGATTGACGCGTGATTACCACTTGATTCCCACGTGATTCCATCATGATTCCCACCTGATTCCCATGGGATTGAAACGTGTTTCCCACGTGATTGACACGTGATTCCCACGTGATTCAAAAGTGATTCCCACGTGATTCCAATGTGATTGACACGTGATTCCCAAATGATTCCCTTGTGATACCCATGTGATGCCCACGTGATTGACACGTGATTCCCACATGATTCCCACGTGATTGACACGTTATTCCCACGTGATTCCTACGTGATTACCACGTGATTCCCACGTTATTCCCACGTGACTCCCATGTGATTCCCACGTGATTTACGCATGATTCCCACGTGAATCCCACGTGATTCCCACATGATTCCCACGTGATTGACACGTGATTCCCACCTTATTCCCACGTGATTCCCACGGGATTGACTCGTGATTCCCACGTGATTCCCACGTGATTGATATGTCATTCCCACGTGATTCCCACGTGATTGACAAGTGATTCCCACGTGATTCCCACATGATTCCCACGTGATTCCCAAATGATTCCCACGTGATGTCCACGTGATGCCCACGTGATTGACACGTGATACCCACATGATTCCCACGTGATTCAAACGTGATTCCAGCGTGATTCCCACGTGATTTGCGCGTGATTCCCATGTGATTCCCACGTGACTCCCACGTGATTCCCACGTGATAGACACGTGAATCCCACGTGATTCCCATGTGACAACAACGTGATTCCCACGTGATTGACACGTGATTCCCAACTTATTCCCACGTGATTCCCACGGGATTGACTCATGATTCCCACGTGATTCCCACGTGATTGACACGTGATGTCAACGTGATTCCCACTTGATTCTCACATGACTGACACGTGATTGACACGTGATTCCCACATGATTCCCACGTGATTCCCAAATGATTCCCACCTGTTGTCCACGTGATGCCCACGTGATTGACACGTGATTCCCACATGATTCCCACGTGATTGAAACGTGATTCCAGCGTGATTCCCACGTGATTGGCGCGTGATTCCCATGTGATTCCCAAGTGATTGAAACCTTATTCCCACGTGATTCCCAAGGGATTGAAATGTCATTCCCACGTGATTGCCACGTGATTCAAACTTGATTGACATGTGATTCCCACGTGATTGACACGTGATTCCCACGTGATTCCCACGTGATTCCCACGTGATTCCCACGTGATTGGCACGAGATTCCGACGTAATTCCCACGTGATTCCCACGTGATTGACACATGATTCCCACGTGGCTCCAACGTGATTCCCACGTAATTGTCATGTGATTCCCACGTGATTCCCACGTGATTGACTCGTGATTCCCATATGATTCCCACGTGATTCCAACGTGATTTCCACATGATTCCCACTTGATTCTCACATGATTGACACGTGATTGACACGTGATTCCCACGTGAATCCCACGTGATTCCCATGTGATTCCCACGTGATTGACACGTGATTCCCACCTTATTCCCACTTGATTCCCAAGGGATTGAAATGTCATTCCCACATGATTGCCACTTAATTCAAACTTGATTGACACATGTTTCCCACGTGACTGACACGTGATTCCCACGTAATTCCCACGTGATTCCCACGAGATTCCCACGTGATTCCCACGTGATTCCCACGTGATTGGCATGAGATTCCGACGTAATTCCCACGTGATTCCTCCGTGATTGACACGTAATTCCCATGTGACTCCCACGTGATCGACACGTGATTCCCACGTGATTCCCACGTGATTCCCACGTGATTCCCACATGATTGACACATGATTCCCACGTGGCTCCAACGTGATTCCCACGTAATTGTCATGTGATTCCCACGTGATTCCCACGTGATTGACTCGTGATTCCCATATGATTCCCACGTGATTCCAACGTGATTTCCACATGATTCCCACTTGATTCTCACATGATTGACACGTGATTGACACGTGATTCCCACGTGAATCCCACGTGATTCCCATGTGATTCCCACGTGATTGACACGTGATTCCCACCTTATTCCCACTTGATTCCCAAGGGATTGAAATATCATTCCCACATGATTGCCACTTAATTCAAACTTGATTGACACATGTTTCCCACGTGACTGACACGTGATTCCCACGTAATTCCCACGTGATTCCCACGAGATTCCCACGTGATTCCCACGTGATTCCCACGTGATTGGCATGAGATTCCGACGTAATTCCCACGTGATTCCTCCGTGATTGACACGTAATTCCCATGTGACTCCCACGTGATCGACACGTGATTCCCACGTGATTCCCACGTGATTCCCACGTGATTGGCACGAGATTCCGACGTAATTCCCACGTCATTCCCACGTGATTGACACGTAATTCCCACGTGTTTCACACGTGATTGACGAATCATTTCCACATGATTCCCACGTGATTGACACGTGATTCCCACGTGATTATCACGTGATTCTCACATAATTCCCACGTGATTGACACGTGATTCCCACGTGATTATCACGTGATTCCCATGTGATTCCCAAGAGATTGATACGTGATTCCCACGTGCTTCCCACGTGATTCCCACGTTATTCCCAAGTGATTGACACATGATTCCAACGTGATTCCCAAGTGATTCCCTCGTGATTGACACGTGATTCCCCCGTGATTCAAGAGTGATTCCCACGTGATTCCAACGTGATTGACACGTGATTCCCAAATGATTCCCGTGTGATACCAATGTGATGCCCACGTGATTGACACGTGATTCCTACGTGATTCCCTCGTGATTGACACGTGATTCCCAAATGATTCCCACGTGATTGACACGTTATTCCCACGTGATTCCTACTTGATTACCACGTGATTCCCACATTATTCCCACGTGACTCCCATGTGATTCCCACGTGATTGACGCATGATTCCCACGTGATTCCCACGTGATTCCCACCTGATTCCCACGTGATTGACACGTGATTCCCACTTGATTCCCACGTGATTACCACGTGACACCCACATTATTCCCACGTGACTCCCATGTGATTCACACGTGATTGATGCATGATTCCCACGTGATTCCCACGTGATTGGCACGAGATTCCGACGTAATTCCCACGTGATTCCCACGTGATTGACACATGATTCCCACGTGGCTCCAACGTGATTCCCACGTAATTGTCATGTGATTCCCACGTGATTCCCACGTGATTGACTCGTGATTCCCATATGATTCCCACGTGATTCCAACGTGATTTCCACATGATTCCCACTTGATTCTCACATGATTGACACGTGATTGACACGTGATTCCCACGTGAATCCCACGTGATTCCCATGTGATTCCCACGTGATTGACACGTGATTCCCACCTTATTCCCACTTGATTCCCAAGGGATTGAAATGTCATTCCCACATGATTGCCACTTAATTCAAACTTGATTGACACATGTTTCCCACGTGACTGACACGTGATTCCCACGTAATTCCCACGTGATTCCCACGAGATTCCCACGTGATTCCCACGTGATTCCCACGTGATTGGCATGAGATTCCGACGTAATTCCCACGTGATTCCTCCGTGATTGACACGTAATTCCCATGTGACTCCCACGTGATCGACACGTGATTCCCACGTGATTCCCACGTGATTCCCACGTGATTCCCACATGATTGACACATGATTCCCACGTGGCTCCAACGTGATTCCCACGTAATTGTCATGTGATTCCCACGTGATTCCCACGTGATTGACTCGTGATTCCCATATGATTCCCACGTGATTCCAACGTGATTTCCACATGATTCCCACTTGATTCTCACATGATTGACACGTGATTGACACGTGATTCCCACGTGAATCCCACGTGATTCCCATGTGATTCCCACGTGATTGACACGTGATTCCCACCTTATTCCCACTTGATTCCCAAGGGATTGAAATGTCATTCCCACATGATTGCCACTTAATTCAAACTTGATTGACACATGTTTCCCACGTGACTGACACGTGATTCCCACGTAATTCCCACGTGATTCCCACGAGATTCCCACGTGATTCCCACGTGATTCCCACGTGATTGGCATGAGATTCCGACGTAATTCCCACGTGATTCCTCCGTGATTGACACGTAATTCCCATGTGACTCCCACGTGATCGACACGTGATTCCCACGTGATTCCCACGTGATTCCCACGTGATTGGCACGAGATTCCGACGTAATTCCCACGTCATTCCCACGTGATTGACACGTAATTCCCACGTGTTTCACACGTGATTGACGAATCATTTCCACATGATTCCCACGTGATTGACACGTGATTCCCACGTGATTATCACGTGATTCTCACATAATTCCCACGTGATTGACACGTGATTCCCACGTGATTATCACGTGATTCCCATGTGATTCCCAAGAGATTGATACGTGATTCCCACGTGCTTCCCACGTGATTCCCACGTTATTCCCAAGTGATTGACACATGATTCCAACGTGATTCCCAAGTGATTCCCTCGTGATTGACACGTGATTCCCCCGTGATTCAAGAGTGATTCCCACGTGATTCCAACGTGATTGACACGTGATTCCCAAATGATTCCCGTGTGATACCAATGTGATGCCCACGTGATTGACACGTGATTCCTACGTGATTCCCTCGTGATTGACACGTGATTCCCAAATGATTCCCACGTGATTGACACGTTATTCCCACGTGATTCCTACTTGATTACCACGTGATTCCCACATTATTCCCACGTGACTCCCATGTGATTCCCACGTGATTGACGCATGATTCCCACGTGATTCCCACGTGATTCCCACCTGATTCCCACGTGATTGACACGTGATTCCCACTTGATTCCCACGTGATTACCACGTGACACCCACATTATTCCCACGTGACTCCCATGTGATTCACACGTGATTGATGCATGATTCCCACGTGATTCCCACGTGATTGACACGTGATTCCCACGTGATTCGCTCGTGATTGACACGTGATTCCCACGTGATAGACGCATGATCACCAATTGATTCCCACGTGATTCCATCGTGATTGACACGTGATTCCCACATGATTCCCACGTCATTGACATGTGATTCCCACTTGATTCCCACGTGATTCCCACTTAATTCCCACGTGATTCCCACGTGACTCCCACATGATTCCCACGTGATTGACGCATGATTCCCTCGTGATTCCCACGTGATTGACACGTGATTCCCACGTGATTATCACGTGATTCCCATGTGATTCCCAAGTGATTGACACGTGATTCCCACGTGCTTCCCACGTGATTCCCACGTTATTCCCAAGTGATTGACACATGACTCCAACGTGATTCCCAAGTGATTCCCACGTGATTGACACGTGATTCCCACGTGATTGACACGTGATTCCCACGTGATTCCTACGTGATTGACACGTCATTCCCACGTGATTCCCATGTGATTCCCACGTGACTAACACGTGATTCCCAGGGGACTCCCAAATGATTGTCACGTGATTCCCACGTGATTCCCACGTGATTCACACGTGATTCACATGTAATTCCATCGTGATTGACACGTGATTCCCACATGATTCCCACGTTATTGACACGTGATTCGAACCTGATTCCCACGTGATTACCGCGTGATTCCCATATGATTCCCACGTGAGTCCCACGTGATTCCCACGTGATTGACGCGTGATTACCACTTGATTCCCACGTGATTCCATCATGATTCCCACCTGATTCCCATGGGATTGAAACGTGTTTCCCACGTGATTGACACGTGATTCCCACGTGATTCAAAAGTGATTCCCACGTGATTCCAATGTGATTGACACGTGATTCCCAAATGATTCCCTTGTGATACCCATGTGATGCCCACGTGATTGACACGTGATTCCCACATGATTCCCACGTGATTGACACGTTATTCCCACGTGATTCCTACGTGATTACCACGTGATTCCCACGTTATTCCCACGTGACTCCCATGTGATTCCCACGTGATTTACGCATGATTCCCACGTGAATCCCACGTGATTCCCACATGATTCCCACGTGATTGACACGTGATTCCCACCTTATTCCCACGTGATTCCCACGGGATTGACTCGTGATTCCCACGTGATTCCCACGTGATTGATATGTCATTCCCACGTGATTCCCACGTGATTGACAAGTGATTCCCACGTGATTCCCACATGATTCCCACGTGATTCCCAAATGATTCCCACGTGATGTCCACGTGATGCCCACGTGATTGACACGTGATACCCACATGATTCCCACGTGATTCAAACGTGATTCCAGCGTGATTCCCATGTGATTCCCACGTGACTCCCACGTGATTCCCACGTGATAGACACGTGATTCCCACGTGATTCCCACGTGACAACAACGTGATTCCCACGTGATTGACACGTGATTCCCAACTTATTCCCACGTGATTCCCACGGGATTGACTCATGATTCCCACGTGATTCCCACGTGATTGACACGTGATGTCAACGTGATTCCCACTTGATTCTCACATGACTGACACGTGATTGACACGTGATTCCCACATGATTCCCACGTGATTCCCAAATGATTCCCACCTGTTGTCCACGTGATGCCCACGTGATTGACACGTGATTCCCACATGATTCCCACGTGATTGAAACGTGATTCCAGCGTGATTCCCACGTGATTGGCGCGTGATTCCCATGTGATTCCCAAGTGATTGAAACCTTATTCCCACGTGATTCCCAAGGGATTGAAATGTCATTCCCACGTGATTGCCACGTGATTCAAACTTGATTGACATGTGATTCCCACGTGATTGACACGTGATTCCCACGTGATTCCCACGTGATTCCCACGTGATTCCCACGTGATTGGCACGAGATTCCGACGTAATTCCCACGTGATTCCCACGTGATTGACATGTAATTCCAACGTGTTTCCCACGTGATTGACGCATGATTCCCACGTGATTCCCACGTGATTGACACGTGATTCCCACGTGATTCCCACGTGATTCTCACGTAATTCCCACGTGATTGACACGTGATTCCCACGTGATTATCACGTGATTCCCATGTGATTCCCAAGAGATTGACACGTGATTCCCACGTGCTTCCCATGTGATTCCCACGTTATTCCCAAGTGATTGACACATGATTCCAACGTGATTCCCAAGTGATTCCCTCGTGATTGACACGTGATTCCCACGTGATTTAAAAGTGATTCCAACATGATTGACACGTGATTCCCAAATGATTCCGGTGTGATACCCATGTGATGCCCACGATATTGACACGTGATTCCTACGTGATTCCCTCGTGATTGACACGTGATTCCCACATGATTCCCACGTGATTGACACATTATTCCCACGTGATTCCTACTTGATTACCACGTGATTCCCACATTATTCCCACGTGACTCCCATGTGATTCCCACGTGATTGATGCATGATTCCCACGTGATTCCCAAGTGATTCCTACGTGATTCCCACATGATTGACACGTGATTCCCACCTTATTCCCACGTGACTCCCACGGGATTGACTCATGATTCCCACGTGATTCCCACTTGATTGACACGTGATGTTCACGTGATTCCCACTTGACTCTCACATGACTGACACGTGATTGACACGTGATTCACACGTGAATCCCACGTGATACCCATGTGTTTCCCACGTGATTGACACGTGATTCCCGCCTTATTCCCACGTGATTCCCAAGGGATTGAAATGTCATTCCCACGTGATTGCCACGTGATTCAAACTTGATTGACATGTGATTCCCACGTGATTGACACGTGATTCCCACGTAATTCCCTCGTGATTCCACGAGATTCCCACGTGATTCCCACGTGATTCCCACGTGATTCTCACGTGATTCCCACGTGATTCCCACGTGATTCCCACGTGATTGACACGTAATTCCCACGTGATTCCCACGTGATTGACGCATGATTCCCACATGATTCCCACGTGATTGACACGTGATTCCAACGTGATTCTCACGTAATTCCCACGTGATTCCCACGTGATTCCCACGTGATTCCCACGTGATTCCCACGTGATTCAAACTTGATTGACATGTGATTCCCACGTGATTGACACGTGATTCCCACGTAATTCCCTCGTGATTCCCACGAGATTCCCACGTGATTCCCACGTGATTCCCACGTGATTGGGACGAAATTCCCACGTGATTGGCACGAGATTCCGATGTAATTCCCACGTTATTCCCACGTGATTGACACGTAATTCCCACGTGATTCCCACGTGATTGACACGTGATTCCCACGTGATTCCCACGTGATTCCCACTTGATTCCCACGTGATTCTCACGTGATTCCCACGTGATTCCCACGTGATTCCCACGTGATTGACACGTAATTCCCACGTGATTACCACGTGATTGACGCATGATTCCCACATGATTCCCACGTGATTGACACGTGATTCCAACGTGATTCTCACGTAATTCCCAAGTGATTGACACGTGATTCCCACGTGATTATCACGTGATTCCCATGTGATTCCCAAGTGATTGACACGTGATTCCCACGTGCTTCCCATGTGATTCCCACGTTATTCCCAAGTGATTGACACATGATTCCAACGTGATTCCCAAGTGATTCCCACGTGATTGACACGTGATTCCCACGTGATTGACACGTGATTCCCACGTGATTCCTACGTGATTGACACGTCATTCCCACGTGATTCCCATGTGATTCCCACGTGATTAACACGTGATTCCTGGGTGATTCCCAAATGATTGTCACGTGATTCCCACGTGATTCCCACGTGATTCACACGTGATTCACACGCAATTCCATCGTGATTTACACGTGATTCCCACATGATTCCCACATTATTGACACGTGTTTCGAACGTGATTCCCACGTGATTACCACGTGATTCCCCCGTGATTGACACGTGATTCCCACGTGATTTACACGTGATTCCCCCGTGATTGACACGTGATTCCCACGTGATTCCCACGTGATTCCCACGTGATTCTCACGTGATTCCCACGTGATTCCCACGTGATTCCCACGTGATTGACACGTAATTCCTACGTGTTTCCCACGTGATTGACGCATGATTCCCACATGATTCCCACGTGATGGACACGTGATTCCAACGTGATTCTCACGTAATTCCCAAGTGATTGACACGTGATTCCCACGTGATTATCACGTGATTCCCATGTGATTCCCAAGTGATTGACACGTGATTCCCACGTGCTTCCCACGTGATTCCCACGTTATTCCCAAGTGATTGACACATGATTCCAACGTGATTCCCAAGTGATTCCCACGTGATTGACACGTGATTCCCACGTGATTGACACGTGATTCCCACGTGATTCCTACGTGATTGATACGTCATTCCCACGTGATTCCCATGTGATTCCCACGTGATGAACACGTGATTCCTGGGTGATTCCCAAATGATTGTCACGTGATTCCCACGTGATTCCCATGTGATTCACACGTGATTCACACGTAATTCCATTGTGATTGACACGTGATTCCCAAATGATTCCCACATTATTGACACGTGATTCGAACCTGATTCCCACGTGATTACCACGTGATTCCCCCGTGATTGACACATGATTCCCACGTGATTTACACATGATTCCCCCGTGATTGACACGTGATTCCGACGTGATTCCCACGTGATTCCTATGGGATTGACACGTGATTCCCACGTGAATCCCAAATGATTGTCACTTGATTCCCACGTGGTTAACATGTGATTCCCAGGTGATTCCCAAATGATTGTCACGTGATTCCCACGTGATTCCCACGTGATTCCCACATGATTCCCACGTGATTGACATGTGATTCCCACATGATTCCCACGTGATTTACACGTGATTCCTACGTGATTGACACGTGATTCCCACGTGATTCCCACGGGGTTCCTATGTGATTGACACGTGATTCCCACGTTATTCCCACGTGATACCCACGTGATTGACACGTGATTCCAACATGATTCCCATGTGATTCCCATATGATTCCAACGTGAATGACACGTGATTCCCAAATGATTCCCACGTGATGCCAACGTGATTGACACGTCATTCCCACGTGATTCCAACTTGATTGACACGAGATTCCCATGTGATTTCCACGTGATTAAATGTGATTCCCACGATATTCCCACGTGATTGATACGTGATTCCCAAGTGATTCCCACGTGATTAACACGTGATTCCCACGTGATTCCCTCGTGATTGACACGTGATTCCCACGTGATAGACGCATGATCACCACTTGATTACCACGTGATTCCATCGTGATTGACACGTGACTCCCACATGACTCCCTCGTGATTGACACGTGATACCCACGTGATTCCCACTTGATTCCCACGTGATTCCCACGTGACTCCCACATGATTCCCACGTGATTGACGCATGATTCCCACGTGATTCCCACGTGATTGACACGTGATTCCCACGTGATTCCCACGTGATTCTCACGTGATTCCCACGTGATTGACACGTGATTCCCACGTGATTATCACGTGATTCCCACGTTATTCCCAAGTGATTTACACATGATTCCAACGTGATTCCCAAGTGATTCCCACGTGATTGACACGTTATTCCCACATAATTGACATGTGATTTCCACGTGATTCCCACTTGATTCTCACATGATTGACACGTGATTTACACGTGATTCCCACGAGAATCCCATATGATTCCCATGTGATTCCCACGTGAGTGACACGTGATTCCCACTTTATTCCCACGTGATTCCCACTGTATTGACATGTCATTCCCACGTGATTGCCACGTGATTCCCACGTGATTGACATGTGATTCCCACTTGATTCCCCCGTGATTCCCACTTGATTCCCAAATGATTCCCAAGTGATGCCCACATGATGCTCACGTGATTGACACGTGATTCCCACATGATTCCCACTTGATTGACACGTGATTCCCACGTGATTCAAACGTAATTCCATCGTGATTGACAAGTGATTCCCACATGATTCACACGATATTGACACGTGATTCCAACGTGATTCCCACATGATTACCACGTAATTTCCATGTGATTCCCACGTGACTCCCACGTTATTCCCACGTGATTGACGCATGATCACCACTTGATTCCCACGTGATTCCATCATGATTGACACGTCACTCCCACATGACTCCCACGTGATTGACACGTGATACCCACATGATTCCCACTTGATTCCCACGTGATTCCAACGTGACTCCCACGTGTTTCCCACGTGATTGACGCATGATTTCCACGTGATTCCCACGTGATTCCCAAGTGATTGACACGTGATTCCCACGTGATTCCCACGTGATTCTCACGTGATTCCCACGTGATTGACACGTGAGTCCCACGTGATTATCACGTGATTCCCATGTGATTCCCAAGTGAGTGACACGTGATTCCCACGTGCTTCCCACGTGATTCCCACGTGATTCCCAAGTGATTGACACATGATTCCAACGTGATTCCCAAGTGATTCCCACATGATTGACACGTGATTCCCACGTGATTGAAACGTGATTCCCACGTGATTGACACGTGATTCCCACGTGATTCCCACGTGATTGACCCGTCATTCCCACGTGATTCCCATGTGATTCCCACGTGATTGACTCATGATTACCACTTGATTCCCACGTGATTCCATCGTGATTGACACGTGATTATCACGTGATTCCCATGTGATTCCCAAGTGATTGACACGTGATTCCCACATGCTTCCCACGTGATTCCCACGTTATTCCCAAGTGATTGACACATGATTCCAACGTGATTCCCACGTGATTCCCACGTGATTGACACCTGATTCCCACGTGATTGACACGTGATTCCCACGTGATTCCTACGTGATTGATACGTCATTCCCACGTGATTCCCATGTGATTCCCACGTGATGAACACGTGATTCCTGGGTGATTCCCAAATGATTGTCACGTGATTCCCACGTGATTCCCATGTGATTCACACGTGATTCACACGTAATTCCATCGTGATTGACACGTGATTCCCACATGATTCCCACATTATTGACACGTGATTCGAACCTGATTCCCACGTGATTACCACGTGATTCCCCCGTGATTGACACGTGATTCCCACGTGATTTACACATGATTCCCCCGTGATTGACACGTGATTCCCACGTGATTCCCACGTGATTCCTATGGGATTGACACGTGATTCCCACGTGAATCCCAAATGATTGTCACTTGATTCCCACGTGGTTAACATGTGATTCCCAGGTGATTCCCAAATGATTGTCACGTGATTCCCACGTGATTCCCACGTGATTCCCACATGATTCCCACGTGATTGACATGTGATTCCCACATGATTCCCACGTGATTTACACGTGATTCCTATGTGATTGACACGTGATTCCCACGTGATTCCCACGGGGTTCCTATGTGATTGACACGTGATTCCCACGTTATTCCCACGTGATACCCACGTGATTGACACGTGATTCCAACATGATTCCCATGTGATTCCCATATGATTCCAATGTGAATGACACGTGATTCCCAAATGATTCCCACGTGATGCCAACGTGATTGACACGTCATTCCCACGTGATTCCAACTTGATTGACACGAGATTCCCATGTGATTTCCACGTGATTAAATGTGATTCCCACGATATTACCACGTGATTGATACGTGATTCCCAAGTGATTCCCACGTGATTAACACGTGATTCCCACGTGATTCCCTCGTGATTGACACGTGATTCCCACGTGATAGACGCATGATCACCACTTGATTACCACGTGATTCCATCGTGATTGACACGTGACTCCCACATGACTCCCTCGTGATTGACACGTGATTCCCACGTGATTGACACGTGATTCCCACGTGATTCCCACGTGATTCCCACGTGATTCCCACCTGATTCCCACGGGATTGAAACGTGTTTCCCACATGATTGACACGTGAATCCCACGTGATTTAAAAGTGATTCCCACATGATTCCAACGTGATTGACACGTGATTCCCAAATGATTCCCGTGTGATACCCATGTGATGCCCACGTGATTGACACGTGATTACTACGTGATTCCCTCGTGATTGACACGTGATTCCCACGTGATTCAAACGTAATTCCATCGTGATTGACAAGTGATTCCCACATGATTCACACGATATTGACACGTGATTCCAACGTGATTCCCACATGATTACCACGTGATTTCCATGTGATTCCCACGTGACTCCCACGTTATTCCCACGTGATTGACGCATGATCACCACTTGATTCCCACGTGATTCCATCATGATTGACACGTCACTCCCACATGACTCCCACGTGATTGACACGTGATACCCACGTGATTCCCACTTGATTCCCACGTGATTCCCACGTGACTCCCACGTGTTTCCCACGTGATTGACGCATGATTTCCACGTGATTCCCACGTGATTCCCAAGTGATTGACACGTGATTCCCACGTGATTCCCACGTGATTCTCACGTGACTCCCACGTGATTGACACGTGAGTCCCACGTGATTATCACGTGATTCCCATGTGATTCCCAAGTGAGTGACACGTGATTCCCACGTGCTTCCCACGTGATTCCCACGAGATTCCCAAATGATTCCCACGTGATGCCCACATGATGCTCACGTGATTGACACGTGATTCCCACATGATTCCCACGTGATTGACACGTGATTCCCACGTGATTCAAACGTAATTCCATCGTGATTGACAAGTGATTCCCACATGATTCACACGATATTGACACGTGATTCCAACGTGATTCCCACATGATTACTACGTGATTTCCATGTGATTCCCACGTGACTCCCACGTTATTCCCACGTGATTGACGCATGATCACCACTTGATTCCCACGTGATGCCATCATGATTGACACGTCACTCCCACATGACTCCCACGTGATTGACACGTGATACCCACGTGATTCCCACTTGATTCCCACGTGATTCCCACGTGACTCCCACGTGTTTCCCACGTGATTGATGCATGATTCCCACGTGATTACCACGTGATTCCCATGTGATTCCCACGTGATTCTCACGTAATTCCCACGTGATTGACACGTGATTCCCACGTGATTATCACGTGATTCCCACGTTATTCCCAAGTGATTGACACATGATTCCAACGTGATTCCCAAGTGATTCCCACGTGATTGACACGTGATTCCCACGTGATTGACACGTGATTCCCACGTGATTCCTACGTGATTGACACATCATTCCCACGTGATTCCCATGTGATTCCCACGTGATTAACACGTGATTCCTAGGTGATTCCGAAATGATTGTTATGTGATTCCCACGTGATTCCCACGTGATTCACACGTGATTCCCACGTGATTCACACGTGATTCACATGTAATTCCATCGTGATTGACACGTGATTCCCACATGATTCCCACGTGATTGACGCATGATTCCCACGTGATTCCCACGTGATTCTCACGTAATTCCCACGTGATTGACACGTGATTCCCACGTTATTCCCAAGTGATTTACACATGATTCCAACGTGATTCCCCAGTGATTCCCACGTGATTGACACGTGATTCCCACTTGATTCCCACGTGATTGACTCGTGATTCTCATATGACTCCCACGTGATTCCAACGTGATTGACACGTGATTCCCACGTAATTGACACGTGATTTCCACGTGATTCCCACTTGATTCTCACATGATTGACACGTGATTTACACGTGATTCCCACGAGAATCCCAAGTGATTCCCATGTGATTCCCACGTGAGTGACACGTGATTCCCACCTTATTCCCACGTGATTCCCACGGGATTGACATGTCATTCCCACGTGATTGCCACGTGATTCCCACGTGATTGACATGTGATTCCCACGTGATTCCCCCCTGATTCCCACGTGATTCCCAAATGATTCCCACGTGATGCCCACATGATGCTCACGTGATTGACACGTGATTCCCACATGATTCCCACGTGATTGACACGTGATTCCCACGTGATTCAAACGTAATTCCATCGTGATTGACAAGTGATTCCCACATGATTCACACGATATTAACACGTGATTCCAACGTGATTCCCACATGATTACCACGTGATTTCCATGTGATTCCCACGTGACTCCCACGTTATTCCCACGTGATTGACGCATGATCACCACTTGATTCCCACGTGATTCCATCATGATTGACACGTCACTCCCACATGACTCCCACGTGATTGACACGTGATACCCACGTGATTCCCACTTGATTCCCACGTGATTCCCACGTGACTCCCACGTGTTTCCCACGTGATTGACGCATGATTTCCACGTGATTCCCACGTGATTCCCAAGTGATTGACACGTGATTCCCACGTGATTCCCACGTGATTCTCACGTGACTCCCACGTGATTGACACGTGAGTCCCACGTGATTATCACGTGATTCCCATGTGATTCCCAAGTGAGTGACACGTGATTCCCACGTGCTTCCCACGTGATTGCCACGTGATTCCCAAGTGATTGACACATGATTCCAACGTGATTCCCAAGTGATTCCCACATGATTGACACGTGATTCCCACTTGATTGAAACGTGATTCCCACGTGATTGACACGTGATTCCCACGTGATTCCCACGTGATTGACCCGTCATTCCCACGTGATTCCCATGTGATTCCCACGTGATTGACTCATGATTACCACTTGATTCCCACGTGATTCCATCGTGATTGACACGTGATTCCCACGAGATTCCCACGTGATTCCCACTTGATTGACACCCGTTTCCCACGTTATACCCAAGTGATTCCCACATGATTGACACGTGATTCCCACGTGATTGACACGTGATTCCCACGTGATTCCCACGTGATTCCCACGTGATTCCCACCTGATTCCCACGGGATTGAAACGTGTTTCCCACATGATTGACACGTGAATCCCACGTGATTTAAAAGTGATTCCCACGTGATTCCAACGTGATTGACACGTGATTCCCAAATGATTCCCGTGTGATACCCATGTGATGCCCACGTGATTGACACGTGATTACTACGTGATTCCCTCGTGATTGACACGTGATTCCCACGTGATTCAAACGTAATTCCATCGTGATTGACAAGTGATTCCCACATGATTCACACGATATTGACACGTGATTCCAACGTGATTCCCACATGATTACCACGTGATTTCCATGTGATTCCCACGTGACTCCCACGTTATTCCCACGTGATTGACGCATGATCACCACTTGATTCCCACGTGATTCCATCATGATTGACACGTCACTCCCACATGACTCCCACGTGATTGACACGTGATACCCATGTGATTCCCACTTGATTCCCACGTGATTCCCACGTGACTCCCACGTGTTTCCCACGTGATTGACGCATGATTTCCACGTGATTCCCACGTGATTCCCAAGTGATTGACACGTGATTCCCACGTGATTCCCACGTGATTCTCACGTGACTCCCACGTGATTGACACATGAGTCCCACGTGATTATCACGTGATTCCCATGTGATTCCCAAGTGAGTGACACGTGATTCCCACGTGCTTCCCACGTGATTCCCACGTGATTGCCAAGTGATTGACACATGATTCCAACGTGATTCCCAAGTGATTCCCACATGATTGACACGTGATTCCCACTTGATTGAAACGTGATTCCCACGTGATTGACACGTGATTCCCACGTGATTCCCACGTGATTGACCCGTCATTCCCACGTGATTCCCATGTGATTCCCACGTGATTGACTCATGATTACCACTTGATTCCCACGTGATTCCATCGTGATTGACACGTGATTCCCACGAGATTCCCACGTGATTCCCACTTGATTGACACCCGTTTCCCAAGTTATACCCAAGTGATTCCCACATGATTGACACGTGATTCCCACGTGATTGACACGTGATTCCCACGTGATTCCCACGTGATTCCCACCTGATTCCCACGGGATTGAAACGTGTTTCCCACATGATTGACACGTGATTCCCACGTGATTTAAAAGTGATTCCCACGTGATTCCAACGTGATTGACACGTGATTCCCAAATGATTCCCGTGAGACCCATGTGATGCCCACGTGATTGACACGTGATTACTACGTGATTCCCTCGTGATTGACACGTGATTCTCACATGATTCCCACGTGATTGACACGTTATTCCCACGTGATACCTACGTGATTACCACGTGATTCCCACGTTATTCCCACGTGACTCCCATGTGATTCCCACGTGATTGACGCATGATTCCCACGTATTCCCACGTGATTCCCACCTGATTCACACGTGATTCATACGGGATTGACACGTGATTCCCACGTGATTCCCACGTGATTGACACGTGACTCCCACGTGATTCCCCCGTGACTCTAACGTGATTCCCACGTAATTGACATGTGATTCCCACGTGATTCCCACGTGATTGACACGTGATTCCCATATGATTACCACATGATTCCAACGTGATTGACACATGATGCCCATGTGATTCCCACGTGATTGACACGTGATTTCCATGTGATTCCCACTTGATTCTCACATGATTGACACGTGATTGACACGTGATTCCCACGTGAATCCCACGTGATTCCCACGTGATTGCCACGTGATTGACACGTGATTCCCACGTGATTCCCACGTGATTCCCACGTGATTGCCACGTGATTCCCACGTGATTGCCACGTGATTGACACTCGATTCCCACATGATTCCCACGATATTGACACGTGATTCCAGCGTGATTCCCACATGATTAGCACGTGATTCCCATGTGATTCCCACGTGGTTGACGTATGATTACCATTTGATTCCCACGTGATTCCATCAAGATTGACACGTGATTCCCACATGACTCCCACGTGATTGTCACGTGATCCCCACGTGATTCCCACGTGATTCCCACGTGATTCTCACGTGACTCCCACGTGATTCCCACGTGATTGACACGTGATTCACACTTGATTCCCACGTGATTTACACGTGATTCCTACGTGATTGACACGTGATTCCCACGTGATTCCTCATGATTCCTATGGGATTGACACGTGATTCCCACGTGATTCCCACGTGATTGACACGTGATTCCCACGTGATTCATACGTGATTCCCACGTGATTCCCTCGTGATTAACACGTGATTCCCAGGTGATTCACAAATGATTGTCACGTTATTCCCACGTGATTCCCACGTGATTCACACGTGATTCCTACGTGATTGCCACGTGATTCCCACGTGATTCCCACGTGATTTACACGTGATTCCTACGTGATTGACACGTGATTCCCACGTGATTCCCACGTGATTCCTATAGGATTGACACGTGATTCCCACGTTATTCCCACGTGATTCCCACGTGATTGACACGTGATTCCCACGTGATTCCCACGTGATTCCCATATGATTCCAACATGAATGACACGTGATTCCCAAATGATTACCACGTGATGCCAACGTGATTGACACGTCATTCCCACGTGATTCCAACTTGATTGACACGAGATTCCCATGTGATTTCCACGTGATTAAATGTGATTCCCACGATATTCCCACGTGATTGATACGTGATTCCCAAGTGATTCCCACGTGATTAACACGTGATTCGCACGTGATTCCCTCGTGATTGACACGTGATTCCCACGTGATAAACGCATGAACACCACTTGATTACCACGTGATTCCATCGTGATTGACACGTGACTGCCACATGACTCCCACGTGATTGACACGATATACCCACGTGATTCCGACTTGATTCCCACGTTATTCCCACGTGACTCCCACATGATTCCCACGTGATTGATGCATGATTCCCACGTGATTACCACGTGATTCCCATGTGATTCCCACGTGATTCTCACGTAATTCCCACGTGATTGACACGTGATTCCCACGTGATTATCACGTGATTCCCACGTTATTCCCAAGTAATTGACACATGATTCCAACGTGATTCCCAAGTGATTCCCACGTGATTGACACGTGATTCCCACGTGATTCCTACGTGATTGACACATCATTCCCACGTGATTCCCATGTGATTCCCACGTGATTAACACGTGATTCCCAGGTGATTCCGAAATGATTGTTATGTGATTCCCACGTGATTCCCACGTGATTCACACGTGATTCACATGTAATTCCATCGTGATTGACACGTGATTCCCACATGATTCCCACGTGATTGACGCATGATTCCCACGTGATCCCACGTGATTCTCACGTAATTCCCACGTGATTGACACGTGATTCCCACGTTATTCCCAAGTGATTTACACATGATTCCAACGTGATTCCCCAGTGATTCCCACGTGATTGACACGTGATTCCCACTTGATTCCCACGTGATTCACTCGTGATTCTCATATGATTCCCATGTGATTCCAACGTGATTGACACGTGATTACCACGTAATTGACACGTGATTTCCACGTGATTCCCACTTGATTCTCACATGATTGACACGTGATTTACACGTGATTCCCACGAGAATCCCACGTGATTCCCATGTGATTCCCACGTGAGTGACACGTGATTCCCACCTTATTCCCACGTGATTCCCACGGGATTGACATGTCATTCCCACGTGATTGACATGTGATTCCCACGTGATTCCCCCCTGATTCCCACGTGATTCCCAAATGATTCCCACGTGATGCCCACATGATGCTCACGTGATTGACACGTGATTCCCACATGATGCCCACGTGATTGACACGTGATTCCCACGTGATTCAAGCGTAATTCCATCGTGATTGACAAGTGATTCCCACATGATTCACACGATATTGACACGTGATTCCAACGTGATTCCCACATGATTACCATGTGATTTCCATGTGATTCCCACGTGACTCCCACGTGATTCCCACGTGATTGACGCATGATCACCACTTGATTCCCACGTGATTCCATCATGATTGACACGTGACTCCCACATGACTCCCACGTGATTGACACGTGATACCCACGTGATTCCCACTTGATTCCCACATGATTCCCACGTGACTCCCACGTGTTTCCCACGTGATTGACGCATGATTTCCACGTGATTCCCACGTGATTCCCAAGTGATTGACACGTGATTCCCACGTGATTCCCTCGTGATTCTCACGTGATTCCCACGTGATTGACACGTGAGTCCCACGTGATTATCACGTGATTCCCATGTGATTCCCAAGTGAGTGACACGTGATTCCCACGTGCTTCCCACGTGATTCCCACGTGATTCCCAAGTGATTGACACATGATTCCAACGTGATTCCCAAGTGATTCCCACATGATTCACACGTGTTTCCCACGTGATTGAAACGTGATTCCCACGTGATTGACACGTGATTCCCACGTGATTGACACGTCATTCCCACGTGATTCCCATGTGATTTCCACGTGATTAACACGTGATTCCCAGGTGATTCCCAAATGATTTTCACGTGATTCCCACGTGATTGACACGTGATTCCCACATGTTTCCCATGTTATTGACACGTGATTCCAACCTGATTCCCACGTGATTACCACGTGATTCCCATGTGTTTCCCACGTGACTCCCACGTGATTCCCACGTGATTGACGCATGATTACCACTTGATTCCCATGTGATTCCATCGTGATTGACACGTGATTCCCACGAGATTCCCACGTGATTCCCACGTGATTGACACGCGATTACCACGTGATACCCAGGTGATTCCCACATGATTGACACGTGATTCCCACGTGATTGACACGTGATTCCCACGTGATTCCCACGTGATTCCCACCTGATTCCCATGGGATTGAAACGTGTTTCCCACGTGATTGACACGTGATTCCCACGTGATTCAAAAGTGATTCCCACGTGATTCCAACGTGATTGACACGTGATTCCCAAATGATTCCCGTGTGATACCCATGTGATGCCCACGTGATTGACACGTGATTACTACGTGATTCCCTCGTGATTGACACGTGATTCCCACATGATTCCCACGTGATTGACACGTTATTCCCACGTGATTCCCCCGTGATTCTAACGTGATTCCCACGTAATTGACATGTGATTCCCACGTGATTCCCACGTGATTGACACGTGATTCCCAAATGATTCCCGTGTGATACACATGTGATGCCCACGTGATTGACACGTGATTACTACGTGATTCCCTCGTGATTGACACGTGATTCCCACATGATTCCTACGTGATTACCACGTGATTCCCGCGTTATTCCCACGTGACTCCCATGTGATTCCCACGTGATTGACGCATGATTCCCACGTGATTCCCACGTGATTCCCACCTGATTCACACGTGATTCATACGGGATTGACACGTGATTCCCACGTGATTCCCACGTGATTGACACGTGACTCCCACGTGATTCCCCCGTGACTCTAACGTGATTCCCACATATTTGACATGTGATTCCCACGTGTTTCCCACGTGATTGACACGTGATTCCCATATGATTACCACGTGATTCCAACGTGATTGACACATGATGCCCATGTGATTCCCACGTGATTGACACGTGATTTCCACGTGATTCCCACTTGATTCTCACATGATTGACACGTGATTGACACGTGATTCCGACGTGAATCCCACGTGATTCCCACGTGATTCCTACGTGATTGACACGTGATTCACATGTAATTCCATCGTGATTGACACTCGATTCCCACATGATTCCCACGATATTGACACGTTATTCCAGCGTGATTCCCACGTGATTAGCACGTGATTCCCATGTGATTCCCACGTGGTTGACGAATGATTACCACTTGATTCCCACGTGATTCCATCATGATTGACACGTGATTCCCACATGACTCCCACGTGATTGTCACGTGATCCCCACGTGATTCCCACGTGATTACTACGTGATTCTCACGTGACTCCCACGTGATTCCCACGTGATTGGCGCATGATTCCCACGTGATTCCCACGTGATTGACACGTGATTCACACGTGTTTCCCACGTGATTTACACGTGATTCCTACGTGATTGACACGTGATTCCCACGTGATTCCCACGTGATTCCCACGTGATTGACACGTCATTCCCACGTGATTCCCACGTGATTCATACGTGATTCCCACGTGATTTCCTCGTGATTAACACGTGATTCCCAGGTGATTCCCAAATGATTGTCACGTGATTCCCACGTGATTCCCACGTGATTCCCACATGATTCACACGTGATTGACACGTGATTCCCACGTGATTCCCACGTGATTCCTACGTGATTGACACGTGATTCCCACGTGATTCCCACGTGATTCCTATAGGATCGACACGTGATTCCCACGTTATTCCCACGTGATTCCCACATGATTGACACGTGATTCCCACGTGATTCCCATATGATTCCAACGTGAATGACACGTGATTCCCAAATGATTACTACGTGATGCCAACGTGATTGATACGTCATTCCCACGTGATTCCAACTTGATTGACACGAGATTCCCATGTGATTTCTACGTGATTAAATGTAATTCCCACGATATTCCCACGTGATTGATACGTGTTTCCCAAGTGATTCCCACGTGATTAACACGTGATTCCCCCGTGATTCCCTCGTGATTGACACGTGATTCAAACGTGATAAATGCATGATCACCACTTGATTACCACGTGATTCCATCGTGATTGACACGTGACTCCCACATGACTCCCACGTGATTGACACGATACACCCACGTGATTCCGACTTGATTCCCACGTGATTCCCACGTGACTCCCACATGATTCCCACGTGATTGACGCATGATTCCCACGTGATTCCCACGTGATTGACACGTGATTCCACGTGATTCCCACGTGATTCTCATGTAATTCCCACATGATTGACACGTGATTCCCACGTGATTATCACGTGATTCCCACGTTATTCCCAAGTGATTGACACATGATTCCAACGTGATTCCCAAGTGATTCCCACATGATTAACACATGATTTCCACGTGATTCCCAAATGATTGTTACGTGATTCCCACGTGATTCACACGTGATTCACACGTGATTCACATGTAATTCCATCGTGATTGACACGTGATTCCCACATGATTCCCACGTTATTGACACGTGATTCCAACCTGATTCCCACGTGATTCCCAATGATTCCATTGTGATTCCCATCTGATTCCCATGGGATTGAAACTTGTTTCCCACGTGATTGACACGTGATTCCCACGTGATTCAAAAGTGATTCCCACCTGATTCCCACGTGATTGACTCGGGATTCCCACGTGACTCCCTCGTGATTGATTCGTGATTCCCACGTGATCCCACGTGAATGACACGTGATTCCCACGTGATTCCCACGTGATTCCCACGTGATTGGCTCGGGATTCGCACGTGATTCCCTCGTGATTGACAAGTGATTCCCACGTGATTTCCACGGGATTCCCACGTGATTCCCACGTGATTCCCACGTGATTGACATGTGATTGACACGTGATTCCCACGTGATTCCCACGTGATTGACACCTGATTCCCACGTGATTCCCAAATGATTGTCACGTGATTCCCACGTGATTCCCACGTGATTGACACGTGATTCCCACGTTATCCCACGTGATTCCCACATGATTCCCACGTGATTCCCACGAGATTCCCACGTGATTGGCACGAGATTCCGACGTGATTCCCACGTGATTGACACGTGATTCCCTCGTGATTCCCACATGATTGACACGTGATTCCCACGTGATTCCCACATGATTCCCACGTTATTCCCACGTGATTGACACGTGATTCACACGTGATTCACACGTGATTCCCCCGTGATTGACACGTGATTCCCACGTGATTCCCTAATGATTTTCACGTCATTCCCACGTGTTTCCCAGGTGATTCCCACGTGATTCCCATGTGATTGACACGTGATTCCCACGTGATTCCTACGTGATTCCCACGTGATTCCCACGTGATTGACACGTGATTCAATCGTGATTCCCACGTGAGTCCCAAGTGTTTCCCACGTGATTTCCACGTGATTGACATGTGAATCCCACGTGATTCCCACGTGACTTCCTCGTGATTTCCACGTGATTGACACGTGAATCCCAGGTGATTCCCACGTGATTGAGGCGTGAGTCCCACGTGATTCCCACGTGATTGACACGTGATTCCCACGTGATTCCCACGTGATTGACACGTGATTCCCAGGTGATTGACACGTGATTCCCACGTGATTCCCACGTGACTCCGAGGTGATTCCCATGTGATTGACGCATGATTCCAACATGATTCACACGTGATTCCAACGTGATCCCTAAATGATTCCCATGTGATGCCCAAGTGATGCCCACGTGATTTAACGTGATTCCCACGTGATTCCCACGTGATTAACTCTTGATTGTCACGTAATTCCCACATGAATCCCACGTGATTGACACGTGATTCCCTCGTGATTCCCACGTGATTCCCACGTGATTGACGCATGATTCCAACGTGATTCACACGTGATTCCCACGTGATTCCTAAATTATTCCCATGTGATGCCCACGTGATGCCCACGTGATTTCATGTGATTCCCACGTGATTCCCACGTGATTAACAAGTGATTGTCACGTAATTCCCACATGATTCCCACGTGATTGACACGTGATTCCCTCGTGATTCCCACGTGATTCCCACGTGATTCCCTCGTGATTCCCACGTGATTGACACGTGATTCCCAAGTTTTTCCCACGTGATTCCCACGTGATTGACACTTGATTCCCACGTGATTCCCACGTAATTCTCACGTGATTGCCACGTGAATTACACGTGATTCCCACGTGATTATCACGTGATACCCATGTGATTCCCAAGTGACTGACACGTGTTTCCCACGTGCTTTCCACGTGATTCCCACGTGATTCCCAAGTGATTGAAACGTTACTCCCAACTTATTCTCACGTGATTGACACGTGATTATCACGAGATTCCCACGAGATTCCCACGTGATTGACAGGTGATTGATGCATGATTTCCACTTGATTCCCACGTGATTCCCACGTGATTGACACGTGATTCCCACGTGATTCACTCGTGATTGACAAGTGATTCCCACGTGATTTCCACGGGATTCCCACGTGATTCCCACGTGACTCCCTCGTGATTGACTCGTGATTCCCACGTGATTACCACGTGAATGAAACGTGATTCCCACGTGATTCCCAGGTGATTCTCACGTGACTCCCACGTGATTGACACGTGAGTCCCACGTGATTATCCCGTGATTCCCATGTGATTCCCAAGTGAGTGACACGTGATTCCCACGTGCTTCCCACGTGATTCCCACGTGATTCCCAAGTGATTGACACATGATTCCAACGTGATTCCCAAGTGATTCCCACATGATTGACACGTGATTCCCACGTGATTGAAACGTGATTCCCACGTGATTGACATGTGATTCCCACGTGATTCCCACGTGATTGACCCGTCATTCCCACGTGATTCCCATGTGATTCCCACGTGATTGACTCATGATTACCACTTGATTCCCACGTGATTCCATCGTGATTGACACGTGATTCCCACGAGATTCCCACGTGATTCCCACGTGATTGACACCCGTTTCCCACGTTATACCCAAGTGATTCCCACATGATTGACTCGTGATTCCCACGTGATTGACACGTGATTCCCACGTGATTCCCACGTGATTCCCACGTGATTCCCACCTGATTCCCACGGGATTGAAACGTGTTTCCCACATGATTGACACGTGATTCCCACGTGATTTAAAAGTGATTCCCACGTGATTCCAACGTGATTGACACGTGATTCCCAAATGATTCCCGTGTGATACCCATGTGATGCCCACGTGATTGACACGTGATTAATACGTGATTCCCTCGTGATTGACACGTGATTCCCACATGATTCCCACGTGATTGACACGTTATTCCCACGTGATACCTACGTGATTACCACGTGATTCCCACGTTATTCCCACGTGACTCCCATGTGATTCCCACGTGATTGACGCATGATTCCCACGTGATTCCCACGTGATTCCCACCTGATTCACACGTGATTCATACAGGATTGACACGTGACTCCCACGTGATTCCCACGTGATTGACACGTGACTCCCACGTGATTCCCCCGTGACTCTAACGTGATTCCCACGTAATTGACATGTGATTCCCACGTGATTGACACGTGATTCCCATATGATTACCACATGATTCCAACGTGATTGACACATGATGCCCATGTGATTCCCACGTGATTGACACGTGATTTCCATGTGATTCCCACTTGATTCTCACATGATTGACACGTGATTGACACGTGATTCCCACATGAATCCCACGTGATTCCCACGTGATTCCCACGTGATTGACACGTGATTCCCACGTGATTCACACGTAATTCCATCGTGATTGACACTCGATTCCCACATGATTCCCACGATATTGACACGTGATTCCAGCGTGATTCCCACGTGATTAGCACGTGATTCCCATGTGATTCCCACGTGTTTGACGTATGATTACCATTTGATTGCCACGTGATTCCATCATGATTGACACATGATTCCCACATGACTCCCACGTGATTGTCACGTGATCCCCACGTGATTCCCACGTGATTCCCACGTGATTCTCACCTGACTCCCACGTGATTCCCACGTGATTGGCACATGATTCCCACGTGATTCCCACGTGATTGACACGTGATTCACACTTGATTCCCACGTGATTTTCACGTGATTCCTACGTGATTGACACGTGATTCCCACGTGATTCCTCATGATTCCTATGGGATTGACACGTGATTCCCACGTGATTCCCACGTGATTGACACGTGATTCCCACGTGATTCATACGTGATTCCCACGTGATTCCCTCGTGATTAACACCTGATTCCCAGGTGATTCACAAATGATTGTCACGTTATTCCCACGTGATTCCCACGTGATTCACACGTGATTCCTACGTGATTGACACGTGATTCCCACGTGTTTCCCACGTGATTTACACGTGATTCCTACGTGATTGACACGTGATTCCCACGTGATTCCCACGTGATTCCTATAGGATTGACACGTGATTCCCACGTTATTCCCACGTGATTCCCACGTGATTGACACGTGATTCCCACGTGATTCCCACGTGATTCCCATATGATTCCAACATGAATGACACGTGATTCCCAAATGATTACCACGTGATGCCAACGTGATTGACACGTCATTCCCACGTGATTCCAACTTGATTGACACGAGATTCCCATGTGATTTCCACGTGTTTAAATGTGATTCCCACGATATTCCCACGTGGTTGATACGTGATTCCCAAGTGATTCCCACGTGATTAACACGTGATTCCCACGTGATTCCCTCGTGATTGACACGTGATTCCCACGTGATAAACGCATGAACACCACTTGATTACCACGTGATTCCATCGTGATTGACACGTGACTCCCACATGACTCCCACGTGATTGACACGATATACCCACGTGATTCCGACTTGATTCCCACGTTATTCCCACGTGACTCCCACATGATTCCCACGTGATTGATGCATGATTCCCACGTGATTACCACGTGATTCCCATGTGATTCCCACGTGATTCTCACGTAATTCCCACGTGATTGACACGTGATTCCCACGTGATTATCACGTGATTCCCACGTTATTCCCAAGTGATTGACACATGATTCCAACGTGATTCCCAAGTGATTCCCACGTGATTGACACGTGATTCCCACGTGATTGACACGTGATTCCCACGTGATTGACACGTGATTCCCACGTGATTCCTACGTGATTGACACATCATTCCCACGTGATTCCCATGTGATTCCCACGTGATTAACACGTGATTCCCATGTGATTCCGAAATGATTGTTATGTGATTCCCACGTGATTCCCACGTGATTCACACGTGATTCACATGTAATTCCATCGTGATTGACACGTGATTCCCACATGATTCCCACGTGATTGACGCATGATTCCCACGTGATTCTCACGTAATTCCCACGTGATTGACACGTGATTCCCACGTTATTCCCAAGTGATTTACACATGATTCCAACGTGATTCCCCAGTGATTCCCACGTGATTGACACGTGATTCCCACTTGATTCCCACGTGATTGACTCGTGATTCTCATATGATTCCCACGTGATTCCAACGTGATTGACACGTGATTCCCACGTAATTGACACGTGATTTCCACGTGATTCCCACTTGATTCTCACATGATTGACACGTGATTTACACGTGATTCCCACGAGAATCCCACGTGATTTCCATGTGATTCCCACGTGAGTGACACGTGATTCCCACCTTATTCCCACGTGATTCCCACGGGATTGACATGTCATTCCCACGTGATTGCCACGTGATTCCCACGTGATTGACATGTGATTCCCACGTGATTCCCCCCTGATTCCCACGTGATTCCCAAATGATTCCCACGTGATGCCCACATGATGCTCACGTGATTGACACGTGATGTCCACATGATGCCCACGTGATTGACACGTGATTCCCACGTGATTCAAACGTAATTCCATCGTGATTGACAAGTGATTCCCACATGATTCACACGATATTGACACGTGATTCCAACGTGATTCCCACATGATTACCACGTGATTTCCATGTGATTCCCACGTGACTCCCACGTGATTCCCACGTGATTGACGCATGATCACCACTTGATTCCCACGTGATTCCATCATGATTGACACGTGACTCCCACATGACTCCCACGTGATTGACACGTGATACCCACGTGATTCCCACTTGATTCCCACGTGATTCCCACGTGACTCCCACGTGTTTCCCACGTGATTGACGCATGATTTCCACGTGATTCCCACGTGATTCCCAAGTGATTGACACGTGATTCCCACGTGATTCCCACGTGATTCTCACGTGATTCCCACGTGATTGACACGTGAGTCCCACGTGATTATCACGTGATTCCCATGTGATTCCCAAGTGAGTGACACGTGATTCCCACGTGCTTCCCACGTGATTCCCACGTGATTCCCAAGTGATTGACACATGATTCGAACGTGATTCCCAAGTGATTCCCACATGATTCACACGTGTTTCCCACGTGATTGAAACGTGATTCCCACGTGATTGACACGTGATTCCCACGTGATTCCCACGTGATTGACACGTCATTCCCACGTGATTCCCATGTGATTTCCACGTGATTAACACGTGATTCCCAGGTGATTCCCAAATGATTGTCACGTGATTCCCACATGTTTCCCACGTTATTGACACGTGATTCCAACCTGATTCCCACGTGATTGACACGTGATTCCCACGTGATTCCCACGTGATTCCTACGTGATTGACACGTGATTCCCACGTGATTCCCACGTGATTCCTATAGGATCGACACGTGATTCCCAAGTTATTCCCACGTGATTCCCACATGATTGACACGTGATTCCCACGTGATTCCCATATGATTCCAACGTGAATGACACGTGATTCCCAAATGATTACCACGTGATGCCAACGTGATTGACACGTCATTCCCACGTGATTCCAACTTGATTGACACGAGATTCCCATGTGATTTCCACGTGATTAAATGTAATTCCCAGAATATTCCCACGTGATTGATACGTGATTCCCAAGTGATTCCCACGTGATTAACACGTGATTCCCCCATGATTCCCTCGTGATTGACACGTGATTCCCACGTGATAAACGCATGATCACCACTTGATTACCACGTGATTCCATCGTGATTGACACGTGACTCCCACATGACTCCCACGTGATTGACACGATACACCCACGTGATTCCGACTTGATTCCCACGTGATTCCCACGTGACTCCCACATGATTCCCACGTGATTGACGCATGATTCCCACGTGATTCCCACGTGATTGACACGTGATTCCCACGTGATTCCCACGTGATTCTCATGTAATTCCCACGTGATTGACACGTGATTCCCACGTGATTATCACGTGATTCCCACGTTATTCCCAAGTGATTGACACATGATTCCAACGTGTTTCCCAAGTGATTCCCACGTGATTGACACGTGATTCCCACGTGATTCCTACGTGATTGACACGTCATTCCCACGTGATTAACACGTGATTCCCACGTGATACCCAAATGATTGTTACGTGATTCCCACGTGATTCACACGTGATTCACACGTGATTCACATGTAATTCCATCGTGATTGACACGTGATTCCCACATGATTCCCACGTTATTGACACGTGATTCCAACCTGATTCCCACGTGATTCCCAATGATTCCATCGTGATTCCCATCTGATTCCCATGGGATTGAAACGTGTTTCCCACGTGATTGACACGTGATTCCCACGTGATTCAAAAGTGATTCCCACGTGATTCCCACGTGATTGACTCGGGATTCCCACGTGACTCCCTCGTGATTGATTCGTGATTCCCACGTGATCCCACGTGAATGACACGTGATTCCCACGTGACTCCCACGTGATTCCCACGTGATTGGCTCGGGATTCCCACGTGATTCCCTCGTGATTGACAAGTGATTCCCACGTGATTTCCACGGGATTCCCACGTGATTCCCACGTGATTCCCACGTGATTGACTCGGGATTCCCACGTGATTCCCACGTGATTCCCACGTGATTGACACGTGATTGACACGTGATTCCCACGTGATTCCCACGTGATTGACACCTGATTCCCACGTGATTCCCAAATGATTGTCACGTGATTCCCTCGTGATTGACACGTGATTCCCACGTGATTCAAAAGTGATTCCCACGTGATTCCAACGTGATTGACACGTGATTACCAAATGATTCCCGTGTGATACCCATGTGATGCCCACGTGATTGACACGTGATTACTACGTGATTCCCTCGTGATTGACACGTGATTCCCACATGATTCCCACGTGATTGACACGTTATTCCCACGTGATTCCCCCGTGATTCTAACGTGATTCCCACGTAATTGACATGTGATTCCCACGTGATTCCCACGTGATTGACACGTGATTCCCAAATGATTCCCGTGTGATACACATGTGATGCCCACGTGATTGACACGTGATTACTACGTGATTCCCTCGTGATTGACGCATGATTCCCACGTGATTCCCACGTGATTCCCACCTGATTCACACGTGATTCATACGGGATTGACACGTGATTCCCACGTGATTCCCACGTGATTGACACGTGACTCCCACGTGATTCCCCCGTGACTCTAACGTGATTCCCACGTAATTGACATGTGATTCCCACGTGTTTCCCACGTGATTGACACGTGATTCCCATATGATTACCACGTGATTCCAACGTGATTGACACATGATGCCCATGTGATTCCCACGTGATTGACACGTGATTTCCACGTGATTCCCACTTGATTCTCACATGATTGACACGTGATTGACACGTGATTCCGACGTGAATCCCACGTGATTCCCACGTGATTCCTACGTGATTGACACGTGATTCACATGTAATTCCATCGTGATTGACACTCGATTCCCACATGATTCCCACGATATTGACACGTTATTCCAGCGTGATTCCCACGTGATTAGCACGTGATTCCCATGTGATTCCCACGTGGTTGACGAATGATTACCACTTGATTCCCACGTGATTCCATCATGATTGACACGTGATTCCCACATGACTCCCACGTGATTGTCACGTGATCCCCACGTGATTCCCACGTGATTACTACGTGATTCTCACGTGACTCCCACGTGATTCCCACGTGATTGGCGCATGATTCCCACGTGATTCCCACGTGATTGACACGTGATTGACACGTGATTCCCACGTGATTCCCACGTGATTGACACCTGATTCCCACGTGATTCCCAAATGATTGTCACGTGATTCCCTCGTGATTGACACGTGATTCCCACGTGATTCAAAAGTGATTCCCACGTGATTCCAACGTGATTGACACGTGATTACCAAATGATTCCCGTGTGATACCCATGTGATGCCCACGTGATTGACACGTGATTACTACGTGATTCCCTCGTGATTGACACGTGATTCCCACATGATTCCCACGTGATTGACACGTTATTCCCACGTGATTCCCCCGTGATTCTAACGTGATTCCCACGTAATTGACATGTGATTCCCACGTGATTCCCACGTGATTGACACATGATTCCCAAATGATTCCCGTGTGATACACATGTGATGCCCACGTGATTGACACGTGATTACTACGTGATTCCCTCGTGATTGACGCATGATTCCCACGTGATTCCCACGTGATTCCCACCTGATTCACACGTGATTCATACGGGATTGACACGTGATTCCCACGTGATTCCCACGTGATTGACACGTGACTCCCACGTGATTCCCCCGTGACTCTAACGTGATTCCCACGTAATTGACATGTGATTCCCACGTGTTTCCCACGTGATTGACACGTGATTCCCATATGATTACCACGTGATTCCAACGTGATTGACACATGATGCCCATGTGATTCCCACGTGATTGACACGTGATTTCCACGTGATTCCCACTTGATTCTCACATGATTGACACGTGATTGACACGTGATTCCGACGTGAATCCCACGTGATTCCCACGTGATTCCTACGTGATTGACACGTGATTCACATGTAATTCCATCGTGATTGACACTCGATTCCCACATGATTCCCACGATATTGACACGTTATTCCAGCGTGATTCCCACGTGATTAGCACGTGATTCCCATGTGATTCCCACGTGGTTGACGAATGATTACCACTTGATTCCCACGTGATTCCATCATGATTGACACGTGATTCCCACATGACTCCCACGTGATTGTCACGTGATCCCCACGTGATTCCCACGTGATTACTACGTGATTCTCACGTGACTCCCACGTGATTCCCACGTGATTGGCGCATGATTCCCACGTGATTCCCACGTGATTGACACGTGATTCACACGTGTTTCCCACGTGATTCCCACGTGATTCCCACGTGATTGACACGTCATTCCCAGGTGATTCCCACGTGATTCATACGTGATTCCCACGTGATTTCCTCGTGATTAACACGTGATTCCCAGGTGATTCCCAAATGATTGTCACGTGATTCCCACGTGATTCCCACGTGATTCCCACATGATTCACACGTGATTGACACGTGATTCCCACGTGATTCCCACGTGATTCCTACGTGATTGACACGTGATTCCCACGTGATTCCCACGTGATTCCTATAGGATCGACACGTGATTCCCACGTTATTCCCACGTGATTCCCACATGATTGACACGTGATTCCCACGTGATTCCCATATGATTCCAACGTGAATGACACGTGATTCCCAAATGATTACTACGTGATGCCAACGTGATTGACACGTCATTCCCACGTGATTCCAACTTGATTGACACGAGATTCCCATGTGATTTCCACGTGATTAAATGTAATTCCCACGATATTCCCACGTGATTGATACGTGTTTCCCAAGTGATTCCCACGTGATTAACACGTGATTCACCCGTGATTCCCTCGTGATTGACACGTGATTCAAACGTGATAAACGCATGATCACCACTTGATTACCACGTGATTCCATCGTGATTGACACGTGACTCCCACATGACTCCCACGTGATTGACACGATACACCCACGTGATTCCGACTTGATTCCCACGTGATTCCCATGTGACTCCCACATGATTCCCACGTGATTGACGCATGATTCCCACGTGATTCCCACGTGATTGACACGTGATTCCACGTGATTCCCACGTGATTCTCATGTAATTCCCACATGATTGACACGTGATTCCCACGTGATTATCACGTGATTCCCACGTTATTCCCAAGTGATTGACACATGATTCCAACGTGATTCCCAAGTGATTCCCACGTGATTAACACGTGATTCCCACGTGATTCCCAAATGATTGTTACGTGATTCCCACGTGATTCACACGTGATTCACACGTGATTCACATGTAATTCCATCGTGATTGACACGTGATTCCCACATGATTCCCACGTTATTGACACGTGATTCCAACCTGATTCCCACGTGATTCCCAATGATTCCATTGTGATTCCCATCTGATTCCCATGGGATTGAAACGTGTTTCCCACGTGATTGACACGTGATTCCCACGTGATTCAAAAGTGATTCCCACCTGATTCCCACGTGATTGACTCGGGATTCCCACGTGACTCCCTCGTGATTGATTCGTGATTCCCACGTGATCCCACGTGAATGACACGTGATTCCCACGTGATTCCCACGTGATTCCCACGTGATTGGCTCGGGATTCGCACGTGATTCCCTCGTGATTGACAAGTGATTCCCACGTGATTTCCACGGGATTCCCACGTGATTCCCACGTGATTCCCACGTGATTGACACGTGATTGACACGTGATTCCCACGTGATTCCCACGTGATTGACACCTGATTCCCACGTGATTCCCAAATGATTGTCACGTGATTCCCACGTGATTCCCACGTGATTGACACGTGATTCCCACGTTATTCCCACGTGATTCCCACATGATTCCCACGTGATTCCCACGAGATTCCCACGTGATTGGCACGAGATTCCGACGTGATTCCCACGTGATTGACACGTGATTCCCTCGTGATTCCCACATGATTGACACGTGATTCCCACGTGATTCCCACATGATTCCCACGTGATTCCCACGTGATTGACACGTGATTCACACGTGATTCACACGTGATTCCCCCGTGATTGACACGTGATTCCCACGTGATTCCCTAATGATTTTCACGTCATTCCCACGTGTTTCCCAGGTGATTCCCACGTGATTCCCATGTGATTGACACGTGATTCCCACGTGATTCCCACGTGATTCCCACGTGATTGACACGTGATTCAATCGTGATTCCCACGTGAGTCCCAAGTGTTTCCCACGTGATTTCCACGTGATTGACATGTGAATCCCACGTGATTCCCACGTGACTTCCTCGTGATTTCCACGTGATTGACACGTGAATCCCAGGTGATTCCCACGTGATTGAGGCGTGAGTCCCACGTGATTCCCACGTGATTGACACGTGATTCCCACGTGATTCCCACGTGATTGACACGTGATTCCCAGGTGATTGACACGTGGTTCCCACGTGATTCCCACGTGACTCCGAGGTGATTCCCATGTGATTGACGCATGATTCCAACATGATTCACACGTGATTCCAACGTGATCCCTAAATGATTCCCATGTGATGCCCACGTGATGCCCACGTGATTTAACGTGATTCCCACGTGATTCCCACGTGATTAACTCTTGATTGTCACGTAATTCCCACATGAATCCCACGTGATTGACACGTGATTCCCTCGTGATTCCCACGTGATTCCCACGTGATTGACGCATGATTCCAACGTGATTCACACGTGATTCCCACGTGATTCCTAAATTATTCCCATGTGATGCCCACGTGATGCCCACGTGATTTCACGTGATTCCCACGTGATTCCCACGTGATTAACAAGTGATTGTCACGTATTTCCCACATGATTCCCACGTGATTGACACGTGATTCCCTCGTGATTCCCACGTGATTCCCACGTGATTCCCTCGTGATTCCCACGTGATTGACACGTGATTCCCAAGTTTTTCCCACGTGATTCCCACGTGATTGACACTTGATTCCCACGTGATTCCCACGTAATTCTCACGTGATTGCCACGTGAATTACACGTGATTCCCACGTGATTATCACGTGATACCCATGTGATTCCCAAGTGACTGACACGTGTTTCCCACGTGCTTTCCACGTGATTCCCACGTGTTTCCCAAGTGATTGAAACGTTACTCCCAACTTATTCTCACGTGATTGACACGTGATTATCACGAGATTCCCACGAGATTCCCACGTGATTGACAGGTGATTGATGCATGATTTCCACTTGATTCCCACGTGATTCCCACGTGATTGACACGTGATTCCCACGTGATTCACTCGTGATTGACAAGTGATTCCCACGTGATTTCCACGGGATTCCCACGTGATTCCCACGTGACTCCCTCGTGATTGACTCGTGATTCCCACGTGATTACCACGTGAATGAAACGTGATTCCCACGTGATTCCCAGGTGATTCTCACGTGACTCCCACGTGATTGACACGTGAGTCCCACGTGATTATCCCGTGATTCCCATGTGATTCCCAAGTGAGTGACACGTGATTCCCACGTGCTTCCCACGTGATTCCCACGTGATTCCCAAGTGATTGACACATGATTCCAACGTGATTCCCAAGTGATTCCCACATGATTGACACTTGATTCCCACGTGATTGAAACGTGATTCCCACGTGATTGACATGTGATTCCCACGTGATTCCCACGTGATTGACCCGTCATTCCCACGTGATTCCCATGTGATTCCCACGTGATTGACTCATGATTACCACTTGATTCCCACGTGATTCCATCGTGATTGACACGTGATTCCCACGAGATTCCCACGTGATTCCCACGTGATTGACACCCGTTTCCCACGTTATACCCAAGTGATTCCCACATGATTGACACGTGATTCCCACGTGATTGACACGTGATTCCCACGTGATTCCCACGTGATTCCCACGTGATTCCCACCTGATTCCCACGGGATTGAAACGTGTTTCCCACATGATTGACACGTGATTCCCACGTGATTTAAAAGTGATTCCCACGTGATTCCAACGTGATTGACACGTGATTCCCAAATGATTCCCGTGTGATACCCATGTGATGCCCACGTGATTGACACGTGATTAATACGTGATTCCCTCGTGATTGACACGTGATTCCCACATGATTCCCACGTGATTGACACGTTATTCCCACGTGATACCTACGTGACTACCACATGATTCCCACGTTATTCCCACGTGACTCCCATGTGATTCCCACGTGATTGACGCATGATTCCCACGTGATTCCCACGTGATTCCCACCTGATTCACACGTGATTCATACAGGATTGACACGTGACTCCCACGTGATTCCCACGTGATTGACACGTGACTCCCACGTGATTCCCCCGTGACTCTAACGTGATTCCCACGTAATTGACATGTGATTCCCACGTGATTCCCACGTGATTGACACGTGATTCCCATATGATTACCACATGATTCCAACGTGATTGACACATGATGCCCATGTGATTCCCACGTGATTGACACGTGATTTCCATGTGATTCCCACTTGATTCTCACATGATTGACACGTGATTGACACGTGATTCCCACATGAATCCCACGTGATTCCCACGTGATTCCCACGTGATTGACACGTGATTCCCACGTGATTCACACGTAATTCCATCGTGATTGACACTCGATTCCCACATGATTCCCACGATATTGACACGTGATTCCAGCGTGATTCCCACGTGATTAGCACGTGATTCCCATGTGATTCCCACGTGGTTGACGTATGATTACCATTTGATTCCCACGTGATTCCATCATGATTGACACGTGATTCCCACGTGATTGACACGTGATTCCTAGATGATTGACACGTGATTCCCACGTGATTCCCACGTGATTCCCACGTGATTGACACGTGATTCCTAGATGATTGACACGTGATTCCCACGTTATTCCCACGTGATTCCCACGTGATTGACAGGTTATTCCCACGTGATTCCCACGTGATTGACACGTGATTCCCACGTGATTCCCACATGATTCCCACGTGATTGACACGTCATTCCCATGTGATTCCCACGTGATTCCCACGTGATTCCCACGTGATTCCCACGTGATTACCACGTGATTCCATCGTGATTGACACGTGACTCACACATGACTCCCACGTGATTGACACGATATACCCACGTGATTCCGAATTGATTCCCACGTGATTCCCACGTGACTCCCGCATGATTCCCACGTGATTGACGCATGATTCCCACGTGATTCCCACGTGATTGACACGTGATTCCCACGTGATTCCCACGTGAGTCTCACGTAATTCCCACGTGATTGACACGTGATTCCCACGTGATTATCACGTGATTCCCACATTATTCCCAAGTGATTGACACATGATTCCAACGTGATTCCCAAGTGATTCCCACGTGATTGACACGTGATTCCCACGTGATTGACACGTGATTCCCACGTGATTCCTACGTGATTGACACGTCATTCCCACGTGATTCCCACGTGATTAACACGTGATTCCCAGGTGATTCCCAAATGATTGTTACGTGATTCCCACGTGATTCAAACGTGATTCACACATGATTCACATGTAATTCCATCGTGATTGACACGTGATTCCCACATGATTCCCACGTTATTGACACGTGATTCCAACCTGATTCCCACGTGATTCCCAATGATTCCATCGTGATTCCCATCTGATTCCCACGTGATTGAAACGTGTTTCCCACGTGATTGACACGTGATTCCCACGTGATTCAAAAGTGATTCCCACGTGATTCCCACGTGATTGACTCGGGATTCCCACGTGACTCCCTCGTGATTGATTCGTGATTCCCACGTGATTCCCACGTGATTGACACGTCATTCCCACGTGATTTCCACGTGTTTCATACATGATTCCCAAGTGATTTCCACGTGATTAACACGTGATTCCCAGGTGATTCCCAAATGAGTGTCACGTGATTCCCACGTGATTCCCACATGATTCCCACGTGATTGACACGTGATTCCCACGTGATTCCCACGTGATTTACACGTGATTCCTACGTGATTGACACGTGATTCCCACGTGATTCTTATGGAATTGACACGTGATTCCCACGTGATTCCCACGTGATTCCCTCGTGATTGACACGTTATTCCAACGTGATTCCCACGTGATTCCCATATGATTCCAATTAGATTGACACGTGATTCCCAAATGATTCCCACGTGATGCCCATGTGATTGACACGTCATTCCCACGTGATTCCAACTTGATTGATACGAGATTCCCATGTGATTTCCACGTGATTAAATGTGATTCCCACGTGATTCCTAGATGATTGACACGTGATTCCCACGTGATTCCCACGTGATTCCCACGTGATTGACACGTGATTCCTAGATGATTGACACGTGATTCCCACATGACTCCCACGTGATTGTCACCTGATACCCACGTGATTCTCACGTGATTCCCACGTGATACCCACGTGACTCCCACGTGACTCCCACGTGATTCCCACGTGATTGGCGCATGATTCCCACGTGATTCCCACATGATTGACACGTGATTCCCACATGATTCCTCTGGGTTTTGACACGTGATTCCCACGTGACTCCCACATGATTCCCACGTGATTGGCGCATGATTCCCACGTGATTCCCACGTGATTAACACGTGATTCCCCCGTGATTCCCATGTGATTGACACGTGATTCCCACGTGATTCCCACGTGTTTCCACGTGATTGACCCATGATACCCACGTGATTCCCACGTGATTCCAACGTGATTGACACGTGAATCTCACGTGAATGACAGGAGATTCTCACGTGATTCCCACGTGATTCCCCCGTGACTGACACGTGATTTCCACGTGATTCCCATGTGATTACCACCTGATTTCCACGAGATTGCCACGTGACTGCAATGTGATTCCCACATGATTGAAGCATGATTCCCATGTGATTCCCACGTGATTCCCACGTGGTTCACATGTGATTCCCACGTGATTCCCACGTGATTTACACGTGATTCCCATGTGATTCCCATGTGATTGACATGTAATTCCCACGTGATTCCCACGTGATTCCCACGTGAATGATACGTGATTCCTACGTGATTCCCAAGTGTTTCCCAAGTGACTGACACGTGATTCCAATGTGATTACCACGTGATTCTCTCGTGATTGACACGTGATTCCCACATGATTCCCACGTGATTGACACGTGATTCCCACTTGATTCCCACGTGATTACCACGTGACTCCCACATTATTCCCACGTGACTCCCATGTGATTCACACGTGATTGATGCATGATTCCCACGTGATTCTCACGTGATTGACACGTGATTCCCACGTGATAGACGCATGAACACCACTTGATTCCCACGTGATTCCATTGTGATTGACACGTGATTCCCACATGATTCCCACGTGATTGACATGTGATTCCCACTTGATTTCCACGTGATTCCCACTTGATTCCCACGTGATTCCCACGTGACTCCCACATGATTCCCACGTGATTGACGCATGATTCCCTCGTGATTTCCACGTGATTGACACGTGATTCCCACGTGATTCCCAGGTGATTCTCATGTAATTCCCACGTGATTGACACGTGATTCCCACGTGATTATCACGTGATTCCCATGTGATTCCCAAGTGATTGACACGTGATTCCCACGTGCTTCCCACGTGATTCCCACGTTATTCCCAAGTGATTGACACATGATTCCAACGTGATTCCCCAATGATTCCCACGTGATTGACACGTGATTCCCACGTGATTGACACGTGATTCCCACATGATTCCTACGTGATTGACACGTCATTCCCACGTGATTCCCATGTGATTCCCACCTGATGAACACGTGATTCCCAGGTGATTCCCAAATGATTGTCACGTGATTCCCACGTGATTCCCACGTGATTCACACGTGATTCACACGTAATTCCATCGTGATTGACACGTGATTCCCACATGATTCCCACGTTATTGACACGTGATTCGAACCTGATTCCCACGTGATTACCACGTGATTCCCATATGATTCCCACGTGAGTCCCACGTGATTCCCACGTGATTGACGCATGATTACCACTTGATTCCCACGTGATTCCATCATGATTCCCACCTGATTCCCACGGGATTGAAACGTGTTTCCCACGTGATTGACACGTGATTCCCACGTGATTCAAAAGTGATTCCCACATGATTCCCACGTGATTGAAATGTGATTCCAGCGTGATTCCCACGTGATTGGCGCGTGATTCCCATGTGATTCCCACGTGACTCCCACGTGATTCCCACGTGATAGACACGTGATTCCCACGTGATTCCCACGTGACAACAACGTGATTCCCACGTAATTGACATGTGTTTCCTACGTGATTCCCACGTGATTGACTCGTGATTCCCATATGATTCCCACGTGATTCCAACATGCTTGACACGTGATTCCCACGTGATTCCCACGTGATTGACACGTGATTCCCACGTGATTGACACGTGATTCACACGTGATTGACACGTGATTCATACGTGATTCAAAAGTGATTCCGACGTGATTCCAACGTGATTTACAAGTGATTCCCAAATGATTCCCGTGTGATACGCACGTGATGCCCACCTGATTGACACGTGATTCCTGCGTGATTCCCTCGTGATTGACACGTTATTCCCAAGTGATTCCCAAGTGATTCCCACGTGATTCCCACGGGATTGACACTTGATTCCCACGTGATTCCCACGTGATTGACACATGATTCCCACGTGACTCCAACGTGATTCCCACATAATTGTCATGTGATTCCCACGTGATTCCCACGTGATTGACTCGTGATTCCCATATGATTCCCACGTGATTCCAACGTGATTGACACGTGATTCCCACGTGATTCCCACGTGATTGACACGTGATTTCCACGTGATTCCCACTTGATTCTCACATGATTGACACGTGATTGACACGTGATTCCCACGTGAATCCCACGTGATTCCCATGTGATTCCCACGTGATTGACACGTGATTCCCACCTTATTTCCACGTGATTCCCAAAGGATTGAAATGTCATTCCCACGTGATTGCCACGTGATTCAAACTTGATTGACATGTGTTTCCCACGTGATTGACACGTGATTCACACGTAATTCCCACGTTTTTCCCACGAGATTCCCACATGATTCCCACGTGATTCCCACGTGATTGGCACGAGATTCCCACATGATTGGCACGAGATTCCGACGTAATACCCACGTGATTCCCACGTGATTGACACGTAATTCCCACGTGACTCCCACGTGATTGACACGTGATCCCCACGTGATTCCCACGTGATTCCACGTGATTGGCATGAGATTCCGACGTAATTCCCACGTGATTCCCACGTGATTGACACGTAATTCCCACGTGTTTCCCACGTGATTGACGCGTGATTCCCACGTGATTCCCACGTGATTGACACGTGATTCCCACGTGATTCCCACGTGATTCTCACGTAATTCCCACGTGATTGACACGTGATTCCCACGTGATTATCACGTGATTCCCATATGATTCCCAAGAGATTGACACGTGATTCCCACGTGCTTCCCACGTGATTCCCATGTTATTCCCAAGTGATTGACACATGATTCCAACGTGATTCCCAAGTGATTCCCTCGTGATTGACACGTGATTCCCACGTGATTCAAAAGTGATTCCCACGTGATTCCAACGTGATTGACACGTGATTCCCAAATGATTCCCGTGTGATACCCATGTGATGCCCACGTGATTGACACGTGATTCCTACGTGATTCCCTCATGATTGACACGTGATTCCCACATGATTCCCACGTGATTGACACGTTATTCCCACGTGATTCCTACTTGATTACCACGTGATTCCCACATTATTCCCACGTGACTCCCATGTGATTCCCACGTGATTGATGCATGATTCCCACGTGATTCCCACGTGATTCCCACGGGATTGACTCATGATTCCCACGTGATTCCCACGTGATTGACACGTGATATCCACGTGATTCCCACTTGATTCTCATATGACTGACACGTGATTGACACGTGATTCCCACGTGATTCCCACATGATTCCCACGTGATTCCCAAATGATTCCCACGTGATTGAGATGTGATTCCAGCGTGATTCCCACGTGATTGGCGCGTTATTCCCATGTGATTCCCACGTGACTCCCACGTGATTCCCACGTGATAGACACGTGATTCCCACGTGATTCCCACGTGACAACAACGTGATTCCCACGTAATTGACATGTGATTCCTACGTGATTCCCACGTGATTGACTCGTGATTCCCGTATGATTCCCACGTGATTCCAACATGATTGATACGTGATTCCCACGTGATGCCCACGTGATTGACACGTGATTCCCACATGATTCCCACGTGATTGAGACGTGATTCCAGCGTGACTCCCACGTGATTGGCGCGTTATTCCCATGTGATTCCCACGTGACTCCCACGTGATTCCCACGTGATAGACACGTGATTCCCACGTGATTCCCACGTGACAACGTGATTCCCACGTAATTGACATGTGATTCCTACGTGATTCCCACGTGATTGACTCGTGATTCCCGTATGATTCCCACGTGATTCCAACATGATTGATACGTGATTCCCACGTGATTCCCACGTGATTGACACGTGATTCCCACGTGATTGACACGTGATTCACACGTGATTTACACGTGATTCCCACGTGATTCAAAAGTGATTCCGACGTGATTCCAACGTGATTTACAAGTGATTCCCAAATGATTCCCGTGTGATACCCATGTGATGCCCACCTGACTGACACGTGATTCCTACGTGCTTCCCTCGTGATTGGCACGTTATTCTCACGTGATTCCTACGTGATTACCACATGATTCCCACGTTATTCCCAAGTGACTCCCACGTGACTCCCACGTGATTGACGCATGATTCCCACGTGATTCCCAAGTGATTCCCACGTGATTCCCACGTGATTGACACATGATTCCCACGTGACTCCAACGTGATTCCCACGTAATTGTCATGTGATTCCCATGTGATTCCCACGTGATTGACTCGTGATTCCCATATGATTCCCACGTGATTCCAACGTGATTGACACGTGATTCCCACGTGATTGACACGTGATTTCCACGTGATTCCCACGTGATTATCACATGATTGACACGTGATTGACACGTGATTCCCACCTTATTCCCACGTGATTCCCAAGGGATTGAAATGTCATTCCCACGTTATTGCCACGTGATTCAAATTTGATTGACATGTGTTTCCCACGTGATTGACACGTGATTCCCACGTAATTCCCACGTGATTCCCACGAGATTCCCACGTGATTCCCACGTGATTCCCACGTGATTGGCACGAGATTCCCACATGATTGGCACGAGATTCCGACGTAATTCCCACGTGATTCCCACGTGATTGACACGTAAGTCCCACGTGACTCCCACGTGATTGACACGTGATTCCCACGTGATTCCCACGTGATTCCCACGTGATTCCCACGTGATTGGCACGAGATTCCGACGTAATTCCCACGTCATTCCCACGTGATTGACACGTAATTCCCACATGTTTCCCACGTGATTGACGCATGATTCCCACATGATTCCCACGTGATTGACATGTGATTCCCACATGATTCCCACGTGATTCTCACGTAATTCCCACGTGATTGACACGTGATTCCCACGTGATTATCACGTGATTCCCATGTGATTCCCAAGAGATTGACACGTGATTCCCACGTGCTTCCCACGTGATCCCACGTTATTCCCAAGTGATTGACACATGATTCCAACGTGATTCCCAAGTGATTCCCTCGTGATTGACACGTGATTCCCACGTGATTCAAAAGTGATTCCCACGTGATTCCAACGTGATTGACACGTGATTCCCAAATGATTCCCGTGTGATACCCATGTGATGCCCACGTGATTGACACGTGATTCCTACGTGATTCCCTCGTGATTGACACGTGATTCCCACGTGATTCAAAAGTGATTCCCACGTGATTCCAACGTGATTGACACGTGATTCCCAAATGATTCCCGTGTGATACCCATGTGATGCCCACGTGATTGACACGTGATTCCTACGTGATTCCCTCGTGATTGACACGTGATTCCCACATGATTCCCAAGTAATTGACACGTTATTCCCACGTGATTCCTACTTGATTACCACGTAATTCCCACATTATTCCCACGTGACTCCCATGTGATTCCCACGTGATTGACACGTGATTCCCACCTTATTCCCACGTGATTCCCACGGGATTGACTCATGATTCCCACGTGATTCCCACGTTATTGACACGTGATGTCCACGTGATTCCCACTTGATTCTCACATGACTGACACGTGATTGACACGTGATTCCCACGTGAATCCCACGTGATTCCCTTGTGATTCCCACGTGATTGACACGTGATTCCTACCTTATTCCCACGTGATTCCCAAGGGATTAAATGTCATTCCCACGTGATTGCCACGTGATTCAAACTTGATTGACATGTGATTCCCACGTGATTGACATGTGATTCCCACGTAATTCCCTCGTGATACCCACGAGATTCCCACGTGATTCCCACGTGATTCCCACGTGATTGGCACGAGATTCCCACGTGATTGGCACGAGATTCCGACGTAATTCCCACGTGATTCCCACGTGATTGACACGTAATTCCCACGTGATTCCCACGTGATTGACACGTGATTCCCACGTGATTCCCACGTGATTCCCACGTGATTCCCACGTGATTCCCACGTGATTGAGACGTAATTCCCACGTGATTCCCACGTGATTGACGCATGATTCCCACGTGATTGACACGTGATTCCAACGTGATTCTCACGTAATTCCCAAGTGCTGACACGTGATTCCCACGTGATTATCACGTGATTCCCATGTGATTCCCAAGTGATTGACATGTGATTCCCACGTGCTTCCCACGTGATTTCCACGTTATTCCCAAGTGATTGACACATGATTCCAACGTGATTCCCAAGTGATTCCCACGTGATTGACACGTGATTCCCACGTGATTGACACGTCATTCCCACGTGATTCCCATGTGATTCCCACGTGATTAACACGTGATTCCTGGGTGATTCCCATATGATTGTCACGTGATTCCCACGTGATTCCCACGTGATTCACACGTGATTCACACGTAATTCCATCGTGATTGACACGTGATTCCCACATGATTCCCACATTATTGACACGTGATTCGAACCTGATTCCCACGTGATTACCACGTGATTCCCCCGTGATTGACACATGATTCCCACGTGATTTACACGTGATTCCCCCGTGATTGACACGTGATTCCCACGTGATTCCCACGTGATTCCTATGGGATTGACACGTGATTCCCACGTGATTCCCAAATGATTGTCACGTGATTCCCACGTGATTAACACGTGATTCCCAGGTGATTCCCAAATGATTGTCACGTGATTCCCACGTGATTCCCACATGATTCCCACATGATTCCGACGTGATTGACATGTGATTCCCACATGATTACCACGTGATTTACACGTGATTCCTACGTTATTGACACGTGATTCCCACGTGATTCCCACGGGATTCCTATGGGATTTGCACGTGATTCCCACGTTATTCCCACGTGATTCCCACGTGATTGACACGTGATTCCCACGTGATTCCCACGTGATTAAATGTGATTCCGACGATATTCCCACGTGATTGATACGTGATTCCCAAGTGATTCCCACGTGATTAACACGTGATTGGCACGAGATTACGACGTGATTCCCACGTGATTCCCACGTGATTCCCACGGGATTCCTATGGGATTTGCACGTGATTCCCACGTTATTCCCACGTGATTCCCATATGATTCCAACGTGAATGACACGTGATTCCCAAATGATTCCCACGTGATGCCAACGTGATTGACACGTCATTCCCATGTGATTCCAACTTGATTGACACGAGATTCCCATGTGATTTCCACATGATTAAATGTGATTCCCACGATATTCCCACGTGATTGATACGTGATTCCCAAGTGATTCCCACGTGATTAACACGTGATACCCACGTGATTCCCACGTGATTCCCACGTGATTCCCACGTGATTCCCACGTGATTCCCACGTGATTCCCACGTGATTCCCACGTGATTGGCACGAGATTACGACGTGATTCCCACGTGATTCCCACGTGATTGACACGTGATTCCCACGTGATTCCCACATGATTGACACGTGATTCCCACGTGATTCCCACATGATTCCCACGTGATTCCCACATGATTGACACGTGATTCACACGTGATTCACACGTGGTTCCACCGTGATTGACACGTGATTCCCACGTGATTCCCAAGTGATTGACACGTGTTTCCCACGTTATTCACAAGTGATTTCCTTGTGATTGACACGTGATTTCCTTGTGATTCCCACGTGATTTACACGTGATTACCACGTGATTCCCCCGTGATTGACACGTGATTCCCAAGTGATTCCATCGTGATTGACACGTGATTCCCACATGATTGACATGTGATTTCCTTGTGATTCCCACGTGATTCTCACGTGATTTACACGTGATTACCACGTGATTCACAAATGATTGTCACGTGATTCCCACGTGATCCCACGTGATTCCCACGTGATTCCCCCGTGATTACCACGTGATTGACACATGATTGACACGTGATTCCCACGTGATTTACACGTGATTCCCACGTGATTGACACGTGTTTCCCACGTGATTGACACGTGATTCCCACGTGATTCCCTCATGATTGACACGTGATTCCCCCGTGATTTCCAAGGGATTCCCACATGAAATCCACGTGACTCCCACGTGATTGACACGTGATTCCCACGTGATTCCCACGTGATTGACACGTGATTCCCACGTGATTCCCAAATGATTGTCACGTGATCCACACGTGATTCCCACGTGATTCCCACGTGATTCCCACGTGATTGACACGTGATTCCCATGTGATTCCCACGTGATTGACACGTGATTCCTAGATGATTGACACGTGATTCCCACGTGATTCCCACGTGATTCCCACGTGATTGACACGTGATTCCTAGATGATTGACACGTGATTCCCACGTTATTCCCACGTGATTCCCACGTGATTGACACGTTATTCCCACGTGATTCCCACGTGATTGACACGTGATTCCCACGTGATTCCCACGTGATTCCCACGTGATTGACACATCATTCCCACGTGATTTACACGTGATTCCCACGTGATTGACACGTGTTTCCCACGTGATTGACGCATGAATCCCACGTGATTCCCACGTGATTCCCACGTGATTGACACGTGATTCCTAGATGATTGACACGTGATTCCCACGTTATTCCCACGTGATTCCCACATGATTGACACGTGATTCCCACGTGATTCCCACGTGATTGACACGTGATTCCCACGTGATTCCCACATGATTCCCACATGATTGACACGTGATTCCCACGTGATTTACACGTGATTCCCACGTGATTGACACGTGTTTCCCACGTGATTGACGCATGATTCCCACGTGATTCCCACGTGATTGACACGTGATTCCCACGTGATTCCCACGTGATTCTCACGTAATTCCCACGTGATTGACACGTGATTCCCACGTGATTAGCACGTGATTCCCACATTATTCCCAAGTGATTGACACATGATTCCAACGTGATTCCCAAGTGATTCCCACGTGATTGACACGTGATTCCCACGTGATTGACACGTGATTCCCACGTGATTGACACGTGATTCACACGTGATTGACACGTGATTCATACGTGATTCAAAAGTGATTCCGACGTGATTCCAACGTGATTTACAAGTGATTCCCAAATGATTCCCGTGTGATACTCACGTGATGCCCACCTGATTGACACGTGATTCCTGCGTGATTCCCTCGTGATTGACACGTTATTCCCAAGTGATTCCCAAGTGATTCCCACGTGATTCCCACGGGATTGACACTTGATTCCCACGTGATTCCCACGTGATTGACACATGATTCCCACGTGACTCCAACGTGATTCCCACATAATTGTCATGTGATTCCCACGTGATTCCCACGTGATTGACTCGTGATTCCCATATGATTCCCACGTGATTCCAACGTGATTGACATGTGATTCCCACGTGATTCCCACGTGATTGACACGTGATTTCCACGTGATTCCCACTTGATTCTCACATGATTGACACGTGATTGACACGTGATTCCCACGTGAATCCCACGTGATTCCCATGTGATTCCCACGTGATTGACACGTGATTCCCACCTTATTTCCACGTGATTCCCAAAGGATTGAAATGTCATTCCCACGTGATTGCCACGTGATTCAAACTTGATTGACATGTGTTTCCCACGTGATTGAAACGTGATTCCCACGTAATTCCCACGTTTTTCCCACGAGATTCCCACATGATTCCCACGTGATTCCCACGTGATTGGCACGAGATTCCCACATGATTGGCACGAGATTCCGACGTAATACCCACGTGATTCCCACGTGATTGACACGTAATTCCCCCGTGACTCCCACGTGATTGACACGTGATCCCCACGTGATTCCCACGTGATTCCCACGTGATTGGCACGAGATTCCGACGTAATTCCCACGTGATTCCCACGTGATTGACACGTAATTCCCACGTGTTTCCCACGTGATTGACGCGTGATTCCCACGTGATTCCCACGTGATTGACACGTGATTCCCACGTGATTCCCACGTGATTCTCACGTAATTCCCACGTGATTGACACGTGATTCCCACGTGATTATCACGTGATTCCCATATGATTCCCAAGAGATTGACACGTGATTCCCACGTGCTTCCCACGTGATTCCCATGTTATTCCCAAGTGATTGACACATGATTCCAACGTGATTCCCAAGTGATTCCCTCGTGATTGACACGTGATTCCCACGTGATTCAAAAGTGATTCCCACGTGATTCCAACGTGATTGACACGTGATTCCCAAATGATTCCCGTGTGATACCCATGTGATGCCCACGTGATTGACACGTGATTCCTACGTGATTCCCTCGTGATTGACACGTGATTCCCACATGATTCCCACGTGATTGACACGTTATTCCCACGTGATTACTACTTGATTACCACGTGATTCCCACATTATTCCCACGTGACTCCCATGTGATTCCCACGTGATTGATGCATGATTCCCACGTGATTCCCACGTGATTCCCACGGGATTGACTCATGATTCCCACGTGATTCCCACGTGATTGACACGTGATATCCACGTGATTCCCACTTGATTCTCATATGACTGACACGTGATTGACACGTGATTCCCACGTGATTCCCACATGATTCCCACGTGATTCCCAAATGATTCCCACGTGATGTCCACGTGATGCCCACGTGATTGACACGTGATTCCCACATGATTCCCACGTGATTGAGACGTGATTCCAGCGTGATTCCCACGTGATTGGCGCGTTATTCCCATGTGATTCCCACGTGACTCCCACGTGATTCCCACGTGATAGACACGTGATTCCCACGTGATTCCCACGTGACAACAACGTGATTCCCACGTAATTGACATGTGATTCCTACGTGATTCCCACGTGATTGACTCGTGATTCCCGTATGATTCCCACGTGATTCCAACATGATTGATACGTGATTCCCACGTGATTCCCACGTGATTGACACGTGATTCCCACGTGATTGACACGTGATTCACACGTGATTTACACGTGATTCCCACGTGATTCAAAAGTGATTCCGACGTGATTCCAACGTGATTTACAAGTGATTCCCAAATGATTCCCGTGTGATACCCATGTGATGCCCACCTGAGTGACACGTGATTCCTACGTGCTTCCCTCGTGATTGGCACGTTATTCTCACGTGATTCCTACGTGATTACCACATGATTCCCACGTTATTCCCAAGTGACTCCCACGTGACTCCCACGTGATTGACGCATGATTCCCACGTGATTCCCAAGTGATTCCCACGTGATTCCCACGTGATTGACACATGATTCCCACGTGACTCCAACGTGATTCCCACGTAATTGTCATGTGATTCCCATGTGATTCCCACGTGATTGACTCGTGATTCCCATATGATTCCCACGTGATTCCAACGTGATTGACACGTGATTCCCACGTGATTGACACGTGATTTCCACGTGATTCCCACGTGATTATCACATGATTGACACGTGATTGACACGTGATTCCCACCTTATTCCCACGTGATTCCCAAGGGATTGAAATGTCATTCCCACGTTATTGCCACGTGATTCAAATTTGATTGACATGTGTTTCCCACGTGATTGACACGTGATTCCCACGTAATTCCCACGTGATTCCCACGAGATTCCCACGTGATTCCCACGTGATTCCCACGTGATTAGCACGAGATTCCCACATGATTGGCACGAGATTCCGACGTAATTCCCACGTGATTCCCACGTGATTGACACGTAAGTCCCACGTGACTCCCACGTGATTGACACGTGATTCCCACGTGATTCCCACGTGATTCCCACGTGATTGGCACGAGATTCCGACGTAATTCCCACGTCATTCCCACGTGATTGACACGTAATTCCCACGTGTTTCCCACGTGATTGATGCATGATTCCCACATGATTCCCACGTGATTGACATGTGATTCCCACATGATTCCCACGTGATTCTCACGTAATTCCCACGTGATTGACACGTGATTCCCACGTGATTATCACGTGATTCCCATGTGATTCCCAAGAGATTGACACGTGATTCCCACGTGCTTCCCACGTGATTCCCACGTTATTCCCAAGTGATTGACACATGATTCCAACGTGATTCCCAAGTGATTCCCTCGTGATTGACACGTGATTCCCACGTGATTCAAAAGTGATTCCCACGTGATTCCAACGTGATTGACACGTGATTCCCAAATGATTCCCGTGTGATACCCATGTGATGCCCACGTGATTGACACGTGATTCCTACGTGATTCACTCGTGATTGACACGTGATTCCCAAATGATTCCCACGTGATTGACACGTTATTCCCACGTGATTACTACTTGATTACCACGTGATTCCCACATTATTCCCACGTGACTCCCATGTGATTCCCACGTGATTGATGCATGATTCCCACGTGATTCCCACGTGATTCCCACGGGATTGACTCATGATTCCCACGTGATTCCCACGTGATTGACACGTGATATCCACGTGATTCCCACTTGATTCTCATATGACTGACACGTGATTGACACGTGATTCCCACGTGATTCCCACATGATTCCCACGTGATTCCCAAATGATTCCCACGTGATGTCCACGTGATGCCCACGTGATTGACACGTGATTCCCACATGATTCCCACGTGATTGAGACGTGATTCCAGCGTGATTCCCACGTGATTGGCGCGTTATTCCCATGTGATTCCCACGTGACTCCCACGTGATTCCCACGTGATAGACACGTGATTCCCACGTGATTCCCACGTGACAACAACGTGATTCCCACGTAATTGACATGTGATTCCTACGTGATTCCCACGTGATTGACTCGTGATTCCCGTATGATTCCCACGTGATTCCAACATGATTGATACGTGATTCCCACGTGATTCCCACGTGATTGACACGTGATTCCCACGTGATTGACACGTGATTCACACGTGATTTACACGTGATTCCCACGTGATTCAAAAGTGATTCCGACGTGATTCCAACGTGATTTACAAGTGATTCCCAAATGATTCCCGTGTGATACCCATGTGATGCCCACCTGACTGACACGTGATTCCTACGTGCTTCCCTCGTGATTGGCACGTTATTCTCACGTGATTCCTACGTGATTACCACATGATTCCCACGTTATTCCCAAGTGACTCCCACGTGACTCCCACGTGATTGACGCATGATTCCCACGTGATTCCCAAGTGATTCCCACGTGATTGACACATGAATCCCACGTGATTGGCACGTTATTCTCACGTGATTCCTACGTGATTACCACATGATTCCCACGTTATTCCCAAGTGACTCCCACGTGACTCCCACGTGATTGACGCATGATTCCCACGTGATTCCCAAGTGATTCCCACGTGATTCCCACGTGATTGACACATGATTCCCACGTGACTCCAACGTGATTCCCACGTAATTGTCATGTGATTCCCATGTGATTCCCACGTGATTGACTCGTGATTCCCATATGATTCCCACGTGATTCCAACGTGATTGACACGTGATTCCCACGTGATTGACACGTGATTTCCACGTGATTCCCACGTGATTATCACATGATTGACACGTGATTGACACGTGATTCCCACCTTATTCCCACGTGATTCCCAAGGGATTGAAATGTCATTCCCACGTTATTGCCACGTGATTCAAATTTGATTGACATGTGTTTCCCACGTGATTGACACGTGATTCCCACGTAATTCCCACGTGATTCCCACGAGATTCCCACGTGATTCCCACGTGATTCCCACGTGATTAGCACGAGATTCCCACATGATTGGCACGAGATTCCGACGTAATTCCCACGTGATTCCCACGTGATTGACACGTAAGTCCCACGTGACTCCCACGTGATTGACACGTGATTCCCACGTGATTCCCACGTGATTCCCACGTGATTGGCACGAGATTCCGACGTAATTCCCACGTCATTCCCACGTGATTGACACGTAATTCCCACGTGTTTCCCACGTGATTGACGCATGATTCCCACATGATTCCCACGTGATTGACATGTGATTCCCACATGATTCCCACGTGATTCTCACGTAATTCCCACGTGATTGACACGTGATTCCCACGTGATTATCACGTGATTCCCATGTGATTCCCAAGAGATTGACACGTGATTCCCACGTGCTTCCCACGTGATTCCCACGTTATTCCCAAGTGATTGACACATGATTCCAACGTGATTCCCAAGTGATTCCCTCGTGATTGACACGTGATTCCCACGTGATTCAAAAGTGATTCCCACGTGATTCCAACGTGATTGACACGTGATTCCCAAATGATTCCCGTGTGATACCCATGTGATGCCCACGTGATTGACACGTGATTCCTACGTGATTCCCTCGTGATTGACACGTGATTCCCACGTGATTCAAAAGTGATTCCCACGTGATTCCAACGTGATTGACACGTGATTCCCAAATGATTCCCGTGTGATACCCATGTGATGCCCACGTGATTGACACGTGATTCCTACGTGATTCCCTCGTGATTGACACGTGATTCCCACATGATTCCCAAGTAATTGACACGTTATTCCCACGTGATTCCTACTTGATTACCACGTAATTCCCACATTATTCCCACGTGACTCCCATGTGATTCCCACGTGATTGACACGTGATTCCCACCTTATTCCCACGTGATTCCCACGGGATTGACTCATGATTCCCACGTGATTCCCACGTTATTGACACGTGATGTCCACGTGATTCCCACTTGATTCTCACATGACTGACACGTGATTGACACGTGATTCCCACGTGAATCCCACGTGATTCCCTTGTGATTCCCACGTGATTGACACGTGATTCCTACCTTATTCCCACGTGATTCCCAAGGGATTAAATGTCATTCCCACGTGATTGCCACGTGATTCAAACTTGATTGACATGTGATTCCCACGTGATTGACATGTGATTCCCACGTAATTCCCTCGTGATACCCACGAGATTCCCACGTGATTCCCACGTGATTCCCACGTGATTGGCACGAGATTCCCACGTGATTGGCACGAGATTCCGACGTAATTCCCACGTGATTCCCACGTGATTGACACGTAATTCCCACGTGATTCCCACGTGATTGACACGTGATTCCCACGTGATTCCCACGTGATTCCCACGTGATTCCCACGTGATTCCCACGTGATTGAGACGTAATTCCCACGTGATTCCCACGTGATTGACGCATGATTCCCACGTGATTGACACGTGATTCCAACGTGATTCTCACGTAATTCCCAAGTGCTGACACGTGATTCCCACGTGATTATCACGTGATTCCCATGTGATTCCCAAGTGATTGACATGTGATTCCCACGTGCTTCCCACGTGATTTCCACGTTATTCCCAAGTGATTGACACATGATTCCAACGTGATTCCCAAGTGATTCCCACGTGATTGACACGTGATTCCCACGTGATTGACACGTCATTCCCACGTGATTCCCATGTGATTCCCACGTGATTAACACGTGATTCCTGGGTGATTCCCATATGATTGTCACGTGATTCCCACGTGATTCCCACGTGATTCACACGTGATTCACACGTAATTCCATCGTGATTGACACGTGATTCCCACATGATTCCCACATTATTGACACGTGATTCGAACCTGATTCCCACGTGATTACCACGTGATTCCCCCGTGATTGACACATGATTCCCACGTGATTTACACGTGATTCCCCCGTGATTGACACGTGATTCCCACGTGATTCCCACGTGATTCCTATGGGATTGACACGTGATTCCCACGTGATTCCCAAATGATTGTCACGTGATTCCCACGTGATTAACACGTGATTCCCAGGTGATTCCCAAATGATTGTCACGTGATTCCCACGTGATTCCCACATGATTCCCACATGATTCCGACGTGATTGACATGTGATTCCCACATGATTACCACGTGATTTACACGTGATTCCTACGTTATTGACACGTGATTCCCACGTGATTCCCACGGGATTCCTATGGGATTTGCACGTGATTCCCACGTTATTCCCACGTGATTCCCACGTGATTGACACGTGATTCCCACGTGATTCCCACGTGATTAAATGTGATTCCGACGATATTCCCACGTGATTGATACGTGATTCCCAAGTGATTCCCACGTGATTAACACGTGATTGGCACGAGATTACGACGTGATTCCCACGTGATTCCCACGTGATTCCCACGGGATTCCTATGGGATTTGCACGTGATTCCCACGTTATTCCCACGTGATTCCCATATGATTCCAACGTGAATGACACGTGATTCCCAAATGATTCCCACGTGATGCCAACGTGATTGACACGTCATTCCCATGTGATTCCAACTTGATTGACACGAGATTCCCATGTGATTTCCACATGATTAAATGTGATTCCCACGATATTCCCACGTGATTGATACGTGATTCCCAAGTGATTCCCACGTGATTAACACGTGATACCCACGTGATTCCCACGTGATTCCCACGTGATTCCCACGTGATTCCCACGTGATTCCCACGTGATTCCCACGTGATTCCCACGTGATTGGCACGAGATTACGACGTGATTCCCACGTGATTCCCACGTGATTGACACGTGATTCCCACGTGATTCCCACATGATTGACACGTGATTCCCACGTGATTCCCACATGATTCCCACGTGATTCCCACATGATTGACACGTGATTCACACGTGATTCACACGTGGTTCCACCGTGATTGACACGTGATTCCCACGTGATTCCCAAGTGATTGACACGTGTTTCCCACGTTATTCACAAGTGATTTCCTTGTGATTGACACGTGATTTCCTTGTGATTCCCACGTGATTTACACGTGATTACCACGTGATTCCCCCGTGATTGACACGTGATTCCCAAGTGATTCCATCGTGATTGACACGTGATTCCCACATGATTGACATGTGATTTCCTTGTGATTCCCACGTGATTCTCACGTGATTTACACGTGATTACCACGTGATTCACAAATGATTGTCACGTGATTCCCACGTGATCCCACGTGATTCCCACGTGATTCCCCCGTGATTACCACGTGATTGACACATGATTGACACGTGATTCCCACGTGATTTACACGTGATTCCCACGTGATTGACACGTGTTTCCCACGTGATTGACACGTGATTCCCACGTGATTCCCTCATGATTGACACGTGATTCCCCCGTGATTTCCAAGGGATTCCCACATGAAATCCACGTGACTCCCACGTGATTGACACGTGATTCCCACGTGATTCCCACGTGATTGACACGTGATTCCCACGTGATTCCCAAATGATTGTCACGTGATCCACACGTGATTCCCACGTGATTCCCACGTGATTCCCACGTGATTGACACGTGATTCCCATGTGATTCCCACGTGATTGACACGTGATTCCTAGATGATTGACACGTGATTCCCACGTGATTCCCACGTGATTCCCACGTGATTGACACGTGATTCCTAGATGATTGACACGTGATTCCCACGTTATTCCCACGTGATTCCCACGTGATTGACACGTTATTCCCACGTGATTCCCACGTGATTGACACGTGATTCCCACGTGATTCCCACGTGATTCCCACGTGATTGACACGTCATTCCCACGTGATTTACACGTGATTCCCACGTGATTGACACGTGTTTCCCACGTGATTGACGCATGAATCCCACGTGATTCCCACGTGATTCCCACGTGATTGACACGTGATTCCTAGATGATTGACACGTGATTCCCACGTTATTCCCACGTGATTCCCACATGATTGACACGTGATTCCCACGTGATTCCCACGTGATTGACACGTGATTCCCACGTGATTCCCACATGATTCCCACATGATTGACACGTGATTCCCACGTGATTTACACGTGATTCCCACGTGATTGACACGTGTTTCCCACGTGATTGACGCATGATTCCCACGTGATTCCCACGTGATTGACACGTGATTCCCACGTGATTCCCACGTGATTCTCACGTAATTCCCACGTGATTGACACGTGATTCCCACGTGATTAGCACGTGATTCCCACATTATTCCCAAGTGATTGACACATGATTCCAACGTGATTCCCAAGTGATTCCCACGTGATTGACACGTGATTCCCACGTGATTGACACGTGATTCCCACGTGATTGACACGTGATTCACACGTGATTGACACGTGATTCATACGTGATTCAAAAGTGATTCCGACGTGATTCCAACGTGATTTACAAGTGATTCCCAAATGATTCCCGTGTGATACTCACGTGATGCCCACCTGATTGACACGTGATTCCTGCGTGATTCCCTCGTGATTGACACGTTATTCCCAAGTGATTCCCAAGTGATTCCCACGTGATTCCCACGGGATTGACACTTGATTCCCACGTGATTCCCACGTGATTGACACATGATTCCCACGTGACTCCAACGTGATTCCCACATAATTGTCATGTGATTCCCACGTGATTCCCACGTGATTGACTCGTGATTCCCATATGATTCCCACGTGATTCCAACGTGATTGACACGTGATTCCCACGTGATTCCCACGTGATTGACACGTGATTTCCACGTGATTCCCACTTGATTCTCACATGATTGACACGTGATTGACACGTGATTCCCACGTGAATCCCACGTGATTCCCATGTGATTCCCACGTGATTGACACGTGATTCCCACCTTATTTCCACGTGATTCCCAAAGGATTGAAATGTCATTCCCACGTGATTGCCACGTGATTCAAACTTGATTGACATGTGTTTCCCACGTGATTGAAACGTGATTCCCACGTAATTCCCACGTTTTTCCCACGAGATTCCCACATGATTCCCACGTGATTCCCACGTGATTGGCACGAGATTCCCACATGATTGGCACGAGATTCCGACGTAATACCCACGTGATTCCCACGTGATTGACACGTAATTCCCACGTGACTCCCACGTGATTGACACGTGATCCCCACGTGATTCCCACGTGATTCCCACGTGATTGGCACGAGATTCCGACGTAATTCCCACGTGATTCCCACGTGATTGACACGTAATTCCCACGTGTTTCCCACGTGATTGACGCGTGATTCCCACGTGATTCCCACGTGATTGACACGTGATTCCCACGTGATTCCCACGTGATTCTCACGTAATTCCCACGTGATTGACACGTGATTCCCACGTGATTATCACGTGATTCCCATATGATTCCCAAGAGATTGACACGTGATTCCCACGTGCTTCCCACGTGATTCCCATGTTATTCCCAAGTGATTGACACATGATTCCAACGTGATTCCCAAGTGATTCCCTCGTGATTGACACGTGATTCCCACGTGATTCAAAAGTGATTCCCACGTGATTCCAACGTGATTGACACGTGATTCCCAAATGATTCCCGTGTGATACCCATGTGATGCCCACGTGATTGACACGTGATTCCTACGTGATTCCCTCGTGATTGACACGTGATTCCCACATGATTCCCACGTGATTGACACGTTATTCCCACGTGATTACTACTTGATTACCACGTGATTCCCACATTATTCCCACGTGACTCCCATGTGATTCCCACGTGATTGATGCATGATTCCCACGTGATTCCCACGTGATTCCCACGGGATTGACTCATGATTCCCACGTGATTCCCACGTGATTGACACGTGATATCCACGTGATTCCCACTTGATTCTCATATGACTGACACGTGATTGACACGTGATTCCCACGTGATTCCCACATGATTCCCACGTGATTCCCAAATGATTCCCACGTGATGTCCACGTGATGCCCACGTGATTGACACGTGATTCCCACATGATTCCCACGTGATTGAGACGTGATTCCAGCGTGATTCCCACGTGATTGGCGCGTTATTCCCATGTGATTCCCACGTGACTCCCACGTGATTCCCACGTGATAGACACGTGATTCCCACGTGACAACAACGTGATTCCCACGTAATTGACATGTGATTCCTACGTGATTCCCACGTGATTGACTCGTGATTCCCGTATGATTCCCACGTGATTCCAACATGATTGATACGTGATTCCCACGTGATTCCCACGTGATTGACACGTGATTCCCACGTGATTGACACGTGATTCACACGTGATTTACACGTGATTCCCACGTGATTCAAAAGTGATTCCGACGTGATTCCAACGTGATTTACAAGTGATTCCCAAATGATTCCCGTGTGATACCCATGTGATGCCCACCTGAGTGACAAGTGATTCCTACGTGCTTCCCTCGTGATTGGCACGTTATTCTCACGTGATTCCTACGTGATTACCACATGATTCCCACGTTATTCCCAAGTGACTCCCACGTGACTCCCACGTGATTGACGCATGATTCCCACGTGATTCCCAAGTGATTCCCACGTGATTCCCACGTGATTGACACATGATTCCCACGTGACTCCAACGTGATTCCCACGTAATTGTCATGTGATTCCCATGTGATTCCCACGTGATTGACTCGTGATTCCCATATGATTCCCACGTGATTCCAACGTGATTGACACGTGATTCCCACGTGATTGACACGTGATTTCCACGTGATTCCCACGTGATTATCACATGATTGACACGTGATTGACACGTGATTCCCACCTTATTCCCACGTGATTCCCAAGGGATTGAAATGTCATTCCCACGTTATTGCCACGTGATTCAAATTTGATTGACATGTGTTTCCCACGTGATTGACACGTGATTCCCACGTAATTCCCACGTGATTCCCACGAGATTCCCACGTGATTCCCACGTGATTCCCACGTGATTAGCACGAGATTCCCACATGATTGGCACGAGATTCCGACGTAATTCCCACGTGATTCCCACGTGATTGACACGTAAGTCCCACGTGACTCCCACGTGATTGACACGTGATTCCCACGTGATTCCCACGTGATTCCCACGTGATTGGCACGAGATTCCGACGTAATTCCCACGTCATTCCCACGTGATTGACACGTAATTCCCACGTGTTTCCCACGTGATTGATGCATGATTCCCACATGATTCCCACGTGATTGACATGTGATTCCCACATGATTCCCACGTGATTCTCACGTAATTCCCACGTAATTGACACGTGATTCCCACGTGATTATCACGTGATTCCCATGTGATTCCCAAGAGATTGACACGTGATTCCCACGTGCTTCCCACGTGATTCCCACGTTATTCCCAAGTGATTGACACATGATTCCAACGTGATTCCCAAGTGATTCCCTCGTGATTGACACGTGATTCCCACGTGATTCAAAAGTGATTCCCACGTGATTCCAACGTGATTGACACGTGATTCCCAAATGATTCCCGTGTGATACCCATGTGATGCCCACGTGATTGACACGTGATTCCTACGTGATTCACTCGTGATTGACACGTGATTCCCAAATGATTCCCACGTGATTGACACGTTATTCCCACGTGATTACTACTTGATTACCACGTGATTCCCACATTATTCCCACGTGACTCCCATGTGATTCCCACGTGATTGATGCATGATTCCCACGTGATTCCCACGTGATTCCCACGGGATTGACTCATGATTCCCACGTGATTCCCACGTGATTGACACGTGATATCCACGTGATTCCCACTTGATTCTCATATGACTGACACGTGATTGACACGTGATTCCCACGTGATTCCCACATGATTCCCACGTGATTCCCAAATGATTCCCACGTGATGTCCACGTGATGCCCACGTGATTGACACGTGATTCCCACATGATTCCCACGTGATTGAGACGTGATTCCAGCGTGATTCCCACGTGATTGGCGCGTTATTCCCATGTGATTCCCACGTGACTCCCACGTGATTCCCACGTGATAGACACGTGATTCCCACGTGATTCACACGTGACAACAACGTGATTCCCACGTAATTGACATGTGATTCCTACGTGATTCCCACGTGATTGACTCGTGATTCCCGTATGATTCCCACGTGATTCCAACATGATTGATACGTGATTCCCACGTGATTCCCACGTGATTGACACGTGATTCCCACGTGATTGACACGTGATTCACACGTGATTTACACGTGATTCCCACGTGATTCAAAAGTGATTCCGACGTGATTCCAACGTGATTTACAAGTGATTCCCAAATGATTCCCGTGTGATACCCATGTGATGCCCACCTGACTGACACGTGATTCCTACGTGCTTCCCTCGTGATTGGCACGTTATTCTCACGTGATTCCTACGTGATTACCACATGATTCCCACGTTATTCCCAAGTGACTCCCACGTGACTCCCACGTGATTGACGCATGATTCCCACGTGATTCCCAAGTGATTCCCACGTGATTGACACATGAATCCCACGTGATTGGCACGTTATTCTCACGTGATTCCTACGTGATTACCACATGATTCCCACGTTATTCCCAAGTGACTCCCACGTGACTCCCACGTGATTGACGCATGATTCCCACGTGATTCCCAAGTGATTCCCACGTGATTGACACATGATTCCCACGTGACTCCAACGTGATTCCCACGTAATTGTCATGTGATTCCCATGTGATTCCCACGTGATTGACTCGTGATTCCCATATGATTCCCACGTGATACCAACGTGATTGACACGTGATTCCCACGTGATTGACACGTGATTTCCACGTGATTCCCACGTGATTATCACATGATTGACACGTGATTGACACGTGATTCCCACCTTATTCCCACGTGATTCCCAAGGGATTGAAATGTCATTCCCACGTTATTGCCACGTGATTCAAATTTGATTGACATGTGTTTCCCACGTGATTGACACGTGATTCCCACGTAATTCCCACGTGATTCCCACGAGATTCCCACGTGATTCCCACGTGATTCCCACGTGATTAGCACGAGATTCCCACATGATTGGCACGAGATTCCGACGTAATTCCCACGTGATTCCCACGTGATTGACACGTAAGTCCCACGTGACTCCCACGTGATTGACACGTGATTCCCACGTGATTCCCACGTGATTCCCATGTGATTGGCACGAGATTCCGACGTAATTCCCACGTCATTCCCACGTGATTGACACGTAATTCCCACGTGTTTCCCACGTGATTGACGCATGATTCCCACATGATTCCCACGTGATTGACATGTGATTCCCACATGATTCCCACGTGATTCTCACGTAATTCCCACGTGATTGACACGTGATTCCCACGTGATTATCACGTGATTCCCATGTGATTCCCAAGAGATTGACACGTGATTCCCACGTGCTTCCCACGTGATTCCCACGTTATTCCCAAGTGATTGACACATGATTCCAACGTGATTCCCAAGTGATTCCCTCGTGATTGACACGTGATTCCCACGTGATTCAAATGTGATTCCCACGTGATTCCAACGTGATTGACACGTGATTCCCAAATGATTCCCGTGTGATACCCATGTGATGCCCACGTGATTGACACGTGATTCCTACGTGATTCCCTCGTGATTGACACGTGATTCCCACGTGATTCAAAAGTGATTCCCACGTGATTCCAACGTGATTGACACGTGATTCCCAAATGATTCCCGTGTGATACCCATGTGATGCCCACGTGATTGACACGTGATTCCTACGTGATTCCCTCGTGATTGACACGTGATTCCCACATGATTCCCAAGTAATTGACACGTTATTCCCACGTGATTCCTACTTGATTACCACGTAATTCCCACATTATTCCCACGTGACTCCCATGTGATTCCCACGTGATTGACACGTGATTCCCACCTTATTCCCACGTGATTCCCACGGGATTGACTCATGATTCCCACGTGATTCCCACGTTATTGACACGTGATGTCCACGTGATTCCCACTTGATTCTCACATGACTGACACGTGATTGACACGTGATTCCCACGTGAATCCCACGTGATTCCCTTGTGATTCCCACGTGATTGACACGTGATTCCTACCTTATTCCCACGTGATTCCCAAGGGATTAAATGTCATTCCCACGTGATTGCCACGTGATTCAAACTTGATTGACATGTGATTCCCACGTGATTGACATGTGATTCCCACGTAATTCCCTCGTGATACCCACGAGATTCCCACGTGATTCCCACGTGATTCCCACGTGATTGGCACGAGATTCCCACGTGATTGGCACGAGATTCCGACGTAATTCCCACGTGATTCCCACGTGATTGACACGTAATTCCCACGTGATTCCCACGTGATTGACACGTGATTCCCACGTGATTCCCACGTGATTCCCACGTGATTCCCACGTGATTCCCAAGTGATTGACACATGATTCCAACGTGATTCCCAAGTGATTCCCACGTGATTGACACGTGATTTCCACGTGATTGACACGTCATTCCCACGTGATTCCCATGTGATTCCCACGTGATTAACACGTGATTCCTGGGTGATTCCCATATGATTGTCACGTGATTCCCACGTGATTCCCACGTGATTCACACGTGATTCACACGTAATTCCATCGTGATTGACACGTGATTCCCACATGATTCCCACATTATTGACACGTGATTCGAACCTGATTCCCACGTGATTACCACGTGATTCCCCCGTGATTGACACGTGATTCCCACGTGATTTACACGTGATTCCCCCGTGATTGACACGTGATTCCCACGTGATTCCCACGTGATTCCTATGGGATTGACACGTGATTCCCACGTGATTCCCAAATGATTGTCACGTGATTCCCACGTGATTAACACGTGATTCCCAGGTGATTCCCAAATGATTGTCACGTGATTCCCACGTGATTCCCACATGATTCCCACATGATTCCGACGTGATTGACAAGTGATTCCCACATGATTACCACGTGATTTACACGTGATTCCTACGTTATTGACACGTGATTCCCACGTGATTCCCACGGGATTCCTATGGGATTTGCACGTGATTCCCACGTTATTCCCACGTGATTCCCACGTGATTGACACGTGATTCCCACGTGATTCCCACGTGATTAAATGTGATTCCGACGATATTCCCACGTGATTGATACGTGATTCCCAAGTGATTCCCACGTGATTAACACGTGATTGGCACGAGATTACGACGTGATTCCCACGTGATTCCCACGTGATTCCCACGGGATTCCTATGGGATTTGCACGTGATTCCCACGTTATTCTCACGTGATTCCCATATGATTCCAACGTGAATGACACGTGATTCCCAAATGATTCCCACGTGATGCCAACGTGATTGACACGTCATTCCCACGTGATTCCAACTTGATTGACACGAGATTCCCATGTGATTTCCACATGATTAAATGTGATTCCCACGATATTCCCACGTGATTGATACGTGATTCCCAAGTGATTCCCACGTGATTAACACGTGATACCCACGTGATTCCCACGTGATTCCCACGTGATTCCCACGTGATTCCCACGTGATTCCCACGTGATTCCCACGTGATTCCCACGTGATTGGCACGAGATTACGACGTGATTCCCACGTGATTCCCACGTGATTGACACGTGATTCCCACGTGATTCCCACATGATTGACACGTGATTCCCACGTGATTCCCACATGATTCCCACGTGATTCCCACATGATTGACACGTGATTCACACGTGATTCACACGTGGTTCCACCGTGATTGACACGTGATTCCCACGTGATTCCCAAGTGATTGACACGTGTTTCCCACGTTATTCACAAGTGATTTCCTTGTGATTGACACGTGATTTCCTTGTGATTCCCACGTGATTTACACGTGATTACCACGTGATTCCCCCGTGATTGACACGTGATTCCCAAGTGATTCCTTCGTGATTGACACGTGATTCCCACATGATTGACATGTGATTTCCTTGTGATTCCCACGTGATTCTCACGTGATTTACACGTGATTACCACGTGATTCACAAATGATTGTCACGTGATTCCCACGTGATCCCACGTGATTCCCACGTGATTCCCCCGTGATTACCACGTGATTGACACATGATTGACACGTGATTCCCACGTGATTTACACGTGATTCCCACGTGATTGACACGTGTTTCCCACGTGATTGACACGTGATTCCCACGTGATTCCCTCATGATTGACACGTGATTCCCCCGTGATTTCCAAGGGATTCCCACATGAAATCCACGTGACTCCCACGTGATTGACACGTGATTCCCACGTGATTCCCACGTGATTGACACGTGATTCCCACGTGATTCCCAAATGATTGTCACGTGATCCACACGTGATTCCCACGTGATTCCCACGTGATTCCCACGTGATTGACACGTGATTCCCACGTGATTCCCACGTGATTGACTCGTGATTCCTAGATGATTGACACGTGATTCCCACGTGATTCCCACGTGATTCCCACGTGATTGACACGTGATTCCTAGATGATTGACACGTGATTCCCACGTTATTCCCACGTGATTCCCACGTGATTGACACGTTATTCCCACGTGATTCCCACGTGATTGACACGTGATTCCCACGTGATTCCCACATGATTCCCACGTGATTGACACGTCATTCCCACGTGATTTACACGTGATTCCCACGTGATTGACACGTGTTTCCCACGTGATTGACGCATGATTCCCACGTGATTCCCACGTGATTCCCACGTGATTGACACGTGATTCCTAGATGATTGACACGTGATTCCCACGTTATTCCCACGTGATTCCCACGTGATTGACACGTGATTCCCACGTGATTCCCACGTGATTGACACGTGATTCCCACGTGATTCCCACATGATTCCCACATGATTGACACGTGATTCCCACGTGATTTACACGTGATTCCCACGTGATTGACACGTGTTTCCCACGTGATTGACGCATGATTCCCACGTGATTCCCACGTGATTGACACGTGATTCCCACGTGATTATCACGTGATTCCCACATTATTCCCAAGTGATTGACACATGATTCCAACGTGATTCCCAAGTGATTCCCACGTGATTGACACGTGATTCCCACGTGATTGACACGTGATTCCAACGTGATTGACACGTGATTCCCACGTGATTCCTACGTGATTGACACGTCATTCCCACGTGATTCCCACGTGATTAACACGTGATTCCCAGGTGATTCCCAAATGATTGTTACGTGATTCCCACGTGATTCACAGGTGATTCACACATGATTCACATGTAATTCCATCGTGATTGACACGTGATTCCCACATGATTCCCACGTTATTGACACGTGATTCCAACCTGATTCCCAAGTGATTCCCAATGATTCCATCGTGATTCCCATCTGATTCCCACGGGATTGAAACGTGTTTCCCACGTGATTGACACGTGATTCCCACGTGATTCAAAAGTGATTCCCACGTGATTCCCACGTGATTGACTCGGGATTCCCACGTGACTCCCTCGTGATTGATTCGTGATTCCCACGTGATTCCCACGTGATTGACACGTGTTTCCACGTGATTGACCCATGATACCCACGTGATTCCCACGTGATTCCAACGTGATTGACAAGTGAATCTCACGTGAATGACAGGAGATTCTCACGTGATTCCCACGTGATTCCCCAGTGATTGACACGTGATTTCAACGTGATTCCCATGTGATTACCACCTGATTTCCACGAGATTGCCACGTGACTGCAATGTGATTCCCACATGATTGAAACATGATCCCATGTGATTCCCACGTGATTCCCACGTGGTTCACACGTGATTCCCACGTGATTCCCACGTGATTGACACGTGATATCCACGTGATTCCCACTTGATTCTCATATGACTGACACGTGATTGACACGTGATTCCCACGTGATTCCCACATGATTCCCACGTGATTCCCAAATGATTCCCACGTGATGTCCACGTGATGCCCACGTGATTGACACGTGATTCCCACATGATTCCCACGTGATTGAGACGTGATTCCAGCGTGATTCCCACGTGATTGGCTCGTTATTCCCATGTGATTCCCACGTGACTCCCACGTGATTCCCACGTGATAGACACGTGATTCCCACGTGATTCCCACGTGACAACAACGTGATTCCCACATAATTGACATGTGATTCCTACGTGATTCCCACGTGATTGACTCGTGATTCCCGTATGATTCCCACGTGATTCCAACATGATTGATACGTGATTCCCACGTGATTCACACGTGATTGACACGTGATTCCCACGTGATTGACACGTGATTCACACGTGATTTACACGTGATTCCCACGTGATTCAAAAGTGATTCCGACGTGATTCCAACGTGATTTACAAGTGATTCCCAAATGATTCCCGTGTGATACCCATGTGATGCCCACCTGACTGACACGTGATTCCTACGTGCTTCCCTCGTGATTGGCACGTTATTTTCACGTGATTCCTACGTGATTACCACGTGATTCCCACGTTATTCCCAAGTGACTCCCACGTGACTCCCACGTGATTGACGCATGATTCCCACGTGATTCCCAAGTGATTCCCACGTGATTCCCACGGGATTGACACTTGATTCCCACGTGATTCCCACGTGATTGACACATGATTCCCACGTGACTCCAACGTGATTCCCACGTAATTGTCATGTGATTCCCACGTGATTGACTCGTGATTCCCATATGATTCCCACGTGATTCCAACGTGATTGACACGTGATTCCCACGTGATTGACACGTGATTTCCACGTGATTCCCACGTGATTCTCACATGATTGACACGTGATTGACACGTGATTCCCACCTTATTCCCACGTGATTCCCAAGGCATTGAAATGTCATTCCCACGTTATTGCCACGTGATTCAAATTTGATTGACATGTGTTTCCCACGTGATTGACACGTGATTCCCACGTAATTCCCACGTGATTCCCACGAGATTCCCACGTGATTCCCACGTGATTCCCACGTGATTGGCACGAGATTCCCACATGATTGGCCCGAGATTCCGACGTAATTCCCACGTGATTCCCACGTGATTGACACGTAATTTCCACGTGACTCCCACGTGATTGACACGTGATTCCCACGTGATTCCCACGTGATTCCCACGTGATTCCCACGTGATTGGCACGAGATTCCGACGTAATTCCCACGTCATTCCCACGTGATTGACACGTAATTCCCACGTGTTTCCCACGTGATTGACGCATGATTCCCACATGATTCCCACGTGATTGACATGTGATTCCCACATGATTCCCACGTGATTCTCACGTAATTCCCACGTGATTGACACGTGATTCCCACGTGATTATCACGTGATTCCCATGTGATTCCCAAGAGATTGACACGTGATTCCCACGTGCTTCCCACGTGATTCCCACGTTATTCCCAAGTGATTGACACATGATTCCAACGTGATTCCCAAGTGATTCCCTCGTGATTGACACGTGATTCCCACGTGATTCAAAAGTGATTCCCACGTGATTCCAACGTGATTGACACGTGATTCCCAAATGATTCCCTTGTGATACCCATGTGATGCCCACGTGATTGACACGTGATTCCTACGTGATTCCCTCGTGATTGACACGTGATTCCCACATGATTCCCAAGTAATTGACACGTTATTCCCACGTGATTCCTACTTGATTACCACGTAATTCCCACATTATTCCCACGTGACTCCCATGTGATTCCCACGTGATTGACACGTGATTCCCACCTTATTCCCACATGATTCCCACGGGATTGACTCATGATTCCCACGTGATTCCCACGTTATTGACACGTGATGTCCACGTGATTCCCACTTGATTCTCACATGACTGACACGTGATTGACACGTGATTCCCACGTAAATCCCACGTGATTCCCACGTGAATCCCACGTGATTCCCTTGTGATTCCCACGTGATTGACACGTGATTCCTACCTTATTCCCACGTGATTCCCAAGGGATTAAATGTCATTCCCACGTGATTGCCACGTGATTCAAACTTGATTGACATGTGATTCCCACGTGATTGACACGTGATTCCCACGTAATTCCCTCGTGATACCCACGAGATTCCCACGTGATTCCCACGTGATTCCCACGTGATTGGCACGAGATTCCCACGTGATTGGCACGAGATTCCGACGTAATTCCCACGTGATTCCCACGTGATTGACACGTAATTCCCACGTGATTCCCACGTGATTGACACGTGATTCCCACGTGATTCCCACGTGATTCCCACGTGATTCCCACGTGATTCTCACGTGATTCCCACGTGATTCCCACGTGATTCCCACGTGATTGAGACGTAATTCCCACGTGATTCCCACGTGATTGACGCATGATTCCCACGTGATTGACACGTGATTCCCACGTGATTCCAACGTGATTCTCACGTAATTCCCAAGTGCTGACACGTGATTCCCACGTGATTATCACGTGATTCCCACGTGATTCCCAAGTGATTGACATGTGATTCCCACGTGCTTCCCACGTGATTCCCACGTTATTCCCAAGTGATTGACACATGATTCCAACGTGATTCCCAAGTGATTCCCACGTGATTGACACGTGATTCCCACGTGATTGACACGTCATTCCCACGTGATTCCCATGTGATTCCCACGTGATTAACACGTGATTCCTGGGTGATTCCCATATGATTGTCACATGATTCCCACGTGATTCCCACGTGATTCACACGTGATTCACACGTAATTCCATCGTGATTGACACGTGATTCCCACATGATTCCCACATTATTGACACGTGATTCGAACCTGATTCCCACGTGATTACCACGTGATTCCCCCGTGATTGACACGTGATTCCCACGTGATTTACACGTGATTCCCCCGTGATTGACACGTGATTCCCACGTGATTCCCACGTGATTCCTATGGGATTGACACGTGATTCCCACGTGATTCCCAAATGATTGTCACGTGATTCCCACGTGATTAACACGTGATTCCCAGGTGATTCCCAAATGATTGTCACGTGATTCCCACGTGATTCCCACATGATTCCCACATGATTCCCACGTGATTGACATGTGATTCCCACATGATTACCACGTGATTTACACGTGATTCCTACGTGATTGACACGTGATTCCCACGTGATTCCCACGGGATTCCTATGGGATTTGCACGTGATTCCCACGTTATTCCCACGTGATTCCCACGTGATTGACACGTGATTCCCACGTGATTCCCACGTGATTAAATGTGATTCCGACGATATTCCCACGTGATTGATACGTGATTCCCAAGTGATTCCCACGTGATTAACACGTGATTGGCACGAGATTACGACGTGATTCCCACGTGATTCCCACGTGATTCCCACGGGATTCCTATGGGATTTGCACGTGATTCCCACGTTATTCCCACGTGATTCCCATATGATTCCAACGTGAATGATACGTGATTCCCAAATGATTCCCACGTGATGCCAACGTGATTGACACGTCATTCCCACGTGATTCCAACTTGATTGACACGAGATTCCCATGTGATTTCCACATGATTAAATGTGATTCCCACGTGATTCCCACGTGATTCCCCCGTGATTACCACGTGATTGACACATGATTGACACGTGATTCCCACGTGATTTACACGTGATTCCCACGTGATTGACACGTGTTTCCCACGTGATTGACACGTGATTCCCACGTGATTCCCTCATGATTGACACGTGATTCCCCCGTGATTTCCAAGGGATTCCCACATGAAATCCACGTGACTCCCACGTGATTGACACGTGATTCCCACGTGATTCCCACGTGATTGACACGTGATTCCCACGTGATTCCCAAATGATTGTCACGTGATCCACACGTGATTCCCACGTGATTCCCACGTGATTCCCACGTGATTGACACGTGATTCCCATGTGATTCCCACGTGATTGACACGTGATTCCTAGATGATTGACACGTGATTCCCACGTGATTCCCACGTGATTCCCACGTGATTGACACGTGATTCCTAGATGATTGACACGTGATTCCCACGTTATTCCCACGTGATTCCCACGTGATTGACACGTTATTCCCACGTGATTCCCACGTGATTGACACGTGATTCCCACGTGATTCCCACGTGATTCCCACGTGATTGACACGTCATTCCCACGTGATTTACACGTGATTCCCACGTGATTGACACGTGTTTCCCACGTGATTGACGCATGAATCCCACGTGATTCCCACGTGATTCCCACGTGATTGACACGTGATTCCTAGATGATTGACACGTGATTCCCACGTTATTCCCACGTGATTCCCACATGATTGACACGTGATTCCCACGTGATTCCCACGTGATTGACACGTGATTCCCACGTGATTCCCACATGATTCCCACATGATTGACACGTGATTCCCACGTGATTTACACGTGATTCCCACGTGATTGACACGTGTTTCCCACGTGATTGACGCATGATTCCCACGTGATTCCCACGTGATTGACACGTGATTCCCACGTGATTCCCACGTGATTCTCACGTAATTCCCACGTGATTGACACGTGATTCCCACGTGATTAGCACGTGATTCCCACATTATTCCCAAGTGATTGACACATGATTCCAACGTGATTCCCAAGTGATTCCCACGTGATTGACACGTGATTCCCACGTGATTGACACGTGATTCCCACGTGATTGACACGTGATTCACACGTGATTGACACGTGATTCATACGTGATTCAAAAGTGATTCCGACGTGATTCCAACGTGATTTACAAGTGATTCCCAAATGATTCCCGTGTGATACTCACGTGATGCCCACCTGATTGACACGTGATTCCTGCGTGATTCCCTCGTGATTGACACGTTATTCCCAAGTGATTCCCAAGTGATTCCCACGTGATTCCCACGGGATTGACACTTGATTCCCACGTGATTCCCACGTGATTGACACATGATTCCCACGTGACTCCAACGTGATTCCCACATAATTGTCATGTGATTCCCACGTGATTCCCACGTGATTGACTCGTGATTCCCATATGATTCCCACGTGATTCCAACGTGATTGACACGTGATTCCCACGTGATTCCCACGTGATTGACACGTGATTTCCACGTGATTCCCACTTGATTCTCACATGATTGACACGTGATTGACACGTGATTCCCACGTGAATCCCACGTGATTCCCATGTGATTCCCACGTGATTGACACGTGATTCCCACCTTATTTCCACGTGATTCCCAAAGGATTGAAATGTCATTCCCACGTGATTGCCACGTGATTCAAACTTGATTGACATGTGTTTCCCACGTGATTGAAACGTGATTCCCACGTAATTCCCACGTTTTTCCCACGAGATTCCCACATGATTCCCACGTGATTCCCACGTGATTGGCACGAGATTCCCACATGATTGGCACGAGATTCCGACGTAATACCCACGTGATTCCCACGTGATTGACACGTAATTCCCACGTGACTCCCACGTGATTGACACGTGATCCCCACGTGATTCCCACGTGATTCCCACGTGATTGGCACGAGATTCCGACGTAATTCCCACGTGATTCCCACGTGATTGACACGTAATTCCCACGTGTTTCCCACGTGATTGACGCGTGATTCCCACGTGATTCCCACGTGATTGACACGTGATTCCCACGTGATTCCCACGTGATTCTCACGTAATTCCCACGTGATTGACACGTGATTCCCACGTGATTATCACGTGATTCCCATATGATTCCCAAGAGATTGACACGTGATTCCCACGTGCTTCCCACGTGATTCCCATGTTATTCCCAAGTGATTGACACATGATTCCAACGTGATTCCCAAGTGATTCCCTCGTGATTGACACGTGATTCCCACGTGATTCAAAAGTGATTCCCACGTGATTCCAACGTGATTGACACGTGATTCCCAAATGATTCCCGTGTGATACCCATGTGATGCCCACGTGATTGACACGTGATTCCTACGTGATTCCCTCGTGATTGACACGTGATTCCCACATGATTCCCACGTGATTGACACGTTATTCCCACGTGATTACTACTTGATTACCACGTGATTCCCACATTATTCCCACGTGACTCCCATGTGATTCCCACGTGATTGATGCATGATTCCCACGTGATTCCCACGTGATTCCCACGGGATTGACTCATGATTCCCACGTGATTCCCACGTGATTGACACGTGATATCCACGTGATTCCCACTTGATTCTCATATGACTGACACGTGATTGACACGTGATTCCCACGTGATTCCCACATGATTCCCACGTGATTCCCAAATGATTCCCACGTGATGTCCACGTGATGCCCACGTGATTGACACGTGATTCCCACATGATTCCCACGTGATTGAGACGTGATTCCAGCGTGATTCCCACGTGATTGGCGCGTTATTCCCATGTGATTCCCACGTGACTCCCACGTGATTCCCACGTGATAGACACGTGATTCCCACGTGATTCCCACGTGACAACAACGTGATTCCCACGTAATTGACATGTGATTCCTACGTGATTCCCACGTGATTGACTCGTGATTCCCGTATGATTCCCACGTGATTCCAACATGATTGATACGTGATTCCCACGTGATTCCCACGTGATTGACACGTGATTCCCACGTGATTGACACGTGATTCACACGTGATTTACACGTGATTCCCACGTGATTCAAAAGTGATTCCGACGTGATTCCAACGTGATTTACAAGTGATTCCCAAATGATTCCCGTGTGATACCCATGTGATGCCCACCTGAGTGACACGTGATTCCTACGTGCTTCCCTCGTGATTGGCACGTTATTCTCACGTGATTCCTACGTGATTACCACATGATTCCCACGTTATTCCCAAGTGACTCCCACGTGACTCCCACGTGATTGACGCATGATTCCCACGTGATTCCCAAGTGATTCCCACGTGATTCCCACGTGATTGACACATGATTCCCACGTGACTCCAACGTGATTCCCACGTAATTGTCATGTGATTCCCATGTGATTCCCACGTGATTGACTCGTGATTCCCATATGATTCCCACGTGATTCCAACGTGATTGACACGTGATTCCCACGTGATTGACACGTGATTTCCACGTGATTCCCACGTGATTATCACATGATTGACACGTGATTGACACGTGATTCCCACCTTATTCCCACGTGATTCCCAAGGGATTGAAATGTCATTCCCACGTTATTGCCACGTGATTCAAATTTGATTGACATGTGTTTCCCACGTGATTGACACGTGATTCCCACGTAATTCCCACGTGATTCCCACGAGATTCCCACGTGATTCCCACGTGATTCCCACGTGATTAGCACGAGATTCCCACATGATTGGCACGAGATTCCGACGTAATTCCCACGTGATTCCCACGTGATTGACACGTAAGTCCCACGTGACTCCCACGTGATTGACACGTGATTCCCACGTGATTCCCACGTGATTCCCACGTGATTGGCACGAGATTCCGACGTAATTCCCACGTCATTCCCACGTGATTGACACGTAATTCCCACGTGTTTCCCACGTGATTGATGCATGATTCCCACATGATTCCCACGTGATTGACATGTGATTCCCACATGATTCCCACGTGATTCTCACGTAATTCCCACGTAATTGACACGTGATTCCCACGTGATTATCACGTGATTCCCATGTGATTCCCAAGAGATTGACACGTGATTCCCACGTGCTTCCCACGTGATTCCCACGTTATTCCCAAGTGATTGACACATGATTCCAACGTGATTCCCAAGTGATTCCCTCGTGATTGACACGTGATTCCCACGTGATTCAAAAGTGATTCCCACGTGATTCCAACGTGATTGACACGTGATTCCCAAATGATTTCCGTGTGATACCCATGTGATGCCCACGTGATTGACACGTGATTCCTACGTGATTCACTCGTGATTGACACGTGATTCCCAAATGATTCCCACGTGATTGACACGTTATTCCCACGTGATTACTACTTGATTACCACGTGATTCCCACATTATTCCCACGTGACTCCCATGTGATTCCCACGTGATTGATGCATGATTCCCACGTGATTCCCACGTGATTCCCACGGGATTGACTCATGATTCCCACGTGATTCCCACGTGATTGACACGTGATATCCACGTGATTCCCACTTGATTCTCATATGACTGACACGTGATTGACACGTGATTCCCACGTGATTCCCACATGATTCCCACGTGATTCCCAAATGATTCCCACGTGATGTCCACGTGATGCCCACGTGATTGACACGTGATTCCCACATGATTCCCACGTGATTGAGACGTGATTCCAGCGTGATTCCCACGTGATTGGCGCGTTATTCCCATGTGATTCCCACGTGACTCCCACGTGATTCCCACGTGATAGACACGTGATTCCCACGTGATTCACACGTGACAACAACGTGATTCCCACGTAATTGACATGTGATTCCTACGTGATTCCCACGTGATTGACTCGTGATTCCCGTATGATTCCCACGTGATTCCAACATGATTGATACGTGATTCCCACGTGATTCCCACGTGATTGACACGTGATTCCCACGTGATTGACACGTGATTCACACGTGATTTACACGTGATTCCCACGTGATTCAAAAGTGATTCCGACGTGATTCCAACGTGATTTACAAGTGATTCCCAAATGATTCCCGTGTGATACCCATGTGATGCCCACCTGACTGACACGTGATTCCTACGTGCTTCCCTCGTGATTGGCACGTTATTCTCACGTGATTCCTACGTGATTACCACATGATTCCCACGTTATTCCCAAGTGACTCCCACGTGACTCCCACGTGATTGACGCATGATTCCCACGTGATTCCCAAGTGATTCCCACGTGATTGACACATGAATCCCACGTGATTGGCACGTTATTCTCACGTGATTCCTACGTGATTACCACATGATTCCCACGTTATTCCCAAGTGACTCCCACGTGACTCCCACGTGATTGACGCATGATTCCCACGTGATTCCCAAGTGATTCCCACGTGATTGACACATGATTCCCACGTGACTCCAACGTGATTCCCACGTAATTGTCATGTGATTCCCATGTGATTCCCACGTGATTGACTCGTGATTCCCATATGATTCCCACGTGATACCAACGTGATTGACACGTGATTCCCACGTGATTGACACGTGATTTCCACGTGATTCCCACGTGATTATCACATGATTGACACGTGATTGACACGTGATTCCCACCTTATTCCCACGTGATTCCCAAGGGATTGAAATGTCATTCCCACGTTATTGCCACGTGATTCAAATTTGATTGACATGTGTTTCCCACGTGATTGACACGTGATTCCCACGTAATTCCCACGTGATTCCCACGAGATTCCCACGTGATTCCCACGTGATTCCCACGTGATTAGCACGAGATTCCCACATGATTGGCACGAGATTCCGACGTAATTCCCACGTGATTCCCACGTGATTGACACGTAAGTCCCACGTGACTCCCACGTGATTGACACGTGATTCCCACGTGATTCCCACGTGATTCCCATGTGATTGGCACGAGATTCCGACGTAATTCCCACGTCATTCCCACGTGATTGACACGTAATTCCCACGTGTTTCCCACGTGATTGACGCATGATTCCCACATGATTCCCACGTGATTGACATGTGATTCCCACATGATTCCCACGTGATTCTCACGTAATTCCCACGTGATTGACACGTGATTCCCACGTGATTATCACGTGATTCCCATGTGATTCCCAAGAGATTGACACGTGATTCCCACGTGCTTCCCACGTGATTCCCACGTTATTCCCAAGTGATTGACACATGATTCCAACGTGATTCCCAAGTGATTCCCTCGTGATTGACACGTGATTCCCACGTGATTCAAAAGTGATTCCCACGTGATTCCAACGTGATTGACACGTGATTCCCAAATGATTCCCGTGTGATACCCATGTGATGCCCACGTGATTGACACGTGATTCCTACGTGATTCCCTCGTGATTGACACGTGATTCCCACGTGATTCAAAAGTGATTCCCACGTGATTCCAACGTGATTGACACGTGATTCCCAAATGATTCCCGTGTGATACCCATGTGATGCCCACGTGATTGACACGTGATTCCTACGTGATTCCCTCGTGATTGACACGTGATTCCCACATGATTCCCAAGTAATTGACACGTTATTCCCACGTGATTCCTACTTGATTACCACGTAATTCCCACATTATTCCCACGTGACTCCCATGTGATTCCCATGTGATTGACACGTGATTCCCACCTTATTCCCACGTGATTCCCACGGGATTGACTCATGATTCCCACGTGATTCCCACGTTATTGACACGTGATGTCCACGTGATTCCCACTTGATTCTCACATGACTGACACGTGATTGACACGTGATTCCCACGTGAATCCCACGTGATTCCCTTGTGATTCCCACGTGATTGACACGTGATTCCTACCTTATTCCCACGTGATTCCCAAGGGATTAAATGTCATTCCCACGTGATTGCCACGTGATTCAAACTTGATTGACATGTGATTCCCACGTGATTGACATGTGATTCCCACGTAATTCCCTCGTGATACCCACGAGATTCCCACGTGATTCCCACGTGATTCCCACGTGATTGGCACGAGATTCCCACGTGATTGGCACGAGATTCCGACGTAATTCCCACGTGATTCCCACGTGATTGACACGTAATTCCCACGTGATTCCCACGTGATTGACACGTGATTCCCACGTGATTCCCACGTGATTCCCACGTGATTCCCACGTGATTCCCACGTGATTCCCACGTGATTGAGACGTAATTCCCACGTGATTCCCACGTGATTGACGCATGATTCCCACGTGATTGACACGTGATTCCAACGTGATTCTCACGTAATTCCCAAGTGCTGACACGTGATTCCCACGTGATTATCACGTGATTCCCATGTGATTCCCAAGTGATTGACATGTGATTCCCACGTGCTTCCCACGTGATTCCCACGTTATTCCCAAGTGATTGACACATGATTCCAACGTGATTCCCAAGTGATTCCCACGTGATTGACACGTGATTTCCACGTGATTGACACGTCATTCCCACGTGATTCCCATGTGATTCCCACGTGATTAACACGTGATTCCTGGGTGATTCCCATATGATTGTCACGTGATTCCCACGTGATTCCCACGTGATTCACACGTGATTCACACGTAATTCCATCGTGATTGACACGTGATTCCCACATGATTCCCACATTATTGACACGTGATTCGAACCTGATTCCCACGTGATTACCACGTGATTCCCCCGTGATTGACACGTGATTCCCACGTGATTTACACGTGATTCCCCCGTGATTGACACGTGATTCCCACGTGATTCCCACGTGATTCCTATGGGATTGACACGTGATTCCCACGTGATTCCCAAATGATTGTCACGTGATTCCCACGTGATTAACACGTGATTCCCAGGTGATTCCCAAATGATTGTCACGTGATTCCCACGTGATTCCCACATGATTCCCACATGATTCCGACGTGATTGACAAGTGATTCCCACATGATTACCACGTGATTTACACGTGATTCCTACGTTATTGACACGTGATTCCCACGTGATTCCCACGGGATTCCTATGGGATTTGCACGTGATTCCCACGTTATTCCCACGTGATTCCCACGTGATTGACACGTGATTCCCACGTGATTCCCACGTGATTAAATGTGATTCCGACGATATTCCCACGTGATTGATACGTGATTCCCAAGTGATTCCCACGTGATTAACACGTGATTGGCACGAGATTACGACGTGATTCCCACGTGATTCCCACGTGATTCCCACGGGATTCCTATGGGATTTGCACGTGATTCCCACGTTATTCTCACGTGATTCCCATATGATTCCAACGTGAATGACACGTGATTCCCAAATGATTCCCACGTGATGCCAACGTGATTGACACGTCATTCCCACGTGATTCCAACTTGATTGACACGAGATTCCCATGTGATTTCCACATGATTAAATGTGATTCCCACGATATTCCCACGTGATTGATACGTGATTCCCAAGTGATTCCCACGTGATTAACACGTGATACCCACGTGATTCCCACGTGATTCCCACGTGATTCCCACGTGATTCCCACGTGATTCCCACGTGATTCCCACGTGATTCCCACGTGATTGGCACGAGATTACGACGTGATTCCCACGTGATTCCCACGTGATTGACACGTGATTCCCACGTGATTCCCACATGATTGACACGTGATTCCCACGTGATTCCCACATGATTCCCACGTGATTCCCACATGATTGACACGTGATTCACACGTGATTCACACGTGGTTCCACCGTGATTGACACGTGATTCCCACGTGATTCCCAAGTGATTGACACGTGTTTCCCACGTTATTCACAAGTGATTTCCTTGTGATTGACACGTGATTTCCTTGTGATTCCCACGTGATTTACACGTGATTACCACGTGATTCCCCCGTGATTGACACGTGATTCCCAAGTGATTCCTTCGTGATTGACACGTGATTCCCACATGATTGACATGTGATTTCCTTGTGATTCCCACGTGATTCTCACGTGATTTACACGTGATTACCACGTGATTCACAAATGATTGTCACGTGATTCCCACGTGATCCCACGTGATTCCCACGTGATTCCCCCGTGATTACCACGTGATTGACACATGATTGACACGTGATTCCCACGTGATTTACACGTGATTCCCACGTGATTGACACGTGTTTCCCACGTGATTGACACGTGATTCCCACGTGATTCCCTCATGATTGACACGTGATTCCCCCGTGATTTCCAAGGGATTCCCACATGAAATCCACGTGACTCCCACGTGATTGACACGTGATTCCCACGTGATTCCCACGTGATTGACACGTGATTCCCACGTGATTCCCAAATGATTGTCACGTGATCCACACGTGATTCCCACGTGATTCCCACGTGATTCCCACGTGATTGACACGTGATTCCCACGTGATTCCCACGTGATTGACTCGTGATTCCTAGATGATTGACACGTGATTCCCACGTGATTCCCACGTGATTCCCACGTGATTGACACGTGATTCCTAGATGATTGACACGTGATTCCCACGTTATTCCCACGTGATTCCCACGTGATTGACACGTTATTCCCACGTGATTCCCACGTGATTGACACGTGATTCCCACGTGATTCCCACATGATTCCCACGTGATTGACACGTCATTCCCACGTGATTTACACGTGATTCCCACGTGATTGACACGTGTTTCCCACGTGATTGACGCATGATTCCCACGTGATTCCCACGTGATTCCCACGTGATTGACACGTGATTCCTAGATGATTGACACGTGATTCCCACGTTATTCCCACGTGATTCCCACGTGATTGACACGTGATTCCCACGTGATTCCCACGTGATTGACACGTGATTCCCACGTGATTCCCACATGATTCCCACATGATTGACACGTGATTCCCACGTGATTTACACGTGATTCCCACGTGATTGACACGTGTTTCCCACGTGATTGACGCATGATTCCCACGTGATTCCCACGTGATTGACACGTGATTCCCACGTGATTCCCACGTGATTCTCACGTAATTCCCACGTGATTGACACGTGATTCCCACGTGATTATCACGTGATTCCCACATTATTCCCAAGTGATTGACACATGATTCCAACGTGATTCCCAAGTGATTCCCAAGTGATTGACACGTGATTCCCACGTGATTGACACGTGATTCCAACGTGATTGACACGTGATTCCCACGTGATTCCTACGTGATTGACACGTCATTCCCACGTGATTCCCACGTGATTAACACGTGATTCCCAGGTGATTCCCAAATGATTGTTACGTGATTCCCACGTGATTCACAGGTGATTCACACATGATTCACATGTAATTCCATCGTGATTGACACGTGATTCCCACATGATTCCCACGTTATTGACACGTGATTCCAACCTGATTCCCAAGTGATTCCCAATGATTCCATCGTGATTCCCATCTGATTCCCACGGGATTGAAACGTGTTTCCCACGTGATTGACACGTGATTCCCACGTGATTCAAAAGTGATTCCCACGTGATTCCCACGTGATTGACTCGGGATTCCCACGTGACTCCCTCGTGATTGATTCGTGATTCCCACGTGATTCCCACGTGATTGACACGTGTTTCCACGTGATTGACCCATGATACCCACGTGATTCCCACGTGATTCCAACGTGATTGACAAGTGAATCTCACGTGAATGACAGGAGATTCTCACGTGATTCCCACGTGATTCCCCAGTGATTGACACGTGATTTCAACGTGATTCCCATGTGATTACCACCTGATTTCCACGAGATTGCCACGTGACTGCAATGTGATTCCCACATGATTGAAACATGATCCCATGTGATTCCCACGTGATTCCCACGTGGTTCACACGTGATTCCCACGTGATTCCCACGTGATTGACACGTGATATCCACGTGATTCCCACTTGATTCTCATATGACTGACACGTGATTGACACGTGATTCCCACGTGATTCCCACATGATTCCCACGTGATTCCCAAATGATTCCCACGTGATGTCCACGTGATGCCCACGTGATTGACACGTGATTCCCACATGATTCCCACGTGATTGAGACGTGATTCCAGCGTGATTCCCACGTGATTGGCTCGTTATTCCCATGTGATTCCCACGTGACTCCCACGTGATTCCCACGTGATAGACACGTGATTCCCACGTGATTCCCACGTGACAACAACGTGATTCCCACATAATTGACATGTGATTCCTACGTGATTCCCACGTGATTGACTCGTGATTCCCGTATGATTCCCACGTGATTCCAACATGATTGATACGTGATTCCCACGTGATTCACACGTGATTGACACGTGATTCCCACGTGATTGACACGTGATTCACACGTGATTTACACGTGATTCCCACGTGATTCAAAAGTGATTCCGACGTGATTCCAACGTGATTTACAAGTGATTCCCAAATGATTCCCGTGTGATACCCATGTGATGCCCACCTGACTGACACGTGATTCCTACGTGCTTCCCTCGTGATTGGCACGTTATTTTCACGTGATTCCTACGTGATTACCACGTGATTCCCACGTTATTCCCAAGTGACTCCCACGTGACTCCCACGTGATTGACGCATGATTCCCACGTGATTCCCAAGTGATTCCCACGTGATTCCCACGGGATTGACACTTGATTCCCACGTGATTCCCACGTGATTGACACATGATTCCCACGTGACTCCAACGTGATTCCCACGTAATTGTCATGTGATTCCCACGTGATTGACTCGTGATTCCCATATGATTCCCACGTGATTCCAACGTGATTGACACGTGATTCCCACGTGATTGACACGTGATTTCCACGTGATTCCCACGTGATTCTCACATGATTGACACGTGATTGACACGTGATTCCCACCTTATTCCCACGTGATTCCCAAGGCATTGAAATGTCATTCCCACGTTATTGCCACGTGATTCAAATTTGATTGACATGTGTTTCCCACGTGATTGACACGTGATTCCCACGTAATTCCCACGTGATTCCCACGAGATTCCCACGTGATTCCCACGTGATTCCCACGTGATTGGCACGAGATTCCCACATGATTGGCCCGAGATTCCGACGTAATTCCCACGTGATTCCCACGTGATTGACACGTAATTTCCACGTGACTCCCACGTGATTGACACGTGATTCCCACGTGATTCCCACGTGATTCCCACGTGATTCCCACGTGATTGGCACGAGATTCCGACGTAATTCCCACGTCATTCCCACGTGATTGACACGTAATTCCCACGTGTTTCCCACGTGATTGACGCATGATTCCCACATGATTCCCACGTGATTGACATGTGATTCCCACATGATTCCCACGTGATTCTCACGTAATTCCCACGTGATTGACACGTGATTCCCACGTGATTATCACGTGATTCCCATGTGATTCCCAAGAGATTGACACGTGATTCCCACGTGCTTCCCACGTGATTCCCACGTTATTCCCAAGTGATTGACACATGATTCCAACGTGATTCCCAAGTGATTCCCTCGTGATTGACACGTGATTCCCACGTGATTCAAAAGTGATTCCCACGTGATTCCAACGTGATTGACACGTGATTCCCAAATGATTCCCTTGTGATACCCATGTGATGCCCACGTGATTGACACGTGATTCCTACGTGATTCCCTCGTGATTGACACGTGATTCCCACATGATTCCCAAGTAATTGACACGTTATTCCCACGTGATTCCTACTTGATTACCACGTAATTCCCACATTATTCCCACGTGACTCCCATGTGATTCCCACGTGATTGACACGTGATTCCCACCTTATTCCCACATGATTCCCACGGGATTGACTCATGATTCCCACGTGATTCCCACGTTATTGACACGTGATGTCCACGTGATTCCCACTTGATTCTCACATGACTGACACGTGATTGACACGTGATTCCCACGTAAATCCCACGTGATTCCCACGTGAATCCCACGTGATTCCCTTGTGATTCCCACGTGATTGACACGTGATTCCTACCTTATTCCCACGTGATTCCCAAGGGATTAAATGTCATTCCCACGTGATTGCCACGTGATTCAAACTTGATTGACATGTGATTCCCACGTGATTGACACGTGATTCCCACGTAATTCCCTCGTGATACCCACGAGATTCCCACGTGATTCCCACGTGATTCCCACGTGATTGGCACGAGATTCCCACGTGATTGGCACGAGATTCCGACGTAATTCCCACGTGATTCCCACGTGATTGACACGTAATTCCCACGTGATTCCCACGTGATTGACACGTGATTCCCACGTGATTCCCACGTGATTCCCACGTGATTCCCACGTGATTCTCACGTGATTCCCACGTGATTCCCACGTGATTCCCACGTGATTGAGACGTAATTCCCACGTGATTCCCACGTGATTGACGCATGATTCCCACGTGATTGACACGTGATTCCCACGTGATTCCAACGTGATTCTCACGTAATTCCCAAGTGCTGACACGTGATTCCCACGTGATTATCACGTGATTCCCACGTGATTCCCAAGTGATTGACATGTGATTCCCACGTGCTTCCCACGTGATTCCCACGTTATTCCCAAGTGATTGACACATGATTCCAACGTGATTCCCAAGTGATTCCCACGTGATTGACACGTGATTCCCACGTGATTGACACGTCATTCCCACGTGATTCCCATGTGATTCCCACGTGATTAACACGTGATTCCTGGGTGATTCCCATATGATTGTCACATGATTCCCACGTGATTCCCACGTGATTCACACGTGATTCACACGTAATTCCATCGTGATTGACACGTGATTCCCACATGATTCCCACATTATTGACACGTGATTCGAACCTGATTCCCACGTGATTACCACGTGATTCCCCCGTGATTGACACGTGATTCCCACGTGATTTACACGTGATTCCCCCGTGATTGACACGTGATTCCCACGTGATTCCCACGTGATTCCTATGGGATTGACACGTGATTCCCACGTGATTCCCAAATGATTGTCACGTGATTCCCACGTGATTAACACGTGATTCCCAGGTGATTCCCAAATGATTGTCACGTGATTCCCACGTGATTCCCACATGATTCCCACATGATTCCCACGTGATTGACATGTGATTCCCACATGATTACCACGTGATTTACACGTGATTCCTACGTGATTGACACGTGATTCCCACGTGATTCCCACGGGATTCCTATGGGATTTGCACGTGATTCCCACGTTATTCCCACGTGATTCCCACGTGATTGACACGTGATTCCCACGTGATTCCCACGTGATTAAATGTGATTCCGACGATATTCCCACGTGATTGATACGTGATTCCCAAGTGATTCCCACGTGATTAACACGTGATTGGCACGAGATTACGACGTGATTCCCACGTGATTCCCACGTGATTCCCACGGGATTCCTATGGGATTTGCACGTGATTCCCACGTTATTCCCACGTGATTCCCATATGATTCCAACGTGAATGATACGTGATTCCCAAATGATTCCCACGTGATGCCAACGTGATTGACACGTCATTCCCACGTGATTCCAACTTGATTGACACGAGATTCCCATGTGATTTCCACATGATTAAATGTGATTCCCACGATATTCCCACGTGATTGATACGTGATTCCCAAGTGATTCCCACGTGATTAAAACGTGATACCCACGTGATTCCCACGTGATTCCCACGTGATTCCCACGTGATTCCCACGTGATTCCCACGTGATTCCCACGTGATTCCCACGTGATTGGCACGAGATTACGACGTGATTCCCACGTGATTCCCACGTGATTGACACGTGATTCCCACGTGATTCCCACATGATTGACACGTGATTCCCACGTGATTCCCACATGATTCCCACGTGATTCCCACATGATTGACACGTGATTTACACGTGATTCACACGTGGTTCCACCGTGATTGACACGTGATTCCCACGTGATTCCCAAGTGATTGACACGTGTTTCCCACGTTATTCACACGTGATTTCCTTGTGATTGACACGTGATTTCCTTGTGATTCCCACGTGATTTACACGTGATTACCACGTGATTCCCCCGTGATTGACACGTGATTCCCAAGTGATTCCATCGTGATTGACACGTGATTCCCACGTGATTGACATGTGATTTCCTTGTGATTCCCACGTGATTCTCACGTGATTTAAACGTGATTACCACGTGATTCACAAATGATTGTCACGTGATTCCCACGTGATCCCACGTGATTCCCACGTGATTCCCCCGTGATTACCACGTGATTGACACATGATTGACACGTGATTCCCACGTGATTTACACGTGATTCCCACGTGATTGACACGTGTTTCCCACGTGATTGACACGTGATTCCCACGTGATTCCCTCATGATTGACACGTGATTCCCACGTGATTCCCACGTGATTGACACGTGATTCCAACGTGATTCCCAAATGATTGTCACGTGATCCACACGTGATTCCCACGTGATTCCCACGTGATTCCCACGTGATTGACACGTGATTCCCACGTGATTCCCACGTGATTGACACGTGATTCCTAGATGATTGACACGTGATTCCCACGTGATTCCCACGTGATTCCCACGTGATTGACACGTCATTCCCACGTGATTCCCACGTGATTCCCACGTGATTGACACGTGATTCCCACGTGATTCCCACGTGATTGACACGTGATTTCCACGTGATTCCCACATGATTCCCACATGATTGACACGTGATTCCCACGTGATTTACACGTAATTCCCACGTGATTGACACGTGTTTCCCACGTGATTGACGCATGATTCCCACGTGATTCCCACGTGATTGACACGTGATTCCCACGTGATTCCCACGTGATTCTCACGTAATTTCCACGTGATTGACACGTGATTCCCACGTGATTATCACGTGATTCCCACATTATTCCCAAGTGATTGACACATGATTCCAACGTGATTCCCAAGTGATTCCCACGTGATTGACACGTGATTCCCACGTGATTGACACGTGATTCCCACGTGATTGACACGTGATTCCCACGTGATTCCTACGTGATTGACACGTCATTCCCACGTGATTCCCACGTGATTAACACGTGATTCCCAGGTGATTCCCAAATGATTGTTACGTGATTCCCACGTGATTCACACGTGATTCACTCATGATTCACATGTAATTCCATCGTGATTGACACGTGATTCCCACATGATTCCCACGTTATTGACACGTGATTCCAACCTGATTCCCACGTGATTCCCAATGATTCCATCGTGATTCCCATCTGATTCCCACGGGATTGAAACGTGTTTCCCACGTGATTGACACGTGATTCCCACGTGATTCAAAAGTGATTCCCACGTGATTCCCACGTGATTCCCACGTGATTGACTCGGGATTCCCACGTGACTCCCTCGTGATTCCCACGTGATTCCCACGTGATTGACACGTCATTCCCACGTGATTTCCACGTGTTTCCTACGTGATTCCCAAGTGATTTCCACGTGATTAACACGTGATTCCCAGGTGATTCCCAAATGATTGTCACGTGATTCCCACGTGATTCCCACATGATTCCCACGTGATTGACACGTGATTCCCACGTGATTCCCACGTGATTTACACGTGATTCCTACGTGATTGACACGTGATTCCCACGTGATTCTTATGGAATTGACACGTGATTCCCACGTGATTCCCACGTGATTCCCTCGTGATTGACACGTTATTCCAACGTGATTCCCACGTGATTCCCATATGATTCCAATTAGATTGACACGTGATTCCCAAATGATTCCCACGTGATGCCCATGTGATTGACACGTCATTCCCACGTGATTCCAACTTGATTGATACGAGATTCCCATGTGATTTCCACGTGATTAAATGTGATTCCCACGTGATTCCATCATTATTGACACGTGATTCCCACATGACTCCCCCGTGATTGTCACCTGATACCCACGTGATTCCCATCTGATTCCCACGTGATACCCACGTGACTCCCACGTGACTCCCACGTGATTCCCACGTGATTGGCGCATGATTCCCACGTGATTCCCACATGATTGACACGTGATTCCCACGTGATTCCTCTGGGATTGACACGTGATTCCCACGTGACTCCCACATGATTCCCACGTGATTGGCGCATGATTCCCACGTGATTCCCACGTGATTAACACTTGATTCCCCCGTGATTCCCATGTGATTGACACGTGATTCCCACGTGATTCCTACGTGTTTCCACGTGATTGACCCATGATACCCACGTGATTCCCACGTGATTCCAACGTGATTGACACGTGAATCTCACGTGAATGACAGGAGATTCTCACGTGATTCCCACGTGATTCCCCCGTGATAGACACGTGATTTCCACGTGATTCCCATGTGATTACCACCTGATTTCCACGAGATTGCCACGTGACTGCAATGTGATTCCCACATGATTGAAGCATGATTCCCATGTGATTCCCACGTGATTCCCACGTGGTTCACACGTGATTCCCACGTGATTCCCACGTGATTCCCACGTGATTGACACGTGATTCCCATGTGATTCCCATGTGATTGACATGTAATTCCCACGTGATTCCCACGTGATTCCCACGTGAATGATACGTGATTCCTACGTGATTCCCAAGTGTTTCCCAAGTGACTGACACGTGATTCCAATGTGATTACCACGTGATTCTCTCGTGATTGACACGTGATTCCCACATGATTCCCACGTGATTGACACGTGATTCCCACTTGATTCCCACGTGATTACCACGTGACTCCCACATTATTCCCACGTGACTCCCATGTGATTCACACGTGATTGATGCATGATTCCCACGTGATTCCCACGTGATTGACACGTGATTCCCACGTGATAGACGCATGAACACCACTTGATTCCCACGTGATTCCATCGTGATTGACACGTGATTCCCACATGATTCCCACGTGATTGACATGTGATTCCCACTTGATTCCCACGTGATTCCCACTTGATTCCCACGTGATTCCCACGTGACTCCCACGTGATTCCCACGTGATTGACGCATGATTCCCTCGTGATTTCCACGTGATTGACACGTGATTCCCACGTGATTCCCAGGTGATTCTCACGTAATTCCCACGTGATTGACACGTGATTCCCACGTGATTATCACGTGATTCCCATGTGATTCCCAAGTGATTGACACGTGATTCCCATGTGCTTCCCACGTGATTCCCACGTTATTCCCAAGTTATTGACACATGATTCCAACGTGATTCCCAAATGATTCCCACGTGATTGACACGTGATTCCCACGTGATTGACACGTGATTCCCACATGATTCCTACGTGATTGACACGTCATTCCCACGTGATTCCCATGTGATTCCCACGTGATTAACACGTGATTCCCAGGTGATTCCCAAATGATTGTCACGTGATTCCCACGTGATTCCCACGTGATTCACACGTGATTCACACGTAATTCCATCGTGATTGACACGTGATTCGAACCTGATTCCCACGTGATTACCACGTGATTCCCATATGATTCCCACGTGAGTCCCACGTGATTCCCACGTGATTGACGCATGATTACCACTTGATTCCCACGTGATTCCATCATGATTCCCACCTGATTCCCACGGGATTGAAACGTGTTTCCCACGTGACTGACACGTGATTCCCACGTGATTCAAAAGTGATTCCCACATGATTCCAACGTGATTGACACGTGATTCCCAAATGATTCCCTTGTGATACCCATGTGATGCCCAAGTGATTGACACGTGATTCCTACGTGAGTCCCTCGTGATTGACACGTGATTCCCACATGATTCCCACGTGATTGACACGTTATTCCCACGTGATTCCTACGTGATTACCACGTGATTCCCCCGTGATTGACACGTGATTCCCACGTGATTCCCACGTGATTCCTATGGGATTGACACGTGATTCCCACGTGATTCCCATATGATTGTCACGTGATTCCCACGTGATTAACACGTGATTCCCAGGTGATTCCCAAATGATTGTCACGTGATTCCCACGTGATTCCCACATGATTCCCACATGATTCCCACGTGATTCCCACGTGATTGACACGTGATTCCCACGTGATAGACACATGAACACCACTTGATTCCCACGTGATTCCATCGTGATTGACACGTGATTCCCACATGATTCCCACATTATTGACACGTGATTCGAACCTGATTCCCACGTGATTACCACGTGATTCCCCCGTGATTGACACGTGATTCCCACGTGATTTACACGTGATTCCCCCGTGATTGACACGTGATTCCCACGTGATTCCCACGTGATTCCTATGGGATTGACACGTGATTCCCACGTGATTCCCATATGATTGTCACGTGATTCCCACGTGATTAACACGTGATTCCCAGGTGATTCCCAAATGATTGTCACGTGATTCCCACGTGATTCCCACATGATTCCCACATGATTCCCACGTGATTCCCACGTGATTGACACGTGATTCCCACGTGATAGACACATGAACACCACTTGATTCCCACGTGATTCCATCGTGATTGACACGTGATTCCCACATGATTCCCACGTGATTGACATGTGATTCCCACTTGATTCCCACGTGATTCCCACTTGATTCCCACGTGATTCCCACTTGACTACCACGTGATTCCCACGTGATTGACGCATGATTCCCTCGTGATTTCCACGTGATTGACACGTGATTCCCACGTGATTCCCAGGTGATTCTCACGTAATTCCCACGTGATTGACACGTGATTCCCACGTGATTATCACGTGATTCCCATGTGATTCCCAAGTGATTGACACGTGATTCCCACGTGCTTCCCACGTGATTCCCACGTTATTCCCAAGTGATTGACACATGATTCCAACGTGATTCCCAAATGATTCCCACGTGATTGACACGTGATTCCCACGTGATTGACACGTGATTCCCACATGATTCCTACGTGATTGACACGTCATTCCCACGTGATTCCCATGTGATTCCCACGTGATTAACACGTGATTCCCAGGTGATTCCCAAATGATTGTCACGTGATTCCCACGTGATTCACACGTGATTCACACGTAATTCCATCGTGATTGACACGTGATTCCCACATGATTCCCACGTTATTGACACGTGATTCGAACCTGATTCCTACGTGATTACCACGTGATTCCCATATGATTCCCACGTGAGTCCCACGTGATTCCCACGTGATTGACGCATGATTACCACTTGATTCCCACGTGATTCCATAATGATTCCCACCTGATTCCCACGGGATTGAAACGTGTTTCCCACGTGATTGACACGTGATTCCCACGTGATTCAAAAGTGATTCCCACGTGATTCCAACGTGATTGACACGTGATTCCCAAATGATTCCCTTGTGATACCCATGTGATGCCCAAGTGATTGACACGTGATTCCTACGTGAGTCCCTCGTGATTGACACGTGATTCCCACATGATTCCCACGTGATTGACACGTTATTCCCACGTGATTCCTACGTGATTACCACGTGATTCCCATGTTATTCCCACGTGACTCCCATGTGATTCCCACGTGATTTACGCATGATTCCCACGTGATTCCCACGTGATTCCCACGTGATTCCCACGTGATTGACACGTGATTCCCACCTTATTCCCACGTGATTCCCACGGGATTGACTCGTGATTCCCACGTGATTCCCACGTGATTGATATGTCATCCCACGTGATTCCCACGTGATTGACACGTGATTCCCACGTGATTCCCACATGATTCCCACGTGATTCCCAAATGATTCCCACGTGATGTCCACGTGATGCCCACGTTATTGACACGTGATTCCCACATGATTCCCACGTGATTGACACGTGATTCCAGCATGATTCCCACGTGATTGGCGCGTGATTCCCATGTGATTCCCACGTGACTCCCACGTGATTCCCACGTGATAGACACGTGATTCCCACGTGATTCCCACGTGACAACAACGTGATTCCCACGTAATTGACATGTGATTCCTACGTGATTCCCACGTGATTGACTCGTGATTCCCATATGATTCCCACGTGATTCCAACATGCTTGACACGTGATTCCCACGTGATTCCCACGTGATTGACACGTGATTCCCACGTGATTGACACGTGATTCACACGTGATTGACACGTGATTCCCACGTGATTCAAAAGTGATTCCGACGTGATTTCAACGTGATTTACAAGTGATTCCCAAATGATTCCCGTGTGATACCCACGTGATGCCCACCTGATTGACACATGATTCCTGCGTGATTCCCTCGTGATTGACACGTTATTCCCACATGATTCCCACGTGATTACCACGTGATTCCCACGTTATTCCCAAGTGACTCCCATGTGATTCCCACGTGATTGACGCATGATTCCCACGTGACTCCCACGTGATTGACGCATTATTCCCACGTGATTCCCAAGTGATTCCCACGTGATTCCCACGGGATTGACACGTGATTCCCATGTGATTCCCACGTGATTGACACATGATTCCCACGTGACTCCAACGTGATTCCCACGTAATTGTCATGTGATTCCCACGTGATTCCCACGTGATTGACTCATGATTCCCATATGATTCCCACGTGATTCCAACGTGATTGACACGTGATTCCCACGTGATTCCCACGTTATTCCCAAGTGACTCCCACGTGACTCCCACGTGATTGACGCATGATTCCCACGTGATTCCCAAGTGATTCCCACGGGATTGACACTTGATTCCCACGTGATTCCCACGTGATTGACACATGATTCCCACGTGACTCCAACGTGATTCCCACGTAATTGTCATGTGATTCCCACGTGATTGACTCGTGATTCCCATATGATTCCCACGTGATTCCAACGTGATTGACACGTGATTCCCACGTGATTGACACGTGATTTCCACGTGATTCCCACGTGATTCTCACATGATTGACACGTGATTGACACGTGATTCCCACCTTATTCCCACGTGATTCCCAAGGGATTGAAATGTCATACCCACGTTATTGCCACGTGATTCAAATTTGATTGACATGTGTTTCCCACGTGATTGACACGTGATTCCCACGTAATTCCCACGTGATTCCCACGAGATTCCCACGTGATTCCCACGTGATTCCCACGTGATTGGCACGAGATTCCCTCATGATTGGCACGAGATTCCGACGTAATTCCCACGTGATTCCCACGTGATTGACACGTAATTCCCACGTGACTCCCACGTGACTGACACGTGATTCCCACGTGATTCCCACGTGATTCCCACGTGATTCCCACGTGATTGGCACGAGATTCCAACGTAATTCCCACGTCATTCCCACGTGATTGACACGTAATTCCCACGTGTTTCCCACGTGATTGACGCATGATTCCCACGTGATTCCCACGTGATTGACACGTGATTCCCACGTGATTCCCACGTGATTCTCACGTAATTCCGACGTGATTGACACGTGATTCCCACATGATTATCACGTGATTCCCATGTGATTCCCAAGAGATTGACACGTGATTCCCACGTGCTTCCCACGTGATTCCCACGTTATTCCCAAGTGATTGACACATGATTCCAACGTGATTCCCAAGTGATTCCCTCGTGATTGACACGTGATTCCCACGTGATTCAAAAGTGATTCCCACGTGATTCCAACGTGATTGACACGTGATTCCCAAATGATTCCCGTGTGATACCCATGTGATGCCCACGTGATTGACACGTGATTCCCGCATGATTCCCACGTAATTGACACGTTATTCCCACGTGATTCCTACTTGATTACCACGTAATTCCCACATTATTCCCACGTGACTCCCATGTGATTCCCACGTGATTGATGCATGATTCCCACGTGATTCCCAAGTGATTCCTACGTGATTCCCACGTGATTGACACGTGATTCCCACCTTATTCCCACGTGATTCCCACGGGATTGACTCATGATTCCCACGTGATTCCCACGTTATTGACACGTGATGTCCACGTGTTTCCCACTTGATTCTCACATGACTGACACGTGATTGACACGTGATTCCCATGTGAATCCCACGTGATTCCCTTGTGATTCCCACGTGATTGACACGTGATTCCTACCTTATTCCCACGTGATTCCCAAGGGATTAAATGTCATTCCCACGTGATTGCCACGTGATTCAAACTTGATTGACATGTGATTCCCACGTGATTGACACGTGATTCCCACGTAATTGCCTCGTGATACCCACGAGATTCCCACGTGATTCCCACGTGATTCCCACGTGATTGGCACGAGATTCCCACGTGATTGGCACGAGATTCCGACATAATTCCCACGTGATTCCCACGTGATTGACACGTAATTCCCACGTGATTCCCACATGATTGACACGTGATTCCCACGTGATTCCCACGTGATTCCCACGTGATTCCCACGTGATTCTCACGTGATTCCCACGTGATTCCCACGTGATTCCCACGTGATTGAGACGTAATTCCCACGTGATTCCCACGTGATTGACGCATGATTCCCACGTGATTGACACGTGATTCCCACGTGATTCCAACGTGATTCTCACGTAATTCCCAAGTGTTGACACGTGATTCCCACGTGATTATCACGTGATTCCCATGTGATTCCCAAGTGATTGACATGTGATTCCCACGTGCTTCCCACGTGATTCCCACGTTATTCCCAAGTGATTGACACATGATTCCAACGTGATTCCCAAGTGATTCCCACGTGATTGACACGTGATTCCCACGTGATTGACACGTCATTCCCAATGATTCCCATGTGATTCCCACGTGATTAATACGTGATTCCTGGGTGATTCCCATATGATTGTCACGTGATTCCCACGTGATTCCCACGTGATTCACACGTGATTCACACGTAATTCCATCGTGATTGACACGTGATTCCCACATGATTCCCACATTATTGACACGTGATTCGAACCTGATTCCCACGTGATTACCACGTGATTCCCCCGTGATTGACACGTGATTCCCACGTGATTTACACGTGATTCCCCCGTGATTGACACGTGATTCCCACGTGATTCCCACGTGATTCCTATGGGATTGACACGTGATTCCCACGTGATTCCCATATGATTGTCACGTGATTCCCACGTGATTAACACGTGATTCCCAGGTGATTCCCAAATGATTGTCACGTGATTCCCACGTGATTCCCACATGATTCCCACATGATTCCCACGTGATTCCCACGTGATTGACACGTGATTCCCACGTGATAGACACATGAACACCACTTGATTCCCACGTGATTCCATCGTGATTGACACGTGATTCCCACATGATTCCCACGTGATTGACATGTGATTCCCACTTGACTCCCACGTGATTCCCACTTGATTCCCACGTGATTCCCACTTGACTACCACGTGATTCCCACGTGATTGACGCATGATTCCCTCGTGATTTCCACGTGATTGACACGTGATTCCCACGTGATTCCCAGGTGATTCTCACGTAATTCCCACGTGATTGACACGTGATTCCCACGTGATTATCACGTGATTCCCATGTGATTCCCAAGTGATTGACACGTGATTCCCACGTGCTTCCCACGTGATTCCCACGTTATTCCCAAGTGATTGACACATGATTCCAACGTGATTCCCAAATGATTCCCACGTGATTGACACGTGATTCCCACGTGATTGACACGTGATTCCCACATGATTCCTACGTGATTGACACGTCATTCCCACGTGATTCCCATGTGATTCCCACGTGATTAACACGTGATTCCCAGGTGATTCCCAAATGATTGTCACGTGATTCCCACGTGATTCACACGTGATTCACACGTAATTCCATCGTGATTGACACGTGATTCCCACATGATTCCCACGTTATTGACACGTGATTCGAACCTGATTCCTACGTGATTACCACGTGATTCCCATATGATTCCCACGTGAGTCCCACGTGATTCCCACGTGATTGACGCATGATTACCACTTGATTCCCACGTGATTCCATAATGATTCCCACCTGATTCCCACGGGATTGAAACGTGTTTCCCACGTGATTGACACGTGATTCCCACGTGATTCAAAAGTGATTCCCACGTGATTCCAACGTGATTGACACGTGATTCCCAAATGATTCCCTTGTGATACCCATGTGATGCCAAAGTGATTGACACGTGATTCCTACGTGAGTCCCTCGTGATTGACACGTGATTCCCACATGATTCCCACGTGATTGACACGTTATTCCCACGTGATTCCTACGTGATTACCACGTGATTCCCATGTTATTCCCACGTGACTCCCATGTGATTCCCACGTGGTTTACGCATGATTCCCACGTGATTCCCACCTGATTCCCACGTGATTCCCACGTGATTGACACGTGATTCCCACCTTATTCCCACGTGATTCCCACGGGATTGACTCGTGATTCCCACGTGATTCCCACGTGATTGATATGTTATCCCACGTGATTCCCACGTGATTGACACGTGATTCCCACGTGATTCCCACATGATTCCCACGTGATGTCCACGTGATGCCCACGTTATTGACACGTGATTCCCACATGATTACCACGTGATTGAAACGTGATTCCAGCATGATTCCCACGTGATTGGCGCGTGATTCCCATGTGATTCCCACGTGACTCCCACGTGATTCCCACGTGATAGACACGTGATTCCCACGTGACAACAACGTGATTCCCACGTAATTGACATGTGATTCCTACGTGATTCCCACGTGATTGACTCGTGATTCCCATATGATTCCCACGTGATTCCAACATGCTTGACACGTGATTCCCACGTGATTCCCACGTGATTGACACGTGATTCCCACGTGATTGACACGTGATTCACACGTGATTGACACGTGATTCCCACGTGATTCAAAAGTGATTCCGACGTGATTCCAACGTGATTTACAAGTGATTCCCAAATGATTCCCGTGTGATACCCACGTGATGCCCACCTGATTGACACATGATTCCTGCGTGATTCCCTCGTGATTGACACGTTATTCCCACATGATTCCCACGTGATTACCACGTGATTCCCACGTTATTCCCAAGTGACTCCCATGTGATTCCCACGTGATTGACGCATGATTCCCACGTGACTCCCACGTGATTGACGCATTATTCCCACGTGATTCCCAAGTGATTCCCACGTGATTCCCACGGGATTGACACGTGATTCCCACGTGATTCCCACGTGATTGACACATGATTCCCACGTGACTCCAACGTGATTCCCACGTAATTGTCATGTGATTCCCACGTGATTCCCACGTGATTGACTCATGATTCCCATATGATTCCCACGTGATTCCAACGTGATTGACACGTGATTCCCACGTGATTCCCACGTGATTGACACGTGATTTCCACGTGATTCCCACGTGATTCTCACATGATTGACACGTGATTGACACGTGATTTCCACGTGAATCCCACGTGATTCCCATGTGATTCCCACGTGATTGACACGTGATTCCCACCTTATTTCCACGTGATTCCCAAAGGATTGAAATGTCATTCCCACGTGATTGCCACGTGATTCAAACTTGATTGACATGTGTTTCCAACGTGATTGACATGTGATTCCCACGTAATTCCCACGTTTTTCCCACGAGATTCCCACATGATTCCCACGTGATTCCCACGTGATTGGCACGAGATTCCCACATGATTGGCACGAGATTCCGACGTAATACCCATGTGATTCCCACGTGATTGAAACGTAATTCACACGTGACTCCCACGTGGTTGACACGTGATCCCCACGTGATTCCCACGTGATTCCCACGTGATTCCCACGTGATTGGCACGAGATTCCGACGTAATTCCCACGTGATTCCCACGTGATTGACACGTAATTCCCACGTGTTTCCCACGTGATTGACGCGTGATTCCCACGTGATTCCCACGTGATTGACACGTGATTCCCACGTGATTCCCACGTGATTCTCACGTAATTCCCACGTGCTTGACACGTGATTCCCACGTGATTATCACGTGATTCCCATATGATTCCCAAGAGATTGACACGTGATTCCCACGTGCTTCCCACGTGATTCCCATGTTATTCCCAAGTGATTGACACATGATTCCAACGTGATTCCCAAGTGATTCCCTCGTGATTGACACGTGATTCCCACGTGATTCAAAAGTGATTCCCACGTGATTCCAACGTGATTGACACATGATTCCCAAATGATTCCCGTGTGATACCCATGTGATGCCCACGTGATTGACACGTGATTCCTACGTGATTCCCTCGTGATTGACACGTGATTCCCACATGATTCCCACGTGATTGACACGTTATTCCCACGTGATTCCTACTTGATTACCATGTGATTCCCACATTATTCCCACGTGACTCCCATGTGATTCCCACGTGATTGATGCATGATTCCCACGTGATTCCCACGTGATTCCCACGGGATTGACTCATGATGCCCACGTGATTCCCACGTGATTGACACGTGATATCCACGTGATTCCCACTTGATTCTCATATGACTGACACGTGATTGACACGTTATTCCCACGTGATTCCCACATGATTCCCACGTGATTCCCAAATGATTCCCACGTGATGTCCACGTGATGCCCACGTGATTGAAACGTGATTCCCACATGATTCCCACGTGATTGAGACGTGATTCCAGCGTGATTCCCACGTGATTGGCGCGTTATTCACATGTGATTCCCACGTGACTTCCACGTGATTCCCACGTGATAGACACGTGATTCCCACGTGATTCCCACGTGACAACAACGTGATTCCCACGTAATTGACATGTGATTCCTACGTGATTCCCACGTGATTGACTCGTGATTCCCGTATGATTCCCACGTGATTCCAACATGATTGATACGTGATTCCCACGTGATTCCCACGTGATTGACACGTGATTCCCACGTGATTGACACGTGATTCACACGTGATTTACACGTGATTCCCACGTGATTCAAAAGTGATTCCGACGTGATTCCAACGTGATTTACAAGTGATTCCCAAATGATTCCCGTGTGATACCCATGTGATGCCCACCTGACTGACACGTGATTCCTACGTGCTTCCCTCGTGATTGGCACGTTATTCTCACGTGATTCCTACGTGATTACCACGTGATTCCCACGTTATTCCCAAGTGACTCCCACGTGACTCCCACGTGATTGACGCATGATTCCCACGTGATTCCCAAGTGATTCCCACGTGATTCCCACGGGATTGACACTTGATTCCCACGTGATTCCCACGTGATTGACACATGATTCCCACGTGACTCCAACGTGATTCCCACGTAATTGTCATGTGATTCCCACGTGATTCCCACGTGATTGACTCGTGATTCCCATATGATTCCCACGTGATTCCAACGTGATTGACACGTGATTCCCACGTGATTGACACGTGATTTCCACATGATTCCCACGTGATTCTCACATGATTGACACGTGATTGACACGTGATTCCCACCTTATTCCCACGTGATTCCCAAAGGATTGAAATGTCATTCCCACGTTATTGCCACGTGATTCAAATTTGATTGACATGTGTTTCCCACGTGATTGACACGTGATTCCCACGTAATTCCCACGTGATTCCCACGAGATTCCCACGTGATTCCCACGTGATTCCCACGTGATTGGCACGAGATTCCCACATGATTGGCACGAGGTTCCGACGTAATTCCCACGTGATTCCCACGTGATTGACACGTAATTCCCACGTGACTCCCACGTGATTGACACGTGATTCCCACGTGATTCCCACGTGATTCCCACGTGATTCCCACGTGATTCCGACGTAATTCCCACGTGATTGCCACGTGATTGACACGTGATTCCCACGTGATTCCCACGTGATTCCCACGTGATTCCCACGTGATTCTCACGTGATTCCCACGTGATTCCCACGTGATTCCCACGTGATTGAGACGTAATTCCCACGTGATTCCCACGTGATTGACGCATGATTCCCACGTGATTGACACGTGATTCCCACGTGATTCCAACGTGATTCTCACGTAATTCCCAAGTGTTGACACGTGATTCCCACGTGATTATCACGTGATTCCCATGTGATTCCCAAGTGATTGACATGTGATTCCCACGTGCTTCCCACGTGATTCCCACGTTATTCCCAAGTGATTGACACATGATTCCAACGTGATTCCCAAGTGATTCCCACGTGATTGACACGTGATTCCCACGTGATTGACACGTCATTCCCACGTGATTCCCATGTGATTCCCACGTGATTAACACGTGATTCCTGGGTGATTCCCATATGATTGTCACGTGATTCCCACGTGATTCCCACGTGATTCACACGTGATTCACACGTAATTCCATCGTGATTGACACGTGATTCCCACATGATTCCCACATTATTGACACGTGATTCGAACCTGATTCCCACGTGATTACCACGTGATTCCCCCGTGATTGACACGTGATTCCCATGTGATTTACACGTGATTCCCCCGTGATTGACACGTGATTCCCACGTGATTCCCACGTGATTCCTATGGGATTGACACGTGATTCCCACGTGATTCCCAAATGATTGTCACGTGATTCCCACGTGATTAACACGTGATTCCCAGGTGATTCCCAAATGATTGTCACGTGATTCCCACGTGATTCCCACATTATTCCCACATGATTCCCACGTGATTGACATGTGATTCCCACATGATTACCACGTGATTTACACGTGATTCCTACGTGATTGACACGTGATTCCCACGTGATTCCCACGGGATTCCTATGGGATTTGCACGTGATTCCCACGTTATTCCCACGTGATTCCCATATGATTCCAACGTGAATGACACGTGATTCCCAAATGATTCCCACGTGATGCCAACGTGATTGACACGTCATTCCCACGTGATTCCAACTTGATTGACACGAGATTCCCATGTGATTTCCACGTGATTAAATGTGATTCCCACGATATTCCCACGTGATTGATACGTGATTCCCAAGTGATTCCCACGTGATTAACACGTGATACCCACGTGATTCCCACTTGATTCCCACGTGATTCCCACGTGACTCCCACATGATTCCCCCGTGATTGACGCATGATTCCCACGTGATTCCCACGTGATTGACACGTGATTCCCATGTGATTATCACGTGACTCCCACGTTATTCCCAAGTGACTTACACATGATTCCAACGTGATTCCCAAGTGATTCCCACGTGATTGACACGTGATTCCCACTTGATTCCCACGTGATTGACTCGTGATTCTCATATGATTCCCACGTGATTCTCACATGATTGACACGTGATTTACACGTGATTCCCACGAGAATCCCACGTGATTCCCATGTGATTCCCACGTGAGTGACACGTGATTCCCACCTTATTCCCCCGTGATTCCCACGGGATTGACATGTCATTCCCACGTTATTGCCACGTGATTCCCACGTGATTGACATGTGATTCCCACGTGATTCCCCCGTGATTCCCACGTGATTCCCAAATGATTCCCACGTGATGCACACATGATGCTCACGTGATTGACACGTGATTCCCACATGATTCCCACGTGATTGACACGTGATTCCAACGTGATTCCCACATGATTACCACGTGATTTCCATGTAATTCCCACGTGACTCCCACGTGATTGACGCATGATCACCACTTGATTTCCACGTGATTCCATCATGATTGACACGTGACTCCCACATGACTCCCACGTGATTGACACGTGATACCCACGTGATTCCCACTTGATTCCCACGTGATTCCCACGTGACTCCCACGTGTTTCCCACGTGATTGACGCATGATTCCCACGTGATTGACACGTGATTCCCACGTGATTCCCACGTGATTGGCACGAGATTCCGACGTAATTCCCACGTGATTCCCACGTGACTCCCACGTGTTTCCAACGTGATTGACGCATGATTTCCACGTGATTCCCACTTGATTCTCACATGATTGACACGTGATTGACACGTGATTCGCACGTGAATCCCACATGATTCCCATGTGATTCCCAAGTGATTGAAACCTTATTCCCACGTGATTCACAAGGGATTGAAATGTCATTCCCACGTGATTGCCACGTGATTCAAACTTGATTGACATGTGATTCCCACGTGATTGACACGTGATTCCCACGTGATTCCCACGTGATTCCCACGTGATTCCCACGTGATTGGCACGAGATTCCGACGTAATTCCCACGTGATTCCCACGTGATTGACACGTAATTCCAACGTGTTTCCCACGTGATTGACGCATGATTCCCACGTGATTCCCACGTGATTGACACGTGACTCCCACGTGATTCCCACGTGATTCTCACGTAATTCCCACGTGATTGACACGTGATTCCCACGTGATTATCACGTGATTCCCATGTGATTCCCAAGAGATTGACACGTGATTCCCACGTGCTTCCCACGTGATTCCCACGTTATTCCCAAGTGATTGACACATGATTCCAACGTGATTCCCAAGTGATTCCCTCGTGATTGACACGTGATTCCCACGTGATTTAAAAGTGATTCCAACGTGATTGACACGTGATTCCCAAATGATTCCCGTGTGATACCCATGTGATGCCCACGTGATTGACACGTGATTCCTACGTGATTCCCTCGTGATTGACACGTGATTCCCACATGATTCCCACGTGATTGACACGTTATTCCCACGTGATTCCTACTTGATTACCACGTGATTCCCACATTATTCCCACGTGACTCCCATGTGATTCCCACGTGATTGATGCATGATTCCCACGTGATTCCCAAGTGATTCCTACGTGATTCCCACGTGATTGACACGTGATTCCCACCTTATTCCCACGTGACTCCCACGGGATTGACTCATGATTCCCACGTGATTCCCACTTGATTGACACGTGATGTTCACGTGATTCCCACTTGACTCTCACATGACTGACACGTGATTGACACGTGATTCACAAGTGAATCCCACGTGATACCCATGTGATTCCCACGTGATTGACACGTGATTCCCGCCTTATTCCCACGTGATTCCCAAGGGATTGAAATGTCATTCCCACGTGATTGCCACGTGATTCAAACTTGATTGACATGTGATTCCCACGTGATTGACACGTGATTCCCAAGTAATTCCCTCGTGATTCCCACGAGATTCCCACGTGATTCCCACGTGATTCCCACGTGATTCTCACGTGATTCCCACGTGATTCCCACGTGATTCCCACGTGATTGACACGTAATTCCCACGTGATTCCCACGTGATTGACGCATGATTCCCACATGATTCAAACTTGATTGACATGTGATTCCCACGTGATTGACACGTGATTCCCACGTAATTCCCTCGTGATACCCACGAGATTCCCACGTGATTCCCACGTGATTCCCACGTGATTGGCACAAGATTCCCACGTGATTGGCACGAGATTCCGACGTAATTCCCACGTGATTCTCACGTGATTGACACGTAATTCCCACGTGATTCCCACGTGATTGACACGTGATTCCCACGTGATTCCCACGTGATTCCCACGTGATTTCCACGTGATTCTCACATGATTCCCACGTGATTCCCACGTGATTGACACGTAATTCCCACGTGATTCCCACGTGATTGACGCATGATTCCCACGTGATTCCCACGTGATTGACACGTGATTCCAACGTGATTCTCACGTAATTCCCAAGTGATTGACACGTGATTCCCACGTGATTATCACGTGATTCCCATGTGATTCCCAAGTGATTGACACGTGATTCCCACGTGCTTCCCACGTGATTCCCACGTTATTCCCAAGTGATTGACACATGATTCCAACGTGATTCCCAAGTGATTCCCACGTGATTGACACGTGATTCCCACGTGATTGACACGTGATTCCCACGTGAATCCTACGTGATTGACACGTCATTCCCACGTGATTCCCATGTGATTCCCACGTGATTAACACGTGATTCCTGGGTGATTCCCAAATGATTGTCACGTGATTCCCACGTGATTCCCACGTGATTCACACGTGATTCACACGTAATTCCATCGTGATTTACACGTGATTCCCACATGATTCCCACATTATTGACACGTGTTTCGAACGTGATTCCCACGTGATTACCACGTGATTCCCCCGTGATTGACACGTGATTCCCACGTGATTTACACGTGATTCCCCCGTGATTGACACGTGATTCCCACGTGATTCCCACGTGATTTCTATGGATTGACACGTGATTCCCACGTGATTCCCAAATGATTGTCACGTGATTCCCACGTGATTAACACGTGATTCCCAGGTGATTCCCAAATGATTGTCACGTGATTCCCACGTGATTCCCACGTGATTCCCACATGATTCCCACGTGATTGACATGTGATTCTCACATGATTCCCGAGTGATTTACACGTGATTCCTACGTGATTGACACGTGATTCCCACGTGATTCCCACGGGATTCCTATGGGATTGACACGTGATTCCCACGTTATTCCCACGTGATTCCCACGTGATTGACACGTGATTCCCACGTGATTCCCACGTGATTCCCATATGATTCCAACGTGAATGACACGTGATTCCCAAATGATTCCCACGTGATGCCAACGCGTTTGACACGTCATTCCCACGTGATTCCAACTTGATTGACACGAGATTCCCATGTGATTTCCACGTGATTAAATGTGATTCCCACGATATTCCCACGTGATTGATAAGTGATTCCCAAGTGATTCCCACGTGATTCCCACGTGATTGGCACGAGATTCCCACATGATTGGCACGAGATTCCGAAGTAATTCCCACGTGATTCCCACGTGATTGACACGTAATTCCCACGTGACTCCCACGTGATTTACACGTGATTCCCCCGTGATTGACACGTGATTCCCACGTGATTCCCACGTGATTCCTATGGGATTGACACGTGATTCCCACGTGATTCCAAAATGATTGTCACGTTATTCCCACGTGATTAACACGTGATTCCCAGGTGATTCCCAAATGATTGTCACGTGATTCCCACGTGATTCCCACATGATTCCCACATGATTCCCACGTGATTCCCACGTGATTGACACGTGATTCCCACGTGATAGACACATGAACACCACTTGATTCCCACGTGATTCCATCGTGATTGACACGTGATTCCCACATGATTCCCACGTGATTGACATGTGATTCCCACTTGATTCCCACGTGATTCCCACTTGATTCCCACGTGATTCCCACTTGACTACCACGTGATTCCCACGTGATTGACGCATGATTCCCTCGTGATTTCCACGTGATTGACACGTGATTCCCACGTGATTCCCAGGTGATTCTCACGTAATTCCCACGTGATTGACACGTGATTCCCACGTGATTATCACGTGATTCCCATGTGATTCCCAAGTGATTGACACGTGATTCCCACGTGCTTCCCACGTGATTCCCACGTTATTCCCAAGTGATTGACACATGATTCCAACGTGATTCCCAAATGATTCCCACGTGATTGACACGTGATTCCCACGTGATTGACACGTGATTCCCACATGATTCCTACGTGATTGACACGTCATTCCCACGTGATTCCCATGTGATTCCCACGTGATTAACAGGTGATTCCCAGGTGATTCCCAAATGATTGTCACGTGATTCCCACGTGATTCACACGTGATTCACACGTAATTCCATCGTGATTGACACGTGATTCCCACATGATTCCCACGTTATTGACACGTGATTCGAACCTGATTCCCACGTGATTACCACGTGATTCCCATATGATTCCCACGTGAGTCCCACGTGATTCCCACGTGATTGACGCATGATTACCACTTGATTCCCACGTGATTCCATAATGATTCCCACCTGATTCCCACGGGATTGAAACGTGTTTCCCACGTGATTGACACGTGATTCCCACGTAATTGACATGTGATTCCTACGTGATTCCCACGTGATTGACTCGTGATTCCCATATGATTCCCACGTGATTCCAACATGCTTGACACGTGATTCCCACGTGATTCCCACGTGATTGACACGTGATTCCCACGTGATTGACACGTGATTCACACGTGATTGACACGTGATTCCCACTTGATTCAAAAGTGATTCCGACGTGATTCCAACGTGATTTACAAGTGATTCCCAAATGATTCCCGTGTGATACCCACGTGATGCCCACCTGATTGACACGTGATTCCTGCGTGATTCCCTCGTGATTGACACGTTATTCCCACATGATTCCCACGTGATTACCACGTGATTCCCACGTTATTCCCAAGTGACTCCCATGTGATTCCCACGTGATTGACGCATGATTCCCACATGACTCCCACGTGATTGACGCATTATTCCCACGTGATTCCCAAGTGATTCCCACGTGATTCCCACGGGATTGACACGTGATTCCCACGTGATTCCCACGTGATTGACACATGATTCCCACGTGACTCCAACGTGATTCCCACGTAATTGTCATGTGATTCCCACGTGATTCCCACGTGATTGACTCATGATTCCCTTATGATTCCCACGTGATTCCAACGTGATTGACACGTGATTCCCACGTGATTCCCACGTGATTGACACGTGATTTCCACGTGATTCCCACGTGATTCTCACATGATTGACACGTGATTGACACGTGATTCCCACGTGAATCCCACGTGATTCCCATGTGATTCCCACGTGATTGACACGTGATTCCCACCTTATTTCCACGTGATTCCCAAAGGATTGAAATGTCATTCCCACGTGATTGCCACGTGATTCAAACTTGATTGACATGTGTTTCCCACGTGATTGACACGTGATTCCCACGTAATTCCCACGTTTTTCCCACGAGATTCCCACATGATTCCCACGTGATTCCCACGTGATTGGCACGAGATTCCCACATGATTGGCACGAGATTCCGACGTAATACCCACGTGATTCCCACGTGATTGACACGTAATTCCCACGTGACGCCCACGTGATTGACACGTGATCCCCACGTGATTCCCACGTGATTCCCACGTGATTCCCACGTGATTGGCACGAGATTCCGACGTAATTCCCACGTGATTCCCACGTGATTGACACGTAATTCCCACGTGTTTCCCTCATGATTGACGCGTGATTCCCACGAGATTCCCACGTGATTGACACGTGATTCCTACGTGATTCCCACGTGATTCTCACGTAATTCCCACGTGATTGACACGTGATTCCCACGTGATTATCACGTGATTCCCATATGATTCCCAAGAGATTGACACGTGATTCCCACGTGCTTCCCACGTGATTCCCATGTTATTCCCAAGTTATTGACACATGATTCCAACGTGATTCAAAAGTGATTCCCACGTGATTCCAACGTGATTGACACGTGATTCCCAAATGATTCCCGTGTGATACCCATGTGATGCCCACGTGATTGACACGTGATTCCTACGTGATTCCCTCGTGATTGACACGTGATTCCCACATGATTCCCACGTGATTGACACGTTATTCCCACGTGATTCCTACTTGATTACCACGTGATTCCCACATTTTTCCCACGTGACTCCCATGTGATTCCCACGTGATTGATGCATGATTCCCACGTGATTCCCACGTGATTCCCACGGGATTGACTCATGATTCCCACGTGATTCCCACGTGATTGACACGTGATATCCACGTGATTCCCACTTGATTCTCATATGACTGACACGTGATTGACACGTGATTCCCACGTGATTCCCACATGATTCCCACGTGATTCCCAAATGATTCCCACGTGATGTCCACGTGATGCCCACGTGATTGACACGTGATTCCCACATGATTCCCACGTGATTGAGACGTGATTCCAGCGTGATTCCCACGTGATTGGCGCGTTATTCCCATGTGATTCCCACGTGACTTCCACGTGAATCCCACGTGATAGACACGTGATTCCCACGTGATTCCCACGTGACAACAACGTGATTCCCACGTAATTGACATGTGATTCCTACGTGATTCCTACGTGATTGACTCGTGATTCCCGTATGATTCCCACGTGATTCCAACATGATTGATATGTGATTCCCACGTGATTCCCACGTGATTGACACGTGATTCCCACGTGATTGACACGTGATTCACACGTGATTTACACGTGATTCCCACGTGATTCAAACGTGATTCCGACGTGATTCCAACGTGATTTACAAGTGATTCCCAAATGATTCCCGTGTGATACCCATGTGATGCCCACCTGACTGACACGTGATTCCTACGTGCTTCCCTCGTGATTGTCACGTTATTCTCACGTGATTCCTACGTGATTACCACGTGATTCCCACGTTATTCCCAAGTGACTCCCACGTGACTCCCACGTGATTGACGCATGATTCCCACGTGATTCCCAAGTGATTCCCACGGGATTGACACTTGATTCCCACGTGATTCCCACGTGATTGACACATGATTCCCACGTGACTCCAACGTGATTCCCACGTAATTGTCATGTGATTCCCAAGTGATTGACTCGTGATTCCCATATGATTCCCACGTGATTCCAACGTGATTGACACGTGATTCCCACGTGATTGACACGTGATTTCCACATGATTCCCACGTGATTCTCACATGATTGACACGTGATTGACACGTGATTCCCACCTTATTCCCACGTGATTCCCAAGGGATTGAAATGTCATTCCCACGTTATTGCCACGTGATTCAAATTTGATTGACATGTGTTTCCCACGTGATTGACACGTGATTCCCACGTAATTCCCACGTGATTCCCACGAGATTCCCACGTGATTCCCACGTGATTCCCACGTGATTGGCACGAGATTCCCACATGATTGGCACGAGATTCCGACGTAATTCCCACGTGATTCCCACGTGATTGACACGTAATTCCCACGTGACACCCACGTGATTGACACGTGATTCCCACGTGATTCCTATGTGATTCCCACGTGATTCCCACGTGATTGGCACGAGATTCCGACGTAATTCCCACGTCATTCCCACGTGATTGACACATAATTCCCACGTGTTTCCCACGTGATTGACGCATGATTCCCACATGATTCCCACGTGATTGACACGTGATTCCCACGTGCTTCCCACGTGATTCCCACGTTATTCCCAAGTGATTGACACATGATTCCAACGTGATTCCCAAGTGATTCCCTCGTGATTGACACGTGATTCCCACGTGATTCAAAAGTGATTCCCACGTGATTCCAACGTGATTGACACGTGATTCCCAAATGATTCCCGTGTGATACCCATGTGATGCCCACGTGATTGACACGTGATTCCTACGTGATTCCCTCGTGATTGACACGTGATTCCCACGTGATTCAAAAGTGATTCCCACGTGATTCCAACGTGATTGACACGTGATTCCCAAATGATTCCCGTGTGATACCCATGTGATGCCCACGTGATTGACACGTGATTCCTACGTGATTCCCTCGTGATTGACACGTTATTCCCACATGATTCCCAAGTAATTGACACGTTATTCCCACGTGATTCCTACTTGATTACCACGTAATTCCCACATAATTCCCACGTGACTCCCATGTGATTCCCACGTGATTGACACGTGATTCCCACCTTATTCCCACGTGATTCCCACGGGATTGACTCATGATTCCCACGTGATTCCCACGTTATTGACACGTGATGTCCACGTGATTCCCACTTGATTCTCACATGACTGACACGTGATTGACACGTGATTCCCACGTGAATCCCACGTGATTCCCTTGTGATTCCCACGTGATTGACACGTGATTCCTACCTTATTCCCACGTGATTCCCAAGGGATTAAATGTGATTCCCACGTGATTGCCACGTGATTCAAACTTGATTGACATGTGATTCCCAAGTGATTGACACGTGATTCCCACGTAATTCCCTCGTGATACCCACGAGATTCCCACGTGATTCCCACGTGATTCCCACGTGATTGGCACGAGATTCCCACGTGATTGGCACGAGATTCCGACGTAATTCCCACGTGATTCCCACGTGATTGACACGTAATTCCCACGTGATTCCCACGTGATTGACACGTGATTCCCACGTGATTCCCACGTGATTCCCACGTGATTCCCACGTGATTCTCACGTGATTCCCACGTGATTCCCACGTGATTCCCACGTGATTGAGACGTAATTCCCACGTGATTCCCACGTGATTGACGCATGATTCCCACGTGATTGACACGTGATTCCCACGTGATTCCAACGTGATTCTCACGTAATTCCCAAGTGTTGACACGTGATTCCCACGTGATTATCACGGGATTCCCATGTGATTCCCAAGTGATTGACATGTGATTCCCACGTGCTTCCCACGTGATTCCCACGTTATTCCCAAGTGATTGACACATGATTCCAACGTGATTCCCAAGTGATTCCCACGTGATTGACACGTGATTCCCACGTGATTGACACGTCATTCCCACGTGATTCCCATGTGATTCCCACGTGATTAACACGTGATTCCTGGGTGATTCCCATATGATTGTCACGTGATTCCCACGTGATTCCCACGTGATTCACACGTGATTCACACGTAATTCCATCGTGATTGACACGTGATTCCCACATGATTCCCACATTATTGACACGTGATTCGAACCTGATTCCCACGTGATTGCCACGTGATTCCCCCGTGATTGACACGTGATTCCCACGTGATTTACACGTGATTCCCCCGTGATTGACACGTGATTCCCACGTGATTCCCACGTGATTCCTATGGGATTGACACGTGATTCCCACGTGATTCCCAAATGATTGTCACGTGATTCCCACGTGATTAACACGTGATTCCCAGGTGATTCCCAAATGATTGTCACGTGATTCCCACGTGATTCCCACATGATTCCCACATGATTCCCACGTGATTGACATGTGATTCCCACATGATTACCACGTGATTTACACGTGATTCCTACGTGATTGACACGTGATTCCCACGTGATTCCCACGGGATTCCTATGGGATTTGCACGTGATTCCCACGTTATTCCCACGTGATTCCCACGTGATTGACACGTGATTCCCACGTGATTCCCACGTGATTCCCATATGATTCCAACGTGAATGACACGTGATTCCCAAATGATTCCCACGTGATGCCAACGTGATTGACACGTCATTCCCACGTGATTCCAACTTGATTGACACGAGATTCCCATGTGATTTCCACGTGATTAAATATGATTCCCACGATATTCCCACGTGATTGATACGTGATTCCCAAGTGATTCCCACGTGATTAACACGTGATACCCACGTGATTCCCACTTGATTCCCACGTGATTCCCACGTGACTCCCACATGATTCCCCCGTGATTGACGCATGATTCCCACGTGATTCCCACGTGATTGACACGTGATTCCCATGTGATTATCACGTGACTCCCACGTTATTCCCAAGTGACTTACACATGATTCCAACGTCATTCCCAAGTGATTCCCACGTGATTGACACGTGATTCCCACTTGATTCCCACGTGATTGACTCGTGATTCTCATATGATTCCCACGTGATTCTCACATGATTGACACGTGATTTACACGTGATTCCCACGAGAATCCCACGTGATTCCCATGTGATTCCCACGTGAGTGACACGTGATTCCCACCTTATTCCCACGTGATTCCCACGGGATTGACATGTCATTCCCACGTTATTGCCACGTGATTCCCACGTGATTGACATGTGATTCCCACGTAATTCCCCCGTGATTCCCACATGATTCCCAAATGATTCCCACGTGATGCCCACATGATGCTCACGTGATTGACACGTGATTCCCACATGATTCCCACGTGATTGACACGTGATTCCAACGTGATTCCCACATGATTACCACGTGATTTCCATGTGATTCCCACGTGACTCCCACGTGATTCTCACGTGATTGACGCATGATCACCACTTGATTTCCACGTGATTCCATCATGATTGACACGTGACTCCCACATGACTCCCACGTGATTGACACGTGATACCCACGTGATTCCCACTTGATTCCCACGTGATTCCCACGTGACTCCCACGTGTTTCCCACGTGATTGAGGCATGATTCCCACGTGATTGACACGTGATTCCCACGTGATTCCCACGTGATTGGCACGAGATTCCGACGTAATTCCCACGTGATTCCCACGTGACTCCCACGTGTTTCCCACGTGATTGACGCATGATTTCCACGTGATTCCCACTTGATTCTCACATGATTGACACGTGATTGACACGTGATTCGCACGTGAATCCCACGTGATTCCCATGTGATTCCCAAGTGATTTAAACCTTATTCCCACGTGATTCCCAAGGGATTGAAATGTCATTCCCACGTGATTACCACGTGATTCAAACTTGATTGACATGTGATTCCCACGTAATTGACACGTGATTCCCACGTGATTCCCACGTGATTGGCACGAGATTCCGACGTAATTCCCACGTGATTCCCACGTTATTGACACGTAATTCCAACGTGTTTCCCACGTGATTGACGCATGATTCCCACGTGATTCCCACGTGATTGACACGTGATTCCCACGTGATTCCCACGTGATTCTCACGTAATTCCCACGTAATTGACACGTGATTCCCACGTGATTATCACGTGATTCCCATGTGATTCCCAAGAGATTGACACGTGATTCCCACGTGCTTCCCACGTGATTCCCACGTTATTCCCAAGTGATTGACACATGATTCCAACGTGATTCCCAAGTGATTCCCTCGTGATTGACACGTGATTCCCACGTGATTTAAAAGTGATTCCAACGTGATTGACACGTGATTAACAAATGATTCCCGTGTGATACCCATGTGATGCCCACGTGATTGACACGTGATTCCTACGTGATTCCCTCGTGATTGACACGTGATTCCCACATGATTCCCACGTGATTGACACGTTATTCCCACGTGATTCCTACTTGATTACCACGTGATTCCCACATTATTCCCACGTGACTCCCATGTGATTCCCACGTGATTGATGCATGATTCCCACGTGATTCCCAAGTGATTCCTACGTGATTCCCACGTGATTGACACGTGATTCCCACCTTATTCCCACGTGACTCCCACGGGATTGACTCATGATTCCCACGTGATTCCCACTTGATTGACACGTGATGTTCACGTGATTCCCACTTGACTCTCACATGACTGACACGTGATTGACACGTGATTCACACGTGAATCCCACGTGATACCCATGTGATTCCCACGTGATTGACACGTGATTCCCGCCTTATTCCCACGTGATTCCCAAGGGATTGAAATGTCATTCCCACGTGATTGCCACGTGATTCAAACTTGATTGACATGTGATTCCCACGTGATTGACACGTGATTCCCACGTAATTCCCTCGTGATTCCCACGAGATTCCCACGTGATTCCCACGTGATTCCCACGTGATTCTCACGTGATTCCCACGTGATTCCCACGTGATTCCCACGTGATTGACACGTAATTCCCACGTGATTCCCACGTGATTGACGCATGATTCCCACATGATTCCCACGTGATTGACACGTGATTCCAACGTGATTCTCACGTAATTCCCACGTGATTCCCATGTGATTCTCACGTGATTCCCACGTGATTCCCACGTGATTCAAACATGATTGACATGTGATTCCCACGTGATTGACACGTGATTCCCACGTAATTCCCTCGTGATACCCACGAGATTCCCACGTGATTCCCACGTGATTCCCACGTGATTGGCACGAGATTCCCAAGTGATTGGCACGAGATTCCGACGTAATTCCCACGTGATTCCCACGTGATTGACACGTAATTCCCACGTGATTCCCACGTGATTAACACGTGATTCCCAGGTGATTCCCAAATGATTGTTACGTGATTCCCACGTGATTCACACGTGATTCACTCATGATTCACATGTAATTCCATCGTGATTGACACGTGATTCCCACATGATTCCCACGTTATTGACACGTGATTCCAACCTGATTCCCACGTGATTCCCAATGATTCCATCGTGAGTCCCATCTGATTCCCACGGGATTGAAACGTGTTTCCCACGTGATTGACACGTGATTCCCACGTGATTCAAAAGTGATTCCCACGTGATTCCCACGTGATTGACTCGGGATTCCCACGTGACTCCCTCGTGATTGATTCGTGATTCCCACGTGATTCCCACGTGATTGACACGTCATTCCCACGTGATTTCCACGTGTTTCCTACGTGATTCCCAAGTGATTTCCACGTGATTAACACGTGATTCCCAGGTGATTCCCAAATGATTGTCACGTGATTCCCACGTGATTCCCACATGATTCCCACGTGATTGACACGTGATTCCCACGTGATTCCCACGTGATTTACACGTGATTCCTACGTGATTGACACGTGATTCCCACGTGATTCTTATGGAATTGACACGTGATTCCCACGTGATTCCCACGTGATTCCCTCGTGATTGACACGTTATTCCAACGTGATTCCCACGTGATTCCCATATGATTCCAATTAGATTGACACGTGATTCCCAAATGATTCCCACGTGATGCCCATGTGATTGACACGTCATTCCCACGTGATTCCAACTTGATTGATACGAGATTCCCATGTGATTTCCACGTGATTAAATGTGATTCCCACGTGATTCCATCATTATTGACACGTGATTCCCACATGACTCCCCCGTGATTGTCACCTGATACCCACGTGATTCCCATCTGATTCCCACGTGATACCCACGTGACTCCCACGTGACTCCCACGTGATTCCCACGTGATTGGCGCATGATTCCCACGTGATTCCCACATGATTGACACGTGATTCCCACGTGATTCCTCTGGGATTGACACGTGATTCCCACGTGACTCCCACATGATTCCCACGTGATTGGCGCATGATTCCCACGTGATTCCCACGTGATTAACACGTGATTCCCCCGTGATTCCCATGTGATTGACACGTGATTCCCACGTGATTCCTACGTGTTTCCACGTGATTGACCCATGATACCCACGTGATTCCCACGTGATTCCAACGTGATTGACACGTGAATCTCACGTGAATGACAGGAGATTCTCACGTGATTCCTACGTGATTCCCACGTGATTGACTCGTGATTCCCATATGATTCCCACGTGATTCCAACATGCTTGACACGTGATTCCCACGTGATTCCCACGTGATTGACACGTGATTCCCACGTGATTGACACGTGATTTACACGTGATTGACACGTGATTCCCACTTGATTCAAAAGTGATTCCGACGTGATTCCAACGTGATTTACAAGTGATTCCCAAATGATTCCCGTGTGATACCCACGTGATGCCCACCTGATTGACACGTGATTCCTGCGTGATTCCCTCGTGATTGACACGTTATTCCCACATGATTCCCACGTGATTACCACGTGATTCCCACGTTATTCCCAAGTGACTCCCATGTGATTCCCACGTGATTGACGCATGATTCCCACATGACTCCCACGTGATTGACGCATTATTCCCACGTGATTCCCAAGTGATTCCCACGTGATTCCCACGGGATTGACACGTGATTCCCACGTGATTCCCACGTGATTGACACATGATTCCCACGTGACTCCAACGTGATTCCCACGTAATTGTCATGTGATTCCCACGTGATTCCCACGTGATTGACTCATGATTCCCTTATGATTCCCACGTGATTCCAACGTGATTGACACGTGATTCCCACGTGATTCCCACGTGATTGACACGTGATTTCCACGTGATTCCCACGTGATTCTCACATGATTGACACGTGATTGACACGTGATTCCCACGTGAATCCCACGTGATTCCCATGTGATTCCCACGTGATTGACACGTGATTCCCACCTTATTTCCACGTGATTCCCAAAGGATTGAAATGTCATTCCCACGTGATTGCCACGTGATTCAAACTTGATTGACATGTGTTTCCCACGTGATTGACACGTGATTCCCACGTAATTCCCACGTTTTTCCCACGAGATTCCCACATGATTCCCACGTGATTCCCACGTGATTGGCACGAGATTCCCACATGATTGGCACGAGATTCCGACGTAATACCCACGTGATTCCCACGTGATTGACACGTAATTCCCACGTGACGCCCACGTGATTGACACGTGATCCCCACGTGATTCCCACGTGATTCCCACGTGATTCCCACGTGATTGGCACGAGATTCCGACGTAATTCCCACGTGATTCCCACGTGATTGACACGTAATTCCCACGTGTTTCCCACATGATTGACGCGTGATTCCCACGAGATTCCCACGTGATTGACACGTGATTCCCACGTGATTCCCACGTGATTCTCACGTAATTCCCACGTGATTGACACGTGATTCCCACGTGATTATCACGTGATTCCCATATGATTCCCAAGAGATTGACACGTGATTCCCACGTGCTTCCCACGTGATTCCCATGTTATTCCCAAGTTATTGACACATGATTCCAACGTGATTCAAAAGTGATTCCCACGTGATTCCAACGTGATTGACACGTGATTCCCAAATGATTCCCGTGTGATACCCATGTGATGCCCACGTGATTGACACGTGATTCCTACGTGATTCCCTCGTGATTGACACGTGATTCCCACATGATTCCCACGTGATTGACACGTTATTCCCACGTGATTCCTACTTGATTACCACGTGATTCCCACATTTTTCCCACGTGACTCCCATGTGATTCCCACGTGATTGATGCATGATTCCCACGTGATTCCCACGTGATTCCCACGGGATTGACTCATGATTCCCACGTGATTCCCACGTGATTGACACGTGATATCCACGTGATTCCCACTTGATTCTCATATGACTGACACGTGATTGACACGTGATTCCCACGTGATTCCCACATGATTCCCACGTGATTCCCAAATGATTCCCACGTGATGTCCACGTGATGCCCACGTGATTGACACGTGATTCCCACATGATTCCCACGTGATTGAGACGTGATTCCAGCGTGATTCCCACGTGATAGACACGTGATTCCCACGTGATTCCCACGTGACAACAACGTGATTCCCACGTAATTGACATGTGATTCCTACGTGATTCCCACGTGATTGACTCGTGATTCCCGTATGATTCCCACGTGATTCCAACATGATTGATATGTGATTCCCACGTGATTCCCACGTGATTGACACGTGATTCCCACGTGATTGACACGTGATTCACACGTGATTTACACGTGATTCCCACGTGATTCAAACGTGATTCCGACGTGATTCCAACGTGATTTACAAGTGATTCCCAAATGATTCCCGTGTGATACCCATGTGATGCCCACCTGACTGACACGTGATTCCTACGTGCTTCCCTCGTGATTGTCACGTTATTCTCACGTGATTCCTACGTGATTACCACGTGATTCCCACGTTATTCCCAAGTGACTCCCACGTGACTCCCACGTGATTGACGCATGATTCCCACGTGATTCCCAAGTGATTCCCACGGGATTGACACTTGATTCCCACGTGATTCCCACGTGATTGACACATGATTCCCACGTGACTCCAACGTGATTCCCACGTAATTGTCATGTGATTCCCAAGTGATTGACTCGTGATTCCCATATGATTCCCACGTGATTCCAACGTGATTGACACGTGATTCGCACGTGATTGACACGTGATTTCCACATGATTCCCACGTGATTCTCACATGATTGACACGTGATTGACACGTGATTCCCACCTTATTCCCACGTGATTCCCAAGGGATTGAAATGTCATTCCCACGTTATTGCCACGTGATTCAAATTTGATTGACATGTGTTTCCCACGTGATTGACACGTGATTCCCACGTAATTCCCACGTGATTCCCACGAGATTCCCACGTGATTCCCACGTGATTCCCACGTGATTGGCACGAATTTCCCACATGATTGGCACGAGATTCCGACGTAATTCCCACGTGATTCCCACGTGATTGACACGTAATTCCCACGTGACTCCCACGTGATTGACACGTGATTCCCACGTGATTCCTATGTGATTCCCACGTGATTCCCACGTGATTGGCACGAGATTCCGACGTAATTCCCACGTCATTCCCACGTGATTGACACATAATTCCCACGTGTTTCCCACGTGATTGACGCATGATTCCCACATGATTCCCACGTGATTGACACGTGATTCCCACATGATTCCCACGTGATTCTCACGTAATTCCCACGTGATTGACACGTGATTCCCACGTGCTTCCCACGTGATTCCCACGTTATTCCCAAGTGATTGACACATGATTCCAACGTGATTCCCAAGTGATTCCCTATTGATTGACACGTGATTCCCACGTGATTCAAAAGTGATTCCCACGTGATTCCAACGTGATTGACACGTGATTCCCAAATGATTCCCGTGTGATACCCATGTGATGCCCACGTGATTGACACGTGATTCCTACGTGATTCCCTCGTGATTGACACGTGATTCCCACGTGATTCAAAAGTGATTCCCACGTGATTCCAACGTGATTGACACGTGATTCCCAAATGATTCCCGTGTGATACCCATGTGATTCCCACGTGATTGACACGTGATTCCTACGTGATTCCCTCGTGATTGACACGTGATTCCCACATGATTCCCAAGTAATTGACACGTTATTCCCACGTGATTCCTACTTGATTACCACGTAATTCCCACATAATTCCCACGTGACTCCCATGTGATTCCCACGTGATTGACACGTGATTCCCACCTTATTCCCACGTGATTCCCACGGGATTGACTCATGATTCCCACGTGATTCCCACGTTATTGACACGTGATGTCCACGTGATTCCCACTTGATTCTCACATGACTGACACGTGATGGACACGTGATTCCCACGTGAATCCCACGTGATTCCCTTGTGATTCCCACGTGATTGACACGTGATTCCTACCTTATTCCCACGTGATTCCCAAGGGATTAAATGTGATTCCCACGTGATTGCCACGTGATTCAAACTTGATTGACATGTGATTCCCAAGTGATTGACACGTGATTCCCACGTAATTCCCTCGTGATACCCACGAGATTCCCACGTGATTCCCACGTGATTCCCACGTGATTGGCACGAGATTCCCACGTGATTGGCACGAGATTCCGACGTAATTCCCACGTGATTCCCACGTGATTGACACGTAATTCCCACGTGATTCCCACGTGATTGACACGTGATTCCCACGTGATTCCCATGTGATTCCCACGTGATTCCCACGTGATTCTCACGTGATTCCCACGTGATTCCCACGTGATTCCCACGTGATTGAGACGTAATTCCCACGTGATTCCCACGTGATTGACGCATTATTCCCACGTGATTGACACGTGATTCCCACGTGATTCCAACGTGATTCTCACGTAATTCCCAAGTGTTGACACGTGATTCCCACGTGATTATCACGGGATTCCCATGTGATTCCCAAGTGATTGACATGTGATTCCCACGTGCTTCCCACGTGATTCCCACGTTATTCCCAAGTGATTGACACATGATTCCAACGTGATTCCCAAGTGATTCCCACGTGATTGACACGTGATTCCCACGTGATTGACACGTCATTCCCACGTGATTCCCATGTGATTCCCACGTGATTAACACGTGATTCCTGGGTGATTCCCATATGATTGTCACGTGATTCCCACGTGATTCCCACGTGATTCACACGTGATTCACACGTAATTCCATCGTGATTGACACGTGATTCCCTCATGATTCCCACATTATTGACACGTGATTCGAACCTGATTCCCACGTGATTACCACGTGATTCCCCCGTGATTGACACGTGATTCCCACGTGATTTACACGTGATTCCCCCGTGATTGACACGTGATTCCCACGTGATTCCCACGTGATTCCTATGGGATTGACACGTGATTCCCACGTGATTCCCAAATGATTGTCACGTGATTCCCACGTGATTAACACGTGATTCCCAGGTGATTCCCAAATGATTGTCACGTGATTCCCACGTGATTCCCACATGATTCCCACATGATTCCCACGTGATTGACATGTGATTCCCACATGATTACCACGTGATTTACACGTGATTCCTACGTGATTGACACGTGATTCCCACGTGATTCCCACGGGATTCCTATGGGATTTGCACGTGATTCCCACGTTATTCCCACGTGATTCCCACGTGATTGACACGTGATTCCCACGTGATTCCCACGTGATTCCCATATGATTCCAACGTGAATGACACGTGATTCCCAAATGATTCCCACGTGATGCCAACGTGATTGACACGTCATTCCCACGTGATTCCAACTTGATTGACACGAGATTCCCATGTGATTTCCACGTGATTAAATATGATTCCCACGATATTCCCACGTGATTGATACGTGATTCCCAAGTGATTCCCACGTGATTAACACGTGATACCCACGTGATTCCCACTTGATTCCCACGTGATTCCCACGTGACTCCCACATGATTCCCCCGTGATTGACGCATGATTCCCACGTGATTCCCACGTGATTGACACGTGATTCCCATGTGATTATCACGTGACTCCCACGTTATTCCCAAGTGACTTACACATGATTCCAACGTCATTCCCAAGTGATTCCCACGTGATTGACACGTGATTCCCACTTGATTCCCACGTGATTGACTCGTGATTCTCATATGATTCCCACGTGATTCTCACATGATTGACACGTGATTTACACGTGATTCCCACGAGAATCCCACGTGATTCCCATGTGATTCCCACGTGAGTGACACGTGATTCCCACCTTATTCCCACGTGATTCCCACGGGATTGACATGTCATTCCCACGTTATTGCCACGTGATTCCCACGTGATTGACATGTGATTCCCACGTAATTCCCCCGTGATTCCCACATGATTCCCAAATGATTCCCACGTGATGCCCACATGATGCTCACGTGATTGACACGTGATTCCCACATGATTCCCACGTGATTGACACGTGATTCCAACGTGATTCCCACATGATTACCACGTGATTTCCATGTGATTCCCACGTGACTCCCACGTGATTCTCACGTGATTGACGCATGATCACCACTTGATTTCCACGTGATTCCATCATGATTGACACGTGACTCCCACATGACTCCCACGTGATTGACACGTGATACCCACGTGATTCCCACTTGATTCCCACGTGATTCCCACGTGACTCCCACGTGTTTCCCACGTGATTGAGGCATGATTCCCACGTGATTGACACGTGATTCCCACGTGATTCCCACGTGATTGGCACGAGATTCCGACGTAATTCCCACGTGATTCCCACGTGACTCCCACGTGTTTCCCACGTTATTGACGCATGATTTCCACGTGATTCCCACTTGATTCTCACATGATTGACACGTGATTGACACGTGATTCGCACGTGAATCCCACGTGATTCCCATGTGATTCCCAAGTGATTTAAACCTTATTCCCACGTGATTCCCAAGGGATTGAAATGTCATTCCCACGTGATTGCCACGTGATTCAAACTTGATTGACATGTGATTCCCACGTAATTGACACGTGATTCCCACGTGATTCCCACGTGATTCCCACGTGATTGGCACGAGATTCCGACGTAATTCCCACGTGATTCCCACGTTATTGACACGTAATTCCAACGTGTTTCCCACGTGATTCTCACGTAATTCCCACGTAATTGACACGTGATTCCCACGTGATTATCACGTGATTCCCATGTGATTCCCAAGAGATTGACACGTGATTCCCACGTGCTTCCCACGTGATTGGCACGAGATTCCGACGTAATTCCCACGTGATTCCCACGTGATTGACACGTGATTCCCACGTGATTCCCACGTGATTCTCACGTAATTCCCACGTAATTGACACGTGATTCCCACGTGATTATCACGTGATTCCCATGTGATTCCCAAGAGATTGACACGTGATTCCCACGTGCTTCCCACGTGATTCCCACGTTATTCCCAAGTGATTGACACATGATTCCAACGTGATTCCCAAGTGATTCCCTCGTGATTGACACGTGATTCCCACGTGATTTAAAAGTGATTCCAACGTGATTGACACGTGATTAACAAATGATTCCCGTGTGATACCCATGTGATGCCCACGTGATTGACACGTGATTCCTACGTGATTCCCTCGTGATTGACACGTGATTCCCACATGATTCCCACGTGATTGACACGTTATTCCCACGTGATTCCTACTTGATTACCACGTGATTCCCACATTATTCCCACGTGACTCCCATGTGATTCCCACGTGATTGATGCATGATTCCCACGTGATTCCCAAGTGATTCCTACGTGATTCCCACGTGATTGACACGTGATTCCCACCTTATTCCCACGTGACTCCCACGGGATTGACTCATGATTCCCACGTGATTCCCACTTGATTGACACGTGATGTTCACGTGATTCCCACTTGACTCTCACATGACTGACACGTGATTGACACGTGATTCACACGTGAATCCCACGTGATACCCATGTGATTCCCACGTGATTGACACGTGATTCCCGCCTTATTCCCACGTGATTCCCAAGGGATTGAAATGTCATTCCCACGTGATTGCCACGTGATTCAAACTTGATTGACATGTGATTCCCACGTGATTGACACGTGATTCCCACGTAATTCCCTCGTGATTCCCACGAGATTCCCACGTGCTTCCCACGTGATTCCCATGTTATTCCCAAGTTATTGACACATGATTCCAACGTGATTCAAAAGTGATTCCCACGTGATTCCAACGTGATTGACACGTGATTCCCAAATGATTCCCGTGTGATACCCATGTGATGCCCACGTGATTGACACGTGATTCCTACGTGATTCCCTCGTGATTGACACGTGATTCCCACATGATTCCCACGTGATTGACACGTTATTCCCACGTGATTCCTACTTGATTACCACGTGATTCCCACATTTTTCCCACGTGACTCCCATGTGATTCCCACGTGATTGATGCATGATTCCCACGTGATTCCCACGTGATTCCCACGGGATTGACTCATGATTCCCACGTGATTCCCACGTGATTGACACGTGATATCCACGTGATTCCCACTTGATTCTCATATGACTGACACGTGATTGACACGTGATTCCCACGTGATTCCCACATGATTCCCACGTGATTCCCAAATGATTCCCACGTGATGTCCACGTGATGCCCACGTGATTGACACGTGATTCCCACATGATTCCCACGTGATTGAGACGTGATTCCAGCGTGATTCCCACGTGATTGGCGCGTTATTCCCATGTGATTCCCACGTGACTTCCACGTGAATCCCACGTGATAGACACGTGATTCCCACGTGATTCCCACGTGACAACAACGTGATTCCCACGTAATTGACATGTGATTCCTACGTGATTCCCACGTGATTGACTCGTGATTCCCGTATGATTCCCACGTGATTCCAACATGATTGATATGTGATTCCCACGTGATTCCCACGTGATTGACACGTGATTCCCACGTGATTGACACGTGATTCACACGTGATTTACACGTGATTCCCACGTGATTCAAACGTGATTCCGACGTGATTCCAACGTGATTTACAAGTGATTCCCAAATGATTCCCGTGTGATACCCATGTGATGCCCACCTGACTGACACGTGATTCCTACGTGCTTCCCTCGTGATTGTCACGTTATTCTCACGTGATTCCTACGTGATTACCACGTGATTCCCACGTTATTCCCAAGTGACTCCCACGTGACTCCCACGTGATTGACGCATGATTCCCACGTGATTCCCAAGTGATTCCCACGGGATTGACACTTGATTCCCACGTGATTCCCACGTGATTGACACATGATTCCCACGTGACTCCAACGTGATTCCCACGTAATTGTCATGTGATTCCCAAGTGATTGACTCGTGATTCCCATATGATTCCCACGTGATTCCAACGTGATTGACACGTGATTCCCACGTGATTGACACGTGATTTCCACATGATTCCCACGTGATTCTCACATGATTGACACGTGATTGACACGTGATTCCCACCTTATTCCCACGTGATTCCCAAGGGATTGAAATGTCATTCCCACGTTATTGCCACGTGATTCAAATTTGATTGACATGTGTTTCCCACGTGATTGACACGTGATTCCCACGTAATTCCCACGTGATTCCCACGAGATTCCCACGTGATTCCCACGTGATTCCCACGTGATTGGCACGAGATTCCCACATGATTGGCACGAGATTCCGACGTAATTCCCACGTGATTCCCACGTGATTGACACGTAATTCCCACGTGACTCCCACGTGATTGACACGTGATTCCCACGTGATTCCTATGTGATTCCCACGTGATTCCCACGTGATTGGCACGAGATTCCGACGTAATTCCCACGTCATTCCCACGTGATTGACACATAATTCCCACGTGTTTCCCACGTGATTGACGCATGATTCCCACATGATTCCCACGTGATTGACACGTGATTCCCACATGATTCCCACGTGATTCTCACGTAATTCCCACGTGATTGACACGTGATTCCCACGTGCTTCCCACGTGATTCCCACGTTATTCCCAAGTGATTGACACATGATTCCAACGTGATTCCCAAGTGATTCCCTCGTGATTGACACGTGATTCCCACGTGATTCAAAAGTGATTCCCACGTGATTCAAACGTGATTGACACGTGATTCCCAAATGATTCCCGTGTGATACCCATGTGATGCCCACGTGATTGACACGTGATTCCTACGTGATTCCCTCGTGATTGACACGTGATTCCCACGTGATTCAAAAGTGATTCCCACGTGATTCCAACATGATTGACACGTGATTCCCAAATGATTCCCGTGTGATACCCATGTGATGCCCACGTGATTGACACGTGATTCCTACGTGATTCCCTCGTGATTGACACGTGATTCCCACATGATTCCCAAGTAATTGACACGTTATTCCCACGTGATTCCTACTTGATTACCACGTAATTCCCACATAATTCCCACGTGACTCCCATGTGATTCCCACGTGATTGACACGTGATTCCCACCTTATTCCCACGTGATTCCCACGGGATTGACTCATGATTCCCACGTGATTCCCACGTTATTGACACGTGATGTCCACGTGATTCCCACTTGATTCTCACATGACTGACACGTGATTGACACGTGATTCCCACGTGAATCCCACGTGATTCCCTTGTGATTCCCACGTGATTGACACGTGATTCCTACCTTATTCCCACGTGATTCCCAAGGGATTAAATGTGATTCCCACGTGATTGCCACGTGATTCAAACTTGATTGACATGTGATTCCCAAGTGATTGACACGTGATTCCCACGTAATTCCCTCGTGATACCCACGAGATTCCCACGTGATTCCCACGTGATTCCCACGTGATTGGCACGAGATTCCCACGTGATTGGCACGAGATTCCGACGTAATTCCCACGTGATTCCCACGTGATTGACACGTAATTCCCACGTGATTCCCACGTGATTGACACGTGATTCCCACGTGATTCCCACGTGATTCCCACGTGATTCCCACGTGATTCTCACGTGATTCCCACGTGATTCCCACGTGATTCCCACGTGATTGAGACGTAATTCCCACGTGATTCCCACGTGATTGACGCATGATTCCCACGTGATTGACACGTGATTCCCACGTGATTCCAACGTGATTCTCACGTAATTCCCAAGTGTTGACACGTGATTCCCACGTGATTATCACGGGATTCCCATGTGATTCCCAAGTGATTGACATGTGATTCCCACGTGCTTCCCACGTGATTCCCACGTTATTCCCAAGTGATTGACACATGATTCCAACGTGATTCCCAAGTGATTCCCACGTGATTGACACGTGATTCCCACGTGATTGACACGTCATTCCCACGTGATTCCCATGTGATTCCCACGTGATTAACACGTGATTCCTGGGTGATTCCCATATGATTGTCACGTGATTCCCACGTGATTCCCACGTGATTCACACGTGATTCACACGTAATTCCATCGTGATTGACACGTGATTCCCACATGATTCCCACATTATTGACACGTGATTCGAACCTGATTCCCACGTGATTACCACGTGATTCCCCCGTGATTGACACGTGATTCCCACGTGATTTACACGTGATTCCCCCGTGATTGACACGTGATTCCCACGTGATTCCCACGTGATTCCTATGGGATTGACACGTGATTCCCACGTGATTCCCAAATGATTGTCACGTGATTCCCACGTGATTAACACGTGATTCCCAGGTGATTCCCAAATGATTGTCACGTGATTCCCACGTGATTCCCACATGATTCCCACATGATTCCCACGTGATTGACATGTGATTCCCACATGATTACCACGTGATTTACACGTGATTCCTACGTGATTGACACGTGATTCCCACGTGATTCCCACGGGATTCCTATGGGATTTGCACGTGATTCCCACGTTATTCCCACGTGATTCCCACGTGATTGACACGTGATTCCCACGTGATTCCCACGTGATTCCCATATGATTCCAACGTGAATGACACGTGATTCCCAAATGATTCCCACGTGATGCCAACGTGATTGACACGTCATTCCCACGTGATTCCAACTTGATTGACACGAGATTCCCATGTGATTTCCACGTGATTAAATATGATTCCCACGATATTCCCACGTGATTGATACGTGATTCCCAAGTGATTCCCACGTGATTAACACGTGATACCCACGTGATTCCCACTTGATTCCCACGTGATTCCCACGTGACTCCCACATGATTCCCCCGTGATTGACGCATGATTCCCACGTGATTCCCACGTGATTGACACGTGATTCCCATGTGATTATCACGTGACTCCCACGTTATTCCCAAGTGACTTACACATGATTCCAACGTCATTCCCAAGTGATTCCCACGTGATTGACACGTGATTCCCACTTGATTCCCACGTGATTGACTCGTGATTCTCATATGATTCCCACGTGATTCTCACATGATTGACACGTGATTTACACGTGATTCCCACGAGAATCCCACGTGATTCCCATGTGATTCCCACGTGAGTGACACGTGATTCCCACCTTATTCCCACGTGATTCCCACGGGATTGACATGTCATTCCCACGTTATTGCCACGTGATTCCCACGTGATTGACATGTGATTCCCACGTAATTCCCCCGTGATTCCCACATGATTCCCAAATGATTCCCACGTGATGCCCACATGATGCTCACGTGATTGACACGTGATTCCCACATGATTCCCACGTGATTGACACGTGATTCCAACGTGATTCCCACATGATTACCACGTGATTTCCATGTGATTCCCACGTGACTCCCACGTGATTCTCACGTGATTGACGCATGATCACCACTTGATTTCCACGTGATTCCATCATGATTGACACGTGACTCCCACATGACTCCCACGTGATTGACACGTGATACCCACGTGATTCCCACTTGATTCCCACGTGATTCCCACGTGACTCCCACGTGTTTCCCACGTGATTGAGGCATGATTCCCACGTGATTGACACGTGATTCCCACGTGATTCCCACGTGATTGGCACGAGATTCCGACGTAATTCCCACGTGATTCCCACGTGACTCCCACGTGTTTCCCACGTGATTGACGCATGATTTCCACGTGATTCCCACTTGATTCTCACATGATTGACACGTGATTGACACGTGATTCGCACGTGAATCCCACGTGATTCCCATGTGATTCCCAAGTGATTTAAACCTTATTCCCACGTGATTCCCAAGGGATTGAAATGTCATTCCCACGTGATTGCCACGTGATTCAAACTTGATTGACATGTGATTCCCACGTAATTGACACGTGATTCCCACGTGATTCCCACGTGATTGGCACGAGATTCCGACGTAATTCCCACGTGATTCCCACGTTATTGACACGTAATTCCAACGTGTTTCCCACCTGATTCACGCATGATTCCCACGTGATTCCCACGTGATTGACACGTGATTCCCACGTGATTCCCACGTGATTCTCACGTAATTCCCACGTAATTGACACGTGATTCCCACGTGATTATCACGTGATTCCCATGTGATTCCCAAGAGATTGACACGTGATTCCCACGTGCTTCCCACGTGATTCCCACGTTATTCCCAAGTGATTGACACATGATTCCAACGTGATTCCCAAGTGATTCCCTCGTGATTGACACGTGATTCCCACGTGATTTAAAAGTGATTCCAACGTGATTGACACGTGATTAACAAATGATTCCCGTGTGATACCCATGTGATGCCCACGTGATTGACACGTGATTCCTACGTGATTCCCTCGTGATTGACACGTGATTCCCACATGATTCCCACGTGATTGACACGTTATTCCCACGTGATTCCTACTTGATTACCACGTGATTCCCACATTATTCCCACGTGACTCCCATGTGATTCCCACGTGATTGATGCATGATTCCCACGTGATTCCCAAGTGATTCCTACGTGATTCCCACGTGATTGACACGTGATTCCCACCTTATTCCCACGTGACTCCCACGGGATTGACTCATGATTCCCACGTGATTCCCACTTGATTGACACGTGATGTTCACGTGATTCCCACTTGACTCTCACATGACTGACACGTGATTGACACGTGATTCACACGTGAATCCCACGTGATACCCATGTGATTCCCACGTGATTGACACGTGATTCCCGCCTTATTCCCACGTGATTCCCAAGGGATTGAAATGTCATTCCCACGTGATTGCCACGTGATTCAAACTTGATTGACATGTGATTCCCACGTGATTGACACGTGATTCCCACGTAATTCCCTCGTGATTCCCACGAGATTCCCACGTGATTCCCACGTGATTCCCACGTGATTCTCACGTGATTCCCACGTGATTCCCACGTGATTCCCACGTGATTGACACGTAATTCCCACGTGATTCCCACGTGATTGACGCATGATTCCCACATGATTCCCACGTGATTGACACGTGATTCCAACGTGATTCTCACGTAATTCCCACGTGATTCCCATGTGATTCTCACGTGATTCCCACGTGATTCCCACGTGATTCAAACATGATTGACATGTGATTCCCACGTGATTGACACGTGATTCCCACGTAATTCCCTCGTGATACCCACGAGATTCCCACGTGATTCCCACGTGATTCCCACGTGATTGGCACGAGATTCCCAAGTGATTGGCACGAGATTCCGACGTAATTCCCACGTGATTCCCACGTGATTGACACGTAATTCCCACGTGATTCCCACGTGATTAACACGTGATTCCCAGGTGATTCCCAAATGATTGTTACGTGATTCCCACGTGATTCACACGTGATTCACTCATGATTCACATGTAATTCCATCGTGATTGACACGTGATTCCCACATGATTCCCACGTTATTGACACGTGATTCCAACCTGATTCCCACGTGATTCCCAATGATTCCATCGTGATTCCCATCTGATTCCCACGGGATTGAAACGTGTTTCCCACGTGATTGACACGTGATTCCCACGTGATTCAAAAGTGATTCCCACGTGATTCCCACGTGATTGACTCGGGATTCCCACGTGACTCCCTCGTGATTGATTCGTGATTCCAACGTGATTCCCACGTGATTGACACGTCATTCCCACGTGATTTCCACGTGTTTCCTACGTGATTCCCAAGTGATTTCCACGTGATTAACACGTGATTCCCAGGTGATTCCCAAATGATTGTCACGTGATTCCCACGTGATTCCCACATGATTCCCACGTGATTGACACGTGATTCCCACGTGATTCCCACGTGATTTACACGTGATTCCTACGTGATTGACACGTGATTCCCACGTGATTCTTATGGAATTGACACGTGATTCCCACGTGATTCCCACGTGATTCCCTCGTGATTGACACGTTATTCCAACGTGATTCCCACGTGATTCCCATATGATTCCAATTAGATTGACACGTGATTCCCAAATGATTCCCACGTGATGCCCATGTGATTGACACGTCATTCCCACGTGATTCCAACTTGATTGATACGAGATTCCCATGTGATTTCCACGTGATTAAATGTGATTCCCACGTGATTCCATCATTATTGACACGTGATTCCCACATGACTCCCCCGTGATTGTCACCTGATACCCACGTGATTCCCATCTGATTCCCACGTGATACCCACGTGACTCCCACGTGACTCCCACGTGATTCCCACGTGATTGGCGCATGATTCCCACGTGATTCCCACATGATTGACACGTGATTCCCACGTGATTCCTCTGGGATTGACACGTGATTCCCACGTGACTCCCACATGATTCCCACGTGATTGGCGCATGATTCCCACGTGATTCCCACGTGATTAACACGTGATTCCCCCGTGATTCCCATGTGATTGACACGTGATTCCCACGTGATTCCTACGTGTTTCCACGTGATTGACCCATGATACCCACGTGATTCCCACGTGATTCCAACGTGATTGACACGTGAATCTCACGTGAATGACAGGAGATTCTCACGTGATTCCTACGTGATTCCCACGTGATTGACTCGTGATTCCCATATGATTCCCACGTGATTCCAACATGCTTGACACGTGATTCCCACGTGATTCCCACGTGATTGACACGTGATTCCCACGTGATTGACACGTGATTCACACGTGATTGACACGTGATTCCCACTTGATTCAAAAGTGATTCCGACGTGATTCCAACGTGATTTACAAGTGATTCCCAAATGATTCCCGTGTGATACCCACGTGATGCCCACCTGATTGACACGTGATTCCTGCGTGATTCCCTCGTGATTGACACGTTATTCCCACATGATTCCCACGTGATTACCACGTGATTCCCACGTTATTCCCAAGTGACTCCCATGTGATTCCCACGTGATTGACGCATGATTCCCACATGACTCCCACGTGATTGACGCATTATTCCCACGTGATTCCCAAGTGATTCCCACGTGATTCCCACGGGATTGACACGTGATTCCCACGTGATTCCCACGTGATTGACACATGTTTCCCACGTGACTCCAACGTGATTCCCACGTAATTGTCATGTGATTCCCACGTGATTCCCACGTGATTGACTCATGATTCCCTTATGATTCCCACGTGATTCCAACGTGATTGACACGTGATTCCCACGTGATTCCCACGTGATTGACACGTGATTTCCACGTGATTCCCACGTGATTCTCACATGATTGACACGTGATTGACACGTGATTCCCACGTGAATCCCACGTGATTCCCATGTGATTCCCACGTGATTGACACGTGATTCCCACCTTATTTCCACGTGATTCCCAAAGGATTGAAATGTCATTCCCACGTGATTGCCACGTGATTCAAACTTGATTGACATGTGTTTCCCACGTGATTGACACGTGATTCCCACGTAATTCCCACGTTTTTCCCACGAGATTCCCACATGATTCCCACGTGATTCCCACGTGATTGGCACGAGATTCCCACATGATTGGCACGAGATTCCGACGTAATACCCACGTGATTCCCACGTGATTGACACGTAATTCCCACGTGACGCCCACGTGATTGACACGTGATCCCCACGTGATTCCCACGTGATTCCCACGTGATTCCCACGTGATTGGCACGAGATACCGACGTAATTCCCACGTGATTCCCACGTGATTGACACGTAATTCCCACGTGTTTCCCACATGATTGACGCGTGATTCCCACGAGATTCCCACGTGATTGACACGTGATTCCCACGTGATTCCCACGTGATTCTCACGTAATTCCCACGTGATTGACACGTGATTCCCACGTGATTATCACGTGATTCCCATATGATTCCCAAGAGATTGACACGTGATTCCCACGTGCTTCCCACGTGATTCCCATGTTATTCCCAAGTTATTGACACATGATTCCAACGTGATTCAAAAGTGATTCCCACGTGATTCCAACGTGATTGACACGTGATTCCCAAATGATTCCCGTGTGATACCCATGTGATGCCCACGTGATTGACACGTGATTCCTACGTGATTCCCTCGTGATTGACACGTGATTCCCACATGATTCCCACGTGATTGACACGTTATTCCCACGTGATTCCTACTTGATTACCACGTGATTCCCACATTTTTCCCACGTGACTCCCATGTGATTCCCACGTGATTGATGCATGATTCCCACGTGATTCCCACGTGATTCCCACGGGATTGACTCATGATTCCCACGTGATTCCCACGTGATTGACACGTGATATCCACGTGATTCCCACTTGATTCTCATATGACTGACACGTGATTGACACGTGATTCCCACGTGATTCCCACATGATTCCCACGTGATTCCCAAATGATTCCCACGTGATGTCCACGTGATGCCCACGTGATTGACACGTGATTCCCACATGATTCCCACGTGATTGAGACGTGATTCCAGCGTGATTCCCACGTGATAGACACGTGATTCCCACGTGATTCCCACGTGACAACAACGTGATTCCCACGTAATTGACATGTGATTCCTACGTGATTCCCACGTGATTGACTCGTGATTCCCGTATGATTCCCACGTGATTCCAACATGATTGATATGTGATTCCCACGTGATTCCCACGTGATTGACACGTGATTCCCACGTGATTGACACGTGATTCACACGTGATTTACACGTGATTCCCACGTGATTCAAACGTGATTCCGACGTGATTCCAACGTGATTTACAAGTGATTCCCAAATGATTCCCGTGTGATACCCATGTGATGCCCACCTGACTGACACGTGATTCCTACGTGCTTCCCTCGTGATTGTCACGTTATTCTCACGTGATTCCTACGTGATTACCACGTGATTCCCACGTTATTCCCAAGTGACTCCCACGTGACTCCCACGTGATTGACGCATGATTCCCACGTGATTCCCAAGTGATTCCCACGGGATTGACACTTGATTCCCACGTGATTCCCACGTGATTGACACATGATTCCCACGTGACTCCAACGTGATTCCCACGTAATTGTCATGTGATTCCCAAGTGATTGACTCGTGATTCCCATATGATTCCCACGTGATTCCAACGTGATTGACACGTGATTCCCACGTGATTGACACGTGATTTCCACATGATTCCCACGTGATTCTCACATGATTGACACGTGATTGACACGTGATTCCCACCTTATTCCCACGTGATTCCCAAGGGATTGAAATGTCATTCCCACGTTATTGCCACGTGATTCAAATTTGATTGACATGTGATTCCCACGTGATTGACACGTGATTCCCACGTAATTCCCACGTGATTCCCACGAGATTCCCACGTGATTCCCACGTGATTCCCACGTGATTGGCACGAGATTCCCACATGATTGGCACGAGATTCCGACGTAATTCCCACGTGATTCCCACGTGATTGACACGTAATTCCCACGTGACTCCCACGTGATTGACACGTGATTCCCACGTGATTCCTATGTGATTCCCACGTGATTCCCACGTGATTGGCACGAGATTCCGACGTAATTCCCACGTCATTCCCACGTGATTGACACATAATTCCCACGTGTTTCCCACGTGATTGACGCATGATTCCCACATGATTCCCACGTGATTGACACGTGATTCCCACATGATTCCCACGTGATTCTCACGTAATTCCCACGTGATTGACACGTGATTCCCACGTGCTTCCCACGTGATTCCCACGTTATTCCCAAGTGATTGACACATGATTCCAACGTGATTCCCAAGTGATTCCCTCGTGATTGACACGTGATTCCCACGTGATTCAAAAGTGATTCCCACGTGATTCCAACGTGATTGACACGTGATTCCCAAATGATTCCCGTGTGATACCCATGTGATTCCCACGTGATTGACACGTGATTCCTACGTGATTCCCTCGTGATTGACACGTGATTCCCACATGATTCCCAAGTAATTGACACGTTATTCCCACGTGATTCCTACTTGATTACCACGTAATTCCCACATAATTCCCACGTGACTCCCATGTGATTCCCACGTGATTGACACGTGATTCCCACCTTATTCCCACGTGATTCCCACGGGATTGACTGATGATTCCCACGTGATTCCCACGTTATTGACACGTGATGTCCACGTGATTCCCACTTGATTCTCACATGACTGACACGTGATTGACACGTGATTCCCACGTGAATCCCACGTGATTCCCTTGTGATTCCCACGTGATTGACACGTGATTCCTACCTTATTCCCACGTGATTCCCAAGGGATTAAATGTGATTCCCACGTGATTGCCACGTGATTCAAACTTGATTGACATGTGATTCCCAAGTGATTGACACGTGATTCCCACGTAATTCCCTCGTGATACCCACGAGATTCCCACGTGATTCCCACGTGATTCCCACGTGATTGGCACGAGATTCCCACGTGATTGGCACGAGATTCCGACGTAATTCCCACGTGATTCCCACGTGATTGACACGTAATTCCCACGTGATTCCCACGTGATTGACACGTGATTCCCACGTGATTCCCACGTGATTCCCACGTGATTCCCACGTGATTCTCACGTGATTCCCACGTGATTCCCACGTGATTCCCACGTGATTGAGACGTAATTCCCACGTGATTCCCACGTGATTGACGCATTATTCCCACGTGATTGACACGTGATTCCCACGTGATTCCAACGTGATTCTCACGTAATTCCCAAGTGTTGACACGTGATTCCCACGTGATTATCACGGGATTCCCATGTGATTCCCAAGTGATTGACATGTGATTCCCACGTGCTTCCCACGTGATTCCCACGTTATTCCCAAGTGATTGACACATGATTCCAACGTGATTCCCAAATGATTCCCACGTGATTGACACGTGATTCCCACGTGATTGACACGTCATTCCCACGTGATTCCCATGTGATTCCCACGTGATTAACACGTGATTCCTGGGTGATTCCCATATGATTGTCACGTGATTCCCACGTGATTCCCACGTGATTCACACGTGATTCACACGTAATTCCATCGTGATTGACACGTGATTCCCTCATGATTCCCACATTATTGACACGTGATTCGAACCTGATTCCCACGTGATTACCACGTGATTCCCCCGTGATTGACACGTGATTCCCACGTGATTTACACGTGATTCCCCCGTGATTGACACGTGATTCCCACGTGATTCCCACGTGATTCCTATGGGATTGACACATGATTCCCACGTGATTCCCAAATGATTGTCACGTGATTCCCACGTGATTAACACGTGATTCCCAGGTGATTCCCAAATGATTGTCACGTGATTCCCACGTGATTCCCACATGATTCCCACATGATTCCCACGTGATTGACATGTGATTCCCACATGATTACCACGTGATTTACACGTGATTCCTACGTGATTGACACGTGATTCCCACGTGATTCCCACGGGATTCCTATGGGATTTGCACGTGATTCCCACGTTATTCCCACGTGATTCCCACGTGATTGACACGTGATTCCCACGTGATTCCCACGTGATTCCCATATGATTCCAACGTGAATGACACGTGATTCCCAAATGATTCCCACGTGATGCCAACGTGATTGACACGTCATTCCCACGTGATTCCAACTTGATTGACACGAGATTCCCATGTGATTTCCACGTGATTAAATATGATTCCCACGATATTCCCACGTGATTGATACGTGATTCCCAAGTGATTCCCACGTGATTAACACGTGATACCCACGTGATTCCCACTTGATTCCCACGTGATTCCCACGTGACTCCCACATGATTCCCCCGTGATTGACGCATGATTCCCACGTGATTCCCACGTGATTGACACGTGATTCCCATGTGATTATCACGTGACTCCCACGTTATTCCCAAGTGACTTACACATGATTCCAACGTCATTCCCAAGTGATTCCCACGTGATTGACACGTGATTCCCACTTGATTCCCACGTGATTGACTCGTGATTCTCATATGATTCCCACGTGATTCTCACATGATTGACACGTGATTTACACGTGATTCCCACGAGAATCCCACGTGATTCCCATGTGATTCCCACGTGAGTGACACGTGATTCCCACCTTATTCCCACGTGATTCCCACGGGATTGACATGTCATTCCCACGTTATTGCCACGTGATTCCCACGTGATTGACATGTGATTCCCACGTAATTCCCCCGTGATTCCCACATGATTCCCAAATGATTCCCACGTGATGCCCACATGATGCTCACGTGATTGACACGTGATTCCCACATGATTCCCACGTGATTGACACGTGATTCCAACGTGATTCCCACATGATTACCACGTGATTCCCAAATGATTCCCACGTGATGTCCACGTGATGCCCACGTTATTGACACGTGATTCCCACATGATTCCCACGTGATTGAAACGTGATTCCAGCATGATTCCCACGTGATTGGCGCGTGATTCCCATGTGATTCCCACGTGACTCCCACGTGATTCTCACGTGATTGACGCATGATCACCACTTGATTTCCACGTGATTCCATCATGATTGACACGTGACTCCCACATGACTCCCACGTGATTGACACGTGATACCCACGTGATTCCCACTTGATTCCCACGTGATTCCCACGTGACTCCCACGTGTTTCCCACGTGATTGAGGCATGATTCCCACGTGATTGACACGTGATTCCCACGTGATTCCCACGTGATTGGCACGAGATTCCGACGTAATTCCCACGTGATTCCCACGTGACTCCCACGTGTTTCCCACGTGATTGACGCATGATTTCCACGTGATTCCCACTTGATTCTCACATGATTGACACGTGATTGACACGTGATTCGCACGTGAATCCCACGTGATTCCCATGTGATTCCCAAGTGATTTAAACCTTATTCCCACGTGATTCCCAAGGGATTGAAATGTCATTCCCACGTGATTGCCACGTGATTCAAACTTGATTGACATGTGATTCCCACGTAATTGACACGTGATTCCCACGTGATTCCCACGTGATTCCCACGTGATTGGCACGAGATTCCGACGTAATTCCCACGTGATTCCCACGTTATTGACACGTAATTCCAACGTGTTTCCCACGTGATTGACGCATGATTCCCACGTGATTCCCACGTGATTGACACGTGATTCCCACGTGATTCCCACGTGATTCTCACGTAATTCCCACGTAATTGACACGTGATTCCCACGTGATTATCACGTGATTCCCATGTGATTCCCAAGAGATTGACACGTGATTCCCACGTGCTTCCCACGTGATTCCCACGTTATTCCCAAGTGATTGACACATGATTCCAACGTGATTCCCAAGTGATTCCCTCGTGATTGACACGTGATTCCCACGTGATTTAAAAGTGATTCCAACGTGATTGACACGTGATTAACAAATGATTCCCGTGTGATACCCATGTGATGCCCACGTGATTGACACGTGATTCCTACGTGATTCCCTCGTGATTGACACGTGATTCCCACATGATTCCCACGTGATTGACACGTTATTCCCACGTGATTCCTACTTGATTACCACGTGATTCCCACATTATTCCCACGTGACTCCCATGTGATTCCCACGTGATTGATGCATGATTCCCACGTGATTCCCAAGTGATTCCTACGTGATTCCCACGTGATTGACACGTGATTCCCACCTTATTCCCACGTGACTCCCACGGGATTGACTCATGATTCCCACGTGATTCCCACTTGATTGACACGTGATGTTCACGTGATTCCCACTTGACTCTCACATGACTGACACGTGATTGACACGTGATTCACACGTGAATCCCACGTGATACCCATGTGATTCCCACGTGATTGACACGTGATTCCCGCCTTATTCCCACGTGATTCCCAAGGGATTGAAATGTCATTCCCACGTGATTGCCACGTGATTCAAACTTGATTGACATGTGATTCCCACGTGATTGACACGTGATTCCCACGTAATTCCCTCGTGATTCCCACGAGATTCCCACGTGATTCCCACGTGATTCCCACGTGATTCTCAGGTGATTCCCACGTGATTCCCACGTGATTCCCACGTGATTGACACGTAATTCCCACGTGATTCCCACGTGATTGACGCATGATTCCCACATGATTCCCACGTGATTGACACGTGATTCCAACGTGATTCTCACGTAATTCCCACGTGATTCCCATGTGATTCTCACGTGATTCCCACGTGATTCCCACGTGATTCAAACATGATTGACATGTGATTCCCACGTGATTGACACGTGATTCCCACGTAATTCCCTCGTGATACCCACGAGATTCCCACGTGATTCCCACGTGATTGGCATGAGATTCCCAAGTGATTGGCACGAGATTCCGACGTAATTCCCACGTGATTCCCACGTGATTGACACGTAATTCCCACGTGATTCCCACGTGATTAACACGTGATTCCCAGGTGATTCCCAAATGATTGTTACGTGATTCCCACGTGATTCACACGTGATTCACTCATGATTCACATGTAATTCCATCGTGATTGACACGTGATTCCCACATGATTCCCACGTTATTGACACGTGATTCCAACCTGATTCCCACGTGATTCCCAATGATTCCATCGTGATTCCCATCTGATTCCCACGGGATTGAAACGTGTTTCCCACGTGATTGACACGTGATTCCCACGTGATTCAAAAGTGATTCCCACGTGATTCCCACGTGATTGACTCGGGATTCCCACGTGACTCCCTCGTGATTGATTCGTGATTCCCACGTGATTCCCACGTGATTGACACGTCATTCCCACGTGATTTCCACGTGTTTCCTACGTGATTCCCAAGTGATTTCCACGTGATTAACACGTGATTCCCAGGTGATTCCCAAATGATTGTCACGTGATTCCCACGTGATTCCCACATGATTCCCACGTGATTGACACGTGATTCCCACGTGATTCCCACGTGATTTACACGTGATTCCTACGTGATTGACACGTGATTCCCACCTGATTCTTATGGAATTGACACGTGATTCCCACGTGATTCCCACGTGATTCCCTCGTGATTGACACGTTATTCCAACGTGATTCCCACGTGATTCCCATATGATTCCAATTAGATTGACACGTGATTCCCAAATGATTCCCACGTGATGCCCATGTGATTGACACGTCATTCCCACGTGATTCCAACTTGATTGATACGAGATTCCCATGTGATTTCCACGTGATTAAATGTGATTCCCACGTGATTCCATCATTATTGACACGTGATTCCCACATGACTCCCCCGTGATTGTCACCTGATACCCACGTGATTCCCATCTGATTCCCACGTGATACCCACGTGACTCCCACGTGACTCCCACGTGATTCCCACGTGATTGGCGCATGATTCCCACGTGATTCCCACATGATTGACACGTGATTCCCACGTGATTCCTCTGGGATTGACACGTGATTCCCACGTGACTCCCACATGATTCCCACGTGATTGGCGCATGATTCCCACGTGATTCCCACGTGATTAACACGTGATTCCCCCGTGATTCCCATGTGATTGACACGTGATTCCCACGTGATTCCTACGTGTTTCCACGTGATTGACCCATGATACCCACGTGATTCCCACGTGATTCCAACGTGATTGACACGTGAATCTCACGTGAATGACAGGAGATTCTCACGTGATTCCCACGTGATTCCCCCGTGATAGACACGTGATTTCCACGTGATTCCCATGTGATTACCACCTGATTTCCACGAGATTGCCACGTGACTGCAATGTGATTCCCACATGATTGAAGCATGATTCCCATGTGATTCCCACGTTATTCCCACGTGGTTCACACGTGATTCCCACGTAATTCCCACGTGATTCCCACGTGATTGACACGTAATTCCCACGTGACTCCCACGTGATTGACACGTGATTCCCACGTGATTCCCACGTGATTCCCACGTGATTCCCACGTGATTGGCACGAGATTCCAACGTAATTCCCATGTCATTCCCACGTGATTGACACGTAATTCCCACGTGTTTCCCACGTGATTGACGCATGATTCCCACGTGATTCCCACGTGATTGACACGTGATTCCCACGTGATTCCCACGTGATTCTCACGTAATTCCCACGTGATTGACACGTGATTCCCACATGATTATCACGTGATTCCCATGTGATTCCCAAGAGATTGACACGTGATTCCCACGTGCTTCCCACGTGATTCCCACGTTATTCCCAAGTGATTGACACATGATTCCAACGTGATTCCCAAGTGATTCCCTCGTGATTGACACGTGATTCCCACGTGATTCAAAAGTGATTCCCACGTGATTCCAACGTGATTGACACGTGATTCCCAAATGATTCCCGTGTGATACCCATGTGATGCCCACGTGATTGACACGTGATTCCCGCATGATTCCCACGTAATTGACACGTTATTCCCACGTGATTCCTACTTGATTACCACGTAATTCCCACATTATTCCCACGTGACTCCCATGTGATTCCCACGTGATTGATGCATGATTCCCACGTGATTCCCAAGTGATTCCTACGTGATTCCCACGTGATTGACACGTGATTCCCACCTTATTCCCACGTGATTCCCACGGGATTGACTCATGATTCCCACGTGATTCCCACGTTATTGACACGTGATGTCCACGTGATTCCCACTTGATTCTCACATGACTGACACGTGATTGACACGTGATTCCCATGTGAATCCCACGTGATTCCCTTGTGATTCCCACGTGATTGACACGTGATTCCTACCTTATTCCCACGTGATTCCCAAGGGATTAAATGTCATTCCCACGTGATTGCCACGTGATTCAAACTTGATTGACATGTGATTCCCACGTGATTGACACGTGATTCCCACGTAATTGCCTCGTGATACCCACGAGATTCCCACATGATTCCCACGTGATTCCCACGTGATTGGCACGAGATTCCCACGTGATTGGCACGAGATTCCGACGTAATTCCCACGTGATTCCCACGTGATTGACACGTAATTCCCACGTGATTCCCACATGATTGACACGTGATTCCCACGTGATTCCCACGTGATTCCCACGTGATTCCCACGTGATTCTCACGTGATTCCCACGTGATTCCCACGTGATTCCCACGTGATTGAGACGTAATTCCCACGTGATTCCCACGTGATTGACGCATGATTCCCACGTGATTGACACGTGATTCCCACGTGATTCCAACGTGATTCTCACGTAATTCCCAAGTGTTGACACGTGATTCCCACGTGATTATCACGTGATTCCCATGTGATTCCCAAGTGATTGACATGTGATTCCCACGTGCTTCCCACGTGATTCCCACGTTATTCCCAAGTGATTGACACATGATTCCAACGTGATTCCCAAGTGATTCCCACGTGATTGACACGTGATTCCCACGTGATTGACACGTCATTCCCAATGATTCCCATGTGATTCCCACGTGATTAATACGTGATTCCTGGGTGATTCCCATATGATTGTCACGTGATTCCCACGTGATTCCCACGTGATTCACACGTGATTCACACGTAATTCCATCGTGATTGACACGTGATTCCCACATGATTCCCACATTATTGACACGTGATTCGAACCTGATTCCCACGTGATTACCACGTGATTCCCCCGTGATTGACACGTGATTCCCACGTGATTTACACGTGATTCCCCCGTGATTGACACGTGATTCCCACGTGATTCCCACGTGATTCCTATGGGATTGACACGTGATTCCCACGTGATTCCCATATGATTGTCACGTGATTCCCACGTGATTAACACGTGATTCCCAGGTGATTCCCAAATGATTGTCACGTGATTCCCACGTGATTCCCACATGATTCCCACATGATTCCCACGTGATTCCCACGTGATTGACACGTGATTCCCACGTGATAGACACATGAACACCACTTGATTCCCACGTGATTCCATCGTGATTGACACGTGATTCCCACATGATTCCCACGTGATTGACATGTGATTCCCACTTGATTCCCACGTGATTCCCACTTGATTCCCACGTGATTCCCACTTGACTACCACGTGATTCCCACGTGATTGACGCATGATTCCCTCGTGATTTCCACGTGATTGACACGTGATTCCCACGTGATTCCCAGGTGATTCTCACGTAATTCCCACGTGATTGACACGTGATTCCCACGTGATTATCACGTGATTCCCATGTGATTCCCAAGTGATTGACACGTGATTCCCACGTGCTTCCCACGTGATTCCCACGTTATTCCCAAGTGATTGACACATGATTCCAACGTGATTCCCAAATGATTCCCACGTGATTGACACGTGATTCCCACGTGATTGACACGTGATTCCCACATGATTCCTACGTGATTGACACGTCATTCCCACGTGATTCCCATGTGATTCCCACGTGATTAACACGTGATTCCCAGGTGATTCCCAAATGATTGTCACGTGATTCCCACGTGATTCACACGTGATTCACATGTAATTCCATCGTGATTGACACGTGATTCCCACATGATTCCCACGTTATTGACACGTGATTCGAACCTGATTCCTACGTGATTACCACGTGATTCCCATATGATTCCCACGTGAGTCCCACGTGATTCCCACGTGATTGACGCATGATTACCACTTGATTCCCACGTGATTCCATAATGATTCCCACCTGATTCCCACGGGATTGAAACGTGTTTCCCACGTGATTGACACGTGATTCCCACGTGATTCAAAAGTGATTCCCACGTGATTCCAACGTGATTGACACGTGATTCCCAAATGATTCCCTTGTGATACCCATGTGATGCCCAAGTGATTGACACGTGATTCCTACGTGAGTCCCTCGTGATTGACACGTGATTCCCACATGATTCCCTCGTGATTGACACGTTATTCCCACGTGATTCCTACGTGATTACCACGTGATTCCCATGTTATTCCCACGTGACTCCCATGTGATTCCCACGTGATTTACGCATGATTTCCACGTGATTCCCACGTGATTCCCACGTGATTCCCACGTGATTGACACGTGATTCCCACCTTATTCCCACGTGATTCCCACGGGATTGACTCGTGATTCCCACGTGATTCCCACGTGATTGATATGTCATCCCACGTGATTCCCACGTGATTGACACGTGATTCCCACGTGATTCCCACATGATTCCCACGTGATTCCCAAATGATTCCCACGTGATGTCCACGTGATGCCCACGTTATTGACACGTGATTCCCACATGATTCCCACGTGATTGAAACGTGATTCCAGCATGATTCCCACGTGATTGGCGCGTGATTCCCATGTGATTCCCACGTGACTCCCACGTGATTCTCACGTGATTGACGCATGATCACCACTTGATTTCCACGTGATTCCATCATGATTGACACGTGACTCCCACATGACTCCCACGTGATTGACACGTGATACCCACGTGATTCCCACTTGATTCCCACGTGATTCCCACGTGACTCCCACGTGTTTCCCACGTGATTGAGGCATGATTCCCACGTGATTGACACGTGATTCCCACGTGATTCCCACGTGATTGGCACGAGATTCCGACGTAATTCCCACGTGATTCCCACGTGACTCCCACGTGTTTCCCACGTGATTGACGCATGATTTCCACGTGATTCCCACTTGATTCTCACATGATTGACACGTGATTGACACGTGATTCGCACGTGAATCCCACGTGATTCCCATGTGATTCCCAAGTGATTTAAACCTTATTCCCACGTGATTCCCAAGGGATTGAAATGTCATTCCCACGTGATTGCCACGTGATTCAAACTTGATTGACATGTGATTCCCACGTAATTGACACGTGATTCCCACGTGATTCCCACGTGATTCCCACGTGATTGGCACGAGATTCCGACGTAATTCCCACGTGATTCCCACGTTATTGACACGTAATTCCAACGTGTTTCCCACGTGATTGACGCATGATTCCCACGTGATTCCCACGTGATTGACACGTGATTCCCACGTGATTCCCACGTGATTCTCACGTAATTCCCACGTAATTGACACGTGATTCCCACGTGATTATCACGTGATTCCCATGTGATTCCCAAGAGATTGACACGTGATTCCCACGTGCTTCCCACGTGATTCCCACGTTATTCCCAAGTGATTGACACATGATTCCAACGTGATTCCCAAGTGATTCCCTCGTGATTGACACGTGATTCCCACGTGATTTAAAAGTGATTCCAACGTGATTGACACGTGATTAACAAATGATTCCCGTGTGATACCCATGTGATGCCCACGTGATTGACACGTGATTCCTACGTGATTCCCTCGTGATTGACACGTGATTCCCACATGATTCCCACGTGATTGACACGTTATTCCCACGTGATTCCTACTTGATTACCACGTGATTCCCACATTATTCCCACGTGACTCCCATGTGATTCCCACGTGATTGATGCATGATTCCCACGTGATTCCCAAGTGATTCCTACGTGATTCCCACGTGATTGACACGTGATTCCCACCTTATTCCCACGTGACTCCCACGGGATTGACTCATGATTCCCACGTGATTCCCACTTGATTGACACGTGATGTTCACGTGATTCCCACTTGACTCTCACATGACTGACACGTGATTGACACGTGATTCACACGTGAATCCCACGTGATACCCATGTGATTCCCACGTGATTGACACGTGATTCCCGCCTTATTCCCACGTGATTCCCAAGGGATTGAAATGTCATTCCCACGTGATTGCCACGTGATTCAAACTTGATTGACATGTGATTCCCACGTGATTGACACGTGATTCCCACGTAATTCCCTCGTGATTCCCACGAGATTCCCACGTGATTCCCACGTGATTCCCACGTGATTCTCAGGTGATTCCCACGTGATTCCCACGTGATTCCCACGTGATTGACACGTAATTCCCACGTGATTCCCACGTGATTGACGCATGATTCCCACATGATTCCCACGTGATTGACACGTGATTCCAACGTGATTCTCACGTAATTCCCACGTGATTCCCATGTGATTCTCACGTGATTCCCACGTGATTCCCACGTGATTCAAACATGATTGACATGTGATTCCCACGTGATTGACACGTGATTCCCACGTAATTCCCTCGTGATACCCACGAGATTCCCACGTGATTCCCACGTGATTGGCATGAGATTCCCAAGTGATTGGCACGAGATTCCGACGTAATTCCCACGTGATTCCCACGTGATTGACACGTAATTCCCACGTGATTCCCACGTGATTAACACGTGATTCCCAGGTGATTCCCAAATGATTGTTACGTGATTCCCACGTGATTCACACGTGATTCACTCATGATTCACATGTAATTCCATCGTGATTGACACGTGATTCCCACATGATTCCCACGTTATTGACACGTGATTCCAACCTGATTCCCACGTGATTCCCAATGATTCCATCGTGATTCCCATCTGATTCCCACGGGATTGAAACGTGTTTCCCACGTGATTGACACGTGATTCCCACGTGATTCAAAAGTGATTCCCACGTGATTCCCACGTGATTGACTCGGGATTCCCACGTGACTCCCTCGTGATTGATTCGTGATTCCCACGTGATTCCCACGTGATTGACACGTCATTCCCACGTGATTTCCACGTGTTTCCTACGTGATTCCCAAGTGATTTCCACGTGATTAACACGTGATTCCCAGGTGATTCCCAAATGATTGTCACGTGATTCCCACGTGATTCCCACATGATTCCCACGTGATTGACACGTGATTCCCACGTGATTCCCACGTGATTTACACGTGATTCCTACGTGATTGACACGTGATTCCCACCTGATTCTTATGGAATTGACACGTGATTCCCACGTGATTCCCACGTGATTCCCTCGTGATTGACACGTTATTCCAACGTGATTCCCACGTGATTCCCATATGATTCCAATTAGATTGACACGTGATTCCCAAATGATTCCCACGTGATGCCCATGTGATTGACACGTCATTCCCACGTGATTCCAACTTGATTGATACGAGATTCCCATGTGATTTCCACGTGATTAAATGTGATTCCCACGTGATTCCATCATTATTGACACGTGATTCCCACATGACTCCCCCGTGATTGTCACCTGATACCCACGTGATTCCCATCTGATTCCCACGTGATACCCACGTGACTCCCACGTGACTCCCACGTGATTCCCACGTGATTGGCGCATGATTCCCACGTGATTCCCACATGATTGACACGTGATTCCCACGTGATTCCTCTGGGATTGACACGTGATTCCCACGTGACTCCCACATGATTCCCACGTGATTGGCGCATGATTCCCACGTGATTCCCACGTGATTAACACGTGATTCCCCCGTGATTCCCATGTGATTGACACGTGATTCCCACGTGATTCCTACGTGTTTCCACGTGATTGACCCATGATACCCACGTGATTCCCACGTGATTCCAACGTGATTGACACGTGAATCTCACGTGAATGACAGGAGATTCTCACGTGATTCCCACGTGATTCCCCCGTGATAGACACGTGATTTCCACGTGATTCCCATGTGATTACCACCTGATTTCCACGAGATTGCCACGTGACTGCAATGTGATTCCCACATGATTGAAGCATGATTCCCATGTGATTCCCACGTTATTCCCACGTGGTTCACACGTGATTCCCACGTAATTCCCACGTGATTCCCACGTGATTGACACGTAATTCCCACGTGACTCCCACGTGATTGACACGTGATTCCCACGTGATTCCCACGTGATTCCCACGTGATTCCCACGTGATTGGCACGAGATTCCAACGTAATTCCCATGTCATTCCCACGTGATTGACACGTAATTCCCACGTGTTTCCCACGTGATTGACGCATGATTCCCACGTGATTCCCACGTGATTGACACGTGATTCCCACGTGATTCCCACGTGATTCTCACGTAATTCCCACGTGATTGACACGTGATTCCCACATGATTATCACGTGATTCCCATGTGATTCCCAAGAGATTGACACGTGATTCCCACGTGCTTCCCACGTGATTCCCACGTTATTCCCAAGTGATTGACACATGATTCCAACGTGATTCCCAAGTGATTCCCTCGTGATTGACACGTGATTCCCACGTGATTCAAAAGTGATTCCCACGTGATTCCAACGTGAATGACACGTGATTCCCAAATGATTCCCGTGTGATACCCATGTGATGCCCACGTGATTGACACGTGATTCCCGCATGATTCCCACGTAATTGACACGTTATTCCCACGTGATTCCTACTTGATTACCACGTAATTCCCACATTATTCCCACGTGACTCCCATGTGATTCCCACGTGATTGATGCATGATTCCCACGTGATTCCCAAGTGATTCCTACGTGATTCCCACGTGATTGACACGTGATTCCCACCTTATTCCCACGTGATTCCCACGGGATTGACTCATGATTCCCACGTGATTCCCACGTTATTGACACGTGATGTCCACGTGATTCCCACTTGATTCTCACATGACTGACACGTGATTGACACGTGATTCCCATGTGAATCCCACGTGATTCCCTTGTGATTCCCACGTGATTGACACGTGATTCCTACCTTATTCCCACGTGATTCCCAAGGGATTAAATGTCATTCCCACGTGATTGCCACGTGATTCAAACTTGATTGACATGTGATTCCCACGTGATTGACACGTGATTCCCACGTAATTGCCTCGTGATACCCACGAGATTCCCACATGATTCCCACGTGATTCCCACGTGATTGGCACGAGATTCCCACGTGATTGGCACGAGATTCCGACGTAATTCCCACGTGATTCCCACGTGATTGACACGTAATTCCCACGTGATTCCCACATGATTGACACGTGATTCCCACGTGATTCCCACGTGATTCCCACGTGATTCCCACGTGATTCTCACGTGATTCCCACGTGATTCCCACGTGATTCCCACGTGATTGAGACGTAATTCCCACGTGATTCCCACGTGATTGACGCATGATTCCCACGTGATTGACACGTGATTCCCACGTGATTCCAACGTGATTCTCACGTAATTCCCAAGTGTTGACACGTGATTCCCACGTGATTATCACGTGATTCCCATGTGATTCCCAAGTGATTGACATGTGATTCCCACGTGCTTCCCACGTGATTCCCACGTTATTCCCAAGTGATTGACACATGATTCCAACGTGATTCCCAAGTGATTCCCACGTGATTGACACGTGATTCCCACGTGATTGACACGTCATTCCCAATGATTCCCATGTGATTCCCACGTGATTAATACGTGATTCCTGGGTGATTCCCATATGATTGTCACGTGATTCCCACGTGATTCCCACGTGATTCACACGTGATTCACACGTAATTCCATCGTGATTGACACGTGATTCCCACATGATTCCCACATTATTGACACGTGATTCGAACCTGATTCCCACGTGATTACCACGTGATTCCCCCGTGATTGACACGTGATTCCCACGTGATTTACACGTGATTCCCCCGTGATTGACACGTGATTCCCACGTGATTCCCACGTGATTCCTATGGGATTGACACGTGATTCCCACGTGATTCCCATATGATTGTCACGTGATTCCCACGTGATTAACACGTGATTCCCAGGTGATTCCCAAATGATTGTCACGTGATTCCCACGTGATTCCCACATGATTCCCACATGATTCCCACGTGATTCCCACGTGATTGACACGTGATTCCCACGTGATAGACACATGAACACCACTTGATTCCCACGTGATTCCATCGTGATTGACACGTGATTCCCACATGATTCCCACGTGATTGACATGTGATTCCCACTTGATTCCCACGTGATTCCCACTTGATTCCCACGTGATTCCCACTTGACTACCACGTGATTCCCACGTGATTGACGCATGATTCCCTCGTGATTTCCACGTGATTGACACGTGATTCCCACGTGATTCCCAGGTGATTCTCACGTAATTCCCACGTGATTGACACGTGATTCCCACGTGATTATCACGTGATTCCCATGTGATTCCCAAGTGATTGACACGTGATTCCCACGTGCTTCCCACGTGATTCCCACGTTATTCCCAAGTGATTGACACATGATTCCAACGTGATTCCCAAATGATTCCCACGTGATTGACACGTGATTCCCACGTGATTGACACGTGATTCCCACATGATTCCTACGTGATTGACACGTCATTCCCACGTGATTCCCATGTGATTCCCACGTGATTAACACGTGATTCCCAGGTGATTCCCAAATGATTGTCACGTGATTCCCACGTGATTCACACGTGATTCACATGTAATTCCATCGTGATTGACACGTGATTCCCACATGATTCCCACGTTATTGACACGTGATTCGAACCTGATTCCTACGTGATTACCACGTGATTCCCATATGATTCCCACGTGAGTCCCACGTGATTCCCACGTGATTGACGCATGATTACCACTTGATTCCCACGTGATTCCATAATGATTCCCACCTGATTCCCACGGGATTGAAACGTGTTTCCCACGTGATTGACACGTGATTCCCACGTGATTCAAAAGTGATTCCCACGTGATTCCAACGTGATTGACACGTGATTCCCAAATGATTCCCTTGTGATACCCATGTGATGCCCAAGTGATTGACACGTGATTCCTACGTGAGTCCCTCGTGATTGACACGTGATTCCCACATGATTCCCTCGTGATTGACACGTTATTCCCACGTGATTCCTACGTGATTACCACGTGATTCCCATGTTATTCCCACGTGACTCCCATGTGATTCCCACGTGATTTACGCATGATTCCCACGTGATTCCCACGTGATTCCCACGTGATTCCCACGTGATTGACACGTGATTCCCACCTTATTCCCACGTGATTCCCACGGGATTGACTCGTGATTCCCACGTGATTCCCACGTGATTGATATGTCATCCCACGTGATTCCCACGTGATTGACACGTGATTCCCACGTGATTCCCACATGATTCCCACGTGATTCCCAAATGATTCCCACGTGATGTCCACGTGATGCCCACGTTATTGACACGTGATTCCCACATGATTCCCACGTGATTGAAACGTGATTCCAGCATGATTCCCACGTGATTGGCGCGTGATTCCCATGTGATTCCCACGTGACTCCCACGTGATTCCCACGTGATAGACACGTGATTCCCACGTGATTCCCACGTGACAACAACGTGATTCCCACGTAATTGACATGTGATTCCTACGTGATTCCCACGTGATTGACTCGTGATTCCCATATGATTCCCACGTGATTCCAACATGCTTGACACGTGATTCCCACGTGATTCCCACGTGATTGACACGTGATTCCCACGTGATTGACACGTGATTCACACGTGATTGACACGTGATTCCCACGTGATTCAAAAGTGATTCCGACGTGATTCCAACGTGATTTACAAGTGATTCCCAAATGATTCCCGTGTGATACCCACGTGATGCCCACCTGATTGACACATGATTCCTGCGTGATTCCCTCGTGATTGACACGTTATTCCCACATGATTCCCACGTGATTACCACGTGATTCCCACGTTATTCCCAAGTGACTCCCATGTGATTCCCACGTGATTGACGCATGATTCCCACGTGACTCCCACGTGATTGACGCATTATTCCCACGTGATTCCCAAGTGATTCCCACGTGATTCCCACGGGGTTGACACATGATTCCCACGTGACTCCAACGTGATTCCCACGTAATTGTCATGTGATTCCCACGTGATTCCCACGTGATTGACTCATGATTCCCATATGATTCCCACGTGATTCCAACGTGATTGACACGTGATTCCCACGTGATTCCCACGTGATTGACACGTGATTTCCACGTGATTCCCACGTGATTCTCACATGATTGACACGTGATTGACACGTGATTCCCACGTGAATCCCACGTGATTCCCATGTGATTCCCACGTGATTGACACGTGATTCCCACCTTATTTCCACGTGATTCCCAAAGGATTGAAATGTCATTCCCACGTGATTGCCACGTGATTCAAACTTGATTGACATGTGTTTCCCACGTGATTGACACGTGATTCCCACGTAATTCCCACGTTTTTCCCACGAGATTCCCACATGATTCCCACGTGATTCCCACGTGATTGGCACGAGATTCCCACATGATTGGCACGAGATTCCGACGTAATACCCATGTGATTCCCACGTGATTGAAACGTAATTCCCACGTGACTCCCACGTGGTTGACACGTGATCCCCACGTGATTCCCACGTGATTCCCACGTGATTCCCACGTGATTGGCACGAGATTCCGACGTAATTCCCACGTGATTCCCACGTGATTGACACGTAATTCCCACGTGTTTCCCACGTGATTGACGCGTGATTCCCACGTGATTCCCACGTGATTGACACGTGATTCCCACGTGATTCCCACGTGATTCTCACGTAACTCCCACGTGCTTGACACGTGATTCCCACCTGATTATCACGTGATTCCCATATGATTCCCAAGAGATTGACACGTGATTCCCACGTGCTTCCCACGTGATTCCCATGTTATTCCCAAGTGATTGACACATGATTCCAACGTGATTCCCAAGTGATTCCCTCGTGATTGACACGTGATTCCCACGTGATTCAAAAGTGATTCCCACGTGATTCCAACGTGATTGACACATGATTCCCAAATGATTCCCGTGTGATACCCATGTGATGCCCACGTGATTGGCACGTGATTCCTACGTGATTCCCTCGTGATTGACACGTGATTCCCACATGATGCCCACGTGATTGACACGTTATTCCCACGTGATTCCTACTTGATTACCATGTGATTCCCACATTATTCCCACGTGACTCCCATGTGATTCCCACGGGATTGACTCATGATTCCCACGTGATTCCCACGTGATTGACACGTGATATCCACGTGATTCCCACTTGATTCTCTTATGACTGACACGTGATTGACACGTGATTCCCACGTGATTCCCACATGATTCCCACGTGATTCCCAAATGATTCCCACGTGATGTCCACGTGATGCCCACGTGATTGAAATGTGATTCCCACATGATTCCCACGTGATTGAGACGTGATTCCAGCGTGATTCCCACGTGATTGGCGCGTTATTCCCATGTGATTCCCACGTGACTTCCACGTGATTCCCACGTGATAGACACGTGATTCCCACGTGATTCCCACGTGACAACAACGTGATTCCCACGTAATTGACATGTGATTCCTACGTGATTCCCACGTGATTGACTCGTGATTCCCGTATGATTCCCACGTGATTCCAACATGATTGATACGTGATTCCCACGTGATTCCCACGTGATTGACACGTGATTCCCACGTGATTGACACGTGATTCACACGTGATTTACACGTGATTCCCACGTGATTCAAAAGTGATTCCGACGTGATTCCAACGTGATTTACAAGTGATTCCCAAATGATTCCCGTGTGATACCCATGTGATGCCCACCTGACTGACACGTGATTCCTACGTGCTTCCCTCGTGATTGGCACGTTATTCTCACGTGATTCCTACGTGATTACCACGTGATTCCCACGTTATTCCCAAGTGACTCCCACGTGATTCCCACGGGATTGACACTTGATTCCCACGTGATTCCCACGTGATTGACACATGATTCCCACGTGACTCCAACGTGATTCCCACGTAATTGTCATGTGATTCCCACGTGATTCCCACGTGATTGACTCGTGATTCCCATATGATTCCCACGTGATTCCAACGTGATTGACACGTGATTCCCACGTGATTGACACGTGATTTCCACATGATTCCCACGTGATTCTCACATGATTGACACGTGATTGACACGTGATTCCCACCTTATTCCCACGTGATTCCCAAGGGATTGAAATGTCATTCCCACGTTATTGCCACGTGATTCAAATTTGATTGACATGTGTTTCCCACGTGATTGACACGTGATTCCCACGTAATTCCCACGTGATTCCCACGAGATTCCCACGTGATTCCCACGTGATTCCCACGTGATTGGCACGAGATTCCCACATGATTGGCACGAGGTTCCGACGTAATTCCCACGTGATTCCCACGTGATTGACACGTAATTCCCACGTGACTCCCACGTGATTGACACGTGATTCCCACGTGATTCCCACGTGATTCCCACGTGATTCCCACGTGATTCCGACGTAATTCCCACGTGATTCCCACGTGATTGACACGTGATTCCCACGTGATTCCCACGTGATTCCCACGTGATTCCCACGTGATTCTCACGTGATTCCCACGTGATTCCCACGTGATTCCCACGTGATTGAGACGTAATTCCCACGTGATTCCCACGTGATTGACGCATGATTCCCACGTGATTGACACGTGATTCCCACGTGATTCCAACGTGATTCTCACGTAATTCCCAAGTGTTGACACGTGATTCCCACGTGATTATCACGTGATTCCCATGTGATTCCCAAGTGATTGACATGTGATTCCCACGTGCTTCCCACGTGATTCCCACGTTATTCCCAAGTGATTGACACATGATTCCAACGTGATTCCCAAGTGATTCCCACGTGATTGACACGTGATTCCCACGTGATTGACACGTCATTCCCACGTGATTCCCATGTGATTCCCACGTGATTAACACGTGATTCCTGGGTGATTCCCATATGATTGTCACGTGATTCCCACGTGATTCCCACGTGATTCACACGTAATTCCATCGTGATTGACACGTGATTCCCACATGATTCCCACATTATTGACACGTGATTCGAACCTGATTCCCATGTGATTACCACGTGATTCCCCCGTGATTGACACGTGATTCCCATGTGATTTACACGTGATTCCCCCGTGATTGACACGTGATTCCCACGTGATTCCCACGTGATTCCTATGGGATTGACACGTGATTCCCACGTGATTCCCAAATGATTGTCACGTGATTCCCACGTGATTAACACGTGATTCCCAGGTGATTCCCAAATGATTGTCACGTGATTCCCACGTGATTCCCACATTATTCCCACATGATTCCCACGTGATTGACATGTGATTCCCACATGATTACCACGTGATTTACACGTGATTCCTACGTGATTGACACGTGATTCCCACGTGATTCCCACGGGATTCCTATGGGATTTGCACGTGATTCCCACGTTATTCCCACGTGATTCCCATATGATTCCAACGTGAATGACACGTGATTCCCAAATGATTCCCACGTGATGCCAACGTGATTGACACGTCATTCCCACGTGATTCCAACTTGATTGACACGAGATTCCCATGTGATTTCCACGTGATTAAATGTGATTCCCACGATATTCCCACGTGATTGATACGTGATTCCCAAGTGATTCCCACGTGATTAACACGTGATACCCACGTGATTCCCACTTGATTCCCACGTGATTCCCACGTGACTCCCACATGATTCCCCCGTGATTGACGCATGATTCCCACGTGATTCCCACGTGATTGACACGTGATTCCCATGTGATTATCACGTGACTCCCACGTTATTCCCAAGTGACTTACACATGATTCCAACGTCATTCCCAAGTGATTCCCACGTGATTGACACGTGATTCCCACTTGATTCCCACGTGATTGACTCGTGATTCTCATATGATTCCCACGTGATTCTCACATGATTGACACGTGATTTACACGTGATTCCCACGAGAATCCCACGTGATTCCCATGTGATTCCCACGTGAGTGACACGTGATTCCCACCTTATTCCCACGTGATTCCCACGGGATTGACATGTCATTCCCACGTTATTGCCACGTGATTCCCACGTGATTGACATGTGATTCCCACGTGATTCCCCCGTGATTCCCACGTGATTCCCAAATGATTCCCACGTGATGCCCACATGATGCTCACGTGATTGACACGTGATTCCCACATGATTCCCACGTGATTGACACGTGATTCCAACGTGATTCCCACATGATTACCACGTGATTTCCATGTGATTCCCACGTGACTCCCACGTGATTCTCACGTGATTGACGCATGATCACCACTTGATTTCCACGTGATTCCATCATGATTGACACGTGACTCCCACATGACTCCCACGTGATTGACATGTGATACCCACGTGATTCCCACTTGATTCCCACGTGATTCCCACGTGACTCCCACGTGTTTCCCACGTGATTGAGGCATGATTCCCACGTGATTGACACGTGATTCCCACGTGATTCCCACGTGATTGGCACGAGATTCCGACGTAATTCCCACGTGATTCCCACGTGATTGACACGTGATTCCCACGTAATTCCCACGTTTTTCCCACGAGATTCCCACATGATTCCCACGTGATTCCCACGTGATTGGCACGAGATTCCCACATGATTGGCACGAGAATCCGACGTAATACCCACGTGATTCCCACGTGATTGACACGTAATTCCCACGTGACGCCCACGTGATTGACACGTGATCCCCACGTGATTCCCACGTGATTCCCACGTGATTCCCACGTGATTGGCACGAGATTCCGACGTAATTCCCACGTGATTCCCACATGATTGACACGTAATTCCCACGTGTTTGCCACATGATTGACGCGTGATTCCCACGTGATTCCCACGTGATTGACACGTGATTCCCACGTGATTCCCACGTGATTCTCACGTAATTCCCACGTGATTGACACGTGATTCCCACGTGATTATCACGTGATTCCCATATGATTCCCAAGAGATTGACACGTGATTCCCACGTGCTTCCCACGTGATTCCCATGTTATTCCCAAGTGATTGACACATGATTCCAGCGTGATTCCCAAGTGATTCCCTCGTGATTGACACGTGATTCCCACGTGATTCAAAAGTGATTCCCACGTGATTCCAACGTGATTGACACGTGATTCCCAAATGATTCCCGTGTGATACCCATGTGATGCCCACGTGATTGACACTTGATTCCTACGTGATTCCCTCGTGATTGACACGTGATTCCCACATGATTCCCACGTGATTGACACGTTATTCCCACGTGATTCCTACTTGATTACCACATGATTCCCACATTTTTCCCACGTGACTCCCATGTGATTCCCACGTGATTGATGCATGATTCCCACGTGATTCCCACGTGATTCCCACGGGATTGACTCATGATTCCCACGTGATTCCCACGTGATTGACACGTGATGTCCACGTGATTCCCACTTGATTCTCATATGACTGACACGTGATTGACACGTGATTCCCACGTGATTCCCACATGATTCCTACGTGATTCCCAAATGATTCCCACGTGATGTCCACGTGATGCCCACGTGATTGACACGTGATTCCCACATGATTCCCACGTGATTGAGACGTGATTCCAGCGTGATTCCCACGTGATTGGCGCGTTATTCCCATGTGATTCCCACGTGACTTCCACGTGAATCCCACGTGATAGACACGTGATTCCCACGTGATTCCCACGTGACAACGTGATTCCCACGTAATTGACATGTGATTCCTACGTGATTCCCACGTGATTGACTCGTGATTCCCGTATGATTCCCACGTGATTCCAACATGATTGATATGTGATTCCCACGTGATTCCAACGTGATTGACACGTGATTCCCACGTGATTGACACGTGATTCACACGTGATTTACACGTGATTCCCACGTGATTAAAACGTGATTCCGACGTGATTCCAACGTGATTTACAAGTGATTCCCAAATGATTCCCGTGTGATACCCATGTGATGCCCACCTGACTGACACGTGATTCCTACGTGCTTCCCTCGTGATTGGCACGTTATTCTCACGTGATTCCTACGTGATTACCACGTGATTCCCACGTTATTCCCAAGTGACTCCCACGTGACTCCCACGTGATTGACGCATGATTCCCACGTGATTCCCAAGTGATTCCCACGGGATTGACACTTGATTCCCACGTGATTCCCACGTGATTGACACATGATTCCCACGTGACTCCAACGTGATTCCCACGTAATTGTCATGTGATTCCCACGTGATTGACTCGTGATTCCCATATGATTCCCACGTGATTCCAACGTGATTGACACGTGATTCCCACGTGATTGACACGTGATTTCCACATGATTCCCACGTGATTCTCACATGATTGACACGTGATTGACACGTGATTCCCACCTTATTCCCACGTGATTCCCAAGGGATTGAAATGTCATTCCCACGTTATTGCCACGTGATTCAAATTTGATTGACATGTGTTTCCCACGTGATTGACACGTGATTCCCACGTAATTCCCACGTGATTCCCACGAGATTCCCACGTGATTCCCACGTGATTCCCACGTGATTGGCACGAGATTCCCACATGATTGGCACGAGATTCCGACGTAATTCCCACGTGATTCCCACGTGATTGACACGTAATTCCCACGTGACTCCCACGTGATTGACACGTGATTCCCACGTGATTCCTACGTGATTCCCACGTGATTCCCACGTGATTGGCACGAGATTCCGACGTAATTCCCACGTCATTCCCACGTGATTGACACATAATTCCCACGTGTTTCCCACGTGATTGACGCATGATTCCCACATGATTCCCACGTGATTGACACGTGATTCCCACATGATTCCCACGTGATTCTCACGTAATTCCCACGTGATTGACACGTGATTCCCACGTGCTTCCCACGTGATTCCCACGTTATTCCCAAGTGATTGACACATGATTCCAACGTGATTCCCAAGTGATTCCCTCGTGATTGACACGTGATTCCCACGTGATTCAAAAGTGATTCCCACGTGATTCCAACGTGATTGACACGTGATTCCCAAATGATTCCCGTGTGATACCCATGTGATGCCCACGTGATTGACACGTGATTCCTACGTGATTCCCTCGTGATTGACACGTGATTCCCACGTGATTCAAAAGAGATTCCCACGTGATTCCAACGTGATTGACACGTGATTCCCAAATGATTCCCGTGTGATACCCATGTGATGCCCACGTGATTGACACGTGATTCCTACGTGATTCCCTCGTGATTGACACGTGATTCCCACATGATTCCCAAGTAATTGACACGTTATTCCCACGTGATTCCTACTTGATTACCACGTAATTCCCACATTATTCCCACGTGACTCCCATGTGATTCCCACGTGATTGACACGTGATTCCCACCTTATTCCCACGTGATTCCCACGGGATTGACTCATGATTCCCACGTGATTCCCACATTATTGACACGTGATGTCCACGTGATTCCCACTTGATTCTCACATGACTGACACGTGATTGACACGTGATTCCCACGTGAATCCCACGTGATTCCCTTGTGATTCCCACGTGATTGACATGTGATTCCTACCTTATTCCCACGTGATTCCCAAGGGATTAAATGTGATTCCCACGTGATTGCCACGTGATTCAAACTTGATTGACATGTGATTCCCAAGTGATTGACACGTGATTCCCACGTAATTCCCTCGTGATACCCACGAGATTCCCACGTGATTCCCACGTGATTCCCACGTGATTGGCACGAGATTCCCACGTGATTGGCACGAGATTCCGACGTAATTCCCACGTGATTCCCACGTGATTGACACGTAATTCCCACGTGATTCCCACGTGATTGACACGTGATTCCCACGTGATTCCCACGTGATTCCCACGTGATTCCCACGTGATTCTCACGTGATTCCCACGTGATTCCCACGTGATTCCCACGTGATTGAGACGTAATTCCCACGTGATTCCCACGTGATTGACGCATGATTCCCACGTGATTGACACGTGATTCCCACGTGATTCCAACGTGATTCTCACGTAATTCCCAAGTGTTGACACGTGATTCCCACGCGATTATCACGGGATTCCCATGTGATTCCCAAGTGATTGACATGTGATTCCCACGTGCTTCCCACGTGATTCCCACGTTATTCCCAAGTGATTGACACATGATTCCAACGTGATTCCCAAGTGATTCCCACGTGATTGACACGTGATTCCCACGTGATTGACACGTCATTCCCACGTGATTCCCACGTGATTCCCACGTGATTGACACGTAATTCCCACGTGATTCCCACGTGATTGACGCATGATTCCCACATGATTCCCACGTGATTGACACGTGATTCCAACGTGATTCTCACGTAATTCCCACGTGATTCCCACGTGATTCTCACGTGATTCCCACGTGATTCCCACGTGATTCAAACATGATTGACATGTGATTCCCACGTGATTGACACGTGATTCCCACGTAATTCCCTCGTGATACCCACGAGATTCCCACGTGATTCCCACGTGATTCCCACGTGATTGGCACGAGATTCCCAAGTGATTGGCACGAGATTCCGACGTAATTCCCACGTGAATCCCACGTGATTGACACGTAATTCCCACGTGATTCCCACGTGATTGACACGTGATTCCCACGTGATTCCCACGTGATTCCCACGTGATTCCCACGTGATTCTCACGTGATTCCCACGTGATTCCCACGTGATTGACACGTAATTCCCACGTGATTCCCACGTGATTGACGCATGATTCCCACATGATTCCCACGTGATTGACACGTGATTCCAACGTGATTCTCACGTAATTCCCAAGTGATTGACACGTGATTCCCACGTGATTATCACGTGATTCCCATGTGATTCCCAAGTGATTGACACGTGATTCCCACGTGCTTCCCACATGATTCCCACGTTATTCCCAAGTGATTGACACATGATTCCAACGTGATTCCCAAGTGATTCCCACGTGATTGACACGTGATTCCCACGTGATTGACACGTGATTCCCACGTGATTCCTACGTGATTGACATGTCATTCCCACGTGATTCCCATGTGATTCCCACGTGATTAACACGTGATTCCTGGGTGATTCCCAAATGATTGTCACGTGATTCCCACGTGATTCACACGTGATTCACACGTGATTCACACGTAATTCCATCGTGATTTACACGTGATTCCCACATGATTCCCACATTATTGACACGTGTTTCGAACGTGATTCCCACGTGATTACCACGTGATTCCCCCGTGATTGACACGTGATTCCCACGTGATTTACACGTGATTCCCCCGTGATTGACACGTGATTCCCACGTGATTCCCACGTGATTTCTATGGATTGACACGTGATTCCCACGTGATTCCCAAATGATTGTCACGTGATTCCCACGTGATTAACACGTGATTCCCAGGTGATTCCCAAATGATTGTCACGTGATTCCCACGTGATTCCCACCTGATTCCCACATGATTCCCACGTGATTGACATGTGATTCCCACATGATTCCCAAGTGATTTACACGTGATTCCTACGTGATTGACACGTGATTCCCACGTGATTCCCACGGGATTCCTATGGGATTGACACGTGATTCCCACGTTATTCCCACGTGATTCCCACGTGATTGACACGTGATTCCCACGTGATTCCCACGTGATTCCCATATGATTCCAACGTGAATGACACGTGATTCCCAAATGATTCCCACGTGATGCCAACGTGTTTGACACGTCATTCCCACGTGATTCCAACTTGATTGACACGAGATTCCCATGTGATTTCCACGTGATTAAATGTGATTCCCACGATATTCCCACGTGATTGATAAGTGATTCCCAAGTGATTCCCACGTGATTCCCACGTGATTGGCACGAGATTCCCACATGATTGGCACGCGATTCCGACGTAATTCCCACGTGATTCCCACGTGATTGACACGTAATTCCCACGTGACTCCCACGTGATTTACACGTGATTCCCCCGTGATTGACACGTGATTCCCACGTGATTCCCACGTGATTCCCAAATGATTGTCACGTGATTCCCACGTGATTAACACGTGATTCCCAGGTGATTCCCAAATGATTGTCACGTGATTCCCACGTGATTCCCACATGATTCCCACATGATTCCCACGTGATTCCCACGTGATTGACACGTGATTCCCACGTGATAGACGCATGAACACCACTTGATTCCCACGTGATTCCATCGTGATTGACACGTGATTCCCACATGATTCCCACGTGATTGACATGTGATTCCCACTTGATTCCCACGTGATTCCCACTTGATTCCCACGTGATTCCCACTTGACTCCCACGTGATTCCCAAGTGATTGACGCATGATTCCCTCATGATTTCCACGTGATTGACACGTGATTCCCACGTGATTCCCAGGTGATTCTCACGTAATTCCCACGTGATTGACACGTGATTCCCACGTGATTATCACGTGATTCCCATGTGATTCCCAAGTGATTGACACGTGATTCCCACGTGCTTCCCACGTGATTCCCACGTTATTCCCAAGTGATTGACACATGATTCCAACGTGATTCCCAAATGATTCCCACGTGATTGACACGTGATTCCCACGTGATTGACACGTGATTCCCACATGATTCCTACGTGATTGACACGTCATTCCCACGTGATTCCCATGTGATTCCCACGTGATTAACACGTGATTCCCAGGTGATTCCCAAATGATTGTCACGTGATTCCCACGTGATTCACACGTGATTCACACGTAATTCCATCGTGATTGACACGTGATTCCCACATGATTCCCACGTTATTGACACGTGATTCGAACCTGATTCCCACGTGATTACCACGTGATTCCCATATGATTCCCACGTGAGTCCCACGTGATTCCCACGTGATTGACGCATGATTACCACTTGATTCCCACGTGATTCCATAATGATTCCCACCTGATTCCCACGGGATTGAAACGTGTTTCCCACGTGATTGACACGTGATTCCCACGTGATTCAAATGTGATTCCCACGTGATTCCAACGTGATTGACACGTGATTCCCAAATGATTCCCTTGTGATACCCATGTGATGCCCAAGTGATTGACACGTGATTCCTACGTGAGTCCCTCGTGATTGACACGTGATTCCCACATGATTCCCACGTGATTGACACGTTATTCCCACGTGATTCCTACGTGATTACCACGTGATTCCCATGTTATTCCCACGTGACTCCCATGTGATTCCCACGTGATTTACGCATGATTCCCACGTGATTCCCACGTGATTCCCACGTGATTCCCACGTGATTGACACGTGATTCCCACCTTATTCCCACGTGATTCCCACGGGATTGACTCGTGATTCCCACGTGATTCCCACGTGATTGATATGTCATCCCACGTGATTCCCACGTGATTGACACGTGATTCCCACGTGATTTCCACATGATTCCCACGTGATTCCCAAATGATTCCCACGTGATGTCCACGTGATGCCCACGTTATTGACACGTGATTCCCACATGATTCCCACGTGATTGAAACGTGATTCCAGCGTGATTCCCACGTGACTGGCGCGTGATTCCCATGTGATTCCCACGTGACTCCCACGTGATTCCCACGTGATAGACACGTGATTCCCACGTGATTCCCACGTGACAACAACGTGATTCCCACGTAATTGACATGTGATTCCTACGTGATTCCCACGTGATTGACTCGTGATTCCCATATGATTCCCAAGTGATTCCAACATGCTTGACACGTGATTCCCACGTGATTCCCACGTGATTGACACGTGATTCCCACGTGATTGACACGTGATTCACACGTGATTGACACGTGATTCCCACGTGATTCAAAAGTGATTCCGACGTGATTCCAACGTGATTTACAAGTGATTCCCAAATGATTCCCGTGTGATACCCACGTGATGCCCACCTGATTGACACGTGATTCCTGCGTGATTCCCTCGTGATTGACACGTTATTCCCACATGATTCCCACGTGATTACCACGTGATTCCCACGTTATTCCCAAGTGACTCCCATGTGATTCCCACGTGATTGACGCATGATTCCCACGTGACTCCCACGTGATTGACGCATTATTCCCACGTGATTCCCAAGTGATTCCCACGTGATTCCCACGGGATTGACACGTGATTCCCACGTGATTCCCACGTGATTGACACATGATTCCCACGTGACTCCAACGTGATTCCCACGTAATTGTCATGTGATTCCCACGTGATTCCCACGTGATTGACTCATGATTCCCATATGATTCCCACGTGATTCCAACGTGATTGACACGTGATACCCATGTGATTCCCACGTGATTGACACGTGATTTCCACGTGATTCCCACGTGATTCTCACATGATTGACACGTGATTGACACGTGATTCCCACGTGAATCCCACGTGATTCCCATGTGATTCCCACGTGATTGACACGTGATTCCCACCTTATTTCCACGTGATTCCCAAAGGATTGAAATGTCATTCCCACGTGATTGCCACGTGATTCAAACTTGATTGACATGTGTTTCCCACGTGATTGACACGTGATTCCCACGTAATTCCCACGTTTTTCCCAAGAGATTCCCACATGATTCCCACGTGATTCCCACGTGATTGGCACGAGATTCCCACATGATTGGCACGAGATTCCGACGTAATACCCACGTGATTCCCACGTTATTGACACGTAATTCCCACGTGACGCCCACGTGATTGACACGTGATCCCCACGTGATTCCCACGTGATTCCCACGTGATTCCCACGTGATTGGCACGAGATTCCGACGTAATTCCCACGTGATTCCCACGTGATTGACACGTAATTCCCACGTGTTTCCCACGTGATTGACGCGTGATTCCCACGTGATTCCCACGTGATTCTCAGGTAATTCCCACGTGATTGACACGTGATTCCCACGTGATTATCACGTGATTCCCATATGATTCCCAAGAGATTGACACGTGATTCCCACGTGCTTCCCACGTGATTCCCATGTTATTCCCAAGTGATTGACACATGATTCCAACGTGATTCCCAAGTGATTCCCTCGTGATTGACACGTGATTCCCACGTGATTCAAAAGTGATTCCCACGTGATTCCAACGTGATTGACACGTGATTCCCAAATGATTCCCGTGTGATACCCATGTGATGCCCACGTGATTGACACTTGATTCCTACGTGATTCCCTCGTGATTGACACGTGATTCCCACATGATTCCCACGTGATTGACTCGTTATTCCCACGTGATTCCTACTTGATTACCACGTGATTCCCACATTATTCCCACGTGACTCCCATGTGATTCCCACGTGATTGATGCATGATTCCCACGTGATTCCCACGTGATTCCCACGGGATTGACTCATGATTCCCACGTGATTCCCACGTGATTGACACGTGATATCCACGTGATTCCCACTTGATTCTCATATGACTGACACGTGATTGACACGTGATTCCCACGTGATTCCCACATGATTCCCACGTGATTCCCAAATGATTCCCACGTGATGTCCACGTGATGCCCACGTGATTGACACGTGATTCCCACATGATTCCCACGTGATTGAGACGTGATTCCAGCGTGATTCCCACGTGATTGGCGCGTTATTCCCATGTGATTCCCACGTGACTTCCACGTGATTCCCACGTGATAGACACGTGATTCCCACGTGATTCCCACGTGACAACAACTTGATTCCCATGTAATTGACATGTGATTCCTACGTGATTCCCACGTGATTGACTCGTGATTCCCGTATGTTTCCCACGTGATTCCAACATGATTGATACGTGATTCCCAAGTGATTCCAACGTGATTGACACGTGATTCCCACGTGATTGACACGTGATTCACACGTGATTTACACGTGATTCCCACGTGATTCAAACGTGACTCCGACGTGATTCCAACGTGATTTACAAGTGATTCCCAAATGATTCCCGTGTGATACCCATGTGATGCCCACCTGACTGACACGTGATTCCTACGTGCTTCCCTCGTGATTGGCACGTTATTCTCTCGTGATTCCTACGTGATTACCACGTGATTCCCACGTTATTCCCAAGTGACTCCCACGTGACTCCCACGTGATTGACGCATGATTCCCACGTGATTCCCAAGTGATTCCCACGTGATTCCCACGGGATTGACACTTGATTCCCACGTGATTCCCACGTGATTGACACATGATTCCCACGTGACTCCAACGTGATTCCCACGTAATTGTCATGTGATTCCCACGTGATTGACTCGTGATTCCCATATGATTCCCACGTGATTCCAACGTGATTGACACGTGATTCCCACGTGATTGACACGTGATTTCCACATGATTCCCACGTGATTCTCACATGATTGACACGTGATTGACACGTGATTCCCACCTTATTCCCACGTGATTCCCAAGGGATTGAAATGTCATTCCCACGTTATTGCCACGTGATTCAAATTTGATTGACATGTGTTTCCCACGTGATTGACACGTGATTCCCACGTAATTCCCACGTGATTCCCACGAGATTCCCACGTGATTCCCACGTGATTCCCACGTGATTGGCACGAGATTCCCACATGATTGGCACGAGATTCCGACGTAATTCCCACGTGATTCCCACGTGATTGACACGTAATTCCCACGTGACTCCCACGTGATTGACACGTGATTCCCACGTGATTCCCACGTGATTCCCACGTGATTCCCACGTGATTGGCACGAGATTCCGACGTAATTCCCACGTCATTCCCACGTGATTGACACATAATTCCCACGTGTTTCCCTGATTCCCACGTTATTGACACGTGATGTCCACATGATTCCCACTTGATTCTCACATGACTGACACGTGATTGACACGTGATTCCCACGTGAATCCCACGTGATTCCCTTGTGATTCCCACGTGATTGACACGTGATTCCTACCTTATTCCCACGTGATTCCCAAGGGATTAAATGTCATTCCCACGTGATTGCCACGTGATTCAAACTTGATTGACATGTGATTCCCACGTGATTGACACGTGATTCCCACGTAATTCCCTCGTGATACCCACGAGATTCCCACGTGATTCCCACGTGATTCCCACGTGATTGGCACGAGATTCCCACGTGATTGGCACGAGATTCCGACGTAATTCCCACGTGATTCCCACGTGATTGACGCATGATTCCCACGTGATTGACACGTGATTCCCACGTGATTCCAACGTGATTCTCACGTAATTCCCAAGTGTTGACACGTGATTCCCACGTGATTATCACGTGATTCCCATGTGATTCCCAAGTGTTTGACATGTGATTCCCACGTGCTTCCCACGTGATTCCCACGTTATTCCCAAGTGATTGACACATGATTCCAACGTGATTCCCAAGTGATTCCCACGTGATTGACACGTGATTCCCACGTGATTGACACGTCATTCCCACGTGATTCCCATGTGATTCCCACGTGATTAACACGTGATTCCTGGGTGATTCCCATATGATTGTCACGTGATTCCCACGTGATTCCCACGTGATTCACACGTGATTCACACCTAATTCCATCGTGATTGACACGTGATTCCCACATGATTCCCACATTATTGACACGTGATTCGAACCTGATTCCCACGTGATTACCACGTGATTCCCCCGTGATTGACACGTGATTCCCACGTGATTTGCACGTGATTCCCCCGTGATTGACACGTGATTCCCACGTGATTCCCACGTGATTCCTATGGGATTGACACGTGATTCCCACGTGATTCCCAAATGATTGTCACGTGATTCCCACGTGATTAACACGTGATTCCCAGGTGATTCCCAAATGATTGTCACGTGATTCCCACGTGATTCCCACATGATTCCCACATGATTCCCACGTGAGTGACATGTGATTCCCACATGATTACCACGTGATTTACACGTGATTCCTACGTGATTGACACGTGATTCCCACGTGATTCCCACGGGATTCCTATGGGATTTGCACGTGATTCCCACGTTATTCCCACGTGATTCCCACGTGATTGACACGTGATTCCCACGTGATTCCCACGTGATTCCCATATGATTCCAACGTGAATGACACGTGATTCCCAAATGATTCCCACGTGATGCCAACGTGATTGACACGTCATTCCCACGTGATTCCAACTTGATTGACACGAGATTCCCATGTGATTTCCACGTGATTAAATGTGATTCCCACGATATTCCCACGTGATTGATACGTGATTCCCAAGTGATTCCCACGTGATTAACACGTGATACCCACGTGATTCCCACTTGATTCCCACGTGATTCCCACGTGACTCCCACATGATTCCCCCGTGATTGACGCATGATTCCCACGTGATTCCAACGTGATTGACACGTGATTCCCATGTGATTATCACGTGACTCCCACGTTATTCCCAAGTGACTTACACATGATTCCAACGTGATTCCCAAGTGATTCCCACGTGATTGACACGTGATTCCCACTTGATTCCCACGTGATTGACTCGTGATTCTCATATGATTCCCACGTGATTCTCACATGATTGACACGTGATTTACACGTGATTCCCACGTGATTGACACGTGATTCCCACTTGATTCCCACGTGATTGACTCGTGATTCTCATATGATTCCCACGTGATTCTCACATGATTGACACGTGATTTACACGTGATTCCCACGAGAATCCCACGTGATTCCCATGTGATTCCCACGTGAGTGACACGTGATTCCCACCTTATTCCCACGTGATTCCCACGGGATTGACATGTCATTCCCACGTTATTGCCACGTGATTCCCACGTGATTGACATGTGATTCCCACGTGATTCCCCCGTGATTCCCACGTGATTCCCAAATGATTCCCACGTGATGCCCACATGATGCTCACGTGATTGACACGTGATTCCCACATGATTCCCACGTGATTGACACGTGATTCCAACGTGATTCCCACATGATTACCACGTGATTTCCATGTGATTCCCACGTGACTCCCACGTGATTCTCACGTGATTGACGCATGATCACCACTTGATTTCCACGTGATTCCATCATGATTGACACGTGACTCCCACATGACTCCCACGTGATTGACATGTGATACCCACGTGATTCCCACTTGATTCCCACGTGATTCCCACGTGACTCCCACGTGTTTCCCACGTGATTGAGGCATGATTCCCACGTGATTGACACGTGATTCCCACGTGATTCCCACGTGATTGGCACGAGATTCCGACGTAATTCCCACGTGATTCCCACGTGATTGACACGTGATTCCCACGTAATTCCCACGTTTTTCCCACGAGATTCCCACATGATTCCCACGTGATTCCCACGTGATTGGCACGAGATTCCCACATGATTGGCACGAGATTCCGACGTAATACCCACGTGATTCCCACGTGATTGACACGTAATTCCCACGTGACGCCCACGTGATTGACACGTGATCCCCACGTGATTCCCACGTGATTCCCACGTGATTCCCACGTGATTGGCACGAGATTCCGACGTAATTCCCACGTGATTCCCACATGATTGACACGTAATTCCCACGTGTTTGCCACATGATTGACGCGTGATTCCCACGTGATTCCCACATGATTCCTACGTGATTCCCAAATGATTCCCACGTGATGTCCACGTGATGCCCACGTGATTGACACGTGATTCCCACATGATTCCCACGTGATTGAGACGTGATTCCAGCGTGATTCCCACGTGATTGGCGCGTTATTCCCATGTGATTCCCACGTGACTTCCACGTGAATCCCACGTGATAGACACGTGATTCCCACGTGATTCCCACGTGACAACAACGTGATTCCCACGTAATTGACATGTGATTCCTACGTGATTCCCACGTGATTGACTCGTGATTCCCGTATGATTCCCACGTGATTCCAACATGATTGATATGTGATTCCCACGTGATTCCAACGTGATTGACACGTGATTCCCACGTGATTGACACGTGATTCACACGTGATTTACACGTGATTCCCACGTGATTCAAACGTGATTCCGACGTGATTCCAACGTGATTTACAAGTGATTCCCAAATGATTCCCGTGTGATACCCATGTGATGCCCACCTGACTGACACGTGATTCCTACGTGCTTCCCTCGTGATTGGCACGTTATTCTCACGTGATTCCTACGTGATTACCACGTGATTCCCACGTTATTCCCAAGTGACTCCCACGTGACTCCCACGTGATTGACGCATGATTCCCACGTGATTCCCAAGTGATTCCCACGGGATTGACACTTGATTCCCACGTGATTCCCACGTGATTGACACATGATTCCCACGTGACTCCAACGTGATTCCCACGTAATTGTCATGTGATTCCCACGTGATTGACTCGTGATTCCCATATGATTCCCACGTGATTCCAACGTGATTGACACGTGATTCCCACGTGATTGACACGTGATTTCCACATGATTCCCACGTGATTCTCACATGATTGACACGTGATTGACACGTGATTCCCACCTTATTCCCACGTGATTCCCAAGGGATTGAAATGTCATTCCCACGTTATTGCCACGTGATTCAAATTTGATTGACATGTGTTTCCCACGTGATTGACACGTGATTCCCACGTAATTCCCACGTGATTCCCACGAGATTCCCACGTGATTCCCACGTGATTCCCACGTGATTGGCACGAGATTCCCACATGATTGGCACGAGATTCCGACGTAATTCCCACGTGATTCCCACGTGATTGACACGTAATTCCCACGTGACTCCCACGTGATTGACACGTGATTCCCACGTGATTCCTACGTGATTCCCACGTGATTCCCACGTGATTGGCACGAGATTCCGACGTAATTCCCACGTCATTCCCACGTGATTGACACATAATTCCCACGTGTTTCCCACGTGATTGACGCATGATTCCCACATGATTCCCACGTGATTGACACGTGATTCCCACATGATTCCCACGTGATTCTCACGTAATTCCCACGTGATTGACACGTGATTCCCACGTGCTTCCCACGTGATTCCCACGTTATTCCCAAGTGATTGACACATGATTCCAACGTGATTCCCAAGTGATTCCCTCGTGATTGACACGTGATTCCCACGTGATTCAAAAGTGATTCCCACGTGATTCCAACGTGATTGACACGTGATTCCCAAATGATTCCCGTGTGATACCCATGTGATGCCCACGTGATTGACACGTGATTCCTACGTGATTCCCTCGTGATTGACACGTGATTCCCACGTGATTCAAAAGTGATTCCCACGTGATTCCAACGTGATTGACACGTGATTCCCAAATGATTCCCGTGTGATACCCATGTGATGCCCACGTGATTGACACGTGATTCCTACGTGATTCCCTCGTGATTGACACGTGATTCCCACATGATTCCCAAGTAATTGACACGTTATTCCCACGTGATTCCTACTTGATTACCACGTAATTCCCACATTATTCCCACGTGACTCCCATGTGATTCCCACGTGATTGACACGTGATTCCCACCTTATTCCCACGTGATTCCCACGGGATTGACTCATGATTCCCACGTGATTCCCACATTATTGACACGTGATGTCCACGTGATTCCCACTTGATTCTCACATGACTGACACGTGATTGACACGTGATTCCCACGTGAATCCCACGTGATTCCCTTGTGATTCCCACGTGATTGACATGTGATTCCTACCTTATTCCCACGTGATTCCCAAGGGATTAAATGTGATTCCCACGTGATTGCCACGTGATTCAAACTTGATTGACATGTGATTCCCAAGTGATTGACACGTGATTCCCACGTAATTCCCTCGTGATACCCACGAGATTCCCACGTGATTCCCACGTGATTCCCACGTGATTGGCACGAGATTCCCACGTGATTGGCACGAGATTCCGACGTAATTCCCACGTGATTCCCACGTGATTGACACGTAATTCCCACGTGATTCCCACGTGATTGACACGTGATTCCCACGTGATTCCCACGTGATTCCCACGTGATTCCCACGTGATTCTCACGTGATTCCCACGTGATTCCCACGTGATTCCCACGTGATTGAGACGTAATTCCCACGTGATTCCCACGTGATTGACGCATGATTCCCACGTGATTGACACGTGATTCCCACGTGATTCCAACGTGATTCTCACGTAATTCCCAAGTGTTGACACGTGATTCCCACGCGATTATCACGGGATTCCCATGTGATTCCCAAGTGATTGACATGTGATTCCCACGTGCTTCCCACGTGATTCCCACGTTATTCCCAAGTGATTGACACATGATTCCAACGTGATTCCCAAGTGATTCCCACGTGATTGACACGTGATTCCCACGTGATTGACACGTCATTCCCACGTGATTCCCATGTGATTCCCACGTGATTAACACGTGATTCCTGGGTGATTCCCATATGATTGTCACGTGATTCCCACGTGATTCCCACGTGATTCACACGTGATTCACACGTAATTCCATCGTGATTGACACGTGATTCCCACATGATTCCCACATTATTGACACGTGATTCGAACCTGATTCCCATGTGATTACCACGTGATTCCCCCGTGGTTGACACGTGATTCCCACGTGATTTACACGTGATTCCCCCGTGATTGACACGTGATTCCCACGTGATTCCCACGTGATTCCTATGGGATTGACACGTGATTCCCACGTGATTCCCAAATGATTGTCACGTGATTCCCACGTGATTAACACGTGATTCCCAGGTGATTCCCAAATGATTGTCACGTGATTCCCACGTGATTCCCACATGATTCCCACATGACTCCCACGTGATTGACATGTGATTCCCACATGATTACCACGTGATTTACACGTGATTCCTACGTGATTGACACGTGATTCCCACGTGATTCCCACGGGATTCCTATGGGATTTGCACGTGATTCCCACGTTATTCCCACGTGATTCCCACGTGATTGACACGTGATTCCCACGTGATTCCCACGTGATTCCCATATGATTCCAACGTGAATGACACGTGATTCCCAAATGATTCCCACGTGATGCCAACGTGATTGACACGTCATTCCCACGTGATTCCAACTTGATTGACACGAGATTCCCATGTGATTTCCACGTGATTAAATATGATTCCCACGATATTCCCACGTGATTGATACGTGATTCCCAAGTGATTCCCACGTGATTAACACGTGATACCCACGTGATTCCCACTTGATTCCCACGTGATTCCCACGTGACTCCCACATGATTCCCCCGTGATTGACGCATGATTCCCACGTGATTCCCACGTGATTGACACGTGATTCCCATGTGATTATCACGTGACTCCCACGTTATTCCCAAGTGACTTACACATGATTCCAACGTGATTCCCAAGTGATTCCCACGTGATTGACACGTGATTCCCACTTGATTCCCACGTGATTGACTCGTGATTCTCATATGATTCCCACGTGATTCTCACATGATTGACACGTGATTTACACGTGATTCCCACGAGAATCCCACGTGATTCCCATGTGATTCCCACGTGAGTGACACGTGATTCCCACCTTATTCCCACGTGATTCCCACGGGATTGACATGTCATTCCCACGTTATTGCCACGTGATTCCCACGTGATTGACATGTGATTCCCACGTAATTCCCCCGTGATTCCCACATGATTCCCAAATGATTCCCACGTGATGCCCACATGATGCTCACGTGATTGACACGTGATTCCCACATGATTCCCACGTGATTGACACGTGATTCCAACGTGATTCCCACATGATTACCACGTGATTTCCATGTGATTCCCACGTGACTCCCACGTGATTCTCACGTGATTGACGCATGATCACCACTTGATTTCCACGTGATTCCATCATGATTGACACGTGACTCCCACATGACTCCCACGTGATTGACACGTGATACCCACGTGATTCCCACTTGATTCCCACGTGATTCCCACGTGACTCCCACGTGTTTCCCATGTGATTGAGGCATGATTCCCACGTGATTGACACGTGATTCCCACGTGATTCCCACGTGATTGGCACGAGATTCCGACGTAATTCCCACGTGATTCCCACGTGACTCCCACGTGTTTCCCACGTGATTGACGCATGATTTCCACGTGATTCCCACTTGATTCTCACATGATTGACACGTGATTGACACGTGATTCGCACGTGAATCCCACGTGATTCCCATGTGATTCCCAAGTGATTTAAACCTTATTCCCACGTGATTCCCAAGGGATTGAAATGTCATTCCCACGTGATTGCCACGTGATTCAAACTTGATTGACATGTGATTCCCACGTAATTGACACGTGATTCCCACGTGATTCCCACGTGATTCCCACGTGATTGGCACGAGATTCCGATGTAATTCCCACGTGATTCCCACGTTATTGACACATAATTCCAACGTGTTTCCCACGTGATTGACGCATGATTCCCACGTGATTCCCACGTGATTGACACGTGATTCCCACGTGATTCCCACGTGATTCTCACGTAATTCCCACGTGATTGACACGTGATTCCCACGTGATTATCACGTGATTCCCATGTGATTCCCAAGAGATTGACACGTGATTCCCACGTGCTTCCCACGTGATTCCCACGTTATTCCCAAGTGATTGACACATGATTCCAACGTGATTCCCAAGTGATTCCCTCGTGATTGACACGTGATTCCCACGTGATTTAAAAGTGATTCCAACGTGATTGACACGTGATTAACAAATGATTCCCGTGTGATACCCATGTGATGCCCACGTGATTGACACGTGATTCCTACGTGATTCACTCGTGATTGACACGTGATTCCCACATGATTCAAACGTGATTGACACGTTATTCCCACGTGATTCCTACTTGATTACCACGTGATTCCCACATTATTCCCACGTGACTCCCATGTGATTCCCACGTGATTGATGCATGATTCCCACGTGATTCCCAAGTGATTCCTACGTGATTCCCACGTGATTGACACGTGATTCCCACCTTATTCCCACGTGACTCCCACGGGATTGACTCATGATTCCCACGTGATTCCCACTTGATTGACACGTGATGTTCACGTGATTCCCACTTGACTCTCACATGACTGACACGTGATTGACACGTGATTCACACGTGAATCCCACGTGATACCCATGTGATTCCCACGTGATTGACACGTGATTCCCGCCTTATTCCCACGTGATTCCCAAGGGATTGAAATGTCATTCCCACGTGATTGCCACGTGATTCAAACTTGATTGACATGTGATTCCCACGTGATTGACACGTGATTCCCACGTAATTCCCTCGTGATTCCCACGAGATTCCCACGTGATTCCCACGTGATTCCCACGTGATTCTCACGTGATTCCCACGTGATTCCCACGTGATTCCCACGTGATTGACACGTAATTCCCACGTGATTCCCACGTGATTGACGCATGATTCCCACATGATTCCCACGTGATTGACACGTGATTCCAACGTGATTCTCACGTAATTCCCACGTGATTCCCATGTGATTCTCACGTGATTCCCACGTGATTCCCACGTGATTCAAACATGATTGACATGTGATTCCCACGTGATTGACACGTGATTCCCACGTAATTCCCTCGTGATACCCACGAGATTCCCACGTGATTCCCACGTGATTCCCACGTGATTTGCACGAGATTCCCAAGTGATTGGCACGAGATTCCGACGTAATTCCCACGTGATTCCCACGTGATTGACACGTAATTCCCACGTGATTCCCACGTGATTGACACGTGATTCCCACGTGATTCCCACGTGATTCCCACGTGATTCCCACGTGATTCTCACGTGATTCCCACGTGATTCCCACGTGATTGACACGTAATTCCCACGTGATTCCCACGTGATTGACGCATGATTCCCACATGATTCCCACGTGATTGACACGTGATTCCAACGTGATTCTCACGTAATTCCCAAGTGATTGACACGTGATTCCCACGTGATTATCACGTGATTCCCATGTGATTCCCAAGTGATTGACACGTGATTCCCACGTGCTTCCCACATGATTCCCACGTTATTCCCAAGTGATTGACACATGATTCCAACGTGATTCCCAAGTGATTCCCACGTGATTGACACGTGATTCCCACGTGATTGACACGTGATTCCCACGTGATTCCTACGTGATTGACATGTCATTCCCACGTGATTCCCATGTGATTCCCACGTGATTAACACGTGATTCCTGGGTGATTCCCAAATGATTGTCACGTGATTCACACGTGATTCACACGTGATTCACACGTAATTCCATCGTGATTTACACGTGATTCCCACATGATTCCCTCATTATTGACACGTGTTTCGAACGTGATTCCCACGTGATTCCCACGTGATTCCCACGTGATTCCCACGTGATTCTCACGTGATTCCCACGTGATTCCCACGTGATTGACACGTAATTCCCACGTGATTCCCACGTGATTGACGCATGATTCCCACATGATTCCCACGTGATTGACACGTGATTCCAACGTGATTCTCACGTAATTCCCAAGTGATTGACACGTGATTCCCACGTGATTATCACGTGATTCCCATGTGATTCCCAAGAGATTGACACGTGATTCCCACGTGCTTCCCACGTGATTCCCACGTTATTCCCAAGTGATTGACACATGATTCCCAAGTGATTCCCACGTGATTGACGCATGATTCCCACGTGATTCCCACGTGATTGACACGTGATTCCCAAGTGATTCCCACGTGATTCCCACGTGATTCCTACGGGATTGACACGTGATTCGCACGTGATTCCCACGTGATTGACGCATGATTCCCACGTGACTCCCACGTGATTGACGCATGATTCCCATGTGATTCCCAAGTGATTCCCACGTGATTCCCACGGGATTGACACGTGATTCCCACGTGATTCCCAAGTGATTGACACGTGTTTCCCACGTGATTCCGACGTGACTCCAACGTGATTCCCACGTAATTGTCATGTGATTCCTACGTGATTCCCACGTGATTGACTCGTGATTCCCATATGATTCCCACGTGATTCCAACGTGATTGACACGTGATTCCCACGTGATTGACACGTGATTTCCACGTGATTCCCTCTTGATTCTCACATGATTGACACGTGATTTAAACGTGATTCCCACGTGAATCCCATGTGATTCCCATGTGATTCCCACGTGATTGACACGTGATTATCACCTTATTCCCACGTGATACCCAAGGGATTGAAATGTCATTCCCACGTGATTGCCACGTGATTCCCACGTGATTGACATCTGATTCCCACGTGATTGACACGTGATTCCCACGTAATTCCCACGTGATTCCCACGTGATTCCTGCGTGATTCCCACGGGATTGACACGTGATTCCCACGTGATTGACACGTGATTGCCACGTGATTCCCACGTGATTGACACGTGATTCCCACCTTATTCCCACGTGATTCCCAAGGGATTGAAATGTCATTCTCATGTGATTGCCACGTGATTCCCATGTGCTTGACATGTGATTCCCACGTAATTGACATGTGATTCCCACGTGATTCCCACGTGATTGACTCGTGATTCTCATATGATTCCCATGTGATTCTCATATGATTGACAGGTGATTGACACGTGATTCCAACGAGAATCCCACGTGATTCCCATGTGATTCTCACGTGATTCCCACGGGATTGACACGTGATTCCCACGTGATACCCAAGATTTTCCCACATGATTGACACGTGATTCCCACGTGATTGACACGTGATTCCCACATGATTCGCACATGATTCCCACGTGATTCCCACGTGATTCCCACCTGATTCCCACGGGATTGAAACGTGTTTTCCACGTGATTGACACGTGATTTCCACGTGATTCAAAAGTGATTCCCACGTGATTCCAACGTGATTGACACGAGATTCCCAAATGATTCCCTTGTGATACCCATGTGATGCCCACGTGATTGACACGTGATTACTACGTGATTCCCTCGTGATTGACACGTGATTCCCACATGATTCCCAAGTGATTGACACGTTATTCCCACGTGATTCCTACGTGATTACCACGTGATTCCCCCGTTATTCCCACGTGACTCCCATGTGATTCCCACGTGATTGACGCATGATTCCCACGTGATTCCCACGTAATTCACACGTGATTCATGCGGGATTGACACGTGATTCCCACGTGATTGACAGGTGATTCCCACGTGAATCCCACGTGAGTCCCACGTGATTCCCACTAGATTGACACGTGATTCCCACCTTATTCCCACGTGATTCCCACGGGATTGACACGTGATTCCCACGTGATTCCCACGTAATTGATATGTCATTCCCACGTGATTCCCCGTGATTCCCACGTGATTGACACGTGATTCCCACGTGATTCCCACGTGATTCCCACGTGATTCCCAAATGAATCCCACGTGATGCCCACGTGATGCCCACGTGATTGACACGTGATTCCCCATGATTCCCACGTGATTGATACGTGATTCCCATGTGATTCACACGTAATTCCATCGTGATTGACACTCGATTCCCACATGATTCCCACGATATTGACACGTGATTCCAGCGTGAATCCCACGTGATTACCACGTGATTCCCATGTGATTCCCACGTGACTCCCACGTGATTCCCACGTGACTGACGCATGATTACCACTTGATTCCCACGTGATTCCATCATGATTGACACGTGATTGCCACATGTCTCCCACGTGATTGTCACATGATACCCACGTGATTCCCACTTGATTCCCACGTGATACCCACATGATTCCCACGTGACTTCCACGTGATTCCCACGTGATTGGCGCATGATTCCCACGTGATTCCCACGTGATTGACACGTGATTCTTACGTGATTGACACGTGATTCCCACGAGATTGACACGTGATTCCAGCGTGATTCCCACGTGATTCCCACGAGATTGACACGTCATTCCCACGTGATTCCCACGTGATTCCCACGAGATTGACACATCATTCCCACGTGATTTCCACCTGATTCCTACGTGATTCCCACGTGATTCCCACGTGATTCCCACGTGATTCCCACGTGATTGACACGTGATTCCCACGTGATTCCCACGTGATTCCCACGAGATTGACACGTCATTCCCACGTGATTTCCACCTGATTCCTACGTGATTCCCACGTGATTCACACGTGATTAACACGTGATTCCCAGGTGATTCCCAAATGTTTGTCACGTGATTCCCACGTGATTCCCACGTGATTCCCACATGATTCCCAAGTGATTGACACGTGATTCCCACGTGATTCCCACGTGATTTACACGTGATTCCTACGTGATTGACACGTGATTCCCACGTGATTCTTATGGAATTGACACGTGATTCCCACGTGATTCCCACGTGATTCCCTCGTGATTGACACGTTATTCCCACGTGATTCCCACGTGATTCCCATATGATTCCAACGAGATTGACACGTGATTTCCAAATGATTCCCACGTGATGCCCATGTGATTGACACGTCATTCCCACGTGATTCCAACTTGATTGACACGAGATTCCCATGTGATTTCCATGTGATTAAATGTGATTCCCACGTGATTCCATCATGATTGACACGTGATTCCCACATGACTCCCACGTGATTGTCACCTGATACCCACGTGATTCCCACGTGATTCCCACGTGATACCCACGTGACTCCTACGTGACTCCCACGTGATTTCCACGTGATTGGCGCATGATTCCCACGTGATTCCCACGTGATTGACACGTGATTCCCACGTGATTATCACGTGATTCCTCTGGGATTGACACGTGATTCCCACGTGACTCCCACGTGATTCCCACGTGATTGGCGCATGATTATCACGTGATTCCACGTGTTTAACACGTGATTCTCACGTGATTCCCATGTGATTGTCACGTGATTCCCACGTGATTCCCACGTGTTTCCACGTGATTGACCCATGATACCCACGTGATTCCGACGTGATTCCAACGTGATTGACACGTGAATCTCACGTGAATGACAGGAGATTCTCACGTGATTCCCACGTGATTCCACCATGATTGACACGTGATTTCCACGTGATTCCCATGTGATTACCACCTGATTGCCACGAGATTGCCACGTGACTGCAATGTGATTCCCACATGATTGACGCATGATTCCCATGTGATTCCCACGTGATTCCCACGTGGTTCACACGTGATTCCCACGTGATTCCCACGTGATTCCCACGTGATTGACATGTAATTCCCACGTGATTCCCACGTAATTCCAACGTGAATGATACGTGATTCCTACGTGATTCCCAAGTGGTTCCCAAGTGATTGACACGTGATTCCAATGTGATTACCACGTGATTCCCTCGTGATTGACACGTGATTCCCACATGATTCCCACGTGATTGACACGTGATTCCCACTTGATTCACACGTGATTACCACGTGACACCCACATTATTCCCACGTGACTCCCATGTGATTCACACGTGATTGATGCATGATTCCCACGTGATTCCCACGTGATTGACACGTGATTCCCACGTGATTCGCTCGTGATTGACACGTGATTCCCACGTGATAGACGCATGATCACCACTTGATTCCCACGTGATTCCATCGTGATTGACACGTGATTCCCACATGATTCCCACGTCATTGACATGTGATTCCCACTTGATTCCCACGTGATTCCCACTTAATTCCCACGTGATTCCCACGTGACTCCCACATGATTCCCACGTGATTGACGCATGATTCCCTCGTGATTCCCACGTGATTGACACGTGATTCCCACGTGATTATCACGTGATTCCCATGTGATTCCCAAGTGATTGACACGTGATTCCCACGTGATTGACACGTGATTCCCACGTGATTCCTACGTGATTGACACGTCATTCCCACGTGATTCCCATGTGATTCCCACGTGACTAACACGTGATTCCCAGGGGACTCCCAAATGATTGTCACGTGATTCCCACGTGATTCCCACGTGATTCACACGTGATTCACATGTAATTCCATCGTGATTGACACGTGATTCCCACATGATTCCCACGTTATTGACACGTGGTTCGAAACTGATTCCCAGGTGATTACCGCGTGATTCCCATATGATTCCCACGTGAGTCCCACGTGATTCCCACGTGATTGACGCGTGATTACCACTTGATTCCCACGTGATTCCATCATGATTCCCACCTGATTCCCATGGGATTGAAACGTGTTTCCCACGTGATTGACACGTGATTCCCACGTGATTCAAAAGTGATTCCCACGTGATTCCAATGTGATTGACACGTGATTCCCAAATGATTCCCTTGTGATACCCATGTGATGCCCACGTGATTGACACGTGATTCCCACATGATTCCCACGTGATTGACACGTTATTCCCACGTGATTCCTACGTGATTACCACGTGATTCCCACGTTATTCCCACGTGACTCCCATGTGATTCCCACGTGATTTACGCATGATTCCCACGTGATTCCCACGTGATTCCCACGTGATTCCCACGTGATTGACACGTGATTCCCACCTTATTCCCACGTGATTCCCACGGGATTGACTCGTGATTCCCACGTGATTCCCACGTGATTGATATGACATTCCCACGTGATTCCCACGTGATTGACACGTGATTCCCACGTGATTCCCACATGATTCCCACGTGATTCCCAAATGATTCCCACGTGATGTCCACGTGATGCCCACGTGATTGACACGTGTTACCCACATGATTCCCACGTGATTGAAACGTGATTCCAGCGTGATTCCCACGTGATTTGCGCGTGATTCCCATGTGATTCCCACGTGACTCCCACGTGATTCCCACGTGATAGACACGTGATTCCCACGTGATTCCCACGTGACAACAACGTGATTCCCACGTAATTGACATGTGATTCCTATGTGATTCCCACGTGATTGACTCGTGATTCCCATATCATTCCCACGTGATTCCAAAATGATTGACACGTGATTCCCACGTGATTCCCACGTGATTGACACGTGATTCCCACGTGATTGACACGTGATTCACACGTGATTGACACGTGATTCCCACGTGATTCAAAAGTGATTCCGACGTGATTCCAACGTGATTTACAAGTGATTCCCAAATGATTCCCGTGTGATACCCATGTGATGCCCACCTGATTGACACGTGATTCCTACGTGATTCCCTCGTGATTGACACGTTATTCCCACGTGATTCCTACGTGATTACCACGTGATTCCCACGTTATTCCCAAGTGACTCCCATGTGATTCCCACGTGATTGACGCATGATTCCCACGTGACTCCCACGTGATTGACGCATTATTCCCACGTGATTCCCAAGTGATTCCCACGTGATTCCCACGGGATTGACACGTGATTCCCACGTGATTCCCACGTGATTGACACATGATTCCCACGTGACTCCAACGTGATTCCCACGTAATTGTCATGTGATTCCCACGTGATTCCCACGTGATTGACTCGTGATTCCCATATGATTCCCACGTGATTCCAACGTGATTGACACGTAATTCCCACGTGATTCCCACGTGATTGACACGTGATTTCCATGTGATTCCCACTTGATTCTCACATGATTGACAAGTGATTGACACGTGATTCCCACGTGAATCCCACGTGATTCCCATGTGATTCCCACGTGATTGACACGTGATTCAAACTTGATTGTCATGTGATTCCCACGTGACTCCCACGTGTTTCCCACGTGATTGAGGCATGATTCCCACGTGATTGACACGTGATTCCCACGTGATTCCCACGTGATTGGCACGAGATTCCCACATGATTGGCACGAGATTCCGACGTAATTCCCACGTGATTCCCACGTGATTGACACGTAATTCCCACGTGACTCCCACGTGATTCCCACGTGATTCCCACGTGATTGGCACGAGATTCCCACATGATTGGCACGAGATTCCGACGTAATACCCACGTGATTCCCACGTGATTGACACGTAATTCCCACGTGTTTCCCACGTGATTGACACGTGATCCCCACGTGATTCCCACGTGATTCCCACGTGATTCCCACGTGATTGGCACGAGATTCCGACGTAATTCCCACGTGATTCCCACATGATTGACACGTAATTCCCACGTGTTTCCCACATGATTGACGCGTGATTCCCACGTGATTCCCACGTGATTGACACGTGATTCCCACGTGATTCCCACGTGATTCTCACGTAATTCCCACGTGATTGACACGTGATTCCCACGTGATTATCACGTGATTCCCATATGATTCCCAAGAGATTGACACGTGATTCCCACGTGATTCCCTCATGATTGACACGTGATTCCCCCGTGATTTCCAAGGGATTCCCACGTGAAATCCACGTGACTCCCACGTGATTGACACGTGATTCCCACGTGATTCCCACGTGATTGACACATGATTCCCACGTGATTGTCACGTGATTCCCATATGATTCCCAAGAGATTGACACGTGATTCCCACGTGCTTCCCACGTGATTCCCACGTTATTCCCAAGTGATTGACACATGATTCCAACGTGATTCCCAAGTGATTCCCTCGTGATTGACACGTGATTCCCACGTGATTCAAAAGTGATTCCCACGTGATTCCAACGTGATTGACACGTGATTCCCAAATGATTCCCGTGTGATACCCATGTGATGCCCACGTGATTGACACTTGATTCCTACGTGATTCCCTCGTGATTGACACGTGATTCCCACATGATTCCCACGTGATTGACACGTTATTCCCACGTGATTCCTACTTGATTACCACGTGATTCCCACATTTTTCCCACGTGACTCCCATGTGATTCCCACGTGATTGATGCATGATTCCCACGTGATTTCCAAGTGATTCCTACGTGATTCCCACGTGATTGACACGTGATTCCCAACTTATTCCCACGTGATTCCCACGGGATTGACTCATGATTCCCACGTGATTCCCACGTGATTGACACGTGATGTCAACGTGATTCCCACTTGATTCTCATATGACTGACACGTGATTGACACGTGATTCCCACGTGATTCCCACATGATTCCTACGTGATTCCCAAATGATTCCCACGTGATGTCCACGTGATGCCCACGTGATTGACACGTGATTCCCACATGATTCCCACGTGATTGAGACGTGATTCCAGCGTGATTCCCACGTGATTGGCGCGTTATTCCCATGTGATTCCCACGTGACTTCCACGTGAATCCCACGTGATAGACACGTGATTCCCACGTGACAACAACGTGATTCCCACGTAATTGACATGTGATTCCTACGTGATTCCCACGTGATTGACTCGTGATTCCCGTATGATTCCCACGTGATTCCAACATTATTGATATGTGATTCCCACGTGATTCCCACGTGATTGACACGTGATTCCCACGTGATTGACACGTGATTCACACGTGATTTACACGTGATTCCCACGTGATTCAAACGTGATTCCGACTTGATTCCAACATGATTTACAAGTGATTCCCAAATGATTCCCGTGTGATACCCATGTGATGCCCACCTGACTGACACGTGATTCCTACGTGCTTCCCTCGTGATTGGCACGTTATTCTCACGTGATTCCTACGTGATTACCACGTGATTCCCACGTTATTCCCAAGTGACTCCCACGTGACTCCCACGTGATTGACGCATGATTCCCACGTGATTCCCAAGTGATTCCCACGGGATTGACACTTGATTCCCACGTGATTCCCACGTGATTGACACATGATTCCCACGTGACTCCAACGTGATTCCCACGTAATTGTCATGTGATTCCCACGTGATTGACTCGTGATTCCCATATGATTCCCACGTGATTCCAACGTGATTGACACGTGATTCCCACGTGATTGACACGTGATTTCCACATGATTCCCACGTGATTCTCACATGATTGACACGTGATTGACACGTGATTCCCACCTTATTCCCACGTGATTCCCAAGGGATTGAAATGTCATTCCCACGTTATTGCCACGTGATTCAAATTTGATTGACATGTGTTTCCCACGTGATTGACACGTGATTCCCACGTAATTCCCACGTGATTCCCACGAGATTCCCACGTGATTCCCACGTGATTCCCACGTGATTGGCACGAGATTCCCACATGATTGGCACGAGATTCCGACGTAATTCCCACGTGATTCCCACGTGATTGACACGTAATTCCCACGTGACTCCCACGTGATTGACACGTGATTCCCACGTGATTCCTACGTGATTCCCACGTGATTCCCACGTGATTGGCACGAGATTCCGACGTAATTCCCACGTCATTCCCACGTGATTGACACATAATTCCCACGTGTTTCCCACGTGATTGACGCATGATTCCCACATGATTCCCACGTGATTGACACGTGATTCCCACATGATTCCCACGTGATTCTCACGTAATTCCCACGTGATTGACACGTGATTCCCACGTGCTTCCCACGTGATTCCCATGTTATTCCCAAGTGATTGACACATGATTCCAACGTGATTCCCAAGTGATTCCCTCGTGATTGACACGTGATTCCCACGTGATTCAAAAGTGATTCCCATGTGATTCCAACGTGATTGACACGTGATTCCCAAATGATTCCCGTGTGATACCCATGTGATGCCCACGTGATTGACACGTGATTCCTACGTGATTCCCTCGTGATTGACACGTGATTCCCACGTGATTCAAAAGTGATTCCCACGTGATTCCAACGTGATTGACACGTGATTCCCAAATGATTCCCGTGTGATACCCATGTGATGCCCACGTGATTGACACGTGATTCCTACGTGATTCCCTCGTGATTGACACGTGATTCCCACATGATTCCCAAGTAATTGACACGTTATTCCCACGTGATTCCTACTTGATTACCACGTAATTCACACATTATTCCCACGTGACTCCCATGTGTTTCCCACGTGATTGACACGTGATTCCCACCTTATTCCCACGTGATTCCCACGGGATTGACTCATGATTCCCACGTGATTCCCACGTTATTGACACGTGATGTCCACGTGATTCCCACTTGATTCTCATATGACTGACACGTGATTGACACGTGATTCCCACGTGATTCCCACATGATTCCTACGTGATTCCCAAATGATTCCCACGTGATGTCCACGTGATGCCCACGTGATTGCCACGTGATTCCCACATGATTCCCACGTGATTGAGACGTGATTCCAGCATGATTCCCACGTGATTCACTCCTGATTGACAAGTGATTCCCACGTGATTTCCACGGGATTCCCACGTGATTCCCACGTGACTCCCTCGTGATTGACTCGTGATTCCCACGTGATTACCACGTGAATGACACGTGATTCACACGTGATTCTCACGTGATTCCCACGTGATTGATTCGGGAATCCCACGTGATTCCCACGTGATTCCCACGTGATTGACACGTGATTGACACGTGATTCCCACGTGATTCCCACGTGATTCCCACGTGATTGACACCTGATTCCCACGTGATTCCCAAATGATTGTCACGTGATTCCCACGTGATTGACACATGGTTCCCACGTAATTCCCACGTGATTCCCACGTGATTCCCACGTGATTCCCACGTGATTCCCACGTGATTGGCACGAGATTACGACGTGATTCCCACGTGATTCCCACGTGATTGACACGTGATTCCCACGTGATTCCCACATGATTGACACGTGATTTCCTTGTGATTGACACGTGATTTACTTGTGATTCCCACGTGATTCCCACGTGATTTACACGTGATTACCACGTGATTCCCCCGTGATTGACACGTGATTCCCAAGTGATTCCATCGTGATTGACACGTGATTCCCACGTGATTGACATGTGATTTCCTTGTGATTCCAACGTGATTCTCACGTGATTTACACGTGATTACCACGTGATTCACAAATGATTGACACGTGATTCCCCCGTGATTTCCAAGGGATTCCCACGTGAAATCCACGTGACTCCCACGTGATTGACACGTGATTCCCACGTGATTCCCACGTGATTGACACATGATTCCCACGTGATTGTCACGTGATTCCCATATGCTTCCCAAGAGATTGACACGTGATTCCCACGTGCTTCCCACGTGATTGACACATGATTCCCACGTGATTGACTCGTGATTCCCATGTGATACCCACGTGAATCCCACGTGATTGACAGGTGATTCCCAAGAGATTCCCACGTGATGGAGACTTGATACAAACGTGATTCCCAAGTGATTCCCACGTGATTGACACGTGATTCAAACGTGATTACCATGTGATTCCCACGTGACTGACACGTGATTCCCACGTGATTCCCAAGTGATTACCACGTGATTCCCACGTGAATGACACCTGATTCCCACGTGATTCCCACGTGATTCCAATGTGATTCCCTCGTGAATGACAAGTGATAACCACGTGATTCCCAAGTGATTCACACATGATTGACACGTGATTCCCACGTGATTCTCAAGTGATTCCCACGTGATTCCCACGTGATTGACATGTGATTCCCAACTGATTCCCACGTGATTCCCACGCGATTGACACGTGATTCCCACGTGATTCCCACGTGATTCCCACGAGACTGACAGGTGATTCCCACGTGATTGACACGTGATTCCCACGTGATTCCCACGTGATTGACACGTGATTACCACGTGATTACCACGTGAATGACACGTGATTCCCACGTGATTGACACGTGATTCCATGTGATTCCCACGTGATTCCCACGTGATTGACAGGTGATTTCCACGTGATTCCCAAGCGATTCCCACGTGATTGACACGTGATTCCCATGTAATTCACACGTGATTGACACATGATTCCCACGTGATTTCCAAGTGATTCCCACGTGATTCCCATGTGACTCCGTCGTGTTTCCCACGTGATTGACACGTGATTCACACGTCATTCCCTCGTGATTTACACGTGAATCCAAGGTGATTCCCAGGTGATTGACACGTGAGTCCCATGTGATTCCCACGTGATTGAAACATGATTCCCACGTGATTCCCATGTGATTCCCACGTGATTCCCAGTGATTGACACGTGATTCCCTCGTGATTCCCACATGATTGACACGTGATTCCCACGTGATTCACTCGTGATTGTCACGTGATTCCCACATGATTCCCAGGTGATTGACATGTGATTCCCACGTGATTCCCATGTGATTCTCTCGTGATTCCCATGTGATTCCCACGTGATTCCCACGTGATTGTCACGTGATTGTCTCGTGATTCCCACATGATTGCCACGTGATTCTCTCTTGATTCCCATGTGATTCCCACGTGAATCCCACGTGATTGACAAGTGATTCCCACCTGACTCCCACGAGATTCTCACGTGATTGAGACATGGCTGACACGTGATTCCCACGTGATTATCACGTGATTCCCCCGTGACTCCCACGTGATTGACACGTGATACCCACGTGATTCCCACGTGAATGAAACGTGATTCACACGTGATTCCCACGTGATTCCCACGTGATTGACAGGTGATTCCCACGTGATTGACACGTGATTCCCACGTGATTCCCACGTGATTGACACGTGATTCCCACGTGATTCCCACGTGAATGACACGTGATTCCCACGTGATTGACACGTGATTCCCATGTGATTCCCACGTGATTCCCACGTGATTTCCAAGTGATTCCCACGTGATTCCCATGTGACTCCGTCGTGATTCCCACGTGATTGACACGTGATTCCCACGAGATTCCCACGTGATTGACACGTGAATCCCAGGTGATTCCCAGGTGATTGACAGGTGAGTCCCACGTGATTCCCACGTGATTGAAACATGATTCCCACGGGATTCCCATTTGATTCCCACGTGATTCCCACGTGATTGACACGTGATTCCCACGTGATTGACACGTGATTCCCACGTGATTCCCTCATGATTGACACGTGATTCCCCCGTGATTGACACGTGATTCCCAAGTGATTCCCTCATGATTGACACGTGATTCCCCCGTGATTTCCAAGGGATTCCCACATGAAATCCACGTGACTCCCACGTGATTGACACGTGATTCCCACGTGATTCCCACGTGATTGACACGTGATTCCCACGTGATTCCCAAATGATTGTCACGTGATCCACACGTTATTCCCACGTGATTCCCACGTGATTCCCACGTGATTGACACATGATTCCCACGTGATTCCCACGTGATTCCCACGTGATTGACACGTGATTCCCACGTGATTCCCACGTGATTCCCACGTGATTGACACGTGATGCCCACGTGATTCCCACGTGATTGACACGTGATTCCCACGTGATTCCCACGTGAATGACACGTGATTCCCACGTGATTGACACGTGATTCCCATGTGATTCCCACGTGATTCCCACGTGATTTCCAAGTGATTCCCACGTGATTCCCATGTGACTCCGTCGTGATTCCCACGTGATTGACACGTGATTCCCACGAGATTCCCACGTGATTGACACGTGAATCCCAGGTGATTCCCAGGTGATTGACAGGTGAGTCCCACGTGATTCCCACGTGATTGAAACATGATTCCCACGGGATTCCCATTTGATTCCCACGTGATTCCCACGTGATTGACACGTGATTCCCACGTGATTGACACGTGATTCCCACGTGATTCCCTCATGATTGACACGTGATTCCCCCGTGATTGACACGTGATTCCCAAGTGATTCCCTCATGATTGACACGTGATTCCCCCGTGATTTCCAAGGGATTCCCACATGAAATCCACGTGACTCCCACGTGATTGACACGTGATTCCCACGTGATTCCCACGTGATTGACACGTGATTCCCACGTGATTCCCAAATGATTGTCACGTGATCCACACGTTATTCCCACGTGATTCCCACGTGATTCCCACGTGATTGACACATGATTCCCACGTGATTCCCACGTGATTCCCACGTGATTGACACGTGATTCCCACGTGATTCCCACGTGATTCCCACGTGATTGACACGTGATTCCCACGTGATTCCCCCGTGATTCCCACGTGATTCCCAATTGATTGACACGTGACTCCCACGTGATTTCCACGTGGTTGACACGTGATTCCCACGTGACTCCCACGTGATAGACACGTGATTCCCACGTGATTCCCACGTGACAACAACGTGATTCCCACGTAATTGACATGTGATTCCTACGTGATTCCCAAGTGATTGACTCGTGATTCCCATATGATTCCCTCGTGATTCCAACATGATTGACACGTGATTCCCACGTGATTCCCTCATGATTGACACGTGATTCCCCCGTGATTTCCAAGGGATTCCCACATGAAATCCACGTGACTCCCACGTGATTGACACGTGATTCCCACGTGATTCCCACGTGATTGACACGTGATTCCCACGTGATTCCCAAATGATTGTCACGTGATCCACACGTGATTCCCACGTGATTCCCACGTGATTCCCACGTGATTGACACGTGATTCCCACGTGATTCCCACGTGATTGACACGTGATTCCCACGTGATTCCCACGTGATTCCCACATGATTGACACGTGATTCCTAGATGATTGACACGTGATTCCCACGTTATTCCCACGTGATTCCCACGTGATTGACACGTTATTCCCACGTGATTCCCACGTGATTGACACGTGATTCCCACGTGATTCCCACATGATTCCCACGTGATTGACACGTCATTCCCATGTGATTCCCACGTGATTCCCACGTGATTCCCACGTGATTCCCACGTGATTACCACGTGATTCCATCGTGATTGACATGTGACTCACACATGACTCCCACGTGATTGACACGATATACCCACGTGATTCCGAATTGATTCCCACGTGATTCCCACGTGACTCCCACATGATTCCCACGTGATTGACGCATGATTCCCACGTGATTACCACGTGAATGACACGTGATTCCCACGTGATTGACACGTGATTCCATGTGATTCCCACGTGATTCCCACGTGATTGACAGGTGATTTCCAGGTGATTCCCAAGCGATTCCCACGTGATTGACACGTGATTCCCACGTGATTACCACGTGAATGACACGTGATTCCCACGTGATTGACAGGTGATTTCCACGTGATTCCCACGTGATTCCCACGTGATTGACAGGTGATTTCCAGGTGACTCCCACATGATTCCCACGTGATTGACGCATGATTCCCACGTGATTACCACGTGAATGACACGTGATTCCCACGTGATTGACAGGTGATTTCCACGTGATTCCCACGTGATTCCCACGTGATTGACAAATGATTTCCACATGATTCCCACGTGATTCCGAGACTGACAGATGATTCCCACGTGATTGACACGAGATTCCCACGTGATTTCCACGTGATTGACACGTGATTCCCACGTGATTCCCACGTGAATGACACGTGATTCCCACGTGATTCCCACGTGATTGACACGTGATTCCCATGTGATTCCCACGTGATTGACAGGTGATTTCCACGTGATTCCCAAAAGATTCCCACGTGATTGACACGTGATTCCCACGTAATTCACACGTGATTGACACATGATTCCCACGTGATTTCCAAGTGATTCCCACGTGATTCCCATGTGCCTCCGTCGTGTTTCCCACGTGATTGACACGTGATTCACACGTCATTCCCTCGTGATTTTCACGTGAATCCAAGGTGATTCCCAGGTGATTGACACGTGAGTCCCATGTGATTCCCACGTGATTGAAACATGATTCCCACGTGATTCCCATGTGATTCCCACGTGATTCCCAGTGATTGACACGTGATTCCCTCGTGATTCCCACTTGATTGACACGTGATTCCCACGTGATTCACTCGTGATTGTCACGTGATTCCCACATGATTCCCACGTGATTGACATGTGATTCCCACGTGATTCCCATGTGATTCTCTCGTGATTCCAATGTGATTCCCACGTGATTCCCACGTGATTGTCACGTGATTGTCTCGTGATTCCCACGTGATTGCCACGTGATTCTCTCTTGATTCCCATGTGATTCCCACGTGAATCCCACGTGATTGACAAGTGATTCCCACCTGACTCCCACGAGATTCTCACGTGATTGAGACATGACTGACACGTGATTCCCACGTGATTATCACGTGATTCCCCCGTGACTCCCACGTAATTGACACGTGATACCCACGTGATTCCCACATGAATGAAACGTGATGCACACGTGATTCCCACGTGATTCCCACGTGATTGACAGGTGATTCCCACGTGATTGACACGTGATTCCCACGTGATTCCCACGTGATTGACACGTGATTCCCACGTGATTCCCACGTGAATGACACGTGATTCCCACGTGATTGACACGTGATTCCCATGTGATTCCCAGGTGATTCCCACGTGATTTCCAAGTGATTCCCACGTGATTCCCATGTGACTCCGTCGTGATTCCCACGTGATTGACACGTAATTCCCACGAGATTCCCACGTGATTGACACGTGAATCCCAGGTGATTCCCAGGTGATTGACAGGTGAGTCCCACGTGATTCCCACGTGATTGAAACATGATTCCCACGGGATTCCCATTTGATTCCCACGTGATTCCCACGTAATTCTCACGTGATTGCCACGTGAATTACACGTGATTCCCACGTGATTATCACGTGATACCCATGTGATTCCCAAGTGATTGACACGTGTTTCCCACGTGCTTTCCACGTGATTCCCACGTGATTCCCAAGTGATTGAAACGTTACTCCCAACTTTTTCTCACGTGATTGACACGTTATTATCACGAGATTCCCACGAGATTCCCACGAGATTGACAGGTGATTGATGCATGATTTCCACTTGATTCCCACGTGATTCCCACGTGATTGACACGTGATTCCCACGTGATTCACTCCTGATTGACAAGTGATTCCCACGTGATTTCCACGGGATTCCCACGTGATTCCCACGTGACTCCCTCGTGATTGACTCGTGATTCCCACGTGATTACCACGTGAATGACACGTGATTCCCACGTGATTCTCACGTGATTCCCACGTGATTGACTCGGGAATCCCACGTGATTCCCACGTGATTCCCACGTGATTGACACGTGATTGACACGTGATTCCCACGTGATTCCCACGTGATTCCCACGTGATTGACACCTGATTCCCACGTGATTCCCAAATGATTGTCACGTGATTCCCACGTGATTCCCACGTGATTCCCACGTGATTGACACATGGTTCCCACGTGATTGACAGGTGATTCCCAAGAGATTCCCACGTGATGGAGACTTGATACAAACGTGATTCCCAAGTGATTCCCACGTGATTGACACGTGATTCAAACGTGATTACCATGTGATTCCCACGTGACTGACACGTGATTCCCACGTGATTCCCAAGTGATTACCACGTGATTCCCACGTGAATGACACCTGATTCCCACGTGATTCCCACGTGATTCCAATGTGATTCCCTCGTGAATGACAAGTGATAACCACGTGATTCCCAAGTGATTCACACATGATTGACACGTGATTCCCACGTGATTCTCAAGTGATTCCCACGTGATTCCCACGTGATTGACATGTGATTCCCAACTGATTCCCACGTGATTCCCACGCGATTGACACGTGATTCCCACGTGATTCCCACGAGACTGACAGGTGATTCCCACGTGATTGACACGTGATTCCCACGTGATTCCCACGTGATTGACACGTGATTACCACGTGATTACCACGTGAATGACACGTGATTCCCACGTGATTGACACGTGATTCCATGTGATTCCCACGTGATTCCCACGTGATTGACAGGTGATTTCCACGTGATTCCCAAGCGATTCCCACGTGATTGACACGTGATTCCCATGTAATTCACACGTGATTGACACATGATTCCCACGTGATTTCCAAGTGATTCCCACGTGATTCCCATGTGACTCCGTCGTGTTTCCCACGTGATTGACACGTGATTCACACGTCATTCCCTCGTGATTTTCACGTGAATCCAAGGTGATTCCCAGGTGATTGACACGTGAGTCCCATGTGATTCCCACGTGATTGAAACATGATTCCCACGTGATTCCCATGTGATTCCCACGTGATTCCCAGTGATTGACACGTGATTCCCTCGTGATTCCCACTTGATTGACACGTGATTCCCACGTGATTCACTCGTGATTGTCACGTGATTCCCACATGATTCCCACGTGATTGACCTGTGATTCCCACGTGATTCCCATGTGATTCTCTCGTGATTCCAATGTGATTCCCACGTGATTCCCACGTGATTGTCACGTGATTGTCTCGTGATTCCCACGTGATTGCCACGTGATTCTCTCTTGATTCCCATGTGATTCCCACGTGAATCCCACGTGATTGACAAGTGATTCCCACCTGACTCCCACGAGATTCTTACGTGATTGAGACATGACTGACACGTGATTCCCACGTGATTATCGCGTGATTCACCCGTGACTCCCACGTGATTGACACGTGATACCCACGTGATTCCCACGTGAATGAAACGTGATTCATACGTGATTCCCACGTGATTCCCACGTGATTGACAGGTGATTCCCACGTGATTGACACGTGATTCCCACGTGATTCCCACGTGATTGACACGTGATTCCCACGTGAATGACACGTGATTCCCACGTGATTGACACGTGATTCCCATGTGATTCCCACGTGATTCCCACGTGATTTCCAAGTGATTCCCACGTGATTCCCATGTGACTCCGTCGTGATTCCCACGTGATTGACACGTGATTCCCACGAGATTCCCACGTGATTGACACGTGAATCCCAGGTGATTCCCAGGTGATTGACAGGTGAGTCCCACGTGATTCCCACGTGATTGAAACATGATTCCCACGGGATTCCCATTTGATTCCCACGGGATTCCCACGTGATTGACTCGTAATTCCCACGTGATTGACACGTGATTCCCACGTGATTCCCTCATGATTGACACGTGATTCCCCCGTGATTTACACGTGATTCCCAAGTGATTCCCTCATGATTGACACGTGATTCCCCCGTGATTTCCAAGGGATTCCCACATGAAATCCACGTGACTCCCACGTGATTGACACGTGATTCCCACGTGATTCCCACGTGATTGACACGTGATTCCCACGAGATTCCCAAATGATTGTCACGTGATCCACACGTTATTCCCACGTGATTCCCACGTGATTGACACATGATTCCCACGTGATTCCCACGTGATTCCCACGTGATTGACATGTGATTCCCACGTGATTCCCACGTGATTAACACGTGATTCCCAGGTGATTCCCAAATGATTGTTACGTGATTCACACGTGATTCACACGTGATTCACACATGATTCACATGTAATTCCATCGTGATTGACACGTGATTCCCACATGATTCCCACGTTATTGACACGTGATTCCAACCTGATTCCCACGTGATTCCCAATGATTCCATCGTGATTCCCATCTGATTCCCACGGGATTGAAACGTGTTTCCCACGTGATTGACACGTGATTCCCATGTGATTCAAAAGTGATTCCCACGTGATTCCCACGTGATTGACTCGGGATTCCCACGTGACTCCCTCGTGATTGATTCGTGATTCCCACGTGATTCCCACGTGAATGACACGTGATTCCCACGTGATTCCCACGTGATTCGCTCGGGATTCCCACGTGATTCCCTCGTGATTGACAATTGATTCCCACGTGATTTCCACGGGATTCCCACGTGATTCCCACGTGATTCCCACGTGATTGACACGTGATTGACACGTGATTCCCACGTGATTCGCACGTGAATCCCACGTGATTCCCACGTGACTTCCTCGTGATTTCCACGTGATTGACACGTGAATCCCAGGTGATTCCCACGTGATTGAGGCGTGAGTCCCACGTGATTCCCACGTGATTCCCACGTGATTGACACGTGATTCCCACGTGATTGACACGTGATTCCCAGGTGATTGACACGTGATTCACATGTGATTCCCACGTGCCTCCGAGGTGATTCCCACGTGATTGACGCATGATTCCAACATGATTCACACGTGATTCCAACGTGATCCCTAAATGATTCCCATGTGATGCCCACGTGATGCCCACGTGATTTAACGTGATTCCCACGTGATTCCCACGTGATTAACTCGTGATTGTCACGTAATTCCCACATGAATCCCACGTGATTGACACGTGATTCCCTCGTGATTCCCACGTGATTCCCACGTGATTGACGCATGATTCCAACGTGATTCACACGTGATTCCCACGTGATTCCTAAATTATTCCCATGTGATGCCCACGTGATGCCCACGTGATTTAACGTGATTCCCACGTGATTCCCACGTGATTAACACGTGATTGTCACGTAATTCCCACATGATTCCCACGTGATTGACACGTGATTCCCTCGTGATTCCCACGTGATTCCCACGTGATTCCCTCGTGATTCCCACGTGATTGACACGTGATTCCCAAGTTTTTCCCACGTGATTCCCACGTGATTGACACTTGATTCCCACGTGATTCCCACGTAATTCTCACGTGTTTGCCACGTGAATTACACGTGATTCCCACGTGATTATCACGTGATACCCATGTGATTCCCAAGTGATTGACACGTGTTTCCCACGTGCTTTCCACGTGATTCCCACGTGATTCCCAAGTGATTGAAACGTTACTCCCAACTTTTTCTCACGTGATTGACACGTGATTATCACGAGATTCCCACGAGATTCCCATGAGATTGACAGGTGATTGATGCATGATTTCCACTTGATTCCCACGTGATTCCCACATGATTGACATGTGATTCCCACGTGATTCACTCGTGATTGACAAGTGATTCCCACGTGATTTCCACGGGATTCCCACGTGATTCCCACGTGACTCCCTCGTGATTGACTCGTGATTCCCACATGATTACCACGTGAATGACACGTGATTCCCACGTGATTCTCACGTGATTCCCACGTGATTGACACGGGAATCCCACGTGATTGACACGTGATTGACACGTGATTCCCACGTGATTCCCACGTGATTCCCACGTGATTGACACCTGATTCCCACGTGATTCCCAAATGATTGTCACGTGATTCCCACGTGATTCCCACGTGATTCCCATGTGATTGACACATGGTTCCCACGTAATTCCCACGTGATTCCCACGTGATTCCCACGTGATTCCCACGTGATTCCCACGTGATTGGCACGAGATTACGACGTGATTCCCACGTGATTCCCACGTGATTGACACGTGATTCCCACGTGATTCCCACATGATTGACACGTGATTTCTTTGTGATTGACACGTGATTTCCTTGTGATTCCCACGTGATTCCCACGTGATTTACACGTGATTACCACGTGATTCCCCCGTGATTGACACGTGATTCCCAAGTGATTCCATCGTGATTGACACGTGATTCCCACGTGATTGACATGTGATTTCCTTGTGATTCCCACGTGATTCTCACGTGATTTACACGTGATTACCACGTGATTCACAAATGATTGTCACGTGATTCCCACGTGATCCCACGTGATTCCCACGTGATTCCCCCGTGATTACCACGTGATTGACACATGATTGACACGTGATTCCCACGTGATTTACACGTGATTCCCACGTGATTGACACGTGATTCCCACGTGATTCCCTCATGATTGACACGTGATTCCCCCGTGATTTCCAAGGGATTCCCACGTGAAATCCACGTGACTCCCACGTGATTGACACGTGATTCCCACGTGATTCCCACGTGATTGACACATGATTCCCACGTGATTGTCACGTGATTCCCATATGATTCCCAAGAGATTGACACGTGATTCCCACGTGCTTCCCACGTGATTCCCACGTTATTCCCAAGTGATTGACACATGATTCCAACGTGATTCCCAAGTGATTCCCTCGTGATTGACACGTGATTCCCACGTGATTCAAAAGTGATTCCCACGTGATTCCAACGTGATTGACACGTGATTCCCAAATGATTCCCGTGTGATACCCATGTGATGCCCACATGATTGACACGTGATTCCTACGTGATTCCCTCGTGATTGACACGTGATTCCCACATGATTCCCACGTGATTGACACGTTATTCCCACGTGATTCCTACTTGATTACCACGTGATTCCCACATTATTCCCACGTGACTCCCATGTGATTCCCACGTGATTGATGCATAATTCCCACGTGATTCCCAAGTGATTCCTACGTGATTCCCACGTGATTGACTCGTGATTCCCAACTTATTCCCACGTGATTCCCACGGGATTGACTCATGATTCCCACGTGATTCCCACGTGATTGACACGTGATGTCCACGTGATTCCCACTTGATTCTCACATGACTGACACCTGATTGACACGTGATTCCCACGTGATTCCCACATGATTCCCACGTGATTCCCAAATGATTCCCACGTGTTGTCCACGTGATGCCCACGTGATTGACACGTGATTCCCACATGATTCCCACGTGATTGAAACGTGATTCCAGCGTGATTCCCACGTGATTGGCGCGTGATTCCCATGTGATTCCCACGTGACTCCCACGTGATAGACACGTGATTCCCACGTGATTCCCACGTGACAACAACGTGATTCCCACGTAATTGACATGTGATTCCTACGTGATTCCCACGTGATTGACTCGTGATTCCCATATGATTCCCTCGTGATTCCAACATGATTGACACGTGATTCCCACGAGATTCCCACGTGATTGACACGTGATTCCCACGTGATTGACACGTGATTCACACGTGATTGAAACGTGATTCCCACGTGATTCAAAAGTGATTCCGACGTGATTCCAACGTGATTTACAAGTGATTCCGAAATGATTCCCGTGTGATACCCATGTGATGCCCACCTGACTGACACGTGATTCCTACGTGATTCCCTCGTGAATGACACGTTATTCCCACGTGATTCCTACGTGATTACCACGTGATTCCAACGTGATTCCCAAGTGATTCCCACGTGATTCCCACGGGATTGACACGTGATTCCCACGTGATTCCCACATGATTGACACATGATTCCCACGTGACTCCAACGTGATTCCCACGTAATTGTCATGTGATTCCCACGTGATTCCCACGTGATTGACTCGTGATTCCCATATGATTCCCACGTGATTCCAACGTGATTTCCACGTGATTCCCACTTGATTCTCACATGATTGACACGTGATTGACACGTGATTCCCACGTGAATCCCACGTGATTCCCATGTGACTCCCACGTGATTGACACGTGATTCCCACCTTATTCACACGTGATTCCCAAGGGATTGAAATGTCATTCCCACATGATTGCCACGTAATTCAAACTTGATTGACACATGTTTCCCACGTGACTGACACGTGATTCCCACGTAATTCCCACGTGATTCCCACGAGATTCCCACGTGATTCCCACGTGATTCCCACGTGATTGGCACGAGATTCCCACATGATTGGCACGAGATTCCGACGTAATTCCCACGTGATTCCCCCGTGATTGACACGTAATTCCCATGTGACTCCCACGTGATTGACACGTGATTCCCACGTGATTCCCACGTGATTGGCACGAGATTCCGACGAAATTCCCACGTGATTCCCACGTGATTGACACGTAATTCCCACGTGTTTCACACGTGATTGACGAATGATTTCCACATGATTCCCACGTGATTGACACGTGATTCCCACGTGATTCTCACGTAATTCCCACGTGATTGACACGTGATTCCCACGTGATTATCACGTGATTCCCATGTGATTCCCAAGAGATTGATACGTGATTCCCTCGTGCTTCCCACGTGATTCCAACGTTATTCCCAAGTGATTGACACATGATTCCAACGTGATTCCCAAGTGATTCCCTCGTGATTGACACGTGATTCCCCCGTGATTCAAAAGTGATTCCCACGTGATTCCAACGTGATTGACACGTGATTCCCAAATGATTCCCGTGTGATACCAATGTGAAGCCCACGTGATTGACACTTGATTCCTACGTGATTCCCTCGTGATTGACACGTGATTCCCAAATGATTACCACGTGATTGACACGTTATTCCCACGTGATTCCTACTTGATTACCACGTGATTCCCACATTATACCCACGTGACTCCCATGTGATTCCAACGTGATTGATGCATGATTCCCACGTGATTCCCAAGTGATTCCTACGTGATTCCCACGTGATTGACACGTGATTCCCACCTTATTCCCACGTGATTCCCACGGGATTGAATCATGATTCCCACGTGATTCCCACATGATTGACACGTGATGTCCACGTGATTCCCACTTGATTCTCACATGACTGACACGTGATTGACACGTGATTCCCACGTGAATCCCACGTGATTCCCATGTGATTCCCACGTGATTGACACGTGATTCCCAAGTGATTGAAACGTTACTCCCAACTTTTTCTCACGTGATTGACACGTTATTATCACGAGATTCCCACGAGATTCCCACGAGATTGACAGGTGATTGATGCATGATTTCCACTTGATTCCCACGTGATTCCCACGTGATTTACACGTGATTCCCACGTGATTCACTCCTGATTGACAAGTGATTCCCACGTGATTTCCACGGGATTCCCACGTGATTCCCACGTGACTCCCTCGTGATTGACTCGTGATTCCCACGTGATTACCACGTGAATGACACGTGATTCCCACGTGATTCTCACGTGATTCCCACGTGATTGACTCGGGAATCCCACGTGATTCCCACGTGATTCCCACGTGATTGACACGTGATTGACACGTGATTCCCACGTGATTCCCACGTGATTCCCACGTGATTGACACCTGATTCCCACGTGATTCCCAAATGATTGTCACGTGATTCCCACGTGATTCCCACGTGATTCCCACGTGATTGACACATGGTTCCCACTTAATTCCCACGTGATTCCCACGTGATTCCCACGTGATTCCCACGTGATTCCCACGTGATTGGCACGAGATTACGACGTGATTCCCACGTGATTCCCACGTGATTGACACGTGATTCCCAAGTGATTCCCACATGATTGACACGTGATTTCCTTGTGATTGACACGTGATTTCCTTGTGATTCCCACGTGATTCCCACGTGATTTACACGTGATTACCACGTGATTCCCCCGTGATTGACACGTGATTCCCAAGTGATTCCATCGTGATTGACACGTGATTCCCACGTGATTGACATGTGATTTCCTTGTGATTCCAACGTGATTCTCACGTGATTTACACGTGATTCCCACGTGATTCACAAATGATTGACACGTGATTCCCCCGTGATTTCCAAGGGATTCCCACGTGAAATCCACGTGACTCCCACGTGATTGACACGTGATTCCCACGTGATTCCCACGTGATTGACACATGATTCCCACGTGATTGTCACGTGATTCCCATATGCTTCCCAAGAGATTGACACGTGATTCCCACGTGCTTCCCACGTGATTGACACATGATTCCCACGTGATTGACACGTGATTCCCATGTGATACCCACGTGAATCCCACGTGATTGACAGGTGATTCCCAAGAGATTCCCACGTGATGGAGACTTGATACAAACGTGATTCCCAAGTGATTCCCACGTGATTGACACGTGATTCAAACGTGATTACCATGTGATTCCCACGTGACTGACACGTGATTCCCACGTGATTCCCAAGTGATTACCACGTGATTCCCACGTGAATGACACCTGATTCCCACGTGATTCCCACGTGATTCCAATGTGATTCCCTCGTGAATGACAAGTGATAACCACGTGATTCCCAAGTGATTCACACATGATTGACACGTGATTCCCACGTGATTCTCAAGTGATTCCCACGTGATTCCCACGTGATTGACATGTGATTCCCAACTGATTCCCACGTGATTCCCACGCGATTGACACGTGATTCCCACGTGATTCCCACGAGACTGACAGGTGATTCCCACGTGATTGACACGTGATTCCCACGTGATTCCCACGTGATTGACACGTGATTACCACGTGATTACCACGTGAATGACACGTGATTCCCACGTGATTGACACGTGATTCCATGTGATTCCCACGTGATTCCCACGTGATTGACAGGTGATTTCCACGTGATTCCCAAGCGATTCCCACGTGATTGACACGTGATTCCCATGTAATTCACACGTGATTGACACATGATTCCCACGTGATTTCCAAGTGATTCCCACGTGATTCCCATGTGACTCCGTCGTGTTTCCCACGTGATTGACACGTGATTCACACGTCATTCCCTCGTGATTTTCACGTGAATCCAAGGTGATTCCCAGGTGATTGACACGTGAGTCCCATGTGATTCCCACGTGATTGAAACATGATTCCCACGTGATTCCCATGTGATTCCCACGTGATTCCCAGTGATTGACACGTGATTCCCTCGTGATTCCCACATGATTTACACGTGATTCCCACGTGATTCACTCGTGATTGTCACGTGATTCCCACATGATTCCCAGGTGATTGACATGTGATTCCCACGTGATTCCCATGTGATTCTCTCGTGATTCCCATGTGATTCCCACGTGATTCCCACGTGATTGTCACGTGATTGTCTCGTGATTCCCACGTGATTGCCACGTGATTCTCTCTTGATTCCCATGTGATTCCCACGTGAATCCCACGTGATTGACAAGTGATTCCCACCTGACTCCCACGAGATTCTTACGTGATTGAGACATGACTGACACGTGATTCCCACGTGATTATCACGTGATTCACCCGTGACTCCCACGTGATTGACACGTGATACCCACGTGATTCCCACGTGAATGAAACGTGATTCATACGTGATTCCCACGTGATTCCCACGTGATTGACAGGTGATTCCCACGTGATTGACACGTGATTCCCACGTGATTCCCACGTGATTGACACGTGATTCCCACGTGAATGACACGTGATTCCCACGTGATTGACACGTGATTCCCATGTGATTCCCACGTGATTCCCACGTGATTTCCAAGTGATTCCCACGTGATTCCCATGTGACTCCGTCGTGATTCCCACGTGATTGACACGTGATTCCCACGAGATTCCCACGTGATTGACACGTGAATCCCAGGTGATTCCCAGGTGATTGACAGGTGAGTCCCACGTGATTCCCACGTGATTGAAACATGATTCCCACGGGATTCCCATTTGATTCCCACGGGATTCCCACGTGATTGACTCGTGATTCCCACGTGATTGACACGTGATTCCCACGTGATTCCCTCATGATTGACACGTGATTCCCCCGTGATTGACACGTGATTCCCAAGTGATTCCCTCATGATTGACACGTGATTCCCCCGTGATTTCCAAGGGATTCCCACATGAAATCCACGTGACTCCCACGTGATTGACACGTGATTCCCACGTGATTCCCACGTGATTGACACGTGATTCCCACGTGATTCCCAAATGATTGTCACGTGATCCACACGTTATTCCCACGTGATTCCCACGTGATTGACACATGATTCCCACGTGATTCCCACGTGATTCCCACGTGATTGACACGTGATTCCCACGTGATTCCCACGTGATTAACACGTGATTCCCAGGTGATTCCCAAATGATTGTTACGTGATTCCCACGTGATTCACACGTGATTCACACATGATTCACATGTAATTCCATCGTGATTGACACGTGATTCCCACATGATTCCCACGTTATTGACACGTGATTCCAACCTGATTCCCACGTGATTCCCAATGATTCCATCGTGATTCCCATCTGATTCCCACGGGATTGAAACGTGTTTCCCACGTGATTGACACGTGATTCCCATGTGATTCAAAAGTGATTCCCACGTGATTCCCACGTGATTGACTCGGGATTCCCACGTGACTCCCTCGTGATTGATTCGTGATTCCCACGTGATTCCCACGTGAATGACACGTGATTCCCACGTGATTCCCACGTGATTCGCTCGGGATTCCCACGTGATTCCCTCGTGATTGACAATTGATTCCCACGTGATTTCCACGGGATTCCCACGTGATTCCCACGTGATTCCCACGTGATTGACACGTGATTGACACGTGATTCCCACGTGATTCGCACGTGAATCCCACGTGATTCCCACGTGACTTCCTCGTGATTTCCACGTGATTGACACGTGAATCCCAGGTGATTCCCACGTGATTGAGGCGTGAGTCCCACGTGATTCCCACGTGATTCCCACGTGATTGACACGTGATTCCCACGTGATTCCCACGTGATTGACACGTGATTCCCAGGTGATTGACACGTGATTCACATGTGATTCCCACGTGCCTCCGAGGTGATTCCCACGTGATTGACGCATGATTCCAACATGATTCACACGTGATTCCAACGTGATCCCTAAATGATTCCCATGTGATGCCCACGTGATGCCCACGTGATTTAACGTGATTCCCACGTGATTCCCACGTGATTAACTCGTGATTGTCACGTAATTCCCACATGAATCCCACGTGATTGACACGTGATTCCCTCGTGATTCCCACGTGATTCCCACGTGATTGACGCATGATTCCAACGTGATTCACACGTGATTCCCACGTGATTCCTAAATTATTCCCATGTGATGCCCACGTGATGCCCACGTGATTTAACGTGATTCCCACGTGATTCCCACGTGATTAACACGTGATTGTCACGTAATTCCCACATGATTCCCACGTGATTGACACGTGATTCCCTCGTGATTCCCACGTGATTCCCACGTGATTCCCTCGTGATTCCCACGTGATTGACACGTGATTCCCAAGTTTTTCCCACGTGATTCCCACGTGATTGACACTTGATTCCCACGTGATTCCCACGTAATTCTCACGTGATTGCCACGTGAATTACACGTGATTCCCACGTGATTATCACGTGATACCCATGTGATTCCCAAGTGATTGACACGTGTTTCCCACGTGCTTTCCACGTGATTCCCACGTGATTCCCAAGTGATTGAAACGTTACTCCCAACTTTTTCTCACGTGATTGACACGTGATTATCACGAGATTCCCACGAGATTCCCATGAGATTGACAGGTGATTGATGCATGATTTCCACTTGATTCCCACGTGATTCCCACATGATTGACACGTGATTCCCACGTGATTCACTCGTGATTGACAAGTGATTCCCACGTGATTTCCACGGGATTCCCACGTGATTCCCACGTGACTCCCTCGTGATTGACTCGTGATTCCCACATGATTACCACGTGAATGACACGTGATTCCCACGTGATTCTCACGTGATTCCCACGTGATTGACACGGGAATCCCACGTGATTGACACGTGATTGACACGTGATTCCCACGTGATTCCCACGTGATTCCCACGTGATTGACACCTGATTCCCACGTGATTCCCAAATGATTGTCACGTGATTCCCACGTGATTCCCACGTGATTCCCATGTGATTGACACATGGTTCCCACGTAATTCCCACGTGATTCCCACGTGATTCCCACGTGATTCCCACGTGATTCCCACGTGATTGGCACGAGATTACGACGTGATTCCCACGTGATTCCCACGTGATTGACACGTGATTCCCACGTGATTCCCACATGATTGACACGTGATTTCTTTGTGATTGACACGTGATTTCCTTGTGATTCCCACGTGATTCCCACGTGATTTACACGTGATTACCACGTGATTCCCCCGTGATTGACACGTGATTCCCAAGTGATTCCATCGTGATTGACACGTGATTCCCACGTGATTGACATGTGATTTCCTTGTGATTCCCACGTGATTCTCACGTGATTTACACGTGATTACCACGTGATTCACAAATGATTGTCACGTGATTCCCACGTGATCCCACGTGATTCCCACGTGATTCCCCCGTGATTACCACGTGATTGACACGTGATTGACACGTGATTCCCACGTGATTTACACGTGATTACCACGTGATTGACACGTGATTCCCACGTGATTCCCTCATGATTGACACGTGATTCCCCCGTGATTTCCAAGGGATTCCCACGTGAAATCCACGTGACTCCCACGTGATTGACACGTGATTCCCACGTGATTCCCACGTGATTGACACATGATTCCCACGTGATTGTCACGTGATTCCCATATGATTCCCAAGAGATTGACACGTGATTCCCACGTGCTTCCCACGTGATTCCCACGTTATTCCCAAGTGATTGACACATGATTCCAACGTGATTCCCAAGTGATTCCCTCGTGATTGACACGTGATTCCCACGTGATTCAAAAGTGATTCCCACGTGATTCCAACGTGATTGACACGTGATTCCCAAATGATTCCCGTGTGATACCCATGTGATGCCCACGTGATTGACACGTGATTCCTACGTGATTCCCTCGTGATTGACACGTGATTCCCACATGATTCCCACGTGATTGACACGTTATTCCCACGTGATTCCTACTTGATTACCACGTGATTCCCACATTATTCCCACGTGACTCCCATGTGATTCCCACGTGATTGATGCATAATTCCCACGTGATTCCCAAGTGATTCCTACGTGATTCCCACGTGATTGACTCGTGATTCCCAACTTATTCCCACGTGATTCCCACGGGATTGACTCATGATTCCCACGTGATTCCCACGTGATTGACACGTGATGTCCACGTGATTCCCACTTGATTCTCACATGACTGACACCTGATTGACACGTGATTCCCACGTGATTCCCACATGATTCCCACGTGATTCCCAAATGATTCCCACGTGTTGTCCACGTGATGCCCACGTGATTGACACGTGATTCCCACATGATTCCCACGTGATTGAAACGTGATTCCAGCGTGATTCCCACGTGATTGGCGCGTGATTCCCATGTGATTCCCACGTGACTCCCACGTGATAGACACGTGATTCCCACGTGATTCCCACGTGACAACAACGTGATTCCCACGTAATTGACATGTGATTCCTACGTGATTCCCACGTGATTGACTCGTGATTCCCATGATTCCCTCGTGATTCCAACATGATTGACACGTGATTCCCACGAGATTCCCACGTGATTGACACGTGATTCCCACGTGATTGACACGTGATTCACACGTGATTGAAACGTGATTCCCACGTGATTCAAAAGTGATTCCGACGTGATTCCAACGTGATTTACAAGTGATTCCGAAATGATTCCCGTGTGATACCCATGTGATGCCCACCTGACTGACACGTGATTCCTACGTGATTCCCTCGTGAATGACACGTTATTCCCACGTGATTCCTACGTGATTACCACGTGATTCCCACGTGATTCCCAAGTGATTCCCACGTGATTCCCACGGGATTGACACGTGATTCCCACGTGATTCCCACATGATTGACACATGATTCCCACGTGACTCCAACGTGATTCCCACGTAATTGTCATGTGATTCCCACGTGATTCCCACGTGATTGACTCGTGATTCCCATATGATTCCCACGTGATTCCAACGTGATTTCCACGTGATTCCCACTTGATTCTCACATGACTGACACGTGATTGACACGTGATTCCCACGTGAATCCCACGTGATTCCCATGTGATTCCCCCGTGATTCAAAAGTGATTCCCACGTGATTCCAACGTGATTGACACGTGATTCCCAAATGATTCCCGTGTGATACCAATGTGAAGCCCACGTGATTGACACTTGATTCCTACGTGATTCCCTCGTGATTGACACGTGATTCCCAAATGATTCCCACGTGATTGACACGTTATTCCCACGTGATTCCTACTTGATTACCACGTGATTCCCACATTATACCCACGTGACTCCCATGTGATTCCCACGTGATTGATGCATGATTCCCACGTGATTCCCAAGTGATTCCCACGTGATTCCCACGTGATTGACACGTGATTCCCACCTTATTCCCACGTGATTCCCACGGGATTGAATCATGATTCCCACGTGATTCCCACATGATTGTCACGTGATGTCCACGTGATTCCCACTTGATTCTCACATGACTGACACGTGATTGACACGTGATTCCCACGTGAATCCCACGTGATTCCCATGTGATTCCCAAGGGATTGAAATGTCATTCCCACGTGATTGCCACGTGATTCAAACTTGATTGACATGTGATTCCCACGTGATTGACACGTGATTCCCACGTAATTCCCTCGTGATTCCCACGAGATTCCCACGTTATTCCCACGTGATTCCCACGTGATTGGCACGAGATTCCCACGTGATTGGCACGAGATTCCGACGTAATTCCCACGTGATTCCCACGTGATTGACACGTAATTCCCACGTGATTCCCACGTGATTGACACGTGATTCCCACGTGATTTCCACGTGATTCCCACGTGATTCCCACGTGATTCTCACGTGATTCCCACGTGATTCCCACGTGATTCCCACGTGATTGACACGTAATTCCTACGTGATTCCCACGTGATTGACGCATGATTCCCACATGATTCCCACGTGATGGACACGTGATTCCAACGTGATTCTCACGTAATTCCCAAGTGATTGACACGTGATTCCCACGTGATTATCACGTGATGCCCATGTGATTCCCAAGTGATTGACACGTGATTCCCACGTGCTTCCCACGTGATTCCCACGTTATTCCCAAGTGATTGACACATGATTCCAACGTGATTCCCAAGTGATTCCCACGTGATTGACACGTGATTCCCACGTGATTGACACGTGATTCCCACGTGATTCCTACGTGATTGATACGTCATTCCCACGTGATTCCCATGTGATTCCCACGTGATTAACACGTGATTCCTGGGTGATTCCCAAATGATTGTCACGTGATTCCCACGTGATTCCCACGTGATTCACACGTGATTCACACGTAATTCCATCGTGATTGACAAGTGATTCCCACATGATTCTCACATTATTGACACGGGATTCGAACCTGATTCCCACGTGATTACCACGTGATTCCCCCGTGATTGACACGTGATTCCCACGTGATTTACACGTGATTCCCCCGTGATTGACACGTGATTCCCACGTGATTCCCACGTGATTCCTATGGGATTGACACGTGATTCCCACGTGAATCCCAAATGATTGTCACGTGATTCCCACGTGATTAACATGTGATTCCCAGGTGATTCCCAAATGATTGTCACGTGATTCCCACGTGATTCCCACGTGATTCCCACATGATTCCCACGTGATTGACATGTGATTCCCACAAGATTACCACGTGATTTACACGTGATTCCTATGTGATTGACACGTGATTCCCACGTGATTCCCACGTGATTCCCATATGATTCCAACGTGAATGACACGTGATTCCCAAATGATTCCCACGTGATGCCAACGTGATTGACACGTCATTCCCACGTGATTCCAACTTGATTGACACGAGATTCCCATGTGATTTCCACGTGATTAAATGTGATTCCCACGATATTCCCACGTGATTGATACGTGATTCCCAAGTGATTCCCACGTGATTAACACGTTATTCCCACGTGATTCCCTCGTGATTGACACGTGATTCCCACGTGATAGACGCATTATCACCACTTGATTACCACGTGATTCCATCGTGATTGACACGTGACTCCCACATGACTCCCTCGTGATTGACACGTGATTCCCAAGTGATTCCCACGTGATTAACACGTTATTCCCACGTGATTCCCTCGTGATTGACACGTGATTCCCACGTGATAGACGCATTATCACCACTTGATTACCACGTGATTCCATCGTGATTGACACGTGACTCCCACATGACTCCCTCGTGATTGACACGTGATACCCACGTGATTCCCACTTGATTCCCACGTTATTCCCACGTGACTCCCACATGATTCCCACGTGATTGACGCATGATTCCCACGTGATTCCCACGTGATTGACACGTGATTCCCACGTGATTCCCACGTGATTCTCACGTGATTCCCACGTGATTGACACGTGATTCCCACGTGATTATCACGTGATTCCCACGTTATTCCCAAGTGATTTACACATGATTCCAACGTGATTCCCAAGTGATTCCCACGTGATTGACACGTGATTCCCACATAATTGACACGTGATTTCCACGTGATTCCCACTTGATTCTCACATAATTGACACGTGATTTACACGTGATTCCCACGAGAATCCCACATGATTCCCATGTGATTCCCACGTGAGTGACACGTGATTCCCACTTTATTCCCACGTGATTCCCACGGTATTGACATGTCATTCCCACGTTATTGCCACGTGATTCCCACGTGATTGACATGTGATTCCCACGTGATTCCCCCGTGATTCCCACTTGATTCCCAAATGATTCCCACGTGATGCCCACATGATGCTCACGTGATTGACACATGATTCCCACATGATTCCCACGTGATTGACACGTGATTCCCACGTGATTCAAACGTAATTCCATCGTGATTGACAAGTGATTCCCACATGATTCACACGATATTGACACGTGATTCCAACGTGATTCCCACATGATTACCACGTGATTTCCATGTGATTCCCACGTGACTCCCACGTTATTCCCACGTGATTGACGCATGATCACCACTTGATTCCCACGTGATTCCATCATGATTGACACGTGACTCCCACATGACTCCCACGTGATTGACACGTGATACCCACGTGATTCCCACTTGATTCCCACGTGATTCCCACGTGACTCCCACGTGTTTCCCACGTGATTGACGCATGATTTCCACATGATTCCCACGTGATTCCCAAGTGATTGACACGTGATTCCCACGTGATTCCTACGTGATTCTCACGTGATTCCCACGTGATTGACACGTGAGTCCCACGTGATTATCACGTGATTCCCATGTGATTCCCAAGTTAGTGACACGTGATTCCCACGTGCTTCCCACATGAGTCCCACGTGATTCCCAAGTGATTGACACATGATTCCAACGTGATTCCCAAGTGATTCCCACATGATTGACACGTGATTCCCACGTGATTGAAACGTGATTCCCACGTGATTGACACGTGATTCCCACGTGATTCCCACGTGATTGACCCGTCATTCCCACGTGATTCCCATATGATTCCCACGTGATTGACTCATGATTACCACTTGATTCCCACGTGATTCCATCGTGATTGACACGTGATTCCCACGAGATTCGCACGTGATTCCCACGTGATTGACACCCGTTTCCCACGTTATACCCAAGTGATTCCCACATGATTGACACGTGATTCCCACGTGATTGACACGTGATTCCCACGTGATTCCCACGTGATTCCCACGTGATTCCCACCTGATTCCCACGGGATTGAAACGTGTTTCCCACATGATTGACACGTGATTCCCACGTGATTTAAAAGTGATTCCCACGTGATTCCAACGTGATTGACACGTGATTCCCAAATGATTCCCGTGTGATACCCATGTGATGCCCACGTGATTGACACGTGATTACTACGTGATTCCCTCGTGATTGACACGTGATTCCCACATGATTCCCACGTGATTGACACGTTATTCCCACGTGATACCTACGTGATTACCACGTGATTCCCACGTTATTCCCACGTGACTCCCATGTGATTCCCACGTGATTGACGCATGATTCCCACGTGATTCCCACGTGATTCCCACCTGATTCACACGTGATTCATACGGGATTCCCCCGTGACTCTAACGTGATTCCCACGTAATTGACATGTGATTCCCACGTGATTCCCACGTGATTGACACATGATTCCCATATGATTACCACATGATTCCAACGTGATTGACACATGATGCCCATGTGATTCCCACGTGATTGACACGTGATTTCCATGTGATTCCCACTTGATTCTCACATGATTGACACGTGATTGACACGTGATTCCCACGTGAATCCCACGTGATTCCCACGTGATTCCCACGTGATTGACACGTGATTCCCACGTGATTCACACGTAATTCCATCGTGATTGACACTCGATTCCCACATGATTCCCACGATATTGACACGTGATTCCAACGTGATTCCCATGGGATTGAAACGTGTTTCCCACGTGATTGACACGTGATTCCCACGTGATTCAAAAGTGATTCCCACGTGATTCCCACGTGATTGACTCGGGATTCCCACGTGACTCCCTCGTGATTGATTCGTGATTCCCACGTGATCCCACGTGAATGACACGTGATTCCCACGTGATTCCCACGTGATTGGCTCGGGATTCCCACGTGATTCCCTCGTGATTGACAAGTGATTCCCACGTGATTTCCACGGGATTCCCACGTGATTCCCACGTGATTCCCACGTGATTCCCACGTGATTGACTTGGGATTCCCACGTGATTCCCACGTGATTCCCACGTGATTCCCACGTGATTGACACGTGATTGACACGTGATTCCCACGTGATTCCCACGTGATTGACACCTGATTCCCACGTGATTCCCAAATGATTGTCACGTGATTCCCACGTGATTCCCACGTGATTGACACATGATTCCCACGTAATTCCCACGTGATTCCCACATGATTCCCACGTGATTCCCACGAGATTCCCACGTGATTGGCACAGATTCCGACGTGATTCCCACGTGATTGACACGTGATTCCCTCGTGATTCCCACATGATTGACACGTGATTCCCACGTGATTCCCACATGATTCCCACGTGATTCCCACGTGATTGACACGTGATTCACACGTGATTCACACGTGATTCCCCCGTGATTGACACGTGATTCCCACGTGATTCCCTAATGATTTTCACGTCATTCCCACGTGTTTCCCAGGTGATTCCCACGTGATTCCCATGTGATTGACACGTGATTCCCACGTGATTCCCACGTGATTCCCACGTGATTGACACGTGATTCAATCGTGATTCCCACGTGAGTCCCAAGTGTTTCCCACGTGATTGACACGTGAATCCCACGTGAATCCCACGTGATTCCCACGTGACTTCCTCGTGATTTCCACGTGATTGACACGTGAATCCCAGGTGATTCCCACGTGACTGAGGCGTGAGTCCCACGTGATTCCCACGTGATTCCCACGTGAATGACACGTGATTCCCACGTGATTGACACGTGATTCCCAGGTGATTGACACGTGATTCCCACGTGATTCCCACGTGATTCCCACGTGATTCCCACGTGATTGACACGTGATTCAATCGTGATTCCCACGTGAGTCCCAAGTGTTTCCCACGTGATTTCCACGTGATTGACACGTGAATCCCACGTGATTACCACGTGATTCCCCCGTGATTGACACGTGATTCCCACGTGATTTACACGTGATTCCCCCGTGATTGACACGTGATTCCCACGTGATTCCCACGTGATTCCTATGGGATTGACACGTGATTCCCACGTGAATCCCAAATGATTGTCACGTGATTCCCACGTGATTAACATGTGATTCCCAGGTGATTCCCAAATGATTGTCACGTGATTCCCACGTGATTCCCACGTGATTCCCACGTGATTGACATGTGATTCCCACAAGATTACCACGTGATTTACACGTGATTCCTATGTGATTGACACGTGATTCCCACGTGATTCCCACGGGATTCCTATGTGATTGACACGTGATTCCCACGTTATTCCCACGCGATACCCACGTGATTGACACGTGATTCCAACGTGATTCCCACGTGATTCCCATATGATTCCAACGTGAATGACACGTGATTCCCAAATGATTCCCACGTGATGCCAACGTGATTGACACGTCATTCCCACGTGATTCCAACTTGATTGACACGAGATTCCCATGTGATTTCCACGTGATTAAATGTGATTCCCACGATATTCCCACGTGATTGATACGTGATACCCAAGTGATTCCCACGTGATTAACACGTTATTCCCACGTGATTCCCTCGTGATTGACACGTGATTCCCACGTGATAGACGCATTATCACCACTTGATTACCACGTGATTCCATCGTGATTGACACGTGACTCCCACATGACTCCCTCGTGATTGACACGTGATACCCACGTGATTCCCACTTGATTCCCACGTTATTCCCACGTGACTCCCACATGATTCCCACGTGATTGACGCATGATTCCCACGTGATTCCCACGTGATTGACACGTGATTCCCACGTGATTCCCACGTGATTCTCACGTGATTCCCACGTGATTGACACGTGATTCCCACGTGATTATCACGTGATTCCCACGTTATTCCCAAGTGATTTACACATGATTCCAACGTGATTCCCAAGTGATTCCCACGTGATTGACACGTGATTCCCACATAATTGACACGTGATTTCCACGTGATTCCCACTTGATTCTCACATGATTGACACGTGATTTACACGTGATTCCCACGAGAATCCCACATGATTCCCATGTGATTCCCACGTGAGTGACACGTGATTCCCACTTTATTCCCACGTGATTCCCACGGTATTGACATGTCATTCCCACGTTATTGCCACGTGATTCCCACGTGATTGACATGTGATTCCCACGTGATTCCCCCGTGATTCCCACTTGATTCCCAAATGATTCCCACGTGATGCCCACATGATGCTCACGTGATTGACACATGATTCCCACATGATTCCCACGTGATTGACACGTGATTCCCACGTGATTCAAACGTAATTCCATCGTGATTGACAAGTGATTCCCACATGATTCACACGATATTGACACGTGATTCCAACGTGATTCCCACATGATTACCACGTGATTTCCATGTGATTCCCACGTGACTCCCACGTTATTCCCACGTGATTGACGCATGATCACCACTTGATTCCCACGTGATTCCATCATGATTGACACGTGACTCCCACATGACTCCCACGTGATTGACACGTGATACCCACGTGATTCCCACTTGATTCCCACGTGATTCCCACGTGACTCCCACGTGTTTCCCACGTGATTGACGCATGATTTCCACATGATTCCCACGTGATTCCCAAGTGATTGACACGTGATTCCCACGTGATTCCCACGTGATTCTCACGTGATTCCCACGTGATTGACACGTGAGTCCCACGTGATTATCACGTGATTCCCATGTGATTCCCAAGTTAGTGACACGTGATTCCCACGTGCTTCCCACATGATTCCCACGTGATTCCCAAGTGATTGACACATGATTCCAACGTGATTCCCAAGTGATTCCCACATGATTGACACGTGATTCCCACGTGATTGAAACGTGATTCCCACGTGATTGACACGTGATTCCCACGTGATTCCCACGTGATTGACCCGTCATTCCCACGTGATTCCCATGTGATTCCCACGTGATTGACTCATGATTACCACTTGATTCCCACGTGATTCCATCGTGATTGACACGTGATTCCCACGAGATTCGCACGTGATTCCCACGTGATTGACACCCGTTTCCCACGTTATACCCAAGTGATTCCCACATGATTGACACGTGATTCCCACGTGATTGACACGTGATTCCCACGTGATTCCCACGTGATTCCCACGTGATTCCCACCTGATTCCCACGGGATTGAAACGTGTTTCCCACATGATTGACACGTGATTCCCACGTGATTTAAAAGTGATTCCCACGTGATTCCAACGTGATTGACACGTGATTCCCAAATGATTCCCGTGTGATACCCATGTGATGCCCACGTGATTGACACGTGATTACTACGTGATTCCCTCGTGATTGACACGTGATTCCCACATGATTCCCACGTGATTGACACGTTATTCCCACGTGATACCTACGTGATTACCACGTGATTCCCACGTTATTCCCACGTGACTCCCATGTGATTCCCACGTGATTGACGCATGATTCCCACGTGATTCCCACGTGATTCCCACCTGATTCACACGTGATTCATACGGGATTCCCCCGTGACTCTAACGTGATTCCCACGTAATTGACATGTGATTCCCACGTGATTCCCACGTGATTGACACATGATTCCCATATGATTACCACATGATTCCAACGTGATTGACACATGATGCCAATGTGATTCCCACGTGATTGACACGTGATTTCCATGTGATTCCCACTTGATTCTCACATGATTGACACGTGATTGACACGTGATTCCCACGTGAATCCCACGTGATTCCCACGTGATTGACACGTGATTCCCACGTGATTCACACGTAATTCCATCGTGATTGACACTCGATTCCCACATGATTCCCACGATATTGACACGTGATTCCAACGTGATTCCCATGGGATTGAAACGTGTTTCCCACGTGATTGACACGTGATTCCCACGTGATTCAAAAGTGATTCCCACGTGATTCCCACGTGATTGACTCGGGATTCCCACGTGACTCCCTCGTGATTGATTCGTGATTCCCACGTGATCCCACGTGAATGACACGTGATTCCCACGTGATTCCCACGTGATTGGCTCGGGATTCCCACGTGATTCCCTCGTGATTGACAAGTGATTCCCACGTGATTTCCACGGGATTCCCACGTGATTCCCACGGGATTCCCACGTGATTCCCACGTGATTGACTCGGGATTCCCACGTGATTCCCACGTGATTCCCACGTGATTCCCACGTGATTCCCATGTGATTGACACGTGATTGACACGTGATTCCCACGTGATTCCCACGTGATTGACACCTGATTCCCACGTGATTCCCAAATGATTGTCACGTGATTCCCACGTGATTCCCACGTGATTGACACATGATTCCCACGTAATTCCCACGTGATTCCCACATGATTCCCACGTGATTCCCACGAGATTCCCACGTGATTGGCACGAGATTCCGACGTGATTCCCACGTGATTGACACGTGATTCCCTCGTGATTCCCACATGATTGACACGTGATTCCCACGTGATTCCCACATGATTCCCACGTGATTCCCACGTGATTGACACGTGATTCACACGTGATTCACACGTGATTCCCCCGTGATTGACACGTGATTCCCACGTGATTCCCTAATGATTTTCACGTCATTCCCACGTGTTTCCCAGGTGATTCCCACGTGATTCCCATGTGATTGACACGTGATTCCCACGTGATTCCCACGTGATTCCCACGTGATTCCCATGTGATTGACACGTGATTCAATCGTGATTCCCACGTGAGTCCAAAGTGTTTCCCACGTGATTTCCACGTGATTGACACGTGAATCCCACGTGATTCCCACGTGACTTCCTCGTGATTTCCACGTGATTGACACGTGAATCCCAGGTGATTCCCACGTGACTGAGGCGTGAGTCCCACGTGATTCCCACGTGATTCCCACGTGAATGACACGTGATTCCCACGTGATTGACACGTGATTCCCAGGTGATTGACACGTGATTCCCACGTGATTCCCACGTGATTAACTCGTGATTGTCACGTAATTCGCACATGAATCCCACGTGATTGACACGTGATTCCCTCGTGATTCCCACGTGATTCCCACGTGATTCACGCATGATTCCAACGTGATTCACACGTGATTCCCACGTGATTCCTAAATTATTCCCATGTGATGCCCACGTGATGCCCACGTGATTTCACGTGATTCCCACGTGATTCCCACGTGATTAACACGTGATTGTCACGTAATTCCCACATGATTCCCACGTGATTGACACGTGATTCCCTCGTGATTCCCACGTGATTCCCACGTGATTCCCTCGTGATTCCCACGTGATTGACACGTGATTCCCAAGTTTTTCCCACGTGATTCCCACGTGATTGACACTTGATTCCCACGTGATTCCCACGTAATTCTCACGTGATTGCCACGTGAAGTACACGTGATTCCCACGTGATTATCACGTGATACCCATGTGATTCCCAAGTGATTGACACGTGTTTCCCACGTGCTTACCACGTGATTCCCACGTGATTCCCAAGTGATTGAAACGTTACTCCCAACTTATTCTCACGTGATTGACACGTGATTATAACGAGATTCCCACGAGATTCCCACGTGATTGACAGGTGATTGATGCATGATTTCCACTTGATTCCCACGTGATTCCCACGTGATTGACACGTGATTCCCACGTGATTCACTCGTGATTGACAAGTGATTCCCACGTGATTTCCACGGGATTCCCACGTGATTCCCACGTGACTCCCTCGTGATTGACTCGTGATTCCCACGTGATTACCACGTGAATGACACGTGATTCCCACGTGATTCTCACGTGATTCCCACGTGATTGACTCGGGAATCCTACGTGATTCCCACGTGATTCCCACGTGATTGACACGTGATTCCCACGTGATTCCCACGTGATTCCCACGTGATTGACACCTGATTCCCATGTGATTCCCAAATGATTGTCACGTGATTCCCACGTGATTCCCACGTGATTCCCACGTGATTGACACGTGGTTCCCACGTAATTCCCACGTGATTCCCACGTGATTCCCACGTGATTCCCACGTGATTCGCACGTGATTGGCACGAGATTACGACGTGATTCCCACGTGATTCCCACGTGATTGACACGTGATTCCCACGTGATTCCCACATGATTGACACGTGATTCCCACGTGATTCCCACATGATTCCCTCGTGATTCCCACATGATTGACACGTGATTTCCACGTGATTCCCAAGTGATTGACACGTGTTTCCCACGTTATTCACACGTGATTTCCTTGTGATTGACACGTGATTTCCTTGTGATTCCCACGTGATTCTCACGTGATTTACACGTGATTACCACGTGATTCCCCCGTGATTGACACGTGATTCCCAAGTGATTCCATCGTGATTGACACGTGATTCCCACGTGATTGACATGTGATTTCCTTGTGATTCCCACGTGATTCTCACGTGATTTACACGTGATTACCACGTGATTCACAAATGATTCTCACGTGATTCCCACGTGATCCCACGTGATTCCCACGTGATTCCCCCGTGATTACCACGTGATTGACACATGATTGACACGTGATTCCCACGTGATTTGCACGTGATTCCCACGTGATTGACACGTGTTTCCCACGTGATTGACACGTGATTCCCACGTGATTCCCTCATGATTGACACGTGATTCCCCCGTGATTTCCAAGGGATTCCCACGTGAAATCCACGTGATTCCCACGTGATTGACACGTGATTCCCACGTGATTCCCACGTGATTGACACGTGATTGCCACGTGATTCCCAAATGATTGTCACGTGATCCACACGTGATTCCCACGTGATTCCCACGTGATTCCCACGTGATTGACACGTGATTCCCACGTGATTCCCACGTGATTGACACGTGATTCCTAGATGATTGACACGTGATTCCCACGTGATTCCCACGTGATTCCCACGTGATTGACACGTGATTCCTAGATGATTGACACGTGATTCCCACGTGATTCCCACGTGATTCCCACGTGATTGACACGTTATTCCCACGTGATTCCCACGTGATTGACACGTGATTCCCACGTGATTCCCACATGATTCCCACGTGATTGACACGTCATTCCCATGTGATTCCCACGTGATTCCCACGTGATTCCCACGTGATTCCCACGTGATTCCCACGTTATTCCCACGTGATTCCCACGTGATTCCATCGTGATTGACACGTGACTCACACATGACTCCCACGTGATTGACACGATATACCCTCGTGATTCCGACTTGATTCCCACGTGATTCCCACGTGACTCCCACATGATTCCCACGTGATTGACGCATGATTCCCACGTGATTCCCACGTGATTGACACGTGATTCCCACGTGATTCCCACGTGATTCTCACGTGATTCCCACGTGATTGACACGTGATTCCCACGTGATTATCACGTGATTCCCACATTATTCCCAAGTGATTGACACATGATTCCAACGTGATTCCCAAGTGATTCCCACGTGATTGACACGTGATTCCCACGTGATTGACACGTGATTCCCACGTGAATGACACGTGATTCCCACGTGATTCCTACGTGATTGACACGTCATTACCACGTGATTCCCACGTGATTAACATGTGATTGCCAGGTGATTCCCAAATGATTGTTACGTGATTCCCACTTGATTCACACGTGATTCACACATGATTCACATGTAATTCCATCGTGATTGACACGTGATTCCCTCATGATTCCCACGTTATTGACACGTGATTCCAACCTGATTCCCACGTGATTCCCAATGATTCCATCGTGATTCCCATCTGATTCCCACGGGATTGAAACGTGTTTCCCACGTGATTGACACGTGATTCCCACGTGATTCAAAAGTGATTCCCACGTGATTCCCACGTGATTGACTCGGGATTCCCACATGACTCCCTCGTGATTGATTCGTGATTCCCACGTGATTCCCACGTGAATGACAGGTGATTCCCACGTGATTCCCACGTGATTGGCTCGGGATTCCCACGTGATTCCCTCGTGATTGACAATTGATTCCCACATGATTTCCACGGGATTCCCACGTGATTCCCACGTGATTCCCACGTGATTGACACGTGATTGACACGTGTTCCCACGTGATTCGCACGTGATTCCCACGTAATTCCCACGTGATTGACACCTGATTCCCACGTGATTCCCAAATGATTGTCACGTGATTCCCACGTGATTCCCACGTGATTGACACGTGATTCCCACGTAATTCCAATGTGATTCCCACGTGATTCCCACGTGATTCCCACGTGATTCCCACGTGATTGGCACGAGATTCCGACGTGATTCCCACGTGATTGACACGTGATTCCCTCGTGATTCCCACATGATTGACACGTGATTCCCACGTGATTCCCACATGATTCCCACGTGATTCCCACGTGATTCACACGTGATTCACACGTGATTCACAGGTAATTCCCCCGTGATTGACACGTGATTCCCACGTGATTCCCTAATGATTTTCACGTCATTCCCACGTGTTTCCCAGATGATTCCCACGTGATTCCCATGTGATTGACACGTGATTCCCACGTGATTGACACGTGATTCAATCGTGATTCCCACGTGAGTCCCAAGTGTTTCCCACGTGATTTCCACGTGATTGACACGTGAATCCCACGTGATTTCCTCGTGACTCCCTCGTGATTTCCACGTGATTGACACGTGAATCCCAGGTGATTCCCACGTGATTGAGGCGTGAGTCCCACGTGATTCCCACGTGATTCCCACGTGATTGACACGTGATTCCCACGTGATTCCCACGTGATTGACACGTGATTCCCAGGTGATTGACACGTGATTCCCATGTGATTCCCAAGTAACTCCGAAGTAATTCCCACGTGATTGACGCATGATTCCAACGTGATTCACACGTGATTCCAACATGATCCCTAAATGATTCCCATGTGATGCCCACGTGATGCCCACGTGATTTAACGTGATTCCCACGTGATTCCCACGTGATTAACTCGTGATTGTCACGTAATTCCCACGTGATTGACACGTGATTCCCTCGTGATTCCCACGTGATTCCCACGTGATTGACGCGTGATTCCAACGTGATTCACACGTGATTCCCACGTGATTCCTAAATGATTCCCATGTGATGCCCACGTGATGCCCACGTGATTTAACGTGATTCCCACGTGATTCCCACGTGATTAACACGTGATTGTCACATAATTCCCACATGATTCCCACGTGATTGACACGTGATTCCCAAGTTTTTCCCACGTGATTCCCACGTGATTGACACTTGATTCCCACGTGATTCCCACGTAATTCTCACGTGATTGCCACGTGAATTACACGTGATTCCCACGTGATTATCACGTGATACCCATGTGATTCCCAAGTGATTGACACGTGTTTCCCACGTGCTTTCCACGTGATTCCCACGTGATTCCCAAGTGATTGAAACGTGATTCCCACCTTATTCCCACGTGATTGACACGTGATTATCACGAGATTCCCACGAGATTCCCACGTGATTGACACATGATTCCCACGTGATTCACACGTGATTGACAAGTGATTCCCACGTGATTTCCACGGGATTCCCACGTGATTCCCACGTGACTCCCTCGTGATTGACTCGTGATTCCCCCGTGATTCCCACGTGAATGACACGTGATTCCCACGTGATTGACTCGCGATTCCCACGTGATTCCCACGTGATTCCCACGTGATTGACACGTGATTCCCACGTGATTCCCAAATGATTGTCACATGATTCCCACGTGATTCCCACGTGATTCCCACGTGATTGACACGTGATTCCCACGTAATTCCCACGTGATTCCCACGTGATTCCCACGTGATTCCCACGTGATTGGCACGAGATTCCGACGTGATTCCCACGTGATTCCCACGTGATTGACACGTGATTCCCACGTGATTCCCACATGATTGACACGTGATTCCCACGTGATTTACACGTGATTCCCACGTGATTGACCCGTGTTTCCCACGTGATTGACACGTGATTCCCACGTGATTCCCTCATGACTGACACGTGATTCCCCCGTGATTTCCACGGGATTCCCACGTGAAATCCACGTGACTCCCACGTGATTGACACGTGATTCCCACGTGATTCCCACGTTATTGACACGTGATTCCCACGTGATTCCCAAATGATTGACACGTGATCCACACGTGATTCCCACGTGATTCCCACGTGATTGACACGTGATTCCCACGTGATTCCCACGTGATTGACACGTGATTCCTAGATGATTGACACGTGATTCCCACGTGATTCCCACGTGATTGACTCGTGATTCCTAGATGATTGACACGTGATTCCCACGTTATTCCCACGTGATTCCCACGTGATTGACACGTTATTCCCACGTGATTCCCACGTGATTGACACGTGATTCCCACGTGATTCCCACATGATTCCCACGTGATTGACACGTCATTTCCATGTGATTTCCACGTGATTCCCACGTGATTTCCACGTGATTCCCACGTGATTCCCCCGTGATTACCACGTGATTGACACGTGATTCCCACGTGGTTCCCACGTGATTACCACGTGATTGACACCTGATTCCCACGTGATTCCCAAATGATTGTCACGTGATTCCCACGTGATTCCCACGTGATTCCCACGTGATTGACACGTGATTCCCACGTAATTCCCATGTGATTCCCACGTTATTCCCACTTGATTCCCACGTGATTGGCACGAGATTCCGACGTGATTCCCACGTGATTCCCACGTGATTGACACGTGATTCCCACATGATTCCCACATGATTGACACGTGATTCCCACGTGATTCCCACATGATTCCCACGTGATTCCCACATGATTGACACGTGATTCACACGTGATTCACACGTGATTCCACCGTGATTGACACGTGATTCCCACGTGATTCCCAAGTGATTGACATGTGTTTCCCACGTGATTGACACGTGATTTCCTTGTGATTGACATGTGATTTCCTTGTGATTCCCACGTGATTCCCACGTGATTTACACGTGATTACCACGTGATTCCCCCGTGATTGACACGTGATTCCCAAGTGATTCCATCGTGATTGACACGTGATTCCCACGAGATTGAAATGTGATTTCCTTGTGATTCCCACGTGATTCTCACGTGATTTACACGTGATTACCACGTGATTCACAAATGATTGTCACGTGATTCCCACGTGATCCCACGTGATTCCCACGTGATTCCCCCGTGATTACCACGTGATTGACACATGATTGACACGTGATTCCCACGTGATTCCCACGTGATTCCCACGTGATTGACACGTGTTTCCCTCATGATTGACACGTGATTCCCCCGTGATTTCCACGGGATTCCCACGTGAAATCCACGTGACTCCCACGTGATTGACACGTGATTCCCACGTGATTCCCACGTGATTGACACGTGATTCCCACGTGATTCCCAAATGATTGTCACGTGATCCACACTTGATTCCCACGTGATTCCCACGTGATTCCCACGTGATTGACATGTGATTCCCAAGTGATTCCCACGTGATTGACACGTGATTCCTACGTGATTGACACGTGATTCCCACATGATTCCCACGTGATTCCCACTTGATACCCATGGGATTGACACGTGATTCCCACGTGATTCCCACGTGATTCCCACGTGATTGACACCTCATTCCCTCGTCATTCCCACGTGATTCCCACGTGATTCCCAAACGATTCCCACGTGAGGCCCACGTGATTGACACGTCATTCCTACGTGATTCCAACTTGATTGACACGAGATTCCCATTTGATATCCATGTGAATTAGCCGTGATTCCCACGTGATTCCCACGTGATTGACTCGTGATTCCCACGTGATTCCCACGTGATTCCCACGTGATTCCCACGTGATTCCCACGTGATTCCCACATTATCGATGCATGATTCCACGTGATTCCCACATGATTGACCCGTGATTCCCATGTGATTCCCACGTGACTCACACGTGATTCCCAATTGATTGACACGTGATTCCCACTTGTTTCCCATGTGATTCCCACGTGATGCCCACATGATTCCCTCGTGAATGACATGTGATTACCATGTGATTCCCAAGTGATTCCCACGTGAAGGACACGTGATTCCCTCGTGATTCACACGTGTTTGAGATGTGACTACCACATGATTCCCATGTGATTCCCACGTGATTCCCACATGAATGACACCTGATTCCTATGTGATTCCAACATGATTGACACGTAATTCCCACATGATTGAAACGTGATTACCACGTGAATCCCACGTGACTCCCATGTGATTCCCACGTGATTTACGCATGATTCCACCGTGATTCACACGTGATTCCCACGTGATTCCTAAATGATTCCCATGTGATGCCCCCGTGATGCCCACGAGTATTAACGTGATTCCCACGTGATTAACTCGTGATTGTCACGTAATTCCCACATGATTCCCACGTGATTGACACGTGATTGTCACGTAATTCCCACGTGATTCCCACGTGATTGACACGTGATTCCCACGTGATTCCCACGTGATTCCCACCTGATTGACACGTGATTCCCACGTTATTCCCACGTGATTCCCACGTGATTGACACGTGATTCCCACGTGATTCCCACGTGATTGACACGTGATTCCTAGATGATTGACACGTGATTCCCACGTGATTCCCACCTGATTGACACGTGATTCCCACGTTATTCCCACGTGATTCCCACGTGATTGACACGTTATTCCCACGTGATTCCCACGTGATTGACACGTGATTCCCACGTGATTCCCACGTGATTCCCAAGTGATTGACACATGATTCCAACGTGATTCCCAAGTGATTCCCACATGATTGACACGTGATTCCCACGTGATTGAAACGTGATTCCCACGTGATTGACACGTGATTCCCACGTGATTCCCACGTGATTGACCCGTCATTCCCACGTGATTCCCATGTGATTCCCACGTGATTGACTCATGATTACCACTTGATTCCCACGTGATTCCATCGTGATTGACACGTGATTCCCACGGATTCGCACGTGATTCCCACGTGATTGACACCCGTTTCCCACGTTATACCCAAGTGATTCCCACATGATTGACACGTGATTCCCACGTGATTGACACGTGATTCCCACGTGATTCCCACGTGATTCCCACGTGATTCCCACCTGATTCCCACGGGATTGAAACGTGTTTCCCACATGATTGACACGTGATTCCCACGTGATTTAAAAGTGATTCCCACGTGATTCCAACGTGATTGACACGTGATTCCCAAATGATTCCCGTGTGATACCCATGTGATGCCCACGTGATTGACACGTGATTACTACGTGATTCCCTCGTGATTGACACGTGATTCCCACATGATTCCCACGTGATTGACACGTTATTCCCACGTGATACCTACGTGATTACCACGTGATTCCCACGTTATTCCCACGTGACTCCCATGTGATTCCCACGTGATTGACGCATGATTCCCACGTGATTCCCACGTGATTCCCACCTGATTCACACGTGATTCATACGGGATTCCCCCGTGACTCTAACGTGATTCCCACGTAATTGACATGTGATTCCCACGTGATTCCCACGTGATTGACACATGATTCCCATATGATTACCACATGATTCCAACGTGATTGACACATGATGCCCATGTGATTCCCACGTGATTGACACGTGATTTCCATGTGATTCCCACTTGATTCTCACATGATTGACACGTGATTGACACGTGATTCCCACGTGAATCCCACGTGATTCCCACGTGATTGACACGTGATTCCCACGTGATTCACACGTAATTCCATCGTGATTGACACTCGATTCCCAAATGATTCCCACGATATTGACACGTGATTCCAACGTGATTCCCATGGGATTGAAACGTGTTTCCCACGTGATTGACACGTGATTCCCACGTGATTCAAAAGTGATTCCCACGTGATTCCCACGTGATTGACTCGGGATTCCCACGTGACTCCCTCGTGATTGATTCGTGATTCCCACGTGATCCCACGTGAATGACACGTGATTCCCACGTGATTCCCACGTGATTGGCTCGGGATTCCCACGGGATTCCCTCGTGATTGACAAGTGATTCCCACGTGATTTCCACGGGATTCCCACGTGATTCCCACGTGATTCCCACGTGATTCCCACGTGATTGACTCGGGATTCCCACGTGATTCCCACGTGATTCCCACGTGATTCCCACGTGATTCCCACGTGATTGACACGTGATTGACACGTGATTCCCACGTGATTCCCACGTGATTGACACCTGATTCCCACGTGATTCCCAAATGATTGTCACGTGATTCCCACGTGATTCCCACGTGATTGACACATGATTCCCACGTAATTCCCACGTGATTCCCACATGATTCCCACGTGATTCCCACGAGATTCCCACGTGATTGGCACGAGATTCCGACGTGATTCCCACGTGATTGACACGTGATTCCCTCGTGATTCCCACATGATTGACACGTGATTCCCACGTGATTCCCACATGATTCCCACGTGATTCCCACGTGATTGACACGTGATTCACACGTGATTCACACGTGATTCCCCCGTGATTGACACGTGATTCCCACGTGATTCCCTAATGATTTTCACGTCATTCCCACGTGTTTCCAAAGTGATTCCCACGTGATTCCCATGTGATTGACACGTGATTCCCACGTGATTCCCACGTGATTCCCACGTGATTCCCACGTGATTGACACGTGATTCAATCGTGATTCCCACGTGAGTCCAAAGTGTTTCCCACGTGATTTCCACGTGATTGACACGTGAATCCCACGTGATTCCCACGTGACTTCCTCGTGATTTCCACGTGATTGACACGTGAATCCCAGGTGATTCCCACGTGACTGAGGCGTGAGTCCCACGTGATTCCCACGTGATTCCCACGTGAATGACACGTGATTCCCACGTGATTGACACGTGATTCCCAGGTGATTGACACGTGATTCCCACGTGATTCCCACGTGATTAACTCGTGATTGTCACGTAATTCCCACATGAATCCCACGTGATTGACACGTGATTCCCTCGTGATTCCCACGTGATTCCCACGTGATTCACGCATGATTCCAACGTGATTCACACGTGATTCCCACGTGATTCCTAAATTATTCCCATGTGATGCCCACGTGATGCCCACGTGATTTCACGTGATTCCCACGTGATTGCCACGTGATTAACACGTGATTGTCACGTAATTCCCACATGATTCCCACGTGATTGACACGTGATTCCCTCGTGATTCCCACGTGATTCCCACGTGATTCCCTCGTGATTCCCACGTGATTGACACGTGATTCCCAAGTTTTTCCCACGTGATTCCCACGTGATTGACACTTGATTCCCACGTGATTCCCACGTAATTCTCACGTGATTGCCACGTGAAGTACACGTGATTCCCACGTGATTATCACGTGATACCCATGTGATTCCCAAGTGATTGACACGTGTTTCCCACGTGCTTACCACGTGATTCCCACGTGATTCCCAAGTGATTGAAACGTTACTCCCAACTTATTCTCACGTGATTGACACGTGATTATCACGAGATTCCCACGAGATTCCCACGTGATTGACACCTGATTCCCATGTGATTCCCAAATGATTGTCACGTGATTCCCACGTGATTCCCACGTGATTCCCACGTGATTGACACGTGGTTCCCACGTAATTCCCACGTGATTCCCACGTGATTCCCACGTGATTCCCACGTGATTCGCACGTGATTGGCACGAGATTACGACGTGATTCCCACGTGATTCCCACGTGATTCCCACATGATTGACACGTGATTCCCACGTGATTCCCACATGATTCCCACGTGATTCCCACATGATTGACACGTGATTCACACGTGATTCACACGTGGTTCCACCGTGATTGACACGTGATTCCCACGTGATTACCAAGTGATTGACACGTGTTTCCCACGTTATTCACACGTGATTTCCTTGTGATTGACACGTGATTTCCTTGTGATTCCCACGTGATTCTCACGTGATTTACACGTGATTACCACGTGATTCCCCCGTGATTGACACGTGATTCCCAAGTGATTCCATCGTGATTGACACGTGATTCCCACGTGATTGACATGTGATTTCCTTGTGATTCCCACGTGATTCTCACGTGACTTACACGTGATTACCACTGATTCACAAATGATTCTCACGTGATTCCCACGTGATCCCACGTGATTCCCACGTGATTCCCCCGTGATTACCACGTGACTGACACATGATTGACACGTGATTCCCACGTGATTTACACGTGATTCCCACGTGATTGACACGTGTTTCCCACGTGATTGACACGTGATACCCACGTGATTCCCTCATGATTGACACGTGATTCCCCCGTGATTTCCAAGGGATTCCCACGTGAAATCCACGTGATTCCCACGTGATTGACACGTGATTCCCACGTGATTCCCACGTGATTGACACGTGATTGCCACGTGATTCCCAAATGATTGTCACGTGATCCACACGTGATTCCCACGTGATTCCCACGTGATTCCCACGTGATTGACACGTGATTCCCACGTGATTCCCACGTGATTGACACGTGATTCCTAGATGATTGACACGTGATTCCCACGTGATTCCCACGTGATTCCCACGTGATTGACACGTGATTCCCACGTGATTCCCACATAATTCCCACGTGATTGACACGTCATTCCCATGTGATTCCCACGTGATTCCCACGTGATTCCCACGTGATTGACACGTTATTCCCACGTGATTCCCACGTGATTGACACGTGATTCCCACGTGATTCCCACATGATTCCCACGTGATTGACACGTCATTCCCATGTGATTCCCACGTGATTCCCACGTGATTCCCACGTGATTCCCACGTGATTCCCACTTTATTCCCACGTGATTCCCACGTGATTACCACGTGATTCCATCGTGATTGACACGTGACTCACACATGACTCCCACGTGATTGACACGATATACCCTCGTGATTCCGACTTGATTCCCACGTGATTCCCACGTGACTCCCACATGATTCCCACGTGATTGACACGTGATTCCCACGTGATTCCCACGTGATTCTCACGTGATTCCCACGTGATTGACACGTGATTCCCACGTGATTATCACGTGATTCCCACATTATTCCCAAGTGATTGACACATGATTCCAACGTGATTCCCTCGTGATTCCCACGTGATTCCCACGTGATTCACGCATGATTCCAACGTGATTCACACGTGATTCCCACGTGATTCCTAAATTATTCCCATGTGATGCCCACGTGATGCCCACGTGATTTCACGTGATTCCCACGTGATTCCCACGTGATTAACACGTGATTGTCACGTAATTCCCACATGATTCCCACGTGATTGACACGTGATTCCCTCGTGATTCCCACGTGATTCCCACGTGATTCCCTCGTGATTCCCACGTGATTGACACGTGATTCCCAAGTTTTTCCCACGTGATTCCCACGTGATTGACACTTGATTCCCACGTGATTCCCACGTAATTCTCACGTGATTGCCACGTGAAGTACACGTGATTCCCACGTGATTATCACGTGATACCCATGTGATTCCCAAGTGATTGACACGTGTTTCCCACGTGCTTACCACGTGATTCCCACGTGATTCCCAAGTGATTGAAACGTTACTCCCAACTTATTCTCACGTGATTGACACGTGATTATCACGAGATTCCCACGAGATTCCCACGTGATTGACAGGTGATTGATGCATGATTTCCACTTGATTCCCACGTGATTCCCACGTGATTGACACGTGATTCCCACGTGATTCACTCGTGATTGACAAGTGATTCCCACGTGATTTCCACGGGATTCCCACGTGATTCCCACGTGACTCCCTCGTGATTGACTCGTGATTCCCACGTGATTACCACGTGAATGACACGTGATTCCCACGTGATTCTCACGTGATTCCCACGTGATTGACTCGGGAATCCTACGTGATTCCCACGTGATTCCCACGTGATTCCCACGTGATTGACACGTGATTCCCACGTGATTCCCACGTGATTCCCACGTGATTGACACCTGATTCCCATGTGATTCCCAAATGATTGTCACGTGATTCCCACGTGATTCCCACGTGATTGACACGTGGTTCCCACGTAATTCCCACGTGATTCCCACGTGATTCCCACGTGATTCCCACGTGATTCGCACGTGATTGGCACGAGATTACGACGTGATTCCCACGTGATTCCCACGTGATTCCCACATGATTGACACGTGATTCCCACGTGATTCCCACATGATTCCCACGTGATTCCCACATGATTGACACGTGATTCACACGTGATTCACACGTGGTTCCACCGTGATTGACACGTGATTCCCACGTGATTCCCAAGTGATTGACACGTGTTTCCCACGTTATTCACACGTGATTTCCTTGTGATTGACACGTGATTTCCTTGTGATTCCCACGTGATTCTCACGTGATTTACACGTGATTACCACGTGATTCACCCGTGATTGACACGTGATTCCCAAGTGATTCCATCGTGATTGACACGTGATTCCCACGTGATTGACATGTGATTTCCTTGTGATTCCCACGTGATTCTCACGTGATTTACACGTGATTACCACGTGATTCACAAATGATTCTCACGTGATTCCCACGTGATCCCACGTGATTCCCACGTGATTCCCCCGTGATTACCACGTGACTGACACATGATTGACACGTGATTCCCACGTGATTTACACGTGATTCCCACGTGATTGACACGTGTTTCCCACGTGATTGACACGTGATTCCCACGTGATTCCCTCATGATTGACACGTGATTCCCCCGTGATTTCCAAGGGATTCCCACGTGAAATCCACGTGATTCCCACGTGATTGACACGTGATTCCCACGTGATTCCCACGTGATTGACACGTGATTGCCACGTGATTCCCAAATGATTGTCACGTGATCCACACGTGATTCCCACGTGATTCCCACGTGATTCCCACGTGATTGACACGTGATTCCCACGTGATTCCCACGTGATTGACACGTGATTCCTAGATGATTGACACGTGATTCCCACGTGATTCCCACGTGATTCCCACGTGATTGACACGTGATTCCTAGATGATTGACACGTGATTCCCACGTGATTCCCACGTGATTCCCACGTGATTGACACGTTATTCCCACGTGATTCCCACGTGATTGACACGTGATTCCCACGTGATTCCCACATGATTCCCACGTGATTGACACGTCATTCCCATGTGATTCCCACGTGATTCCCACGTGATTCCCACGTGATTCCCACGTGATTCCCACGTTATTCCCACGTGATTCCCACGTGATTACCACGTGATTCCATCGTGATTGACACGTGACTCACACATGACTCCCACGTGATTGACACGATATACCCTCGTGATTCCGACTTGATTCCCACGTGATTCCCACGTGACTCCCACATGATTCCCACGTGATTGACGCATGATTCCCACGTGATTCCCACGTGATTGACACGTGATTCCCACGTGATTCCCACGTGATTGACACGTGATTCCCACGTGAATGACACGTGATTCCCACGTGATTCCTACGTGATTGACACGTCATTACCACGTGATTCCCACGTGATTAACATGTGATTGCCAGGTGATTCCCAAATGATTGTTACGTGATTCCCACGTGATTCACACGTGATTCACACATGATTCACATGTAATTCCATCGTGATTGACACGTGATTCCCTCATGATTCCCACGTTATTGACACGTGATTCCAACCTGATTCCCACGTGATTCCCAATGATTCCATCGTGATTCCCATCTGATTCCCACGGGATTGAAACGTGTTTCCCACGTGATTGACACGTGATTCCCACGTGATTCAAAAGTGATTCCCACGTGATTCCCACGTGATTGACTCGGGATTCCCACGTGACTCCCTCGTGATTGATTCGTGATTCCCACGTGATTCCCACGTGAATGACAGGTGATTCCCACGTGATTCCCACGTGATTGGCTCGGGATTCCCACGTGATTCCCTCGTGATTGACAATTGATTCCCACATGATTTCCACGGGATTCCCACGTGATTCCCATGTGATTCCCACGTGATTGACACGTGATTGACACGTGATTCCCACGTGATTCGCACGTGATTCCCACGTAATTCCCATGTGATTGACACCTGATTCCCACGTGATTCCCAAATGATTGTCACGTGATTCCCACGTGATTCCCACGTGATTGACACGTGATTCCCACGTAATTCCCATGTGATTCCCACGTGATTCCCACGTGATTCCCACGTGATTCCCACGTGATTGGCACGAGATTCCGACGTGATTCCCACGTGATTGACACGTGATTCCCTCGTGATTCCCACATGATTGACATGTGATTCCCACGTGATTCCCACATGATTCCCACGTGATTCCCACGTGATTCACACGTGATTCACACGTGATTCACAGGTAATTCCCCCGTGATTGACACGTGATTCCCACGTGATTCCCTAATGATTTTCACGTCATTCCCACGTGTTTCCCAGATGATTCCCACGTGATTCCCATGTGATTGACACGTGATTCCCACGTGATTGACACGTGATTCAATCGTGATTCCCACGTGAGTCCCAAGTGTTTCCCACGTGATTTCCACGTGATTGACACGTGAATCCCACGTGATTTCCTCGTGACTCCCTCGTGATTTCCACATGATTGACACGTGAATCCCAGGTGATTCCCACGTGATTGAGGCGTGAGTCCCACGTGATTCCCACGTGATTCCCACGTGATTGACACGTGATTCCCACGTGATTCCCACGTGATTGACACGTGATTCCCAGGTGATTGACACGTGATTCCCATGTGATTCCCAAGTAACTCCGAAGTGATTCCCACGTGATTGACGCATGATTCCAACGTGATTCACACGTGATTCCAACATGATCCCTAAATGATTCCCATGTGATGCCCACGTGATGCCCACGTGATTTAACGTGATTCCCACGTGATTCCCACGTGATTAACTCGTGATTGTCACGTAATTCCCACGTGATTGACACGTGATTCCCTCGTGATTCCCACGTGATTCCCACGTGATTGTCGCGTGATTCCAACGTGATTCACACGTGATTCCCACGTGATTCCTAAATGATTCCCATGTGATGCCCACGTGATGCCCACGTGATTTAACGTGATTCCCACGTGATTCCCATGTGATTAACACGTGATTGTCACATAATTCCCACATGATTCCCACGTGATTGACACGTGATTCCCAAGTTTTTCCCACGTGATTCCCACGTGATTGACACTTGATTCCCACGTGATTCCCACGTAATTCTCACGTGATTGCCACGTGAATTACACGTGATTCCCACGTGATTATCACGTGATACCCATGTGATTCCCAAGTGATTGACACGTGTTTCCCACGTGCTTTCCACGTGATTCCCACGTGATTCCCAAGTGATTGAAACGTGATTCCCACCTTATTCCCACGTGATTGACACGTGATTATCACGAGATTCCCACGAGATTCCCACGTGATTGACACATGATTCCCACGTGATTCACTCGTGATTGACAAGTGATTCCCACGTGATTTCCACGGGATTCCCACGTGATTCCCACGTGACTCCCTCGTGATTGACTCGTGATTCCCCCGTGATTCCCACGTGAATGACACGTGATTCCCACGTGATTGACTCGCGATTCCCACGTGATTCCCACGTGATTCCCACGTGATTGACACGTGATTCCCACGTGATTCCCAAATGATTGTCACATGATTCCCACGTGATTCCCACGTGATTCCCACGTGATTGACACGTGATTCCCACGTAATTCCCACGTGATTCCCACGTGATTCCCACGTGATTCCCACGTGATTGGCACGAGATTCCGACGTGATTCCCACGTGATTCCCACGTGATTGACACGTGATTCCCACGTGATTCCCACATGATTGACACGTGATTCCCACGTGATTTACACGTGATTCCCACGTGATTGACCCGTGTTTCCCACGTGATTGACACGTGATTCCCACGTGATTCCCTCATGACTGACACGTGATTCCCCCGTGATTTCCACGGGATTCCCACGTGAAATCCACGTGACTCCCACGTGATTGACACGTGATTCCCACGTGATTCCCACGTTATTGACACGTGATTCCCACGTGATTCCCAAATGATTGACACGTGATCCACACGTGATTCCCACGTGATTCCCACGTGATTGACACGTGATTCCCACGTGATTCCCACGTGATTGACACGTGATTCCTAGATGATTGACACGTGATTCCCACGTGATTCCCACGTGATTGACTCGTGATTCCTAGATGATTGACACGTGATTCCCACGTTATTCCCACGTGATTCCCACGTGATTGACACGTTATTCCCACGTGATTCCCACGTGATTGACACGTGATTCCCACGTGATTCCCACATGATTCCCACGTGATTGACACGTCATTTCCATGTGATTTCCACGTGATTCCCACGTGATTTCCACGTGATTCCCACGTGATTCCCCCGTGATTACCACGTGATTGACACGTGATTCCCACGTGGTTCCCACGTGATTACCACGTGATTGACACCTGATTCCCACGTGATTCCCAAATGATTGTCACGTGATTCCCACGTGATTCCCACGTGATTCCCACGTGATTGACACGTGATTCCCACGTAATTCCCATGTGATTCCCACGTTATTCCCACTTGATTCCCACGTGATTTGCACGAGATTCCGACGTGATTCCCACGTGATTCCCACGTGATTGACACGTGATTCCCACATGATTCCCACATGATTGACACGTGATTCCCACGTGATTCCCACATGATTCCCACGTGATTCCCACATGATTGACACGTGATTCACACGTGATTCACACGTGATTCCACCGTGATTGACACGTGATTCCCACGTGATTCCCAAGTGATTGACATGTGTTTCCCACGTGATTGACACGTGATTTCCTTGTGATTGACACGTGATTTCCTTGTGATTCCCACGTGATTCCCACGTGATTTACACGTGATTACCACGTGATTCCCCCGTGATTGACACGTGATTCCCAAGTGATTCCATCGTGATTGACACGTGATTCCCACGAGATTGAAATGTGATTTCCTTGTGATTCCCACGTGATTCTCACGTGATTTACACGTGATTACCACGTGATTCACAAATGATTGTCACGTGATTCCCACGTGATCCCACGTGATTCCCACGTGATTCCCCCGTGATTACCACGTGATTGACACATGATTGACACGTGATTCCCACGTGATTCCCACGTGATTCCCACGTGATTGACACGTGTTTCCCTCATGATTGACACGTGATTCCCCCGTGATTTCCACGGGATTCCCACGTGAAATCCACGTGACTCCCACGTGATTGACACGTGATTCCCACGTGATTCCCACGTGATTGACACGTGATTCCCACGTGATTCCCAAATGATTGTCACGTGATCCACACTTGATTCCCACGTGATTCCCACGTGATTCCCACGTGATTGACATGTGATTCCCAAGTGATTCCCACGTGATTGACACGTGATTCCTACGTGATTGACACGTGATTCCCACATGATTCCCACGTGATTCCCACTTGATACCCATGGGATTGACACGTGATTCCCACGTGATTCCCACGTGATTCCCACGTGATTGACACCTCATTCCCTCGTCATTCCCACGTGATTCCCACGTGATTCCCAAACGATTCCCACGTGAGGCCCACGTGATTGACACGTCATTCCTACGTGATTCCAACTTGATTGACACGAGATTCCCATTTGATATCCATGTGAATTAGCCGTGATTCCCACGTGATTCCCACGTGATTGACTCGTGATTCCCACGTGATTCCCACGTGATTCCCACGTGATTCCCACGTGATTCCCACGTGATTCCCACATTATCGATGCATGATTCCACGTGATTCCCACATGATTGACCCGTGATTCCCATGTGATTCCCACGTGACTCACACGTGATTCCCAATTGATTGACACGTGATTCCCACTTGTTTCCCATGTGATTCCCACGTGATGCCCACATGATTCCCTCGTGAATGACATGTGATTACCATGTGATTCCCAAGTGATTCCCACGTGAAGGACACGTGATTCCCTCGTGATTCACACGTGTTTGAGATGTGACTACCACATGATTCCCATGTGATTCCCACGTGATTCCCACATGAATGACACCTGATTCCTATGTGATTCCAACATGATTGACACGTAATTCCCACATGATTGAAACGTGATTACCACGTGAATCCCACGTGACTCCCATGTGATTCCCACGTGATTTACGCATGATTCCACCGTGATTCACACGTGATTCCCACGTGATTCCTAAATGATTCCCATGTGATGCCCCCGTGATGCCCACGAGTATTAACGTGATTCCCACGTGATTAACTCGTGATTGTCACGTAATTCCCACATGATTCCCACGTGATTGACACGTGATTGTCACGTAATTCCCACGTGATTCCCACGTGATTGACACGTGATTCCCACGTGATTCCCACGTGATTCCCACCTGATTGACACGTGATTCCCACGTTATTCCCACGTGATTCCCACGTGATTGACACGTGATTCCCACGTGATTCCCACGTGATTGACACGTGATTCCTAGATGATTGACACGTGATTCCCAGGTGATTCACACGTGATTGATACGTGATTCCCACGTGATTCCCACGTGATTCCCACGTGATTGACACGTGATTCCCATGTGATTTCCACGTGACTCCCACCTGATTACCACGTGATTGACACGTGTTTCCCACTTGTTTCCCAAGTGATGCCCACATGATTCCCACGTGATTGACACCTGATTCCCACATGATTCGCACGTGATGTCTACGTGTTTCCCATGTGAATGACACGTGATTACCACGTGATTCCCTAGTGATTCCCACGTGATTCACACGTGATTCCCTCGTGATTACCACGTGATTGAGATGTGATTAACACGTGATTCCCATGTGATTCCCACGTGATTCCCACGTGAATGACACGTGATTCCTACGTGTTTCCCACGTGATTGACACGTGATTCCCACATGATTCCCACGTGATTACCACGTGATTCCCACGTGCCTCCCATGTGATTCCCACGTGATTGACGCATGATTCCCACTTGATTCCCACGTGATTCCCACGTGATTGACACGTGATTCCCACGTGATTCCCACGTGATTGACACGTGATTCCCACGTGATTCCCTCGTGATTGACACGTGTTTCCCACGTGATTCCCAGGTGATTCCACGTCATTTCCATTTGATTTGGAATCTTTGAACTCCGGGTTCCTCTCGAACTGTCCAATGGATGTACTGACGCCTGTGCAGAAGGGGCATCAAGCTAGTGCTTTCTCTCGTGTCTCCCCTGGTGCTTCAGACATCCCTTCATCTTGTGAGATGAAATCCAGATTGCACACAAGTCACTGGAGGAATTCCAGCCTGATTTCAAGCCATGGAATCTCGGGGTCTATTCCACTGGAGACCGCAAAATCAATGTCCCTCTCCTACATGTACAGCTGAGAGAAGCCTCCTCCTCTGGTGCTTGTGGACAGTTGGCATTCCTGTTGATTTGAAGCCAGAAAATCAGCTCTCACCTCGAGATGAATGGGGGTACACGGAGCTCTTTCTGGCTCCTGCAGTGACGTCAGGATCCCTCTAGACTTGAGACAGGAATCCTGGATTTTGTCTGGAGTGCCATCAAGGAAATCAAGGCTCCTTTCGGGTTTGATGGGGAGCATTTAATTGCTCTGCACGCAGTGCAGGGGAAGCAGGGTTCATCTCATGGCGACGGGGGAGTCTCATAGTTTTTTTCAAATTGTGGAGGGAACCTGGTATATATTCTCGAGTTATGACGGGGATGGCCCTTCCAAACACAGGTGTGTTCAGCGAAGTCAGGACTCCTGTATAGTTGCGAGGGACTCCTCGGGAGTCACCTCGCGACTTGAAAGGGCCATAGGCATACCTCTCGAGGTGAGGCGGCAGACCCATTGTCCCTTTCCTGTTGCCACTGGGATCCTGGGATTCCTGACCAATTTCCAGAGGAGTCAGGCATCCTCTCCTTTGGAATCATTGAGCTCCGTGTTCTTCTCGAGCTGTCCAATGGATGGGAGGCCGCCTGTCGAGAAAGGTCAGGCAGCTAGGGCTTTCTCTAATGTCTCCCCAGGGGCTTCAGACATCTCTTCATCTTGTGAGATGAAATCCAGCTTTCACTCAATTCACTGCAGGAATTCAGGCCTGGTTTCCAGTCAGGGCATCTCGAGGTCGATTCCACTGAAGGCCGCAAATTCAACCTCCCTCTCCCAGACGTACAGCTGCGAGAAGCCTCGTCTTGTGATGCTTGTGGACAGTTGGCATTCCTCTTGATTTGAAGACAGGAAATCAGCTCTCACCTCGAGATGATTGCGGGTACACCGAGCACTTTCTGGTTCCTGCAGTTACCTCAGGATCCCTCTAGACTGGAGACAGTGTTCCTGGAGTTTCTCTGGAGTGCCATCAAGGAAATCAACGCTCATTTCGGGTTTGATGGGCAGCAAGGAGTTGCTCTGCATGCAGTGCAGCAGAATCGGGACTCATCTAAAGGCCAGGGGGTAGTCTCATGGTTTTTCTCGAGTTGCGGCGGGATCCTGGGGTATATTCTCGTGTTACGACGAGGATGGCCCTTTCAAACACGGGTGTGTACAGTGATGTCAGGACTTCTGTCTAGTTTCGAGGGATCCCTCGGAAGTATCCTCGTGGCTTGAAAGGACCATAGGAACACCTCTAGGTGAGGTGGCAGACTCAGTTTGCCTTTCCTGTTGCCACAGGGATCCTTTGATTCCTGTCCATTTTCAAAGAATCAGACATCGTCTCCTTTGGAATCATTGAACTCCGTGTTACTCTCGAGCTGTCCAAAGGATGGGAGGCCGCCTGTCGAGAAACGGCAGGGTGCTAGGGCATTCTCTAGTGTCTCCTCAGGGGCTTCAGACATCCCTTCAACTTGTGAGATGAAATCCAGCTTGCACTCAAATCACTGCAGGAATTCCGGCCTGATTTCGAGTCAGGGCATCTTGGCGTCGATTCCACTGGAGGCCGCAAATTCAACCTCCCTCAACCAGATGTACAGCTGCGAGAAGCCTCCTCATGTGGTGCTTGTGGACAGTTGGCATTCCTCTTGATTTCAAGCCAGGAAATCAACTCTCAGCTCGAGTTGATTCGCAATACACGGAGCTGTTTCTGGTTGGTGAAGTGACTTTAGGATCCCTCTAGACTTGAGACAGTGTTCCTGGGGTTTCTCTGGAGTGCCATCAAGGAAATCAAGGCTCCTTTCGGGTTTGATGGGGAGCACGCAACTGCTCTGCATGCTGTGCAGGGGAATCGGGCCTCATCTTGCGGCGAGGGGGAACGCTCATGGTTTTTCTCGAGTTGCGGCGGGAACATGGGGTATATTCCCGAGTTACAACGGGGATGGCCCTTCCAAACACGGGTGAGTTCAGCCACGTCAGGACTGTTGTCTAGTTGCGACGGACCCCTCGGGAGTCTCCTCGCGGCTTGAAAGGGCCATAGGAAAACCTCCCGAGGTGAGGCGGCAGACCGATTGTCCCTTTCCTGTTGCCACTGGGATCCTGGGATACCTGTCCATTTTCGAGAGTAGTCAGGCATTGTCTCCTTTGGAATCATTGAACTCCGTGTTCCTCTCGAGCTGTCCAATGGATAAGAGGCTGCCTCTCTAGAAAAGGCAGGGAGCTAGGGCTTTTCTAGTGTCTTCCCAGCGGTTCAGACATCTCTTTATCTTATGAGATGAAATCCAGCTTGCACTCAATTCACTGCAAGAATTCCAGCCTGAGTTAGTGTCAGGGCATCTCATGGTCGATTCCAGTGAAGGCAATAAGTTCAACGTCCCTCTCCCAGACGTACAGCTTCGAGAAGCCTCCTCTTGTGGTGCTTGTGGACAGTTTGCATTCCTCTTGATTTGAAGCCAGGAAATTCGCTATCACCTCGAGATGATTGGGGGTACACAGAGCACTTTCTGGTTCCTGCAGTGACCACAGGATCCCTCTAGTCTTGAGAGAGTGTTCCTTGAGGTTCTATGGAGTGCCATCAATGAAATCAAGGATTTTTTCGGGTTTGACGGGGAGCATGGAATTGCTGTGCACGCAGTGCAGGGGAATCGGGCTTCAGCTCGTGGCAAAGGGAGAGTCTCATGGTTTTCCTCGAGTTGCGGCTGGAACCTGGTGTATATTCTCGAGTTACGGCGTGGATGGCCCTTCCAAACACGGGTGTGTTCAGGGACGTCAGGACTACTGTCTAGTTGCGAGGGACCCCTCGGGAGAGTCCTCGTGGCTTGAAAGGGCCATAGGAACACCTCTCGAGGTGAGGACGAGGACCCTGGTTTCCTATCCTGTTGCCACTGGGAACCTGGGATTCCTGTCTATTTTCCAGAGGAGTCAGGCATCATCTCCTTTGGAATCATTGAACTGCGTGTTCCTCTCGAGCTGACCAATGGATGGGAGGCCGCCTATCGAGAAAGAGCAGGGTGCTAGGGCATTCTCTAGTGTCTCCCCAGGGGCTTCAGATATCCCTTCATCTTGTGAGATGAAATCCAGCTTGCACTCAAGTCACTGCAGGAATTCCGGCCTGATTTCGAATCAGGGCATCTCGGGGTCGATTCCATTGGAGGCCGCAAATTCAACCTCCATCAACCAGATATATGGCTGCGAGAAGCCTCCTCATGTGGTGCTTGTGGACAGTTGGCATTCCTCTTGATTTGAAGCCAGGAAATCACCTCTCAGCTCGAGATGATTTGGAATACATGAAGCTGTTTCTGGTTGTTGAAGTGACGTTAGGATCCTTCTAGACTTGAGACAGTGTTCCTGGGGTTTCTCTGGAGTGCCATCAAGGAAATCAAGGCTCCTTTCGGGTTTGATGGGGAGCATGCAATTGCTCTGCATGCTGTGCAGGGGAATCGGGCCTCATCTCGCGGCAAGGGGGAGTCTCATGGTTTTTCTCGAGTTGCGGCAGGAACCTTTGGGTATATTCTCGAGTTACGACGAGGATGGCCCTTCCAAACACGGGTATGTTCAGTGACGTCAGGACTCCTATCTAATTGCGAGGAAACCCTCAGGAGTCTTCTCCTTCCTTGAAAGGGCCATAGGAAAACCTCTCGAGGTGAGGTGTCAGACCCATTGTCCCTTTCCTGTTGTCACTGGGATCCTGGCATTCCTGTCCATTTTCCAGAAGAGTCAGCCATCGTCTCCTCTGGAATCATTGAACTCCGTGTCCCTCTCGAGCTTTCCAATGGATGAGAGGCCGCCTCTTTAGAAAAGGCAGGGAGGTAGGGCTTTCACTAGTGTCTCCCCAGGGGCTCAGACATCCCTTGATCTTGTGAGATGAAATCCAGCTTGCACTCAATTCACTGCAAGAATTCCGGCCTGATTTCGAGTCAGGGAATCTTGGGGTCAATTCCAGTGGAGGCCATAAATTCAGCGTCCCTCTCCCAGACGTACAGATGCGAGAAGCCTCCTCTTGTGGTGCTTGTGGACAGTTGGCATTCCTCTTGATTTGAAGCCAGGAAATTCGCTCTCAACTCGAGATGATTGGGGGTCCATGGAGCTCTTTCTGGTTCCTGCAGTGACCTCAGGATCCTTCTAGACTTGAGAGAGTGTTCCTGCGGTTTCTCTGGAGTGCAATCAAGGAAATCAAGGCTCCTTTCAGGTTTGATGGGGAGCACGCAATTGCTCTGCATGCTGTACAGGGGAATCGGGCCTCATCTCGCGGCGAGGGGCGAGTCTCATGGTTTTTCTCGAGTTGCGGCGGGAACCTGGGCTATAATCTCGAGTTACGGCGGGGATGGCCCTTCCAAACACGGGTGTGCTCAGCGACGTCAGGACTCCTGTCTAGTTGCCAGGGACACCTCGGTAGTCTCCTCCCCGCTTGAAAGGGCCATAGAAAAACCTCTCGACGTGAGGCTGCAGACCCTTTTTCCCTTTCCTGTGGCAAATGGGATCCTGGGATTCCTGTCCATTTTCCAGAGGAGTCAGGCATCATCTCCTTTGGAATCATTGAACTCTCTGTTCCTTTCGAGCTGTCCAATGGATGGGAGGCCACCTGTCACGAAAGGGCAGGGTCCTAGGGCATTCTCTATTGTCTCCCGAGGAGATTCAGACATCGCTTTATCTTGTGAGATGAAATCCAGCTTGCACTCAAGTCACTGCAAGAATTCCGGCCTGATTTCCATTCAGAGCATCTCGGGGTCGATTCCACTGGAGGCCGCAAATGCAACCTCCCTCAACCAGACATACAGCTTCGAGAATCCGCCTCTTGTGTTGCTTGTGGACAGTTGGCATTCCACTTGATTTGAAGACAGGAAATCAGCTCTCAGCTCGAGATGATTCAGAATACACGGAGCTGTTTCTGGTTGGTGAAATCACTTTAGGATCCCTCTAGACTTGAGACAGTGTTCCAGGGGATTATCTAGAGTGCCATCAAGGAAATCAAGGCTCCTTTCGGGTTTAATGGGGAGCACGCAATTGCTCTGCATGCTGTGCAGGGGAATCGGGCCTCATCTTGCGGCGAGGGGGGAGTCTCATGGTTTTTCTCGAGTTGAGGTGGGAACCTGGGGTATATTCTCGAGTTACGACGGGGATGGCCATTCCAAACACGGGTGTGTTCAGCGATGTCAGGACTCTTGTCTAGTTGCAATGGACCCCTCGGGAGTCTCCTCGCGGCTTTAAAGGGCCATAGTAACACCTCTCGAGGTGAGGCCGCAGACCCAGGTTCCCTTTATGTTTCCACTGGGTTCCTGGGATTCCTGTCCATTTTCCAGAGGAGTCAGGCATCGTCTCCATTGGAATCATGAAATCCGTGTTCCTCTCGAGCTGTCCAATGGATGGGAGGCCGCCTGTCGAGAAAGGGCAGGGTTGTTGGGCATTCTCTAGTGTCTCCCCAGGGGCTTCAGACATCCTTTCATCTTGTGAGATGAAATCCAGCTTGCACTCAAGTCACTGGAGTAATTCCGGCCTGATTTTGAGTCAGGGCTTTCGGGGTCGATTCCACTGTACGCCGAAAATTCATCCTCCCTCAACCAGACGTACAGCTGCGAGAAGCCTCCTCTTGCGGTGGTTGTGGACAGTTGGCATTCCTCTTGATTTGAAGCCAGGAAATCAGCTCTCAGCTCGAGATGATTCGGAATACACGGAGCTGTTTCTGGTTGGTGGAGTGACTTTAGGATCCCTCTAAACTTGAGACAGTGTTTCTGGGGTTTCTCTGGAGTGCCATCAAGGAAATCAAGGCTCCTTCGGGTTTGATGGGGAGCCCGCATTGCTCTGCATGCTGTGCAGGGGAATCGTGCCTCATCTCTCGGCGTGTGGGGAGTCGCATGGTTTATCTCGAGTTGCGGCGGGAACCTGTGGTATATTCTCGAGTTACGACGGGGAAGGTCCTTCCAAACACGGGTGTGTTCAGCAACGTCAGGACTCCTGTCTAGTTCCGAGGGACCCCTCGGGAATCTCCTCGTGGCTTGAAATGGCCATAGGAACACCTCTCGAGGTGACGACGCAGACCAGGTTCCCTTTCCTGTTGCCACTGGGATCCTGGGATTACTGTCGATTTTCCAGAGGACTCAGGCATCGTCTCCTTTGGAATCATTGAACTCCGTGTTCCTCTCGAGCTGTCCAATGGATGGGAGGCCGCCTATCTAGAAAAGACAGGGAGCTAGGACTTTCTCTAGTGTCTCGCCAGGGCCTTCAGACATCCCTTTATCTTGTGAGATGAAATCCAGCTTGCACTCAAGTCACTGCAAGAATTCCGGCCTGAATTCGTGACAGGGCATCTCGGGGTCAATTCCAGTGGAGCCCATAAATTCAACGTCCCTCTCCCAGACGTACAGCTGCGAGAAGCCTCCGCTTGTGGTGCTTGTGGACAGTTGGCATTCGTCTTGATTTGAAGCCAGGAAATCAGCTCTCAGCTGTAGATGATTCGGAATACAGGGAGATGTTTCTGGTTGGTGAAGTGACTTTAGGATCCCTGGAGCCTTGAGACAGTGTTCCTGGGGTTTCTCTGGAGTGCCATCAAGGAAATCAAGGCTCCTTTCAGGTGTGATGGGGAGCATGCAACTGCTCTGCATGCTGTGCAGGGGAATCGGGCCTCATCTCGCGGCGAGGGGGGAGTCTCATGGTTTCTCTCGAGTTGCGGCGGGAACCTGGGTTTATAATCTCCAGTTACGACGGGTATGGCCCTTCAAAACACGGGTGTGTTCAGCGACGTCAGGACTCCTGTCTAGTTGCGAGGGACCCTTTGGGAATCTCCTCGCAGCTTGAAAGGGCCATAGGAACACCTCTCGAAGTGAGGCGGCAGACCCATTTTCCCTTTCCTGTTGCCACCGGGATCCTGGGATTCCTGTCTATTTTCCAGAGGAGTCGGGCATCGTTTCCTGTGGAATCCTTGAACCCCGTGTTCCTCTCGAGCTGTCCAATGGATGGGAGGCCGCCTCTATAGAAAAGGCAGGGACCTAGGACTTTCTCTAGTGTCTCGCCAGGGGCTTCATACATCCCTTTATCTCGTGAGATGAAATCCGGCTTGCACTCAAGTCATTGCAAGAATTTCGGCCTGATTAAGAGTCATGGCATCTCGGGGTCAATTCCAGTGGAGCCCATAAATTCAACATCCCTCTCCCTGACGTACAGCTGCGAGAAGCCTCCTCTTGTGGTGCTTGTGGACAATTGGCATTCCTCTAAATTTGAAGCCAGGAAATTCGCTCTCACCTCGAGATGATTGGGGGTACACTGAGCAATTTCTGGTGCCTGCAGTGACCTCAGGATCCCTCTAGACTTCAGAGAGTGTTCCTTGAGTTTCTCTGGAGTGGCATCTAGGAAATCAAGACTCCTTTCGGTTTTGACGGGGAGCACGGAATTGCTCTGCACGGAGTGCAGGGGAATCGGGCTTCATCTTGCAGCGAGGGGGGTGTCTCATGGGTTTTCTCGAGTTGCGGCGGGAACCTGGGTTATATTCTCCAGTTACGACGGGGATGGCCCTTCCAAACACGGGTGTGTTCAGCGACGTCAGGACTCGTGTCTAGTTGTGAGGGACCACGCGGGAGTCTCGTCGCGGCTTGACAGGGACATAGGAACAACTCTCGAGGTGAGGCCGCAGACCCAGGTTCCCTTTCCTGTTGCCACTGGAATCCTGGGATTCCTGTCCATTTTCCAGAGGAGTCAGGCATCGTCTTCTTTGGAATCATTGAACTCCGTGTTCCTCTCGAGCTGTACAATGGATGGGAGGCCACCTGTCGAGAAAGGGCAAGGTTCTAGGGCATTCTATAGTATCTCCCCAGGGGCTTAAGACATCCCTTCATCTTGTGAGATGAAATCCAGCTTGCACTCAAGCCACTGCAGGAATTCCGGCCTGTTTTCGAGTCAGGGCATCTTGGGTTCGATTCCACTTGAGGCCGCAAATTCAACCTCCCTCAACCAGACGTACAGCTGGGAGAAGCCTCCGCTTGTGGTGCTTGTGGACAGTTGGCATTCCTCTTGATTTGAAGCCAGGAAATCAGTTCTCAGCTCGAGATGGTTCGGAATACACGGAGCTTTCTCTTGTTGGTGAAGTGACTTTAGGATCCCTCTAGACTTGAGACAGTGTTCCTGGGATTTCTCTGGAGTGCCATCAAGGATATCAAGGCTCCTTTTGGGTTTGATGGGGAGCATGCAATTGCTCTGCATGCTGTGCAGGGGATTCGGGCCTCATCTCGCGGCGAGGGGGGAGTCTCATGGTTTTTCTAGATTTGCGGCGGGAACATGGGGTATATTCTCGAGTTACGACGGGGATGGCCCTTCCAAACACGGATGTGTTCAGCGACGTCAGTACTCCTGTCTAGTTGCGAGGGATGCCTGGGGAGTCTCCTCCGGGCTTGAAAGGTCCATAGGAAAACGTCTTGAGGTGATGCGGCAGACCAATTATCCCTTTCCTGTTGCCACTGGGATCCTGGGATTCCTGTCCATTTTCCAGAGGAGTCAGGCATCCTCTCCTTTGGAATCATTGAACTTCGTGTTCCTCTCGAGCTGGACAATTGATGGTAGGCGGCCTCTCTAGAAAAGGCAGTGAGCTAGGGCTTTCTCTAGTGTCTCCCCAGGGGCTTCAGATACCACTTTATCTTGTGAGATGAAATCCAGCTTGCACTCAAGTCACTGCAAGTATTCCGTCCTGATTTCGAGTCAGGGCATCTCGGGGTCGATTCCAGTGGAGGCTATAATTTCAACGTCCCTCTCCCAGACGTACAGCTGCGAGAAGCCTCCTCTTGTGGTGCTTGTGGACAGTTGGCATTCCTCTTGATTTGAAGCCAGGAAATCAGCTCTTAGCTTGAGATGATTCTGATTACACCCAGCTGTTTCTGGTTGGTGTAGTTATTTTAGGATCCCTCTAGAATTGAGACAGTGTTTCTGGGTTTTCTCTGGAGTGCCATCAAGGAAATCAAGGCTCCTTTCGGGTTTGATGGGGAACACGCAATTGCTCTGCATGCTGTGCAGGAAAATCGGGCCTCATCTCACGGCGAGGGGGGAGTCTCATGGTTTTTCTCGAGTTGCGGTGGGAACCTGGGGTATATTCTCGAGTTACGAAGGGGATGGCCCTTCCAAACACGGGTGCATTTAGCGACGTCAGGACTCCTGTCTAGTTGCAATGGACTCCTCGGGAGTCTCCTCGCGGCTTGAAAGGGCCATAGGAAAACTTCTCGAGGTGAGGCCGCAGACCCAGGTTCCCTTTCCTGTTGCCAATGGGATTCTGGGATTCCTGTGCATTTTCCAGAGGAGTCACGCATCGTCTCCTTTGGTAACATTGAACTCCGTGTTCCTCTCAATCTGTCCAATGGATGGCAGGCGTCCTGTCGAGAAAGTGCAGGGTGCTAAGGCATTCTCTAATGTCTACCAAGGGGCTACAGACATCCCTTCATTTGTGAGATGAAATCCAGCTTGCACTGAAGTCACTGCAGGTATTCCGGCCTGATTTCGAGTCAGGGCATCTGGGGATCGATTCCACTGGAGGCCGCAAATTCAACCTGCCTCAACTGGATGTACAGCTGCGAGAAGCCTCCTCTTTTGGTGCTTGTGGACAGTTGGCATTTCTCTTGATTTGAAGCCAAGAAATGAGCTCTCAGCTCGAGAGATTCGGAATACACGGAGTTTTTTCTGGTTGGTGAAGTAACTTTAGGATCCCTCTAGACTTGAAACAGTATCCAGGGATTTCTCTGGAGTGCCATCAAGGAAATCAAGGCTCCTTTCGGGTTTGATGGGGAGCACACAATTGCTCTGCATGCTCTGCTGGGTAATGGGACCTCATCGCGCGGCGAGGGGGGAGTCTCCTGGTTTTTCTCGAGTTGCGGAGGGAACCTGGGTTATATTCTCGACTTACGACGGGGATTGCCCTTCCAAACACGGGTGTGTTCAGCGACGTCAGGACTCCTGTCTAGTTGCGAGGGACCCCTCGGGAGTCTCCTTGTGGCTTGAAAGGGCCATAGGAACACCTCTCGAGGTGAGGCCACAGACCCAGGTTCCCTTTCCTGTTGCCACTGGGATCCTGGGATTCCTGTCCATTTTCCAGAAGAGGCAGGCATCGTCACCTTAGGAATCATTGAAATCTGTGTTCCTCTGGAGCTGTCCAATGGAAGGGAGCCCATCTGTCGAGAATGGGCAGGGTGCTAGGGCATTCTCTAGTGTCTCCCCAGGGGATTCAGAAATCCCTTCATCTTGTGAGTAGAAATCCAGCTTGCACTCAAGTCACTGCAGCAATTCTGGCCTGATTTCGAGTCAGGGAATCTCGGGGTCGATTCCACTGGAGGCCGTAAATTCAACCACCCTCAACCAGACATACAGCTGTGAGAAGCCTCCTCTTGTGGTGCTTGTAGACAGTTGGCATTCCTCTTGATTTGAAGCCAGGAAATCAGCTCTCACCTCGAGATGATTCGGAATATACGGAGCTGTTTCTGGTTGGTGAAGGGACTTTCGGATACCTCTAGACTTGAGACACTGTTCCTGGGGTTTCCCTGGAGTGCCATCAAGGAAATCAAGACTCTTTTCGGGTTTGATGGGGAGAAGGCAATTGCTCTGCATGCTGTGCAGGGGAATTGGGCCTCAAATCGCGGCGAGGGGGGAGTCTCAAGGTTTTTCTCTAGTTGCGGCGGGAACCTGGGGTATAATCTCGATTTACGACGGGCTTGGCCCTTCCAAACACGGGTGTGTTCAGTGACGTCAGGACTCCTGTCTAGTTGTGAAGGATCCATCGGGAGTCTCCTCGCAGCTTGAAAGGGCCATAGGAAAACCTCTTGAGGTGAGGAGGCAGACCCATTGTCCCTTTCCTGTTGCCACTGGGATCCTGGCATACCTGTCCATTGTCCAGAGGAGTCAGGCATCGTCTCCGTTGGAATCATTGAACTCTGTGTTCGTCTCGAGCTGTCCAATGGTTTGGAGGCCGCCTGTCGAGAAAGAGCAGGGATGTTGGGCATTCTCTAGTGTCTCCCCATGGGCTTCAGACATCCTTTCATGTTGTGAGATTAAATCCAGCTTGCAGTCAAGTCACTGGAGTAATTCCGGCCTGATTTCGAGGCAGGGCATCTCGGGGTCGATTCCACTGGAGGCTGCAAATTCAACCTCCCTCAACCAGACGTACAGCTGCGAGAAGCCTATTCTTGTGGTGCTTGTGGACAGTTGGCATTCCTCTTGATTTAAAGCCAGGAAATCAGCTCTCAGCTCAAGATGATTCGGAATACACGGAGCAGTTTCTGGTTGGTGAAGTGACTTTAGGATCCCTCTAGTCTTGAGACAGCATGCCATCAAGTTTCTCTGGAGTGCCATTAGGAAATCAAGGCTCTGTTCGGGTTTGATGCGTAGCACGCAATTGCTCTGCATGCTGTGCAGGGGTATCGGGCCTCTTCTCGCGGCGAGGGGGGAGTCTCAAAGTTTTTCTCTAGTTGCGGCGGGAACCTGGGGTATATGATCTAGTTACGACGGTGATGGCCCTTCCAAACTCGGGTGTGTTCAGTGACTTCAGGACTCCTGTCTAGTTGCGAGGGACCCCTCGGGAGTCTCCTCGCGGCTTGAAAGGGCCATAGGAACACCTCTCGATGTGAGGCGGCAGACCCAGTGTCCCTTTCCTGTTTCCAATGTTATCCTGGGATTCCTGTCCATTTTCTAGAGGGGTCAGGCATCGTCTCCTTTGGAATCATTGAACTCCGTGTTCCTCTCAAGCTGTTCAATGGATGGGAGGCCACCTGTCGAGAACGGGCAGGGTGTTAGGGCATTCTCTGGAGTCTCCCCACGGGCTATAGGCATCCCATCATCTTGTGAGATGAAATCCAGCTTGCACTCAAGGCACTGCAGGAATTCCGGCCTGATTTCCAGTCAGGGCATCTCGGGATCGATTACACTGGAGGCCGCAAATTCAACCTCCCTCAACCAGATATACAGCTGCGAGAAGCCTCCTCTTGTGGTGCTTGTGGACAGTTGGCATTTATCTTGATTTGAAGCCAGGAAATTCGCTCTCACCCCGAGATGATTGGGGGTACACAGAGCTCTTTCTGGTTTCTGCAGTGATTTCAGGATCCCTCTAGACTTGAGAGAGTGTTCCTTGAGTTTCTCTAGAGTGCCATCAGGTAGATCAAGGCTCCTTTTGGTTTTGACGGGGAGCACGGAATTGCTCTGTGCACAGTGCAGGGGAATCGGGCTTCATCTCGCGGCGAGGGGGGAGTCTCATGGTTTTTCTCGAGTTGCGGCGGGAACCTGGGTTATATTCTCGAGTTACGGCGGGGATGGCCCTTCCAAACACGGGTGTGTTCAGCGACGTCAGGACTCTTGTCTAGTTGCGATGGACCCCTAGGGAGTCTCCTCGCGGCTTGAAAGGGCCATAGGAACACCTCTCATGGTGAGGCGGCAGACCCAGGTTCACTTTCCTGTTGCCAATGGGATTCTGGGATTCCTGTCCATTTTCCAGAGGAGTCAGGCATCGTCTCCTTTGGAATCATTGAACTCCGTGTTCCTCTCGAGCTGTCCAATGTATGGGAGGCCGCCTGTCGAGAAAGGGCAGGGTGCTAGGGCATTCTCTAGTGTCTCCCCAGGGGCTTCAGACATCCCTTCATCTTGTGAGATGAAATCCAGCTTGCACTCTAGTCATTGCTGGAATTCCGGCCTGATTTCGAGTCAGGGCATCTCGGGGTCGATTCCAATGTAGGCGGAAAATTCAACCTCCATCAACAAGACGTACAGCTGCGAGAAGCCTCCTCTTGTGGTGCTTGTGGACAGTTGGCAGTCCTCTTGATTGGAAGCCAGAAAATCAGCTCTCAGCTCGAGATGATTCGGAATACAGGGAGCTGTTTCTGGTTGGTGAAGTGACTTTAGGATCCCTATAGACTTGAGACAGTGTTCCTGGGGTTTCTCTGGTGTGCCATCAAGGAAATCAAGGCTCCTTTCGGGTTTGATGGGGAGCACGCAATTGCTCTGCATGCTGTGCAGGGGAATCTGGCCTCATCTCGTGGCGAGGGGGGAATGTCATGGTTTTTCCCGAATTGCGGCTGGAACCTGGGGTATATTCTCGAGTTACAACGGGGATGGCCGTTCCAAACACGGGTGTGTTCAGCGACGTCAGGACTCTTGTCTAGTTGCGATGGACCCCTCGGGAGTCTCCTCGCTGCTTGAAAGGGCCATAGGAAAACCTTTCGATTTGAGGCGGCAGACCCAGTTTCCCTTTCCTGTTGCCACTGGGATCGTGGGACTCCTTTCCATTTTACAGAGCAGTCAGGCATCGTCTCCTTTGGAATCACTGAACTCCGTGTTCCTCTCGAGCTGTCCAATGGATGGGAGGCTGCCTCTCTAGAAAAGGCAGGGAGCTAGGGCTTTCTCTAATGTCTCCCCAGGGGCTTCAGACATCCCTTTATCTTGTGAGCTGAAATCCAGCTTGCACTCAAGTCACTGCAAGAATTCCGGCCTGATTAATAGTCAGGGCATCTTCGAGGTCGATTCCAGTGGAGCCCATAAATTCAACGTCACTCTCCCAGACGTACAGCTACGAGAAGCCTCCTCTTGTGGTGCTTGTGGACAGTTGGCATTCCTCTTGATTTGAAGCCAGGAAATTCGCTCTCATCTCGAGATGATTGGGGGCACACGGAGCTCTTTCTGGTTCCTGCAGTGACCTCAGGATCCCTCTAGACTTGAGAGAGTGTTCCTTGAGATTCTCTGGAGTGCCATGAAGGAATTCAAGGCTCCTTTCGGGATTGATGCAGAGCACGCAATTACTCTGCTTGCTGTGCAGGGGAATGGGGCCTCATCTCGCGGGTGGTTCGAGTCTCATGATTTTTCTCGAGTTCGGCGGGAACCTGGGTTATATTCTCGAGTTACGACGGGGATGGCCCTTCCAAACACGGGTGTGTTCTGCGACGTCAGGATTCCTGTCCAGTTGCGAGGGATCCCTCGGGAGTCTCCTCGGGGCTTGAAAGGGCCATAGGAACACCTCTCGAAGTGAGGTGGCAGACCCATTGTTCCTTTGCTGTTGCCACTGGGATCCTGGGATTCCTGTCCATTTTCCAGAGGAGTCAGGCATTGTCTCCTTTAGAATCATTGAACTCCGTGTTCCTCTTGAGCTGTCCAATGGATGGAAGGCCGCATCTCTAGAAAAGGCAGGGTGCTAGGGCTTTCTCTAGTGTCACCCCAGGGGCTTCAGACATCCCTTTATCCTGTGAGATTAAATACAGTTGCACTCAAGTCACTGCAAGAATTACGGCCTGATTTAGAGTCAGGGCATCTTGGGGTCGATTCCAGTGGAGGCCATAAATTCAACGTCCCTCTCCCAGACGTACAGCGGTGAGAAGCCTCCTCTTGTGGTGCTTGTGGACAGTTGGCATTCCTCTTGATTTGAAGCCAGGAAATTCGCTCTCACCTCGAGATGATTGGGGGAACACGGAGCTCTTTCTTGTTCCTGTAGTGACCTCATAATCACTCTAGACTTCAGAGAGTGTTCTTGATTTTCTCTGAAGTGCCATCAAGGAAATCAAGGCTCCTTTCGGGTTTGACGGGGAGCACGGAATTGCTCTGCACGCAGTTCAGGGGAATCGGTCTTCATCTCGAGGCGAGGGGGGAGTCTCATGGTTTTTCTCGAGTTGCGGCCGGAACCTGGGGTATAATCTCGAGTTACGGTGGGGATGGTCCTTCCAAACAAGGGTGTGTTCAGCGACGTCAGGACACCTGTCTAGTTGTGAGGGACCCCTCGGGAGTCCCTCGCGGCTTGAAAGGGCCATAGGAACCCTCTCGAGGTGAGGCTGGAAATCCAGTTTCCCTTTCCTGTTGCCACTGGGATCCTGGGATTCCTGTCCATTATCCAGAGGAGACAGGCATCGTCTCCTTTGGAATCATTGAACTCCGTGTTCCTCTCGAGCTGTCCAAAGGAAGGGTGGTGGCCTGTTGAGAAAGGGCACGGTGATGGGGCCTTCTCCTGTGTCCTCCCAGGGGCTTCAATCATCCGTTCATCTTGTGAGATGAAATCCAGCTTGCACTCAAGTCACTGCAGGAATTCAGTCCTGATTTCGTGTTAGGGCATCTCGGGGTCGATTCCACTGGAGGCCGCAAATTCAACCTCCGTCAACCAGACTTACAGCTGCGAGAAGCCTCCTCTTGTGGTGCAGTGGACAGTTGGCATTCCTCTTGATTTGCAGCCAGGAAATCAGCTCTCAGCTCGAGATGATTCGGAATACATGGAGCTCTTTCTGGTTGGTGAAGTGACCTTAGGATCCCTCTAGACTTGAGACAGTGTTCCTGGGGTTTCTCTGGAGTGCCATCAAGGAATTCAATGCTCCTCTCGGATTTGGTAGGGAGCCGGCAATTGCTCTGCATGCTGTGCAGGGGAATCGGGCCTCATCTCGCGAAGAGGGGGGAGTCTCATGGTTTTTCTCGAGTCCCAGGGGGAACCTGGGGTATATTCTCGAGTTACGGCGGGGATGGCCCTTCCAAACACGGGTGTGTTCATCGACGTCAGGACTCCTGTCTAGTTGCGAGGAAACCCTCACGAGTCTCCTTGTGTCTTGAAAGGGCCATAGGAAAACCTCTCAAGGTGAGGCGGCAGACCCTTTGTCCCTTTCCTGTTGACACTGGGATCCTGGAATCTCTGTCCATTTTCCAGAGGAGTCAGGCATTGTCTTCTTTGGAATCACTGAACTCCGTTTTCCTCTCGAGCTGTCCAATGAATGGAAGGCCTCCTCTCTAGAAAAGGCAGGGAGCTAGGGTTTTCTCTAGTGTCTCCCCAGGGGTTTCCGACATCTGTTTATCTTGTGAGATTAAATCCAGCTTGCACTCAAGTCATTGCAAGAATTCCGGCCTGATTTCGTGTCAGGGCATCTCGGGGTTGATTGCACTGGAGGCCGCAAATTCAACCTCCCTCTCCCAGACGTACAGCTGCGAGAAGCCTCCTCTTGTGGAGCTTGTGGACAGTTGGCATTTCTCTTGATTTGAAGCCAGGAAATTCGATCTCACCTCGAGATGATTGGGGGTGCACGGAGCTCTTTCTGGTTCGTGCAGTGACCTCAGGATCCCTCTAGACTTGAGAGAGAGTTCCTTGAGTTTCTCTGGAGTGCCATCAAGGAAATCAATGCTCCTTTCGGGTTTGATGGGGAGCACGGAATTGCTCTGCATGCAGTGAAGGGAAATCGGGCTTCATCTGGCGGCGAGTGGGGAGTCTCATGGTTTTCCTCGAGTTGAGGCGGGAAACTGGGGTATATTCTCGAGTTACGACGGGGATGGCCCTTCCAAACACGTTTGTGTTCAGCGACGTCAGGACTCCTCTCTAGTTGCAAGCGACCCGTCGGGAGTCTCCTCGCGGCTTGAAAGGGCCATAGGAAAACCTCTGGAAGTGAGGCCGCAGACCCATTGTCCCTTTCCTGTTGCCACTGGGACCCTGGGATACCTGTCCATTTTCCTGACGAGTCAGGCATCCTCTCCTTTGGAATCATTGAACTCCGTGTTCCTCTCGAGCTGTCCAATGGATGGGAGGCCGCCTCTCTAGATAAAGCAGGGAGCTACAGCTTTCTCTAGTGTCTCCCCAGGGGCTTCAGACATTCCTTTATCTTGTGAGATGAAATCCAGCTTGCACTCAAGTCACTGGAAGAATTCCGACCTGATTTCGAGTCAGGGCATCTCGGGGTCGATTCCTCTGGAGGCCGCAAATTCAAACTCCCTCAACCAGACGTACAGATGCGAGAAGCCTCTTCTTGTGGTGCTTGTGGACAGTTGGCATTCCTCTTGATTTGAAGCCAGGAGATCTGCTCTCATCTCGAGATGATTCGGAATACACGGAGCTGTTTCTGATTGGTGACGTGACTTTAGGATCCCTCTAGACTTGAGACAGTGTTCCAGGGGTTTCTCTGGTGTGCCATCAAGCAAATCAAGGCTCCTTTCGGGTTTGATGGGGAGCACGCAATTGCTCTGCATGCTGTGCAGGGGAATCAGGCCTCATCTCGCGTTGAGTGGAGAGTCTCATGGTTTTTCTCGAGTTGCGGCGGGAACCTGGGGTATATTCTCGAGTTACGCCAGGGATGGCACTTCCAAACACGGGCGTGTTTTTCGAAGTCAGGACTCTTGTCCACTTGCGAGGGACCCCTCGGGAGTCTCCTCGCGGCGTGAAAGGGCCATAGGAACACCTCCCTAGGTGAGGAGGCAGATCCATTTTCCCTTTCCGGTTGCCACTGGGATGCTGGGATTCCTGTCCATTTTCCAGAGGAGTCAGGCATCGTCTCCTTTGGAATCACTGAACTCCCTGTTCCTCTCGAGCTGTCCAATGGACGGGAGGCCTCCTCTCTAGAAAAGGCAGGGAGCTAGGGCTTTCTCTAGTGTCTCCCCAGGGGATCCAGACATCCCTTCATCTTGTGAGACGAAATCCAGCTTGCCCTTAAGTCACTGCAGGAATTCCGTCCTGATTTCGAGTCAGGGAATCTCGGCGTCGATTACACTGGAGGCCGCAAATTCAACGTCCCTCTCCCAGACGTACAGCTGAGAGAAGCCTCCTTTTGTGGTGCTTGTGGACAGTTGGCATTCCTCTTGATTTGAAGCCTGAAAATCAGCTCTCAACTCGAGATGATTCGGCATACACGGAGCTGTTTCTGGTTGGTGAAGTGACTTTAGGATCCCTCTAGACTTGAGACAGTGTTCCTGGGGTTTCTCTGGAGTGCCATCAAGGAAATCAAGGCTCCTATCGGGTTTGATGGGGAGCACGCAATAGGTCTGCAAGCTGTGTGGGGGAATCGGGCCTCATCTCGCGGCGAAGGGGCAGTCTCATGGTTTTTCTCGAGTTGCGGCGGGAACCTGTGGTATATTCTCGAGTTACGACGGGGATGGCCCTTCCAAACACGGGTGTGTTCAGCGACGTCAGGACTCCTGTGTCAGGGAATGTTTGATGGGAGGATTCCTACATGCTGTCTCTCATGAATCCTTTGTCCCTCTTCAAGCGGAACAGTTCGCTGCTCCCAGGGACTGAGGTCATTGTGTGAGGCAAGCATGAGTCTCCTTTAGTAAACATTTTCCTTAGGACAAAACAGCTTAATCTCCTTCCCCTTTCTTGAGATATGGATTGTGTCCTGACCTTGTGACTAACATTACCCCTTTTCCCTTGATAACGGTTGCTGTACATTTGGTTTTCTGATCTCTATCATTCCCGAAAGAAGTTTCTTGTACTGTAGCCTATATATACTCATAGAAAAATCATTAAAGCACCTTTGCTCCATCAGAGCTTAGGTCCCCGGGTCTTTTTTGTCTCTCTCTCTCTTTCTCCCTCTCTCTTTCTCTCTTTTACTTTCTTATCGTCGACTCCGTACCACCAGGTTCTGGTCCATTAAAGGACCCCAACAAATGGCGCCCGAACAGGGACACTGATATACGCGGTACATCGGGCGGAGTGACTCAGGGACCCATTGAGGTCGGTAAGTACTAAGGCATGGGTTAAAAGGCTGGCCAGCCCCATTATTTTTCTACTTTACTTCACCATTTGTTTAAATTTCAAGGACTTCTGGCTTCATGGCAATAAATAGAGGCTTGCCTTCAAACAGTAGTTAAACATAATCCTTAGTTTTCTGATAAATGCAGTTTTGATTTAAAAATTTGGCTCCAGGTCAAAGAAAATGTTAAATGAGCAGCCATACAAAGAAAAAATATTCCAGTTGATCTCTAGCCCCTATGGGCTGTTATTAAAACTATAATTTTGTCATTTCAAGGTACATTCTAGCCCTTCCAATATTCAGCAACAGACAGAACACTTATTACATAAATATAAATTAAATGATTAAACTTTACAAAAGGCCCAATTGAAACAATACAAACTATCTCAAAATTTTCTTACTAGCCCTGCCCTGGCTTCTCCAAATGCTTCTCCTCTGCCGACAGTCACAACTCCAAAAGTCTCTCATTTGTTGGAACCTAATGAAAAGTTATGCTAATTTTTAAACTAGATTAGAAGCTACTATTTCCCGTACTGTAATCGGAGAAGAAACCAAAAAACAGCTAGAGAAATTACTTGCTTATGAGAATGCAAATCAGAAATGTCAAAGAGCTATAGCTGCAATTTGTGAGACTAAAATTATTATTGATTACTTAAAAGCTTATCACAATCTAGGATCAGAAGCTCAAAAGATGCAAATGCTGATTGAGGCAATGGCTACTATCTTTAAAAAGGGAAATTAAAGATGTTTAAATTGTGTGGAGATAAAAATCTTTTAAAAAGGGATTGACCTAAGAAGGCTAATAAAATACCAAAAAATTTGCCCTCGCTGCTGTAAAAGAATGCACTAGGCCAAAAGTTGTAAATTTAAATTTGATATTGATGAAAAACCTATTCCAGAAAACTCCAAACAGGAGCAAATTCTATCTTTTCCCTCAAACCCTCAACATCCGGCAGTTCTGCCGTCGATAAATGATTTTTTCCTTTACCCTCAAACAATCCCTACTAGAGTGCCTACCGGACTTTTTGGACCCCTGCCCCCACAAACTTTTGGTCTTTTGTTTGGCCGATCAAGTCTGATTTCTAAAGGAATTACTGTTCACCCTGGAATAATTGATTCAGATTATAAAGGAGAGATTCAAATTCTGATGTCATCTCAGATTCTATGGCAATTCAAAAAGGGGTACAAAATTGCTCAATTACTTCTTTTACCTTACATTTCTATTAATTCCTCTAATAATGTACGGACAGATAGGTCTGACAGTACAGATCAAAAACAATCTTTGTGGACATTATTAGTATCTGAGTATGCCCGACCAAATATAAATATCAAAATTAATGGTAAAAGATTTTCTGGTCTCCTTGACACTGGATCTGGTATTACTATTATTTCCAAATATTTATGGCCCAAATCCTGGCCTATACAAAAGGTCTCTTGCCAAATTGCAAAAATTTCTCAAACTAAACTACAAAAAGTTTATCAAAGTGTTCAAATATACTCATGTGAGAGACCAGAAGGCCAACCTACAACATTAAAACCTTATGTGATAAATGTACCCTTTAATCTAATAAAAAGGGACTTACTTATACAATGGCAAACTCAGATATACATTCCACATTTTTCCTAGGGGCCACTGCTCATTTAACAAAGAAAACAATTATTAAAATAACTAAGAAAAATTATGAGCCTATTTGGACAAAGCAATGGCCCCTTATGAAAAAAAAAATTACAAGCTACTAAAGAACTTATAAACACACAATTAAAATTGAAACATATTGAAGAATCTTGCTCTTTTTGGAACTCTATTTTTGTTATAAAAAAAAAAAACATAACAAATGGTGTCTCTTAACAAAGTTTAAAAAAGTTAATTCTTTTATAAAACCTATGGGTACATTGCAACCAGAGATCCCATCACCTATTACTATTTCTCAAAATTTGCACATTATTATTACTGATTCACAAGATTCCCTTTTAAATATACCTTTACACTCTTTAGACCGGGAGAAATTCACTTTCTCTCTCCCTTATCCTAATCATATCGGGCCTCATCAAAGATTTCAATAGACTATGTTACCTCAAGGTATGCTTAAAAGTCCTGCTACTGCTGCTGCTAAGTCACTTCGGTCGTGTCCTACTCCATGCGACCCCATGGATGTCAGCCCGCCAGGCTCGCCCGTCCCTGGGATTCTCCAGACAAGAGTACTGAAATAGGGTGCCATTGCCATCTCTGTAACAGTCCTAGTATTTGTCAAAATTTTGTAGCCAAGGCTTTACTTCCTGTGTGACAACAATCCCCTCATGCATATATCATTAATAATATACTATAGCTACAAAAAAGAGAAATGATTATTTTTGACACTGAATGGCTATGATATTCTTTAGACTCTGGAGGAAACTGATGAAAATAAAATCTTTTTTGAAATTGCAAATATATATATATATATATATATATATATATATATATATATATATTTTTGAGCTCCAGTTCTGCCTGGGAAACAAAAATAGGCCTAAGAAAAAACCTTAAGTTAACTCTTATCATGTCCTTGGGATACACAGCCCACTCTATCTAGGACTCCAGCCATTAACAAATTGGTGGAGCTCAAAATAAATAAATAAAACAAAAGGATATTTTAAATTTCAAACGGAAAACTATCGCTATGTATCTAAAATTTTCTATGTCTCAATGTATGTCTTTGTTTTTGGATAGTGTGGAGTTAATCAGCTCTATTTAGATTCAGCTTTACATAAACTGAAGGCTGTTCAATGTTGGGTATAATGTTTATTTAAATGTGAATGTGACTTAAATATAATTATTTGTTAATCTAGTTGGGACATGTCTTAAGTCATCAACATTATATAATACTTTTATTATGCCTTGGTTTAAGGTAAACTAAGTTTGTCAACAAAAAGGTAACTCTTTATATTTCTATATACACAAATATATAGATGAGATAAAAACTTTTAGATAAGCTCTTAGAAATAAATGTATTTTTGATAGAATGATCTGTTATCTATAATATAGAGCCATCTCTTGGGATTAGAGTGACTTAGGTTTCTAGAGTTGTGCTGAACTAAGTAATACAAGTTTGTTGAATGGCTGGGTCATTTCCAAATGAAGTAAGATTTTGAAGCGTTAATTGCTGAACACTGGCTTGCTCTTAAAAGGGGTTTTTTCTTGCAGAAGAGTTGAAGAGATTTTGAGCTGTTAATGAATATAAATATATATTTATATAGGAATGGATATATATATAATATAATATGATTTGAAAAATATGTTCAATGGTCCATAAAATGCTAATATACAAGACATTTCATGGTTTCTATAAAAAAGTAAAATATATGCTTTTAATAGAAAGATATAAGAAATGGCAAATAAAATGATGAATACAAAAATATTTTTTTAATTGTTGAAACATTTATTATAGAATAAAATGGTATTTATATAAGCTTTACTAGATTAGTTTTTCATTGTCGTTCTAGCTACAGCAAATGTTCTTTCTCCAAATTAAACCAAATTGGAAACAAGAGAAAAATTCTGAAAAAACAATATTTAACAAAATTAACTTTTGTCAGCAGATACATTCAGACTGCAAATATATTAGAAAATGCAGTTGAAATGCTTGGGTGGATCACAATGAAAACCACAAAATATGGTATGTTTATTTAAAATAAACATTGCATTTGTTTATTATGCTATCATACTTTGTTTTGGCCTTTTAACTTTTAAAGATATTTAGTGCTGGAATTTTAAAAAGGACACCATTTCCTGAATGGATTATTTGTTCCTAAGAATATCAGAAATGCGGAATGTTTGCCTTCTTTTCAGGTCTGTCTTGGAAGTGTAGTCATCCTCTTTAACACACTGCACAGTGAGATTCAACAGTTTCTAAGCTGCATTTCTTCTTCAAGGACAAAGTCAAACATATTTGGATGTGAGCAACATTTCATTTATCAAGTTGTTCTGCATCAACTTTTCAATAATTTCACTTAGGAAAAAATATTTAAATGGTTACTCCTAATCCTTTGCCCCAAATAACACAAACCACAGCCAAATACCAGTCCCAAACAGATTTCTGAATGATTTTTTTTTCTTTTCGACTGAAATATTTCCTAAAAATGTTTTCATCATTATCGCTTTCCTCTCTTTTTATAACTATTGTTAATATAGCCTTATTTATTTTAAAGTTTTTAAACTTACCACAAAGAGATGTTTTGACAACAGCAAAAAACAAACAAACAAAAAAAGAAGTTTTGAAACATGAAAGGACACCTCCTTTCCTTTGCCCATTTGATATCAAAACGGGTTAACTAATCAATAGAAGTCTAAGAAACTAATCTTACAGGGAAAGGATATGCTTCTATTTCTCCAGATGGATCCAACGAGCTCACATTACTTCCTCTTCAGAAGATTCAACCTAAGGGGGCCCCCAACATTCAGACTAGAGATGAAACAGCAAAAAACCCAGGAAGAAAGAATTCCAATATAAGCCATGGCGACATTAAAAATTTCCAAAAAGCGCTTCACTTGACATTATGATCTCCCTACTTGGGGACAGACAAAAACCCTAACTAATTAAACTGAAAACCTGATTTCTCAACAGGGAATGCCTCGAAATCCTAAAAATATTTCTCTTCGCTATGCTTGCTTTGCTTGCTTTTGCTTCCCCCGCTCAGGCTGACCTGATTGATCACACTTACTGGGCTTATATACCTAACCCCCCCTTTTTTATTGTAGGTTGTAAAATGGACAGATATAGAACCAATCATATTCACTAACGAGTCAGCACATATGCCCCCTCCTTGGAACTGGAGGGGCCCTCTCATCCTGAAGAATAAGAAAAACTAATTAATATCATTCTAGGTTATGAAGTCCTTCTTTTATGTATGGGCCCAGCAAAATTATGTACAAACGTTAGTCGACAAACTTGGGCTTTCGTCCTGCCTCCAGAAAAGGGTTTTCAGACACTACTTGGATTATTTACTGCCCTTTCTTTGTCAATGAACCATGTTTATACTACTGAAACTTTAGGGAAAAAATTAGGGAAAGAACAAAGAACAACATGCCAAGGGTTTACTAATAAGAACTTTAAATATATTCCTGTTCATTGGGACTAATGTTAGGCCAAACAAGGAAAATTAATGTTTATAGCTAATCATACAATTGTCAATTGGGGACCCCATAATATGTGGTTATTGAACTGCTCAGATGATATTAACAATACTATGTATGATTATATTACTCAAGTAACATGGGAGGTTACTAATACTACAATGGAACATTACCATGACAGAGGACTTCTTGGCTAGCTTGATGAAGAAATGGCCCCCACCTCGTCCTCGAATCATCTTTGATAAGCAGATTGGGCCTAAACAATGGGACATCTGAAAACTTGCTGCAAACACCGAAGAACTTGGGACTTGGACCAGACATTCCGCAGGGACCAATCATAGCTATAGCAATTATTTCTTTCACTATAATCAATCATATTTTATACAAGCCTGTGTTCCATTTCCTTTTGTTATAGCTATAGGAAACTTACAATTCAATAAGACTATACGTTCTGTAACTTGCATAAATTGCAGATTATATACTTGTCTTAACTCCTCTATTTCCTTAAGGTATGATTCTCTTTTAATTCTTCGATCTCGACGTAGTCTATGGTTACCAATAAATCTCCAACGGCCCTGGGAAGAAGGTCCCATGGCTGGACTTGCTTCCCGGTTGCTTACTAAATTGCTCCGGCGATCTAAACGATTCATTGGATAGCTGATTTTTAGTATTCTGGGATTAATAGCCATTTGCACCACTGCTGTTGTCACTGGTGTTGCTTTACAAACCTCTATTCAGACACATAATTTTATTCAAAATTGGACTAAAGATGCCCATAGTTTATGGGCCACTCAGACTCAGATTGATGAGGAAATTCAAGAAGAAATACAGAAACTGAAAACAGCCATCGAATGGGTTAGAGATCAATTAACAGATGTACAAAAACAGGTGATGGTAAAATGTGACTAGAATTCTACTCAATTTTGTGTCACTCCTGTTCATTTTAATAATAGTGCCTACAACTGGGAACAAATCAAGTTTCATTTACAAAACATACATGATAATGTCTGTCTGAATGTACAATTATTGCAAAAAGAAATATTTGAAACTTTTTCTAATAATCTGCCCTCTTCCATTGATATGAAAACTTTAGCTAAACAATTAACTGATCAATTATCTGCGCTAGACCCACGTGGATGGTTTCAAAGTCTTACTCATAGCATTGGATCTGGAACCATAATTTTGGTGATTGTCTTAACAATTATATTTGTTGTCTACCGTTGCCTTCATGCAAAGATTGTCAAAACTAAACAAACTCTGATGGTCAAAACTCTTCTTACAAATATTATAAATAAATAAGGGGGAATTGTCAGGGAATGTTTGATGGGAAGATTCCTACATGCTGTTTCTCATGAGTCCTTTGTCCCTCTTCAAGCGGAACAGCACGCTGCTCCCAGGGACTGAGGTCATTGTGTGAGGCAAGCATGAGTCTCCTTTAGTAAACATTCTCCTTAGGACAAAACAGCTTAATCTCCTTCCCCTTTCTTGAGATATGGATTGTGTCCTGACATTGTGACTAACATTATCCCTTGTTCCCTTGATAACGGTTGCTGTACATTTGGTTTTCTGATCTCTACCATTCCCGAAAGAAGTTTCTTGTACTGTAGCCTATATATACTCATAGAAAAATCATTAAAGCACCTTTGCTCCATCAGAGCTTAGATCTCCGGGTCATTTTTGTCTCTCTCTCTCTTTCTCCCTCTCTCTTTCTCTCTTTTACTTTCTTATCGTCGACTCCGTACCACCAGGTTCCGGTCCATTAAAGGACCCCAACACTCCTGTCTAGTTGCGAGGGACCCCTCGGGAGTCTCCTCGCGGCTTAACAGGGCCATAGGAACACCTCTCGAGGTGAGGCCTCAGACCCAGTTTCCCATTCCTGTTGCCACTGGGATCCTGGGATTCCTGTCCATTTTCCAGAATTTTCAGGCATCGTCTCCTTTGGAATCATTGAACTCCGTGTTCCTCTCGAGCTCTCCAATTGATGTGAGGCGGCGTCTCTAGAAAAGGCAGGGAGCCAAGGCTTTCTCTAGTGTCTCCCCAGGGGCTTCAGACATCCCTTTATCTTGTGAGATGAAATCCAGCTTGCACTCATGTCACTGCAAGAATTGCGGCATGATTAAAGTCAGGGCATCTCGGGGTCGATTCCAGTGGAGGCCATAAATTAAACGTCCCTCTCCCAGACGTACATCTTTGAGAAGCCTCCTCTTGTGGTGCTTGTGGACAGTTGGCATTTCTCTTGATTTGAAGCCAGGAATTTCGCTCTCACCTCGAGATGATTGGGGGTACACAGAGCTCTTCCTGGTTCCTGCAGTGACCTCAGGATCCCTCTAGAATGGAGAGAGTGTTCCTTGAGTTTCTCTGGAGTGCCATCAAGGAAATCAACCCTCCTTTCGAGTTTGACGGGGAGGACGGAATTGCTCTGCACGCAGTGCAGGGAAATCGGGTTTCAACTCGTGGCGAGAGGGGAGTCTCATGGTTTTTCTCGAGTTGCGGCAGGAACCAGGGGTATATTCTCGAGTTACAGCCGGGATGGCCCTTCCAAACAGGGGTGTGTTCAGCGACGTCAGGACTCCTGTCTAGTTTCGAGGGACCCATCGGGAGTCGCCTCGCGTCTTGAAAGGGCCATAGGAACACCTCTCGAGGTGAGGCCTCAGACCCAGGTTCCCTTTCCTGTTGCCACTGGGATCCTGGGATTCCTGTCCATTTTCCAGAGGAGTCAGGCATCGTCTCCTTTGGAATCATTGAACTCCGTCTTCCTCATGAGCTGTCCAATGGATGGGAGGCCGCCTGTCGAGAAAGGGCAGGGTGGTAAGCATTCTCTAGTGTCTCCCCAGGGGCTTCAGACATCCCTTCATCTCGTGAGATGAAATCCAGCTTGAACTCAATCACTGCAGGAATTCCGGCCTGATTTCGAGTCAGGGCATCTCGGGGTCGATTCCACTGAAGGCCGCAAATTCATACTCCCTCAACCAGTCGTACAGCTGGGGGAAGCCTCCTCTTTTGGTGCTTGTGGACAGTTGGCATTCCTCTTGATTTGAAGCCAGGAAATCAGCTCTCAGCTCGAGATGATTCGGAATACACGGAGCCGTTTCTGGTTGATGAAGTGACTTTAGTATCCCTCTAGACTTGAGACAGTTTTCCTGGGGTTTCAGTGGAGTGCCATCAAGGAAATCAAGGCTCCTTTCGGGTTTGATGGGGAGCACGCAATTGCTCTGCATGTTGTGCAGGGGAATCGGGCCTCCTCTCGGGGCGAGGGGGGAGTCTCATGGTTTTCTCGAGTTACGACGGGGATGGCCCTTCCAAACACGGGTGTGTTCACCGACTTCAGGACACCTGTCTAGTTGCAAGGGACCCGTCGGGAGTATCCTCGCGGCTTGAAAGGGCCATAGGAAAGCCGCTCGAGGTGAGGTGGCAGACCCATTGTCCCTTTCCTGTTGCCAATGGAATCCTGGGATTCCTGTCCGTTTTCCAGAGGAGTCAGGCATTGTGTCCATTGGAATCATTGAACTCCGTGTTCCTCTCGAGCTTACCAATTGATGCGAGGCTGCCTCTCTAGAAAAGGCAGGGATCTAGGGCTTTCTCTATTGTCTCCCCAGGGGCTTCAGTCATCCCTTCATCTTGTGAGATGAAATCCAGCTTGCATTCAAGTCACTGCAGGAATTCTGGCCTGATTTCGAGTCAGGGCCTCTCGGGGTCGATTCCACTGGAGGCCGCAAATTCAACCTCCCTCAACCAGACGTACAGCTGCGAGAAGCCTCCTCTTGTGGTGCTTGTGAACAGTTGGCATTCCTCTTGATTTGAAGCCAGGAAATCAGCTCCCAGCTCGAGATGATTCGGAATACACGGAGCTGTTTCTGGTTGGTGAAATGACTTTTGGCTCCCTCTAGACTTGAGAGAATGTTCCTGGGGTTTCTCTGGAGTGCCATCAAGGAAATCAAGGCTCCTTTCGGGTTTGATGTGGAGCACGCGATTGCTCTGCACGCTGTGCAGGGGAATCGGGCCTCATCTCGTGGCGAGGGGGGAGTCTCATTGTTTTTCCCAAGGTGCGGCGGGAACCTGGGGTATATTCTCGAGTTACGACGGGGATGGCCCTTCCAAACACGGGTGTGTTCAGCGACGTCAGGACTCCTGTATAGTTGCGAGGGACCCCTCGGGAGTCTCCTCGCGGCTTGAAAGGGCCATAGGAAAACCTCTCGAGGTGAGGCAGCAGACCCATTGTCCCTTTCCTGTTGACACTGGGATCTTGTGATTCCTGTCCATTTTCCAGAGGAGTCAGGCATCGTCTCCTTTGGAATCATTGAACTCCATGTTCCTCTCGAGCTGTCCAGTTGATGGGAGGCAGGCTCTCTAGATAAGGGAGGGAGATAGTGCTTTCTCGAGTGTCTCCACAGGGGCTTCAGACATCCCTTCATCTTGTGGGATGAAATCCAGGTTGCACTCAAGCCACTGCAAGAATTCAGGCCTGATGTCGGGTCAGGGCATCTCGGGTCGATTCCAGTGGAGGCCAAAAATTCAACCTCCCACAACCAGACGTACAGCTGCGAGAAGCCTCCTCTTGTGGTGCTTGTGGACAGTTGGCATTCCTCTTGATTTGAAGCCAGGAAATTCGCTCTCAACTTGAGATGATTCGGGGTACACGGAGCTCTTTTTGGTTCCTGCAGTGACCTCAGGATCCCTCTAGACTTGAGAGAGTGTTCCTTGAGTTCTCTGGAACGCCATCCAGGAAATCAAGGCTCCTTTCTGGTTTGAGGGGGAACATTGAATTGCTTTGCATGCAGTGCAGGGGAATTGTGCTTCATCTCGCGGCGAGGGGAGAGTCTCATGGTTTTTCTCGAGTTGCGGCGCGAACCTGGGGTATATTCTCGAGTTATGGCGTGGATGGCCCTTCCAAAGACGAGTGTGTTCAGCGACGTCAGGACTACTGTCTAGTTGCGAGGAATCGCTCGGGAGTCTCCTCGCGGCTTGAAAGGGCCATAGGAACACCTCTCGAGGTGAGGTGGCATACCCAGGTTCCCTATCCTGTTGCCACTGGGAACCTGGGATTCCTGTCCATTTTCCAGAGGAGTCAGGCATCGTCTCCTTTGGAATCAATGTACTCCGTGTTCCTCTCGAGCTGTCCAATGGATGGGAGGCCGCCTGGGGAGAAAGGGCATGGTGCTAGGACATTCTCTACTGTCTCCCCAGGGGCTTCAGACATCCCTTCATTTGTGAGATGAAATCCAGCTTGCACTAAAGTCAGTGCAGGAATTCCGGCCTGATTTCGAGTCAGGGCATCTCGGGGTCGATTCCACTGGAGGCCTCAAATTCAACCTCCCTCAACCAGATGTACAGCTGCGAGAAGCCTCGTCTTGTGGTGCTTGTGGACAGTTGGCATTCCTCTTGATTTGAAGCCAGGAAATCACCTCTCAGCTCGAGATGTTTCGGAATACATGGAGCTGTTTCTGGTTGGTGAAGTGAAGTTAGGATCCCTCTAGACTTGAGACAGTTTTCCTGGGTTTTCACTGGAGTGCCTTCAAGGAAATCAAAGCTCCTTTCGGGTTTGATGGGAGCACGCAATTGCTCTGCATGCAGTGCAGGGGAATCGGGCCTCATCTCGTGGCGAGGGGGGAGTCTCATTGTTTTTCTCGAGTTGCGGCGGTAACCTGGGGTATATTCTCTAGATACAGCGGGGATGGCCCTTCCAAACACGGGTGTGTTCAACGACGTCAGGACTCCTGTCTAGTTGCGAGGGACCACTTGGGAGTCTCCTCGCGGCTTGAAAGGGCAATAGGAAAACCTCTCAAGGTGAGGCGGCAGACCCATTTTCCCTTTCCTGTTGCCACTGGGATCCTGGGATTCCTGTCCATTTTGCAAGGAGTCAGGCATCGTCTCCTTTGGAATCATTGAATTCCGTGTTCCTCTCGAGCTGTCCAATGTATGGGAGGCCGCCTCTCTAGAAAACGCAGGCAGCTACGGCTTTCTCTAGTGTCTCCCCAGGGCTTCAGACATCCCTTTATCTTGTGAGATGAAGTCCAGCTTGCACTCAAGTCACTGCAGGAATTCCGGTTGATTTAGAATCAGGGCATTTGGGGGTCGTTTACAGTGTAGGCCATAAATTCAAGGTCCCTCTCCCAGACGTACAGCTGGGAGAAGCCTCCTCTTATGGTGATTGTGGACAGTTGGCATAACTCTTAATTTGAAGCCAGGAAATTCGATCTCACCTCGAGATGATTGGGGTTACACAGAGCTCTTTCTCCTTACTGCAGTGACCTCAGAATCCCTCTAGACTTGATAGAGTGTTCCTTGATTTTCTCTGGAGTTCCATCAAGGATATCAAGGCTCCTTTCTGGTTTGACAGGGAGCACGGAATTGCTCTGCACTCAGTCCAGGGGAATCGGGCTTCATCTTGTGGCGAGGGGGGAATCTCATGGTTTTTCTCGAATTGTGGCGGGAACCTGGGGTATATGCTCGAGTTACGACGAGGATGGTCCTACCAAAGACGGGTGTGTTCAGCGACGTCAGGACACATGTCTAGTTGCGAGGGACCCCTCTGGAGTCTCTTTGCGGCTTGAAAGGGCCATAGGAACACCTCTCGAGGTGAGACCTCAGACCCATTGTCTCTTTTCTGTTGCCACTGTGATCCTGGGACTCCTGTCCATTTTCCAGTGGAGTCAGGCATCGTCCCCTTTGGAATCGTTGAACTCCGTGATCCTCTCGCGCTGTACAATGGATGGGAGTCCGCATCTCTAGAAAAGGCAGGGAGCTAGGGCTTTCTCTAGTGTCTCTCCAGGGGCTTCAGACATCCCTTTATCTTGTGTGATGAAATCCAGCTTGCACTCAAGTCACTGGAAGAATTCCGGCCTGATTAAGAGTCAGGGCATCTCGGGGTCAATTCCAGTGGAGCCCATAAATTCAACGTCCCTTTCCCAGACGTCCAGCTACGAGAAGTCTCCTCTTGTCATGCGTGTGGACAGTTGGCATTCCTCTTGATTTGAAGCCAGGAAATTTGCTCTCACCTCGAGATGATTGGGGGTACACGGAGCTGTTTCTGTTTCCTGCAGTGACCTCAGGATCCCTCTAGGCTTGAGAGAGTGTTCCTTGAGGTTCTCTGGAGTGTCATCTAGGAAATCAAGGCTCCTTTCTGGTTTGACGGGGAGCACGGAATTGCTCTGCACGCAGTGCAGGGGAATCGGGCTTCATCCCGTGGCGAGGGGGGAGTCTCATGGTTTTTCTAGAGTTGCGGCGGGAACCTGGGGTACATTCTCGAGTTATGGCGGGGATGGCCCTTCCAAACACGGGTGTGTTCAGCGACGTCAGGAGACTCCTGTCTAGTTGCGAGGGACCCCTCGGGATTCTCCTCGCGGCTTGAAAGGGCCATAGGAACACCTCTCGATGTGATGCCGCAGACCCAGGTTCCCTTTCCTGTTGCCACTAGGATCCTGGGATTCCTGTCCATTTTCCAGAGGAGTCAGGCATGGTCTCCTTTGGAATCATTGAACTCCGTGTTACTCTCGAGCCGTCCAATGGATGGGAGGCCTCCTGTCTAGAAAGGGCAGGGCGCTAGGGAATTCTCTAGTGTCTCCCCAGGGGCTTCAGACATCCCTTCATCTTGTGAGATGAAATCCAGCTTGCACTCAGGTCACTGCAGGAATTCCGGCCTGATTTCGAGTCAGGGCATCTCGTGGTCAATTCCACTGGAGGCCACTAATTCAACGTCCCACAACCAGACGTACAGCTGCGAGAAGCCTGCTGTTGTGGTGCTTGTGGACAGTTGGCATTCCTCTTGATTTGAAGCCTGGAAATCAGCTCTCAGCTCGAGATGATTCGGAATACACGGAGCTGTTTCTGTTTGGTGAAGTGGCTTTAGGATCCCTCTAGTCTTGAGACAGTGTTCCTGGGGTTTCTCTGGAGTGCCTTCAAGGAAATCAAGGTTCCTTTCGGGTTTGATGGGGAGCACGCAATTGCTCTGCATGCTGTGCAGGGGAATCGGGCCTCATCTCTCGGTGAGGGGCGAGTCTCATTGTTTTTCTCGAGTTGCGGCGGGAACCTGGGATATATTCTCGAGTTACGACGGGGATGGCCCTTCCAAACACGGGTGTGTTCAGCGACGTCAGGACTCCTGTCTAGTTGCGAGGGACCCTTGGGGAGTCTCCTTGTGGCTTGAAAGGGCCATAGGAAAACCTCTCGAGGTGAGGCGTCAAACCCATTGTCCCTTTCCTGTTGCCACTGGGATCCTGGGATTCCTGTCCATTTTCCAGAGGAGTCAGGCATCGTCTCCTTTGGAATAATTGAACACCGTGTTTCTCTCGAGCTGTCCAATTGATGGGAAGCCGCATCTCTAGGAAAGGCAGGGAGCTAGGGATTTCCCTAGTGTCTCCCCAGGGGCTTCAGACATCCCTTCATCTTGTGAGATGAAATCCAGCTTGCACTCAAGTCACTGCAGGAATTCCGGCCTGATTTCGAGAGGGCATCTCGGGGTCAATTCCACTGGAGGCCGCAAATTCAACCTCCCTCAACCTGACGTGCAGCTGCAAGAAGCCTCCTCCTGTGGTGTTGTGGACAGTTGGCATTCCTCCTGATTTGAAGCCAGGAAATCAGCTCTCAGCTAGAGATGATTAGGAATACACGGAGCTGTTTCCAGTTGGTGAATTGACTTTAGGATCCCTCTAGTCTTGAGACAGTGTTACTGGGGTTTCTCTGGAGTGCCATCAAGGAAATCAAGGCTCCTTTTGGGTTTGATGGGGAGCACGCAATTGCTCTGCATGCTGTGCAGGGTAATCGGGCCTCATCTCGCGGCGAGTGGGGAGTCTCATGGTTTTTCTTGAATTGTGGCGGGAACGTGGTTTATATTCTCGAGTTACGACGGGGATGGCCCTTCCAAACCCGGGTGTGTTCTGCGATGTCAGAACTCCTGTCTAGTTGCGAGGGACCCCTCGGGAGTCTCCTCGGGGCATGCAAGGGCCAGAGGAACACCTCTCGAGGTGAGGCGGCAAACCCATTATCCCTTTCCTGTTGACACTAGGATCCTGGGATTCCTGTCCATTTTCCAGAGGAGTCAGGCATCGTCTCCTTTGGAATCATTGAACTCCGTGTTCCTCTCGAGCTGTCCAATGGATGGGAGGCCGCCTCTCTATAAAAGGCAGGGAGCTAGGGCTTTCTCTAATGTCTCGCCAGGGGCTTCAGACATCCCTTTATCTTGTGAGATGAAATCCAGCTTGCACTCAAGTCACTGCAAGAATTCCGGCCTGGTTTCGAGTCAGACCATCTCGGGGTCGTTTCCAGTGGAGCCCATATATTCAATGTCCCTCTCCCAGACGTACAGCTGCGAGAAGCCTCCTCTTGTGGTGCTTGTGGACAGTTGGCATTTCTCTTGATTGAAGCCAGGACATTCGCTCTCACTTCGAAATGATTGGTGGTACATGGAGCTCTTTCTGGTTCTTGCAGTGACTTCAGGATCCCTCTAGACTTGAGAGAGTGTTCCTTGAGTTTCTCTGGAGTGCCATCAAGGAAATCAAGGCTCCTTTCGGGTTTGACGGGGAGCTCGGAATTGCTCTGCATGCAGTGCAGGGGAATCGGGCCTCATTTCGCGGCGAGGGGGGCGTCTCATGGTTTTTCTCGAGTTGCGGCGGGAACCATGGGTATATTCTCGAGTAACGAAGGGGATGGCCTTTCCAAACACGGGTGTGTTCAGCGACGTCAGGACTCCTGTCTACTTGCGAGGGACTCCTCGGTAGTCTCCTCGCGGCTTGAAAGGGCGATAGGAAAACCTCTCAAGGTGAGGCCGCAGACGGAGATTCCCTTTCCTGTTGCCACTGGGAACCTGGGATTCCTGTCCATTTTCCAGAGGAGTCAGGCATCGTCTCCTTTTGAACCATGGAACTCCGTGTTCCTCTCGAGCTGTCCAATGGATGGGAGGCCGCTTCTCTAGAAAAGGCAGGGAGCTAGGGCTTTCTCTAGTGTCACCCCAGGGGCTTCGGACATCACTTCATCTTGTGAGATGAAATCCAGGTTGCACTCAAGTCGCTGCAGGAATTCCAGCCTGATTTCGAGTCAGGGCATCTCGGGGTCGATTCCACTGGAGGCCGCAGTTTCAACCTCCCTCAACCAGTCGTACAGCTGCCAGAAGCCTCCTCTTTTGGTGCTTGTGGACAGTTGGCATTCCTCTTGATTTGATGCCAGCAAATCAGCTCTCAGCTCGAGATGATTCGGAATACATGGAGCTGTTTCTGGTTGGTGAAGTGACTTTAGGATCCCTCTAGACTTGACACAGTGTTCCTGGGGTTTCTCTGGAGTGCCATCAAGGAAATCAAGGATCCTTTCGGGTTTGATGGGGAGCACGTAATTGCTCTGCATGCTGTGCAAGGTAATCCGGCCTCATCTCTCGGCGAGGGGGCAGTCTCATGGTTTTTCTCGAGTTGCGGTGGGAACCTGGGGTATATTCTCCAGTTTCGAAGGGGATGGTGCTTCCAAACACGGGTGTGCTCAGCGACGTCAGGACTCCTGTCTAGTTGCGAGGGACCCCTCGGGAGTCTCCTCGTGGCTTGAAAGGGCCATAGGAAAACCTCTCGAGTAGAGGCGGCAGACCCATTGTCCCTTCCCTGTTGCCACTGGGATCCTGGGCTTCCTGTCCATTTTCCAGAGGAGTCAGGCATCCTCACCTTTGGAATCATAGAACTCCGTGCTCCTCTCAAGCTGTCCAATTGATGGGAGGCCGCCTTTCGAGAAAGGGCAGGGAGCTAGGGCTTTCTGTAGTGTCTCACCAGGGGCTTCAGACATCCCTTTATCTTGTGAGATAAAATCCAGCTTGCATTCATGTCACTGCAAGAATTCCGGCCTGATTTCGAGTCAGGTCTTCTCGGGTTCAATTTCACTGTAGGCCATAAGTTCAAACGCCCTCTCCCAAACGTACAGCTGCGAGAAGCCTCCTCTTGTGCTGCTGGTGGACAGTTGGCATTCCTCTTGATTGAAGCCAGGAAATTCGCTCTCACCTCGAGATGATTGGGGGTACACGGAACTCTTTCTGGTTCCTGCAGTGACCTCAGGATCCCTCTAGACTTGAGAGAGTGTTCCTTGAGTTTCTCTGGAGTGCCATCAAGGAAATCAAGGCTGCTGTCGGGTTTGACGGGAGAACGGAATTGCTCTACACGCATTGCAGGGGAATCGGGCTTCATCTCGCGCCGAGGGGAGCGTCTCATGGTTTTTCTAGAGTTGCGGCGGGAACCTGGGGTACATTCTCCTGTTACGACGGGGTTGGCCCTTCCAAACACGGGTGTGTTTAGTGACATCAGGACTCCTGTCTAGTTGCGAGGGACCCTCGGGAGTCTCCTCGCGGCTTGAAAGGGCCATAGGAACACCTCTCTAGTTGAGGCCGCAAACCCAGGTGCCCTTTCCTGTTGCCACTGGGATCCTGGGATTCCTGTCCATTTTCCAAAGGAGTCAGGCATCGTCTCCTTTGGAATCATTGAACTCCGTGTTCCTCTGGAGCTGTCCAATGCAATGGGGGCCACCTGTCGAGAAAGTGCAGGGTGCTAGGGTATTCTCTAGTGTCTCACCAGGGGCTTCAGACATCCCTTCATCTTGTGAGATGAAATCCAGCTTGCACTCCAGTCACTGCAGGAATTCCAGCCTGATTTCGAGTCAGGATATCTCCAGGTCAATTCCACTGGGGCCCTCAAATTCAACCTCCCTCAAACAGACGTACACCTGCCAGAAGTCTCCTCTTGTGGTGCTTGTGGACAGTTGGCATTCCTCTTGATTGGAAGCCAGGAAATCAGCTCTCAGCTCGAGATGATTCAGAATACACCGAGCTGTTTCTTGTTGGAGAAGTGACTTTTGGGTCCCTCTAGACTTGAGACAGTGTTCCTGGGGTTTCTCTTGAGTGCCATCAAGGAAATCAAGGCTCCTTTCCGGTTTGATGGGGAGGACGCAATTGCTCTGCATGCTGTGCAGGGGAATCAGGCCTGATCTAGCAGCGAGTGGGGCATCTCATGGTTTTTCTCGAGTTGCGGCGGGAACTTTGCGTATATTCTCGAGTTACGAAGGGATGGCCCTTCCAATCACGGGTGTGCTCAGTGACGTCAGGACTCCTGTCTAGTTGTGAGGGTCCCGTCGGGAGTCTCCTCGCGGCTTGAAAGGGCCATAGGAAAATCTCTCGAGGTGAGGCGGCAGACCGATTGTCCCTTTCCTGTTGCCAATGGAATCCTGGGATTCCTGTCCGTTTTCCAGAGTCAGGCATTGTCTCCTTTGGAATCATTGAACTCCGTGTTCCTCTCGAGCTTACCAATTGATGCGAGGCTGCCTCTCTAGAAAAGGCAGGGAGCTAGGGCTTTCTCTATTGTCTCCCCAGGGGCTTCAGTCATCCCTTCATCTTGTGAGATGAAATCCAGCTTGCATTCAATTTACTGCAGGAATTCCGGCCTGATTTCGAGTCAGGGCCTCTCGGGGTCGATTCCACTGGAGGCCGCAAATTCAACCTCCCTCAACCAGACGTACAGCTGCGAGAAGCCTCCTCTTGTGGTGCTTGTGAACAGTTGGCATTCCTCTTGATTTGAAGCCAGGAAATCAGCTCCCAGCTCGAGATGATTCGGAATACACGGAGCTGTTTCTGGTTGGTGAAATAACTTTTGGCTCCCTCTAGACTTGAAAGAGTGTTCCTTGGGTTTCTCTGGAGTGACAGCAAGGAAATCAAGGCTCCTTTCGGGTTTGATGTGGAGCACGCGATTGCTCTGCATGCTGTGCAGGGGAATCGGGGCTCATCTCGTGGCAAATGGGGGTCTCATGGTTTTTCTCGCCTTTCGGCGGGAACCAGGGGTATATTCTCCAGTTACGACGGGGATGGTGCTTCCAAACACGGGCGTGTTCAGTGACGTCAGGACTCCTGTCTAGTTGCGAGGGACCCCTCGGGCGTCTCCTCGCGGCTTGAAAGGGCCAAAGGAACACCTCTCGAGGTGAGGCCTCAGACCCTGGTTTCCTTTCCTGTTGCCACTGGGATCCTGGGATTCCTGTCCATTTTCCAGAAGAGTCAGGCATCGTCTGCTTTGGAATCATTGAACTCTGTGTTCCTCTCGAGCTGTCCAATGGATGGGAGGCCGCCTGTCGAGAAAGGACAGGGTGCTAGGGCATTCTCTAGTGTCTCCCCAAGGGCTTCAGACATCCCTTCATCTTGTGAGATGAAATCAAGCTTGCACTCAAATCACTGAAGTAATGCCGGCCTGATTTCGAGTCAGGGCATCTCGGGTTGGCTTACACTGCAGGCCGCTAATTCAACCTCCCTCAATCAGACGTACAGCTGCGAGAAGCCTCCTCTTGTGGTGATTGTAGACAGTTGGCATTCCTCTTGATTTGAAGCCAGGACATCAGCTCTCAGCTCGAGATGACTCGGAATACACGGAGCTGTTTCTGGTTGGTGAAGTGACTTTAGGATCACTCTAGACTTGAGACAGTGTTCCTGGGGATTCTCTGGAGTACCATCAAGGAAATCAAGTCTTCTTTCTGGATTGATGGGGAGCACACAATTGCTCTGCATGCTGTGCAGGGGAATCGGGCCTCCTCTCGTTGCCAGGTGGGTGTCTCATGGTTTTCCACGAGTTTCAGCGGGAACCTGGTGTATATTCTCGAGTGATGACGGGGATGGCCCTTCCAAACACGGGTGTGTTCAGCGACGTCAGGACTCCTGTCTAGTTGCGAGGGACCATTCAGGAGTCTCCTCGCGGTTTGAAAGGGCCAGAGGAAAACCTCTCGATGTGAGGCGGTAGACCCATTGACCCTTTCCTGTTGCCACTGGGATCCTGGGATTCCTGTCCATTTTCCAGAGGAGTCAGGCATCGTGTACTTTGAAATCATTCAGCTCCGTGTTCCTCTCGAGCTGTCCAATTGATGGAAGGCTGTCTCTCTAAAAAATGCAGGGAGCTAGGGCTTCCTCTAGTGTCTCCCCAGGTGCTTCAGACATCCCTTCATCTTGTGAGATGAAATCCAGCTTGCACTGAAGTCACTGCAAGAATTCTGGCCTGATTTAGGGTCAGGGCATGTCCGGTTCAATTCCAGTGGAGGCCATAAATTCAACGTCCCTCTCCCAGTCATACAGCTGTGAGAAGCCTCCTCTTGTGTTCCTTGTGGACAGTTGGCATTCCTCTTGATTTGAAGCCAGGAAATCAGCTCTCACCTCGAGATGATTCGGAATACACGGAGCTGTTTCTGGTTGGTGAAGGGACTTTAGGATCCCTCTAGACTTGAGACAGTGTTCCTGGGGTTTCTCTGGGGTGCCATCAAGGAAATCAAGGCTCCTTTCGGGTTTGATGGGGAGCACGCAATTGCTCTGCATGCTGTGCAGGGGAATCGGGCCTCAACTCGCGGCGAGTGGGGAGTCTCAAGGTTTTTCTCTAGTTGCGGTAGGAACCTGGGTTATAATCTCGAGTTATGACGGGCTTGGCCTTTCCAAACACGGGTGTGTTCAGCGACGGCAGGACTCCTGTCTAGTTGGGAAGGACCCATCGGGAGTGTCCTCGCAGCTTGAAAGGGCCATAGGAAAACCTCTCGAGGTGAGGCGGCAGACCCTTTTTCCCTTTCCTGTTGCCACTGGGATTCTGGGATTCCTGTCCATTTTCCAGAGGAGTCAGTCATCGTCTCCTTGGGAATCATTGAACTCCGTGTTTCTCTCGAGCTCTCCAATGGATTTGAGGCCGCCTGACGAGAAAGGGCAGGGTTGTGGGGCATTCTCTAGTGTTTCCCCAGGGGCTTCAGACATCCTTTCATCTTGTGAGATGAAATCCAGCTTGCACTCAAGTCACTGGAGTAATTCCGGCCTGATTTCGAGTCAGGGCATCTCGGGGTCGATGCCACTGGAGGCCGCAAATTCAACCTCCCTCAACCAGACGTACAGCTGCGAGAAGCCTCCTCTTGTGGTGCTGGTGGACAGTTGGCATTCCTCTTGATTTGAAGCCAGGAAATCAGCTCGCAACTCAAGATGATTCGGAATACTCGGAGCTGTTTCTGGTTGGTGAAGTGACTTTAGGATCCCTCTCGACTTGAGACAGCAGGCCATCAAGTTTCTCTGGAGTGCCGTCAAGGAAATCAAGGCCCCGTTCGGGTTTGATGGGTAGCACGCAATTGCTCTGCATGCTGTGCAGGGGAATCGGGCCTCATCTCGCGGCGAGGGGGGAGTCTCAAAGTTTTCCTCTAGTTGCGGCGGGAACCTCGGGTATATTATCGAGTAACGACGGTGATGGCCCTTCCAAACTCGGGTGTGTTCAGCGACGTCAGGACTCCTGTCTAGTTGCGAGGGACACCTCGGGAGTCTCCTCGCGGCTTGAAAGGGTCATAGGAACACCTCTCGAGGTGAGGCGGCAGACCCAGTGTCCCTTTCCTGTTACCAATGTGATCCTGGAATTCCTGTCCATTTTCCAGAGGAGTCAGGCATCGTCTCCTTTGGAATCATTGTACTCCGAGTTCCTCTCGAGCTCTCCAATGGATGGGAGGCCGCCTGTCGAGAAAGGGCAGGGTGTTAGGGCATTCTCTGGTGTCTCCCCACGGGCTATAGGCATCCCATCATTTGTGAGATGAAATCCAGCTTGCACTCAAGGCACTGCAGGAATTCCGGCCTGATTTCCAGTCAGGGCATCTCGGGGTCGATTACACTGGAGGCCGCAAATTCAACCTCCCTTAACCAGACGTACAGCTGCGAGAAGCCTCCTCTTGTGGTGCTTGTGGACAGGTGGCATTTATCTTGATTTGAAGCTAGGAAATTCGGTCTCACCCCGAGATGATTGGGGGTACAGAGAGCTCTTTCTGGTTTCTGCAGTGACCTCAGGATCCCTCTAGACTTGAGAGAGTGTTCCTTGAGTTTCTCTGGAGTGTCATCAAAGAAATCAAGCCTCCTTTCGGGTTTGACGGGGAGCACGAAATTGCTCTGCATGCAGTGCAGGGGAATCGGGCCTCAACTCGCGTCGACCGGGGAGTCTCATTGTTTTTCTCGAGTTGCGGCGGGAACCTGGGGTATATTTTCGAGTTACGGCGGGGATGGCCCTTCCAAACACAGGTGTGTTCAGCGACGTCAGGACTCCTGTCTAGTTGCGAGGGACCCCTCAGGGTTATCCTCGCGGCATGAAAGGGCCATAGGAACACCTCTCGCCGTGAGGCCGCAGACCCAGGTTCCCTTTCCAGTTGCCACTGGGATCCTGGGATTCCTGTCCATTTTCCAGAGGAGTCAGGCGTCGTCTCCTTTGGAATCATTGAACTCCGTGTTCCTCTCGAGCTGTCCAATGGATGGGAGGCCGCCTCTCTAGAAAAGGCAGGGAGCCATGGCTTTCTCTATTGTCTCCCCAAGGGCTTCAGACATCCCTTTATCTTGTGAGATGAAATCCAGCTTGCACTCAAGTCACTGCAAGAATTCCAGCCTGATTTACAGTCAGGGCTTCGCGCGGTCGATTCCAGTGGAGGCCATAAATTCAACGTCCCTCTCCCAGATGTACAGCTGCGAGAAGCCTCCCCTTGTGGTGCTTGTGGACAGTTGGCATTCCTCTTGATTTGAAGCCAGGAAATTCGCACTCACCTCGAGATGATTCGGGGTACACGGACTTCTTTCTGGTTCCTGCATTGACCTCAGGATCCCTCTAGACTTGAGAGAGTGTTCTTTGAGTTTCTTCGCAGTGGCATCCAGGAAATCAAGTCTCCTTTCGGGTTTGAAGGGGAGCACGGAATTGCTCTGCATGCAGTGTAGGGTATTCGGGCCTCATCTCGCGGCGAGGGGGGAGTCTCATGGCTTTTTTCGAGTTTCGGCGACCTGAGGTTATATTCTCGAGTTACAGTGGGGATGGCCCTTCCAAACACGGGTGTGTTCACCGACGTCAGGACTCCTGTCTAGTTGCGAGGGACCCTTTGGGAGAATCCTCGCGGCTTGTAAGGGCCATAGGAACACCATTCGAGGTGAGGCCGCAGAGCCAGTTTCCCTTTCCTGTTGCCACTGGGATCCTGGGATGCCTGTCGATTTTCCAGAGGAGTCAGGCATCGTTTCCTTTGGAATCATTGAACTCCGAGTTCCTCTCGAGCTCTCCAATGGATGGGAGGCCGCCTGTCGAGAAAGGGTAGGGTGTTAGGGCATTCTCTGGTGTCTCCCCACGGGCTATAGGCATCCCATCATTTGTGAGATGAAATCCAGCTTGCACTCAAGGCACTGCAGGAATTCCGGCCTGATTTCCAGTCAGGGCATCTCGTGGTCGATTACACTGGAGGCCGCAAATTCAACCTCCCTCAACCAGACGTACAGCTGCGAGAAGCCTCCTCTTGTGGTGCTTGTGGACAGGTGGCATTTATCTTGATTTGAAGCTAGGAAATTCGGTCTCACCCCGAGATGATTGGGGGTACAGAGAGCTCTTTCTGGTTTCTGCAGTGACCTCAGGATCCCTCTAGACTTGAGAGAGTGTTCCTTGAAGTTCTCTGGAGTGCCATCAAGGAAATCAAGGCTACTTTCGGGTTTGATGTGGAGCATGGAATTGCTCTGCATGCAGGGTAGTGGAATCATGCTTCATCTCGCGGCGAGGGGGGAGTCTCATGGTTTCTCTCGAGTTGCGGCTGGAAACTGGGGTATATTCTCCAGTTACAGCGGGGATGGCCCTTCCAAACACGGGTGTGTTCAGCGACGTCAGGACTCCTGTCTATTTGCGAGGGAACCCTCGGGAGTCTCCTCGTGGCTTGTTAGGGCCATAGGAACAGATCTCAACATGAGGCTGCAGACCCATTGTCCCTCACCTGTTGCCACAGGGATCCTGGGATTCCTGTCCATTTTCCAGAATAGTCAGACATCGTCTCCTTTGGAATCATTGAACTCCGTGTTCCTCTCGAGCTGTCTAATGGTTGGGAGGCCGCCTCTCTAGAAAAGTCAGGGAGCTAGGGCTTTCTCTAGTGTCTCCCCATGGGCTTCAGACATCCCTTCATCTTGTGAGATGAAATCCAGCTTGCACTCAATTCACTGCAGGAATTCCGGCCTGATTTCGTGTCAGGTCATCTCGGGGTCGATTCCACTGGAGGCCGCAAATTCAACCTCCCTCAACCACACGTACAGCTGCCAGAAGCCTCCTCTTGTGGTGCTTGTGGACAGTTGGCATTCCTCATGATTTGAAGCCGGGAAATCAGCTCTCAGCTCGAGATGATTCGGAATACATGGAGCTGTTTCTGGTTGGTGAAGTGACTTTAGGATGCCTCTAAACTTGAGATAGTGTTCCTGGGGTTTCTCTGGCGTGCCATCAAGGAAATCAAGGCTCCTTGTGGGTTGATGGGGAGCACGCAATTGCTCTGCATGCTGTGCAGGAGAATCGGGCCTCATCTCGCGGCGAGGGGGGAGTCTCATGGTTTTTCTCGAGTTGCGGCGGGAACCTGGGCTATATTCTTGAGTTATGCCGGGGATGGACCTTCCAAACACGTGTGTGTACAGCGACGTCAGGACTCCTGTCTAGTTGCGAGGGACCACTCGGGTGTCTTCTCGTGGCTTGAAAGGGCCATAGGAACACCTCTCGAAATGAGGCCCCAGACACTGGGTCCCTATCTTGTTGCCACTGGGATCCTGGAATTCCTGTCAATTTTCCAGAGGAGATAGGTATCGTCTCTTTGGAATCATTGAGCTCGGTGCTCCTCTCGAGCTCTCCAATTGATGGGAAGCCGCCTCTCTATATAAGGCAGGGAGGTAGGGTTTTCTCTAGTGTCTCCTCAGGGGCTTCAGACATCCCTTCATCTTGTGAGATGAAATTCAGCTTGCACTCAAGTCACTGCAGGAATTCCGGCCTGATTTCGTGTCAGGGCATCTGGTGGTCCATTCCACGGGAGGCCGCAAATTCAACCTCCCTCCACCAGACGTACAGTTGCAAGAAGCCTCCTCCTGTGGTGCTTGTGGACAGTTGGCATTCCTCTTGATTTCAAGCCAGGAAATGAGCTCTCAGCTCGAGATGATTCGGAATACACGGAGCTGTTTCTGCTTGGAGAAGTGACTTTCGGATCCCTCTAGACTTGGGACAGTGTTCCTGGTGGTTCTCTGGAGTGCCATCAAGGAAATCAAGGCTCCTTTCGGGTTTGATGGGGAGGACGCAATTGCTCTGCATGCTGTGCAGGGGAATCGGGCCTCATCTCGCGGCGAGGGGGGAGTCTCATGGTTTTTCTCGAATTGTGGCGGGAACATGGGGTATATTCTCGAGTTACGACGAGGATGGCCCTTCCAAGCACGGGTGTGTTCAGCGACGTCAGGACTCCTGTCTAGTTGCGAGGGACGCCTCGGAAGTCTCCTCGCGGCTTGAAAGGGCCATAGGAACACCTCTCGATGTGATGCCGCAGACCCAGGTTCCCTTTCCTGTTGCCACTGGGATCCTGGGATTCCTGTCCATTTTCCACAATTTTCAGGCACCGTCTCCTTTGGAATCATTGAAATCCGTGTTCCTCTCGTGCTGTCCAATGGATGGGAGGCCACCTGTCGAGAAAGGGCAGTGTGCTAGGGCATTCTCTTTTTCTCCAGAGGGGCTTCAGACATCCCTTCAACTTGTGAGATGAAATCCAGCTTGCATTCAAGTCACTGCAGGAATCCTGGCCTGATTTCGAGTCAGGGCATCTCGGGGTCGATTCCAATGGGGGCCATAAATTCAACGTCCCTCTCCCAGATGTGCAGCTGCGAGAAGCCTCCTCTTGTGGTGCTTGTGGACAGTTGGCATTCCTCTTGATTTGAGGCCAGGAAATTCGCTCTCACCTCGAGATGTTTGGGGTTACACAGAGCTCTTTCTGGTTCCTGCAGTGACCTCAGGATCCCTCTAGGCTTGAGACAGTGTTCCTTTAGGTTCTCTGGAGTGCCATCAAGGAAATCAAGGCACCATTCGGGTTTGACATGGATCACGGAATTGCTCTGCATGCAGTGCAGGGGAATCGGGCTTCAGCTCGCTGCGAGGGCGGAGTCTCATGGTTTTTCTCGATTTGAGGCGGGAACCTGGGGTATATTCTCGAGTTACGCCCGGGATGGCCCTTCCAAACACGGGTATGTTCAGCCACGTCAGGACTCCTGTCTAGTTGCGAGGGACCCCTCGGCAGTCTCCTCGCGGCTTGAAATGGCCAAAGGAACACCTCTCAAGGTGAGGCCGCAGACTCACGTTCACTTTCGTGTTGCCACTGGGATCCTGGGCTTCCTGTCCATTTTTGCAGAGGAGTCAGGCATCACCTCCTTTGGAATTATTGAACTCCGTGTTCCTCTCGAGCTCTCCAATGGATGGGAGGCCGCCTGTCGAGAAAGGGCAGGGTGCTAGGGCATTCTCTAGTGTTTCCCAGGGGCTTCAGACATCCCTTCAACTTGTGAGATGAAATCAAGCATGCACTCAAATCACTGCAGGAATTCCGGCCTGATTTCAAGTCAGGGCATCTCGGGGTCGATTCCACTGGAGGCCGCAAATTCAACCTCCCTCAACCAGACGTACAGCTGCGAGAAGCCTCCTCTTGTGCTGCTGGTGGACAGTTGGCATTCCTCTTGATTGAAGCCAGGAAATTCGCTCTCACCTCGAGATGATTGGGGGTACACGGAACTCTTTCTGGTTCCTGCAGTGACCTCAGGATCCCTCTAGACTTGAGAGAGTGTTCCTTGAGTTTCTCTGGAGTGCCATCAAGGAAATCAAGGCTGCTGTCGGGTTTGATGGGAGAACGGAATTGCTCTACACGCATTGCAGGGGAATCGGGCTTCATCTCGCGCCGAGGGGAGCGTCTCATGGTTTTTCTAGAGTTGCGGCGGGAACCTGGGGTACATTCTCCTGTTACGACGGGGTTGGCCCTTCCAAACACGGGTGTGTTTAGTGACATCAGGACTCCTGTCTAGTTGCGAGGGACCCTCGGGAGTCTCCTCGCGGCTTGAAAGGGCCATAGGAACACCTCTCTAGTTGAGGCCGCAAACCCAGGTGCCCTTTCCTGTTGCCACTGGGATCCTGGGATTCCTGTCCATTTTCCAAAGGAGTCAGGCATCGTCTCCTTTGGAATCATTGAACTCCGTGTTCCTCTGGAGCTGTCCAATGCAATGGGGGCCACCTGTCGAGAAAGTGCAGGGTGCTAGGGTATTCTCTAGTGTCTCACCAGGGGCTTCAGACATCCCTTCATCTTGTGAGATGAAATCCAGCTTGCACTCCAGTCACTGCAGGAATTCCAGCCTGATTTCGAGTCAGGATATCTCCAGGTCAATTCCACTGGGGCCCTCAAATTCAACCTCCCTCAAACAGACGTACACCTGCCAGAAGTCTCCTCTTGTGGTGCTTGTGGACAGTTGGCATTCCTCTTGATTGGAAGCCAGGAAATCAGCTCTCAGCTCGAGATGATTCAGAATACACCGAGCTGTTTCTTGTTGGAGAAGTGACTTTTGGGTCCCTCTAGACTTGAGACAGTGTTCCTGGGGTTTCTCTTGAGTGCCATCAAGGAAATCAAGGCTCCTTTCCGGTTTGATGGGGAGGACGCAATTGCTCTGCATGCTGTGCAGGGGAATCAGGCCTGATCTAGCAGCGAGTGGGGCATCTCATGGTTTTTCTCGAGTTGCGGCGGGAACTTTGCGTATATTCTCGAGTTACGAAGGGATGGCCCTTCCAATCACGGGTGTGCTCAGTGACGTCAGGACTCCTGTCTAGTTGTGAGGGTCCCGTCGGGAGTCTCCTCGCGGCTTGAAAGGGCCATAGGAAAATCTCTCGAGGTGAGGCGGCAGACCGATTGTCCCTTTCCTGTTGCCAATGGAATCCTGGGATTCCTGTCCGTTTTCCAGAGTCAGGCATTGTCTCCTTTGGAATCATTGAACTCCGTGTTCCTCTCGAGCTTACCAATTGATGCGAGGCTGCCTCTCTAGAAAAGGCAGGGAGCTAGGGCTTTCTCTATTGTCTCCCCAGGGGCTTCAGTCATCCCTTCATCTTGTGAGATGAAATCCAGCTTGCATTCAATTTACTGCAGGAATTCCGGCCTGATTTCGAGTCAGGGCCTCTCGGGGTCGATTCCACTGGAGGCCGCAAATTCAACCTCCCTCAACCAGACGTACAGCTGCGAGAAGCCTCCTCTTGTGGTGCTTGTGAACAGTTGGCATTCCTCTTGATTTGAAGCCAGGAAATCAGCTCCCAGCTCGAGATGATTCGGAATACACGGAGCTGTTTCTGGTTGGTGAAATAACTTTTGGCTCCCTCTAGACTTGAAAGAGTGTTCCTTGGGTTTCTCTGGAGTGACAGCAAGGAAATCAAGGCTCCTTTCGGGTTTGATGTGGAGCACGCGATTGCTCTGCATGCTGTGCAGGGGAATCGGGGCTCATCTCGTGGCAAATGGGGGTCTCATGGTTTTTCTCGCCTTTCGGCGGGAACCAGGGGTATATTCTCCAGTTACGACGGGGATGGTGCTTCCAAACACGGGCGTGTTCAGTGACGTCAGGACTCCTGTCTAGTTGCGAGGGACCCCTCGGGCGTCTCCTCGCGGCTTGAAAGGGCCAAAGGAACACCTCTCGAGGTGAGGCCTCAGACCCTGGTTTCCTTTCCTGTTGCCACTGGGATCCTGGGATTCCTGTCCATTTTCCAGAAGAGTCAGGCATCGTCTGCTTTGGAATCATTGAACTCTGTGTTCCTCTCGAGCTGTCCAATGGATGGGAGGCCGCCTGTCGAGAAAGGACAGGGTGCTAGGGCATTCTCTAGTGTCTCCCCAAGGGCTTCAGACATCCCTTCATCTTGTGAGATGAAATCAAGCTTGCACTCAAATCACTGAAGTAATGCCGGCCTGATTTCGAGTCAGGGCATCTCGGGTTGGCTTACACTGCAGGCCGCTAATTCAACCTCCCTCAATCAGACGTACAGCTGCGAGAAGCCTCCTCTTGTGGTGATTGTAGACAGTTGGCATTCCTCTTGATTTGAAGCCAGGACATCAGCTCTCAGCTCGAGATGACTCGGAATACACGGAGCTGTTTCTGGTTGGTGAAGTGACTTTAGGATCACTCTAGACTTGAGACAGTGTTCCTGGGGATTCTCTGGAGTACCATCAAGGAAATCAAGTCTTCTTTCTGGATTGATGGGGAGCACACAATTGCTCTGCATGCTGTGCAGGGGAATCGGGCCTCCTCTCGTTGCCAGGTGGGTGTCTCATGGTTTTCCACGAGTTTCAGCGGGAACCTGGTGTATATTCTCGAGTGATGACGGGGATGGCCCTTCCAAACACGGGTGTGTTCAGCGACGTCAGGACTCCTGTCTAGTTGCGAGGGACCATTCAGGAGTCTCCTCGCGGTTTGAAAGGGCCAGAGGAAAACCTCTCGATGTGAGGCGGTAGACCCATTGACCCTTTCCTGTTGCCACTGGGATCCTGGGATTCCTGTCCATTTTCCAGAGGAGTCAGGCATCGTGTACTTTGAAATCATTCAGCTCCGTGTTCCTCTCGAGCTGTCCAATTGATGGAAGGCTGTCTCTCTAAAAAATGCAGGGAGCTAGGGCTTCCTCTAGTGTCTCCCCAGGTGCTTCAGACATCCCTTCATCTTGTGAGATGAAATCCAGCTTGCACTGAAGTCACTGCAAGAATTCTGGCCTGATTTAGGGTCAGGGCATGTCCGGTTCAATTCCAGTGGAGGCCATAAATTCAACGTCCCTCTCCCAGTCATACAGCTGTGAGAAGCCTCCTCTTGTGTTCCTTGTGGACAGTTGGCATTCCTCTTGATTTGAAGCCAGGAAATCAGCTCTCACCTCGAGATGATTCGGAATACACGGAGCTGTTTCTGGTTGGTGAAGGGACTTTAGGATCCCTCTAGACTTGAGACAGTGTTCCTGGGGTTTCTCTGGGGTGCCATCAAGGAAATCAAGGCTCCTTTCGGGTTTGATGGGGAGCACGCAATTGCTCTGCATGCTGTGCAGGGGAATCGGGCCTCAACTCGCGGCGAGTGGGGAGTCTCAAGGTTTTTCTCTAGTTGCGGTAGGAACCTGGGTTATAATCTCGAGTTATGACGGGCTTGGCCTTTCCAAACACGGGTGTGTTCAGCGACGGCAGGACTCCTGTCTAGTTGGGAAGGACCCATCGGGAGTGTCCTCGCAGCTTGAAAGGGCCATAGGAAAACCTCTCGAGGTGAGGCGGCAGACCCTTTTTCCCTTTCCTGTTGCCACTGGGATTCTGGGATTCCTGTCCATTTTCCAGAGGAGTCAGTCATCGTCTCCTTGGGAATCATTGAACTCCGTGTTTCTCTCGAGCTCTCCAATGGATTTGAGGCCGCCTGACGAGAAAGGGCAGGGTTGTGGGGCATTCTCTAGTGTTTCCCCAGGGGCTTCAGACATCCTTTCATCTTGTGAGATGAAATCCAGCTTGCACTCAAGTCACTGGAGTAATTCCGGCCTGATTTCGAGTCAGGGCATCTCGGGGTCGATGCCACTGGAGGCCGCAAATTCAACCTCCCTCAACCAGACGTACAGCTGCGAGAAGCCTCCTCTTGTGGTGCTGGTGGACAGTTGGCATTCCTCTTGATTTGAAGCCAGGAAATCAGCTCGCAACTCAAGATGATTCGGAATACTCGGAGCTGTTTCTGGTTGGTGAAGTGACTTTAGGATCCCTCTCGACTTGAGACAGCAAGCCATCAAGTTTCTCTGGAGTGCCGTCAAGGAAATCAAGGCCCCGTTCGGGTTTGATGGGTAGCACGCAATTGCTCTGCATGCTGTGCAGGGGAATCGGGCCTCATCTCGCGGCGAGGGGGGAGTCTCAAAGTTTTCCTCTAGTTGCGGCGGGAACCTCGGGTATATTATCGAGTAACGACGGTGATGGCCCTTCCAAACTCGGGTGTGTTCAGCGACGTCAGGACTCCTGTCTAGTTGCGAGGGACACCTCGGGAGTCTCCTCGCGGCTTGAAAGGGTCATAGGAACACCTCTCGAGGTGAGGCGGCAGACCCAGTGTCCCTTTCCTGTTACCAATGTGATCCTGGAATTCCTGTCCATTTTCCAGAGGAGTCAGGCATCGTCTCCTTTGGAATCATTGTACTCCGAGTTCCTCTCGAGCTCTCCAATGGATGGGAGGCCGCCTGTCGAGAAAGGGCAGGGTGTTAGGGCATTCTCTGGTGTCTCCCCACGGGCTATAGGCATCCCATCATTTGTGAGATGAAATCCAGCTTGCACTCAAGGCACTGCAGGAATTCCGGCCTGATTTCCAGTCAGGGCATCTCGGGGTCGATTACACTGGAGGCCGCAAATTCAACCTCCCTTAACCAGACGTACAGCTGCGAGAAGCCTCCTCTTGTGGTGCTTGTGGACAGGTGGCATTTATCTTGATTTGAAGCTAGGAAATTCGGTCTCACCCCGAGATGATTGGGGGTACAGAGAGCTCTTTCTGGTTTCTGCAGTGACCTCAGGATCCCTCTAGACTTGAGAGAGTGTTCCTTGAGTTTCTCTGGAGTGTCATCAAAGAAATCAAGCCTCCTTTCGGGTTTGACGGGGAGCACGAAATTGCTCTGCATGCAGTGCAGGGGAATCGGGCCTCAACTCGCGTCGACCAGGGAGTCTCATTGTTTTTCTCGAGTTGCGGCGGGAACCTGGGGTATATTTTCGAGTTACGGCGGGGATGGCCCTTCCAAACACAGGTGTGTTCAGCGACGTCAGGACTCCTGTCTAGTTGCGAGGGACCCCTCAGGGTTATCCTCGCGGCATGAAAGGGCCATAGGAACACCTCTCGCCGTGAGGCCGCAGACCCAGGTTCCCTTTCCAGTTGCCACTGGGATCCTGGGATTCCTGTCCATTTTCCAGAGGAGTCAGGCGTCGTCTCCTTTGGAATCATTGAACTCCGTGTTCCTCTCGAGCTGTCCAATGGATGGGAGGCCGCCTCTCTAGAAAAGGCAGGGAGCCATGGCTTTCTCTATTGTCTCCCCAAGGGCTTCAGACATCCCTTTATCTTGTGAGATGAAATCCAGCTTGCACTCAAGTCACTGCAAGAATTCCAGCCTGATTTACAGTCAGGGCTTCGCGCGGTCGATTCCAGTGGAGGCCATAAATTCAACGTCCCTCTCCCAGATGTACAGCTGCGAGAAGCCTCCCCTTGTGGTGCTTGTGGACAGTTGGCATTCCTCTTGATTTGAAGCCAGGAAATTCGCACTCACCTCGAGATGATTCGGGGTACACGGACTTCTTTCTGGTTCCTGCATTGACCTCAGGATCCCTCTAGACTTGAGAGAGTGTTCTTTGAGTTTCTTCGCAGTGGCATCCAGGAAATCAAGTCTCCTTTCGGGTTTGAAGGGGAGCACGGAATTGCTCTGCATGCAGTGTAGGGTATTCGGGCCTCATCTCGCGGCGAGGGGGGAGTCTCATGGCTTTTTTCGAGTTTCGGCGACCTGAGGTTATATTCTCGAGTTACAGTGGGGATGGCCCTTCCAAACACGGGTGTGTTCACCGACGTCAGGACTCCTGTCTAGTTGCGAGGGACCCTTTGGGAGAATCCTCGCGGCTTGTAAGGGCCATAGGAACACCATTCGAGGTGAGGCCGCAGAGCCAGTTTCCCTTTCCTGTTGCCACTGGGATCCTGGGATGCCTGTCGATTTTCCAGAGGAGTCAGGCATCGTTTCCTTTGGAATCATTGAACTCCGAGTTCCTCTCGAGCTCTCCAATGGATGGGAGGCCGCCTGTCGAGAAAGGGTAGGGTGTTAGGGCATTCTCTGGTGTCTCCCCACGGGCTATAGGCATCCCATCATTTGTGAGATGAAATCCAGCTTGCACTCAAGGCACTGCAGGAATTCCGGCCTGATTTCCAGTCAGGGCATCTCGTGGTCGATTACACTGGAGGCCGCAAATTCAACCTCCCTCAACCAGACGTACAGCTGCGAGAAGCCTCCTCTTGTGGTGCTTGTGGACAGGTGGCATTTATCTTGATTTGAAGCTAGGAAATTCGGTCTCACCCCGAGATGATTGGGGGTACAGAGAGCTCTTTCTGGTTTCTGCAGTGACCTCAGGATCCCTCTAGACTTGAGAGAGTGTTCCTTGAAGTTCTCTGGAGTGCCATCAAGGAAATCAAGGCTACTTTCGGGTTTGATGTGGAGCATGGAATTGCTCTGCATGCAGGGTAGTGGAATCATGCTTCATCTCGCGGCGAGGGGGGAGTCTCATGGTTTCTCTCGAGTTGCGGCTGGAAACTGGGGTATATTCTCCAGTTACAGCGGGGATGGCCCTTCCAAACACGGGTGTGTTCAGCGACGTCAGGACTCCTGTCTATTTGCGAGGGAACCCTCGGGAGTCTCCTCGTGGCTTGTTAGGGCCATAGGAACAGATCTCAACATGAGGCTGCAGACCCATTGTCCCTCACCTGTTGCCACAGGGATCCTGGGATTCCTGTCCATTTTCCAGAATAGTCAGACATCGTCTCCTTTGGAATCATTGAACTCCGTGTTCCTCTCGAGCTGTCTAATGGTTGGGAGGCCGCCTCTCTAGAAAAGTCAGGGAGCTAGGGCTTTCTCTAGTGTCTCCCCATGGGCTTCAGACATCCCTTCATCTTGTGAGATGAAATCCAGCTTGCACTCAATTCACTGCAGGAATTCCGGCCTGATTTCGTGTCAGGTCATCTCGGGGTCGATTCCACTGGAGGCCGCAAATTCAACCTCCCTCAACCACACGTACAGCTGCCAGAAGCCTCCTCTTGTGGTGCTTGTGGACAGTTGGCATTCCTCATGATTTGAAGCCGGGAAATCAGCTCTCAGCTCGAGATGATTCGGAATACATGGAGCTGTTTCTGGTTGGTGAAGTGACTTTAGGATGCCTCTAAACTTGAGATAGTGTTCCTGGGGTTTCTCTGGCGTGCCATCAAGGAAATCAAGGCTCCTTGTGGGTTGATGGGGAGCACGCAATTGCTCTGCATGCTGTGCAGGAGAATCGGGCCTCATCTCGCGGCGAGGGGGGAGTCTCATGGTTTTTCTCGAGTTGCGGCGGGAACCTGGGCTATATTCTTGAGTTATGCCGGGGATGGACCTTCCAAACACGTGTGTGTACAGCGACGTCAGGACTCCTGTCTAGTTGCGAGGGACCACTCGGGTGTCTTCTCGTGGCTTGAAAGGGCCATAGGAACACCTCTCGAAATGAGGCCCCAGACACTGGGTCCCTATCTTGTTGCCACTGGGATCCTGGAATTCCTGTCAATTTTCCAGAGGAGATAGGTATCGTCTCTTTGGAATCATTGAGCTCGGTGCTCCTCTCGAGCTCTCCAATTGATGGGAAGCCGCCTCTCTATATAAGGCAGGGAGGTAGGGTTTTCTCTAGTGTCTCCTCAGGGGCTTCAGACATCCCTTCATCTTGTGAGATGAAATTCAGCTTGCACTCAAGTCACTGCAGGAATTCCGGCCTGATTTCGTGTCAGGGCATCTGGTGGTCCATTCCACGGGAGGCCGCAAATTCAACCTCCCTCCACCAGACGTACAGTTGCAAGAAGCCTCCTCCTGTGGTGCTTGTGGACAGTTGGCATTCCTCTTGATTTCAAGCCAGGAAATGAGCTCTCAGCTCGAGATGATTCGGAATACACGGAGCTGTTTCTGCTTGGAGAAGTGACTTTCGGATCCCTCTAGACTTGGGACAGTGTTCCTGGTGGTTCTCTGGAGTGCCATCAAGGAAATCAAGGCTCCTTTCGGGTTTGATGGGGAGGACGCAATTGCTCTGCATGCTGTGCAGGGGAATCGGGCCTCATCTCGCGGCGAGGGGGGAGTCTCATGGTTTTTCTCGAATTGTGGCGGGAACATGGGGTATATTCTCGAGTTACGACGAGGATGGCCCTTCCAAGCACGGGTGTGTTCAGCGACGTCAGGACTCCTGTCTAGTTGCGAGGGACGCCTCGGAAGTCTCCTCGCGGCTTGAAAGGGCCATAGGAACACCTCTCGATGTGATGCCGCAGACCCAGGTTCCCTTTCCTGTTGCCACTGGGATCCTGGGATTCCTGTCCATTTTCCACAATTTTCAGGCACCGTCTCCTTTGGAATCATTGAAATCCGTGTTCCTCTCGTGCTGTCCAATGGATGGGAGGCCGCCTGTCGAGAAAGGGCAGTGTGCTAGGGCATTCTCTTTTTCTCCAGAGGGGCTTCAGACATCCCTTCAACTTGTGAGATGAAATCCAGCTTGCATTCAAGTCACTGCAGGAATCCTGGCCTGATTTCGAGTCAGGGCATCTCGGGGTCGATTCCAATGGGGGCCATAAATTCAACGTCCCTCTCCCAGATGTGCAGCTGCGAGAAGCCTCCTCTTGTGGTGCTTGTGGACAGTTGGCATTCCTCTTGATTTGAGGCCAGGAAATTCGCTCTCACCTCGAGATGTTTGGGGTTACACAGAGCTCTTTCTGGTTCCTGCAGTGACCTCAGGATCCCTCTAGGCTTGAGACAGTGTTCCTTTAGGTTCTCTGGAGTGCCATCAAGGAAATCAAGGCACCATTCGGGTTTGACATGGATCACGGAATTGCTCTGCATGCAGTGCAGGGGAATCGGGCTTCAGCTCGCTGCGAGGGCGGAGTCTCATGGTTTTTCTCGATTTGAGGCGGGAACCTGGGGTATATTCTCGAGTTACGCCCGGGATGGCCCTTCCAAACACGGGTATGTTCAGCCACGTCAGGACTCCTGTCTAGTTGCGAGGGACCCCTCGGCAGTCTCCTCGCGGCTTGAAATGGCCAAAGGAACACCTCTCAAGGTGAGGCCGCAGACTCACGTTCACTTTCGTGTTGCCACTGGGATCCTGGGCTTCCTGTCCATTTTTGCAGAGGAGTCAGGCATCACCTCCTTTGGAATTATTGAACTCCGTGTTCCTCTCGAGCTCTCCAATGGATGGGAGGCCGCCTGTCGAGAAAGGGCAGGGTGCTAGGGCATTCTCTAGTGTTTCCCAGGGGCTTCAGACATCCCTTCAACTTGTGAGATGAAATCAAGCATGCACTCAAATCACTGCAGGAATTCCGGCCTGATTTCAAGTCAGGGCATCTCGGGGTCGATTCCACTGGAGGCCGCAAATTCAACCTCCCTCAACCAGACGTACAGCTGCCAGAAGCCTCCACTTGTGGTGCTTGTGGACAGTTGGCATTCCTCTTGATTTGAAGCCAGGAAATCAGATCTCAGCTCCAGATGTTTCGGAATACAAGGAGCTGTTTCTGGTTGGAGAAGTGACTTTATTATCCCTCTAGACTTGAGACAGTGTTCCTGGGGTTTCTCTGGCGTGCCCTCAAGGAAATCAAGGCTCCTTTCTGGTTTGATGGGGAGCACGCAATTGCTCTGCATGCTGTGCAGGGGAATCGGGCCTCATTCGTGGAGAGGGAGGAGTCTCAGTGTTTTTCTCGAGTTGCGGCGGCAATGTGGGGTATATTCTCGAGTTACGATGGGGATGGCCCTTCCTAAACACGTGTGTGTTCAGCGAAGTCAGGACTCCTGTCTCTTTGTGTGGGACCCCTGGGGATTCTCCTCTCGGCTTGAAAGGGCCATAGGAAAACCTTTTGAGGTGAGGCTGCAGAACCATTGTCCCTTTCCTGTTACCACTGGGATCCTGGGATTTCTGTCCATTTTCCAGAGGAGCCAGGCATCGTCTAATTTGGAATCATTGAACTCTGTGTTCCTCTTTAGCTTTCCAATTGATGGGAGGCCACCTCTCTAGAAAAGGCAGGGAGCTGGGGCTTTCTCTAGAGTCTCCCCAGGGGCTTTAGACATCCCTTTATCTTGTGAGATGAAATCCAGCTTTCACTCAAGTCACTGCTAGAATTCCGGCCTGATTTAGAGTCAGGGCATCTCGGGGTCGATTCCATTGGAGGCCCCAAATTCAACCTCCCTCAGCCAGACGTACAGCTGTGAGAAGCCTCCTCCTGTGGTGTTTGTGGACAGTTGGCATTCCTCTTGATTTGAAGCCAGGAAATTCGCTCTCACCTCGAGATGATTGGGAGTACACGGAGCTCTTTCAGGTTCCTGCACTGACCTCAGGATCCCTCTAGAATTGAGAGAGTGTTCCTTGTGTTTCTCTGGAGTGCCATCAAGGAAATCAACTATCCTTTCGGGTTTGACGGGGAGGACGGAATTGCTCTGCACGCAGTGCAGGGGAACCGGGCTTCAACTCGCGGCGAGGGGGGAGGCTCATGGTTTTTCTTGAGTTGCGGCGGGAACCAGGGATATATTCTCCAGTTACGGCCGGGATGGCCCTTCCAAACACGGGTGTGTTCAGCGACGTCAGGACTCCTGTCTAGTTGCGAGGTACCCCTCGGGCGTCTCCTCGCGGCTTGAAAGGGCCATAGGAACACCTCTCGAGGTGAGGCCTCAGACCCAGGTTCCCTTTCCTGTTGCCACTGGGATCCTGGGATCCCTGTCCATTTTCCAGAGGAGTCAGGCATCGTCTCCTTTGGAATCATTGAACTCCGTGTTCCTCACGAGCTGTCCAATGGATGGGATGCCACCTGTCGAGAAAGGGCAGGGTGGTAGGCATTCTCTAGTGTCTCCCCAGGGGCTTCAGACATCCCTTCATCTTGTGAGATGAAATCCAGCTTGAACTGAAGTAACTGCAGGAATTCCGGCCTGATTTCGACTCAGGGCATCTCGAGGTCGATTCCACTGGAGGCTGCAAATTCAAACTCCCTCAACCAGATGTACAGCTGCGAGAAGCCTCCTCTTTTGGTGCTTGTGGAGAGTTGGCATTCCTCTTGATTTGAAGCCAGGAAATCAGCTCTCAGCTCGAGATGATTCGGAATACACGCAGCTGTTTCTGGTTGGTGAACTGACTTTAGGATCCCTCTAGACTTAAGAGAGTTTTCCTGGGGTTTCAGTGGAGTGCCATCAAGGAAATCAAGGCTCCTTTTGGGTTTGATGGGGAGCACGCAATTGCTCTGCATGCTGTGCAGGGGAATCGGGCCTCCTCTCGCGGCGAGTGGGGAGTCTCATGGTTTTTCTCGAGTTACAACGGGGATGGCCCTTCCAAACACTGGTGTGTTCAGCGACGTCAGGGCTCCTGTCTAGTTGCAAGGGACCCCTCGGGAGTTTCCTCGCGGCTTGAAAGGTCCATAGGAAAACCTCTCAAAGTGAGGCTTCAGACCCATTGTCCATTTCCTGTTGCCACTGTGATCCTGGGATTCCTGTCCATTTTCCTGAGGAGTCAGGCATCGTCTCCTTCCGAATCAGTGAACTCCGTGTTCCTCTCGAGCTGTCCAATGGTTGGGAGGCCACTACTCTACAAAAGGCATGGAGCTAGGTCTTTCTCTAATGTCTCGACAGGGGCTTCAGACATCCCTTTATCTTGTGAGATGAAATCCAGCATGCACTCAAGTCACTGCAAGAATTCCGGCCTGATTTCGAGTCAGGGAATCTCGGGGTCGATACCAGTGGAGGCCATAAATTCAACGTCCCTCTCCCAGACATACAGCTGTGAGAAGCCTCCTCTTGTGGTGCTTGTGGACAGTTGGCATTCCTCTTGATTTGAAGCCAGGAAATGCGCTCTCTCCTCGAGATGACTGGGGGTACACGGAGCTCTTTCTGGTTCCTGTAGTGACCTCAGGATCCCTCTAGACTTGAGAGAGTGTTCTGGGGTTTCTCTGGAGTGCCATCAAGGAAATCAAGGCTCCTTTCGGGTTTGACGGGGAGCACGCAATTGCTCTGCATGCTGTGCAGGGGAATCGGGCCTCATCTCGCGGCAAGGGGGGAGTCTCACTGTTTATCTCGAGTTAAGGCAGGAACCTGGGGTATATTCTCGAGTTACGACGGGGATGGCCCTTACAAACAAGGGTGTGTTCAGCGACGTCAGGACTCCTCTCTATTTGCGAGGGACCCCTCGGGACTCTCCTCGCGGCTTGAAAGGGCCATAGGAACACCTCTCGAGGTGAGGCCACAGACCCAGGTTCCCTTTCCTGTTGCCACCGGGATCCTGGGATTCCTGTCAATTTTCCAGAGGAGTCTTGCATCGTCTCCTTTGGAATCATTGAACTCCGTGTTCCCTTCGAGCTGTCCAATTGATGGGAGGCCGCGTCTCTAGAAGAGTCAGGGTGCTATGGCTTTCTCTAATGTCTCCCCAGGTGTTTCAGACATCCCTTCATCTTGTGAGATGAAATCCAGCTTGCACTCAAGTCACTGCAAAAATTCCGACCTGATTTAGTTTCAGGTCAACTCGGGGTCGATTCCAGTGGAGGCCATAAATTCAATGTACCTCTCCCAGACGTACAGCTGCGAGAAGCCTCCTCTTGTGGTGCTTGTGGACAGTTGGCAATCCTCTTGATTTGAAGCCAGGAAATCAGCTCTCAGCTCAAGATGATTCGGAATTCACGGAGCTGTTTCTTGTTGGTGAAGTGACTTTAGGTTTTCTCTAGACTTGAGACAGTGCTCTGGGGTTTCTCTGGAGTGCCATCAAGGAAATCAAGTTTCCTTTCGGGATTAATGGGGAGCATGCAATTGCTCTGCATGCTGTGCAGGGGAATCGGGCCTCATCTCGCGGCGAGGAGGGAGTCTCATGGTTTTTCTCGAGTTGCAGCGGGAACTTGGTGTAAATACTCGAGTTACGACGGGGATGGCCCTTCCAAACACAGGGGTGTTCAGCGACGTCAGGACTCCTGTCTAGTTGCGAGGGACCCCTCGGGAGTCTCCTCGTGCCTTGAAAGGGCCATAGGAAAACCTCTCGAGGTGAGGCGGCAGACCCATTGTCCCTTTCCTGTTGCCACTGGGATCCTGGGTTTCCTGTCCTTTTTCCAGAGGAGTCATGCATTGTCTCCTTTGGAATCATTGAACTCCGTGTTCCTCTCGAGCTGTCCAATTGATGGGAGGCCGCCTCTCTAGAAGAGGCAGGGTGCTAGGGCTTTCTCTAATGTCTCCCCAGGGACTTCAGACATCCCTTTATCTTGTGAGATGAAATCCAGCTTGCACTCAAGTCACTGCAAAAATTCCGGCCTGATTTATAGTCAGGTCACCTCGGGGTCGATTCCAGTGGAGGCCAAAAATTCAACGTACCTCTCCCAGACGTCCACCTGCGAGAAGCCTCCTCTTGTGGTGCTTGTGAACAGTTGGCATTCCTCTTGATTTGAAGCCAGGAAATCAGCTCTCACCTCGAGATATTTGGGGGTACACGGAACACTTTCTGGTTCCTAAAGTGACCTCAGGAGCCCTCTAGACTTTAGAGAGTTTTCCTTGAGTTTCTCTGGAGTGCCATCAAGAAAATCAAGGCTCCTTTCGGGTTTGACGGGGATCACAGAATTGCTCTGCACGCAGAGCAGGGGAATCGGGCCTCATCTTGCGGCGAGGGGGGAGTCTCATGGTTTTTCTAGAGTTGCGGTGGGAAGCTGGGGTATATTCTCGAGTTATGAGGGGGATGGCCCTTCCAAACACGGGTGTGTTCAGCGACGTCAGGAGTCCTGTCCAGTTGCGAGGGACCATCGGGAGTCTCCTCGCGGCTTGAAATGGCCATACAAACACCTCTCGAGGTGAAGCTGCAGACCTAGGTTCCCTTTCCTGTTGCCACTGTGATCCTGGGATTCCTGTCCATTTTACAGAGGAGTCAGGCATCGTCTCCTTTGGAATCATTGAACTCCGTGTTCCTCTCCCGCTGTCCAATGGATGGGAAACTTCCTTTGCGAGAAAGGGCAGGGTGCTAGGGCATTCTCTAGTGTCTCCCCAGGGGCTTCAGACATCCCTTCATCTTGTGAGATGAAATCCAGCTTGCACACAAGTCACTGCAGGAATTCTGGCCTGATTTCGAGTCAGGGCATCTCGGGGTCGATTCCACTAGAGGCCGCAAATTCAACCTCCCTCAACCAGATGTACAGCTGCGAGAAGCCTCCTCTTGTGGTCCTTGTGCACAGTAGGCATTCCTCTTGATTTGAAGCCAGGAAATCAGCTTTCAGCTCGAGAAGGTTTGGAATACACGGAGCTCTTTCTGGTTGCTGAAGTGACTTTAGGATCCCTCTATTCTTGAGACAGTGTTCCTGGGGTTTCTCTGGACTGCCATCAAGGAAATCAAGGATCTTTTCGGGTTTGAAGGGGAGCACGCATTTGCTCTGCATGCTGTGCAGGGGTTTCGGGCCTTATCTCCCGGCGAGGGGGGAGGCTCATGGTTTTTTTCGAGTTACGGCGGAAACCTGGGGCATATTCTCGAGTTACGACGGGGATGGCCCATCCAAACACCGGTGTGTTCAGCGACGTCAGGACTCCTGTCTAGTTGCAATGGACCCCTCGGGAGTCTCCTGGAGGCTTGAAAGGGCCATAGGAACACCTCTCGAGGTAAGGCCTCAGACCCAGTTTCCCATTCCTGTTGCCACCGGGATCCTGGGATTCCTGTCCATTTTCCAGAATTTTCAGGAATCGTCTCCTTTGGAATCATTGAACTCGGTGTTCCTATCGAGCTCTCCAATTGATGGGAGGCGGCCTCTCTAGAAAAGGCAGGGAGCCAAGGCTTTCTCTATTGTCTCCCCAGGGGCTTCAGACATCCCTTTATCTTGTGAGATGAAATCCAGTTTGCACTCATGTCACTGCAAGAATTGCAGCATGATTAAAGTCAGGGCATCTCGGGGTCGATTCCAGTGGAGGCCATAAATTAAACGTCCCTCTACCAGACGTACAGCTTCGAGAAGCCACCTCTTGTGGTGCTGGTGGACAGATGGCATTCCTCTTGATTTGAATCCAGGAATTTCGCTCTCACCTCGAGATGATTGGGGGTACACGGAGCTCTTCCTGGTTCCTGCAGTGACCTCAGGATCCCTCTAGAATTGAGAGAGTGTTCCTTGAGTTTCTCTGGAGTTCCATCAAGGAAATCAACCGCCCTTTCGGGTTTGACGGGGAGGACGGAATTGCTCTGCACGCAGTGCAGTGGAATCGGGCTTCAACTGGCGGCGACGGGGGAGTCACATGGTTTTTCTCGAGTTGCGGCAGGAACCAGGGGTATATTCTCGAGTTACGGCAGGGATGGTCCTTCCAAACAGGGGTGTGTTCAGCGACCTCAGGACTCCTGTCTAGTTGCGAGGGACCCCTCGGGAGTCTCCTCGCGGCTTGAAAGGGCCATAGGAACACCTCTCGAGGTGAGGTCTCAGACCCAGGTTCCCTTTCCTGTTTTCACTGGGATCCTGGGATTCCTGTCAATTTTTCAGAGGAGTCAGGCATCGTCTCCTTTGGAATCATTGAACTCCGTGTTCCTCACGAGCTGTCCAATGGATGAGAGGCCGCCTGTCGAGAAAGGGCAGGGTGGTAGGCATTCTCTAGTGTCTCCCCAGGGGCTTCAGACATCCCTTCATCTTGTGAGATGAAATCCAGCTTGAACTCAATCACTGCAGGTATTCCGGCATGATTTCGTGTCAGGGCATCTCGGGGTCGATTCCACTGAAGGCCGCAAATTCATACTCCCTCAACCAGTCGTACAGCTGGGGGAAGCCTCCTCTTTTGGTGCTTGTGGACAGTTGGCATTCCTCTTGATTTGAAGCCAGGAAATCAGCTCTCAGCTCGAGATGATTCGGAATACACGGAGCAGATTCTGGTTGATGAAGTGACTTTAGTATCCCTCTAGGCTTGAGACAGGTTTCCTGGGGATTCAGTGGAGTGCCATAAAGGAAAACAAGGCTCCATTCGGGTTTGATGGGGAACACGCAATTGCTCTGCATGCTGTGCAGGGGAATCGGGCCTCCTCTCGGGGCGAGGGGGGAGTCTCATGGTTTTCTCGAGTTACGACGGGGATGGCCCTTCCAAACACGGGTGTGTTCAGCGACTTCACTTCTCCTGTCTAGTTGCGAGGGACCCGTCGGGAGTCTCCTCGCGGCTTGAAAGGGCCATAGGAAAACCGCTCGAGGTGAGGCGGCAGACCCATTGTCCCTTTCCTATTGCCAATGGAATCCTGGAATTCCTGTCCGTTTTCCAGAAGAGTCAGGCATTGTCTCCTTTGGAATCATTGAACTCCGTGTTCCTCTCGAGCTACCCAATTGATGCGAGGCCGCCTCTATAGAAAAGGCAGGGAGCTAGGGCTTTCTTTATTGTCTCCCCAGGGGCTTCAGACATCCCTTCAACTTGTGAGATGAAATCCAGCTTGCACTCAAGTAACTGCAGGATTTCCGGCCTGATTTCGAGTCAGGGCATCTCATGGTCGATTCCACTGGATGCCGCAAATTCAACCTCCCTCAACCAGATGTACAGCTGTGAGAAGCCTCCTCTTGTGGTGCTTGTGGACAGTTGGCATTCCTCTTGATTTGAAGCCAGGAAATCAGCTCTCAGCTCGAGATGATTCAGAAATCACGGAGCTGTTTCTTGTTGGTGAAGTGACTTTAGGATCCCTCTAGACTTGAGAGATTGTTCTGGGGTTTCTCTGGAGTGCCATCAAGGAAATCAAGGCTCCTTTCGGGTTTGATGGTGAGAACGCAATTGCTCTGCATGCTGTGCAGGGGAAATGGGCCTCATCTCGCAGCAAGGGGGGAGTCTCACTGTTTATCTCGAGTTGCGGCAGGAACCTGGGGTATATTCTCGAGTTACGACGGAGATGGCCCTTCCAAACACGGGTGTGTTCAGCGACGTCAGGACTCCTCTCTCCTTGCGAGGGACCCCTCGGGACTCTCCTCGCGGCTTGAAAGGGCCATAGCAACACCTCTCGAGGTGAGGTCGCAGACCCAGGTTCCCTTTCCTGTTGCTACTGGGATCCTGGGATTCCTGTCCATTTTCCAGAGGAGTCTTGCATCGTCTCCTTTGGAATCATTGAACTCCGTGTTCCGTTCGAGCTGTCCAATTGATGGGAGGCCGCGTCTCTAGAAGATTCAGGGTTCTATGGCTTTCTCTAATTTCTCCCCAGGTGCTTCAGACATCCCTTCATCTTGTGAGATGAAATCCAGCTTGCACTCAAGTCACTGCAAAAATTCCGACCTGATTTAGTTTCAGGTCAACTCGGGGTCGATTCCAGTAGAGGCCATAATTTCAACGTACTTCTCCCAGACGTACAGCTGCCAGAAGCCTCCTCTTGTGGTGCTTGTGGACAGTTGGCATTCCTCTTGATTTGAAGCCAGGAAATCAGCTCTCAGCTCAAGATGATTCGGAATTCTCGGAGCTGTTTCTTGTTGGTGAAGTGACTTTAGGATCCCTCTAGACTTGAGACAGTGTTCTGGGGTTTCTCTGGAGTGCCATCAAGGATATCAAGTTTCCTTTCTGGATTAATGGGGAGCATGCAATAGCTCTGCATGCTGTGCAGGGGCATCGGGCCTCATCTCGCGGCGAGGGGGGAGTCTCATGGTTTTTCTCGAGTTGCAGCGGGAACTTGGTGTAAACTCTCGAGCTTCGACAGGGATGGCCCTTCCAAAAACGGGTGTGTTCAGCGACGTCAGGACTCCTGTCTAGTTGTGAGGGACCCCTCGGGAGTCTCCTCGCAGCTTGAAAGGGCCATAGGAAAACCTCTCGAGGTGAGGCGGCAGACCCATTGTCCCTTTCCTGTTGCCTCTGGGATCCTGGGTTTCCTGTCGTTTTTCCAGAGGAGTCATGCATTGTCTCCTTTGGAATCATTGAACTACGTGTTCCCCTCGAGCTGTCCAATTGATGGGAGGCCGCCTCTTTAGAAGAGGCAGGGAGCTAGGGCTTTCTCTAATGTTTTCCCAGGGACTTCAGACATCCCTTTAACTTGTGAGATGAAATCCAGCTTGCACTCAAGTCACTGCAAAACTTCCGGCCTGATTTAGAGTCAGGTCACCTCGGGGTCGATTCCAGTGGAGGCCAAAAATTCAACGTACCTCTCCCAGACGTCCACCTGCGAGAAGCCTCCTCTTGTGGTGCTTGTGAACAGTTGCCATTCCTCTTGATTTGAAGCCAGGAAATCAGCTCCACCTCGACATGTTTGGGGGTACTCGGAACAATTTCTGGTTCCTGAAGTGACATCAAGAGCCCTCTAGACTTTAGAGAGTGATCCTTGAGTTTCTCTGGAGTGCCATCAAGGAAATCAAGGCTCCTTTCGGGTTTGACGGGGATCACAGAATTGCTCTGCAGGCAGTGCAGGGGAATCGGGCCTCATCTCGCGATGAGGGTGGAGTCTCATGGTTTTTCTCGAGTTGCGGTGGGAAGCTGGGGTATATTCTCGAGTTATGACGGGGATGGCCCTTCCAAACACGGGTGTGTTCAGCGAAGTCAGGAGTCCTGGCTAGTTGCGAGGGACCCTTTGGGAGTCTCCTCGCGGCTTTAAAGGGCCATAGGAACACCTCTCGAGGTGAGGCCGCAGAACCAGGTTCCCTTTCCTGTTACTACAGGGATCCTGGGCTTCCTGTCCATTTTCCAGAATTTTCAGGCATCGTCTCCTTTGGAATCATTGAACTCCGTGTTCCTCTCGAGCTGTCCAATGGATGGGAGGCGGCCTGTCGAGTAAGGGCAGAGTGCTAGGGCATTCTCTAGTGTCTCCCTAGGGGCTTCAGATATCCCTTCATCTTTTGAGAAGAAATCCAGCTTGCACTCAACTCACTGCAGGAATTCCGGCCTGATTTCTTGTCAGGTCATCTCGGGGTCGATTCCACTGGAGGCCGCAAATTCAACCTCTCTCAAACAGACGTACAGCTGTGAGAAGCCTCCTCTTGCTTTGCTTGTAAACAGTTGGCATTCATCTTGATTTGAAGTCAGGAAATCAGCTCTCAGCTCGGGATGATTCGGAATACACGGAGCTGTTTCTGGTTGGTGAAGTGACTTTAGGATCCCTCTAGACTTGAGACAGTGTTCCTGGGGTTTATCTGGAGTGCCATCAAGGAAATCAATGCTGCTATCGGGTTTGATGGGGAGCACGCAATTGTTCTGCATGCTGTGCAGGGGAATCTGGCCTCATCTCGCGGCGAGGAGGGAGTCTCATGGTTTTTCTCGAGTTGCGGCGGGAAGCTGGGGGATATTCTCGAGTTACGACATGGATGGCCCTTCCAACACGGGTGTTGTCGGCGACGTCAGGACACCTGTCTAGTTGTGAGGGACCACTGGGAGTCTCCTCGCGGATTGAAAGGGCCATACGAACACCTCTCGAGGTGAGGCCGCAGACCTAGGTTCCCTTTCCTGTTGCCACTGTGATCCTGGGATTCCTGTCCATTTTCCAGAGGAGTCAGGCATCGTCTCCTTTGGAATCATTGAACTCCGTGTTCCTCTCGAGCTCTCCAATGGATGGGAAACCGCCTTTGCGAGAAAGGGCAGGATACTAGGGCATTCTCTAGTGTCTCCCCAGGGGCTTCAGACATCCCTTCATCTTGTGAGATGAAATTCACCTTGCACACAAGTCACTGCAGGAATTCTGGCCTGATTTCGATTCAGGGCATCTCGGGGTCCATTCCACTATAGCCCGCAAATTCAACCTCCCTCAACCAGAGGTACAGCTGCGAGAAGCCTCCTCTTGTGGTGCTTGTGCACAGTAGGCATTCCTCTTGATTTGAAGCCAGGAAATCAGTTTTCAGCTCGAGAAGATTTGGAACACACGGAGTTCTTTCTGGTTGGTGAAGTGACTTTAGGATCCCTCTAGTCTTGAGACAGTGTTCCTGGGGTTTCTCTGTACTGCCATCAAGGAAATCAAGGATCTTTTCGGGTATGATGGGGAGCACGCAATTGCTCTCCATGCTGTGCAGGGGAATCGGGCCTTATCTCACGTCGAGGGGGGAGACTCATGGTTTTTTTCGAGATGCGGCGGGAACCTGGGGTATATTCTCGAGTTAAGACGGGGATGGCCTTTCCTAACACAGGTGTGTTCAGCGACGTCAGGACTCCTGTCTTGTTGCGAGGGACCCCTCAGGAGTCTCCTCGGGGCTTGACAGGTCCATAGGAAAACCTCTCGAGGTGAGGCAGCAGACCCATTTTCCTATCCTGTTGCCAATGGGATCCTGCGATTCCAGTCCATTTTCCAGAGGAGTCAGGAATCGTCTCCTTTGGAATCATTGAATTCCGTGTTCCTCTCGAGCTGTCCAATTGATGGGAGGCCGCCTCTCTAGAAAAGGCAGGGAGCTAGGGCTTTCTCTAGTGTCTCCCCAGGGACTTCAGACATCCCTTTATCTTTTGAGATGAAATCCAGCTTGCACTCAAGTCACTGCAAGAATTCTGGCCTGATTTCGAGTCAGGGCATCTCGGGTCAGTTCCAGTGGAGGCCATAAATTCAACATCCCTCTCCCAGACGTACAGCTGCGAGAAGCCTCCTCTTGTGGTTTTTGTGGACAGTTGGCATTCCTCTTGATTTGAAGCCGGAAATCCGCTCTCACCTCGAGATGATTGGGGGTACACGGAGCTCTTTCTGTTTCCTCAGTGGCCTCACGATCCCTCTAGACTTGAGAGAGTGTTCTTTGAGTTTCTCTGGATTGCCATTAAGGAAATCAAGGTTCCTTTCGGTTTGACGGGGAGCACAGAATTGCTCTGCAAGCAGTGCATGGGAATCGGGCTTCATCTCGTGGCGAGGCGAGAGTCTCATGTTAATTCCCGAGTTGCGGCGAGAACCTGGGTATATTCTCGAGTTACGGCGGGGATGGCCCTTCCAAACCCGGGTGTGTTCAGCGAAGTCAGGACTCCTGTCTAGTTGCGAGGGACCCCTCGGGAGTCTCCTCGCGGCTTGAAAGGGCCATAGGAAAACCTCTCGAAGTGAGGCGGCAGACCCATTGTCCCTTTCTTGTTGTCACTGGGATCCTGGGATTCCTGTCCTTTTTCCAGAGGAGTCATGCATTGTCTCCTTTGCAATCATTGAACTCCGTGTTCCTCTCGAGCTGTCCAATTGATGGGAGTCCGCGTCTCTAGAAGAGGCAGGGAGCTAGTGCTTTCTCTAGTGTCTCCCCAGGGACTTCAGACATCCCTTTATCTTGTGAGATGAAATCCAGCTTGCACTCAAGTCACTGCAAAAATTCCGGCCTGATTTAGTGTCAGGTCACCTCGGGTCGATTCTAGTGGAGGCTATAAATTCAACGTACCTCTCCCAGACGTACAGCTGCGAGAGGCCTCCTCTGGTGGTGATTGTGGACAGTTGGCTTTCCTCTTGATTTGAAGCCAGTAAATTCGCTCTCACCTCGAGATGATTGGGGGAACATGAAACGCTTTCTGGTTCCTGCAGTGACCTCAGGAGCTCTCTAGACTTTAGAAAGTGTTCCTTGAGTTTCTCTGGAGTGCCATAAAAGAAATCAAGGCTCCTTTCTGGTTGGACGGGGAGCACGGAATTGCTCTGCACGCAGTGCAGGGGAATCGGGCTTCATCTCGCGGTGACGGGGGAGTCTCATGGGTTTTCTCGAGTTGCGGCGGGAACCTGGGGTATATTCTCGAGTTACGACGGGGATGGCCCTTCTAAACACGGGTGTGTTCAGCGACGTCAGGACTCCTGTCTAGTTGCGAGGGACCCGTCGGGAGTCTCCACGCGGCTTGAAATGGCCATAGGAACACCTCTCGAGGTGAGGCCGCAGACCCATTGTCCCTTTCCTGTTGCCACTGGGATCCTGCAATTCCTGTCCATTTTCCAGTGGAGTCAGGCATCGTCTCCTTTGGAATCATTGAACTCCGTGTTCCTCTTGCGCTGTCCAATGGATGGGAAACCGCCTGGCGAGAAAGGGCAGGGTGCTAGGGCGTTCTCTAGTGTCTCCCCAGGGGCTTCAGACATCCCTTTATCTTGTGAGATGAAATTCAGCTTGCACTCAAGTCAATGCAAGAATTCCGGCCTGATTTAGAGTCAGAGCATGTCGGGGTCGATTCCAGTCGAGGCCAAAGTTTCAACTTCCCTCTTCCAGATGTACAACTGCGAGAAGCCTCCTCTTGTGGTGCTGGTGGACAGTGCATTCCTCTTGATTTGAAGCCAGGAAATTCGCTCTCACCTCGAGACGGTTGGGGGAACACGGAGCTCCTTCTGGTTCCTGCAGTGACCTCAGGATCCCTCTAGACTTGAGAGAGTGTTCCTTGAGATTCTCTGGAGTGCCATGAAGGAAATCAAGTGTCCTTTCTGGTTTGACGGGGAGCACGAAATTGCTCTGCACGGCGTGCATGGGAATCGGGCTTCATCTCGCGGCGAGGTGGGAGTCTCACGGTTTATATCGAGTTGCGACGGGAACCTGGGGTATATTCTCGAGTTACGGTGGGGATGACCCTTCCAAACACGGTTGTGTTCAGCGACGTCAGGACTCCTGTCTAGTTGCGAGGGACCCCTTGAAAGGGCTTGAAAGGGCCATAAGAACACCTCTCGAGATGATGCAGCAGACCCAGGATCCCTTTCCTGTTGCGACAGGGATCCTGGGATTCCTGTCCATTTTCCAGAGGAGTCAGGCATCGTCTCCTTTGGAATCATTGAACTCCGTGTTCCTCTCTAGGTGTCAAATGTATGGGAGGCCGCCTGTCGAGAAAGGGCAGGGTGCTAGGGCATTCTCTAGTGTCTCCCTAGGGGCTTCACACATCCCTTCATCTTGTGAGATGAAATCCAGCTTGCACTCAAGTCACTGCAGGAATTCCGGTCTGATTTCGAGTCAGGGCATCTCGGGGTCGATTCCACTATAGGCCGCAAATTCAACCTCCATCAACCAGATGAACAGCTGCGAGAAGCCTCCTCTTGTGGTGCTTGTGGACAGTTGGCATTCCTCTTGATTTGAATCCAGGAAATGAGCTCTCAGCTCGAGATGATTCGGAATTCACGAGGCTGTTTCTTGTTGGTGAAGTGACTTTAGGATCCCTCTAGACTTGATACAGTGTTCTGGGGTTTCTCTGGAGTGCCATCAAGGAAATAAAGGCACCTTTCGGGTTTGATGGGGAGCACGCAATTGCTCTGCATGCTGTGCAGTGGAATCGGGCCTCATCTCGCGGCAAGGGGGGAGTCTCATGGTTTATCTCGAGTTGCGGCGGGAACCTGGGGTATATTCTCGAGTTACGACGGGGATGGCCCTTCCAAACAAGGGTGTGTTCAGCGACGTCAGGACTCCTCTCTAGTTGCGAGGGACCCCTCGGGAGACTCCTTGCGGCTTGAAAGGGCCATAGGAAAACCTCTCGAGGTGAGGCGGCAGACCCATTGTCCCTTTCCTGTTGCCACTGTGATCCTGGGATTCCTGTCCATTTTCCAGAGAAGTCAGGCATCGTCCCCTTTGGAATCATTGAGCTCCCTGTTCCTTTCGAGCTATCCAATGCATGGGAGGCCGGTTCTCTAGAAAAGGCAGGGAGGTAGGGATTTCTCTAGTGTCTCCCCAGGGGCTTCAGTCATCCCTTTATCTTGTGAGATGAAATCCAGCTTGCACTCAAGTCACTGCAGGAATTCCGGCCTCATTTCGAGTCAGGGCATCTCTGGGTCGATTCCAGTGTCCATAATTTCAACGTCCCTCTCCTAGACATATAGCTGCGAGAAGCCTCCTCTTGTGCTGCTTGTGGACAGTTGGCATTCCTCTTGATTTGAAGCCAGGAAATTGGCTCTCACCTCGACATGATTGAGGGTACACGGAGCTCTATCTGGTTCCTGCAGTGAGCTCAGGATCCCTCTAGGCTTGAGAGAGTGTTCCTTGAGTATCTCTGGAGTGCCATCAAGGAAATCAAGGCTCCTTTTGGGTTTGATGGGGAGCACCTAATTGCTCTGCATGCTGTGCAGGGGAATCGGGCCTCATCTCGGGCAAGGAGGGAGGCTCATGGTTTTTCTCGTTTTGCGGCGGGAACCTGGGGTATATTCTCCAGTTATGACGGGGATGGCACTTCCAAACACCGGTGTGTTCAGCAACGTCAGGACACCTGTTTAGTTTTGCGGGACCACTCGGGAGTCTCTTCCCGGCTTGAAAGGGCCATAGGAAAGGCTCTCGAAGTGAAGCGGCAGACCTATTGTTCCCTTTCTATTGCCACCGGGATTCTGGGATTCCTGTCCATTTTCCAGAGGAGTCAGGCATTGTCTCCTTTGGAATCATTGAACTCCGTGTTTCTCTTGATCTGTCCAATTAATGGGAGGCCGCCTGTCTAGAAAAGGCGGGGAACTAGGGCTTTCTCTATTGTCTCCTCAGGGGCTTCAGACATCCCTTTATCTTGTGAGATGAAATCCAGCTTGCACTCAAGTCACTGCAGGAATTCCGCCCTGATTTCGAGTCAGGGCATCTCGGGGTCAATTGCAAAGAGGCCGAAAATTCAACCTCCATCAACCAGATGAAGAGCTGCGAGAAGCCTCCTCTTGTGGTGCTTGAGGACAGTTGGCATTCCTCTTGATTTGAAGCCAGGAAATCAGCTCTCAGCTCGAGATGATTCGGAATTCACGGAGCTGTTTCTGGTTGGTGAAGTGACTTTAGGATCACTCTTGACTTCAGACAGTGTTCCTGTTGTTTCTCTGGAGTGCCATAAAGGAAATCAAGGCTCCTTTCGGGTTTGATGGGGAGCACGCAATTGCTCTGCATGCTCTGCAGTGGAATCGGGCCTCATCTCGCGGCGAGGGCGGAGTCCCATGGTTTTTCTCGAGTTCCGGCGGGAACCTGGGGTATATTCTCGAGTTACGACAGGGTTGGCCCTTCCAAACACGGGTGTGTTCAGCAACGTCAGGACTCCAGTCTAGTTGCGAGGGACACCTCGGGAGTCTCCTCGCGGCTTGAAAGGGCCATAGGAAAACCTGTCGAAATGCGGCGGAGACCCATTTTCCCGTTCCTGTTGCCACTGTGATCCTGGGATTCCTGTCCATTTTCCGAAGGGGTCAGGCATTGTCTCCTTTGGAATCATTGAACTCCGTGTTCCTCTTGAGCTGTCCAATTGATGGGATGCCACCTCTCTAGAAAAGGCAGGGAGCTAGGGCTTTCTCTATTGTCTCCCCAGGGGCTTTAGACATCCCTTTATCTTGTGAGATGAAATCCAGCTTGCACTCAATTCACTGCAAGAATTCCGGCCTGATTTAGAGTCAGGGCATCTCGGGGTCGATTCCAGTGGAGGCCATAAATTCAACGTCCCTCTCCCAGAGGTAGAGCTGCGAGAAGCCTCCCCTTGTGGTGATTGTGGACAGTTGGCATTCCTCTTGATTTGAAGCTAGGAAATTCGCTCTCACCTCGAGATGGTTGGGGGTACATGGAGCTCTTTCTGGTTCCTGCAGTGACGTCAGGATCCCTCTAGATTTGAGAGAGTGTTCCTTGAGTTTATCTGGAGTGCCATCAAGGAAGTCAAGCCTCCTTTCGGGTTTGACGGGGAGCACGGAGTTGCTCTACACGCAGTGCAGCGGAATCGGGCTTCTTCTCTTGGCGAGGGGGGAGTCTCATGGTTTTCTCGAGTTGCGGCGGTAACCTGGGGTATATTCTCGAGTTACAGCGCGGATGCCCCTTCCAAACACGGGTGTGTTCAGCGACGTCAGGACTCTTGTCTAGTTGTGAGGGACCCCTCGGGAATGTCCTTGCGACTTGAAAGGGCCATAGGAACACCTCTCGAGGTGAGGCCGCAGACCCAGGTTCCCTTTCCTGTTGCCAATGGGATCCTGGATTCCTATCCATTTTCCACAGGAGTCAGGCATTGTCTCGTTTTGAATCATTGAACTCCGTGTTCCTCTCGAGCTGTCCAATGGATGGGAGGACGCCTGTCGAGAAAGGGCAGGGTGCTAGGATATTCCCTAGTGTCTCCCCAGGGGCTTCAGACATCCCCTCATCTTGTGAGATGAAATCCAGCTTGCACTCAAGTCACTGCAGGAATTCCGGCTTGATTTCGAGTCAGGGTATCTCAGGGTCGATTCCACTGGAGGCCGCAAATTCAACCTCCCTCAACCAGACGTACAGCTGCGAGAAGCCTCCTCTTGTGGTGCTTGTGGACAGTTGGCATTCCTCTTGATTTGAAGCCAGGAAATCAGCTCTCACCTCGAGATGATTTGGAATACACGGAGCTGTTTCTGGTTGGTGAAGTGACTTTAGGATCCCTCTAGACTTGAGAGAGTGTTCCTGGGGTGTCTCTGGGGTACCATCAAGGAAATCAAGGCTCCTTTCGGGTTTGATGGGGAGCACGCAATTGCTGTGCATGCTGTGCAGGGGAATCGGGCCTCATCTCGCGGCAAGAGGGGAGTCTCATGGTTTATCTCGAGTTGCGGTGGGAACCTGGGGTATATTCTCGAGTTACGACGGGGATGGTCCTTCCAAACAAGGGTGTGTTCAGCGACGTCAGGCCTCCTGTCTAGTTGCGAGGGACCCCTCGGGAGACACCTCGCGGCTTGAAAGGGCCATAGGAAAACCTCTCGAGGTGAGGCGGCAGACCCATTGTCCCTTTCCTGTTCCCACAGTGATCCTGGGATTCCTGTCCATTTTCCAGAGGAGTCAGGCATCGTCTCCTTTGGAATCATTGAACTCCCTGTTCCTTTCGAGCTATCCAATGCATGGCAGGCCGCCTCTCTAAAAAAGGTAGGGAGCTAGGGATTTCTCTAGTGTCTCCCCAGGGGCTTCAGTCATCCCTTTATCTTGTGAGATGAAATCCAGCTTGCACTCAAGTCACTGCAGGAATTCCGGCCTCATTTCGAGTCAGGGATTCTCGGGGTCGATTCCAGTGTCCATAAATTCAACGTCCCTCTCCCAGACGTACAGCTGCGAGAAGCCTCCTCTTGTGCTCTTGTGGACAGTTGGCATTACTCTTGATTTGAAGCCAGGAAATTGGCTCTCACCTCGAGATGATTGAGGGTACACGGAGCTCTTTCTGGTTCCTGCAGTGAGCTCAGGATCCCTCTAGACTTGAGAGAGTGTTCCTTGAGTATCTCTGGAGTGCCATCAAGGAAATCAAGGCTCCTTTTGGGTTTAATGGGGAGCACGCAATTGCTCTGCATGCTGTGCAGGTGAATCGGGCCTCATCTCGCGGCGAGGGGGGAGTGTCATGTTTTTTCTCGAGTTGGGGCCGGAACCTGTGGTATATTCTCGAGTTACGATGGGGATGGCTGTTCCAAACACAGGTGTGTTCAGCGACGTCAGGACTCCTGTCTAGTTGCGAGGGACCCCTCGGGAGACTCCTCGCGGCTTGAAAGGGCCATAGGAAATCCTCTCGAGGTGAGGCGGCAGACACATTGTCCCTTTCCTGTTGCCACTGGGATCCTGGGATTCCTGTCCATTTTCCAGAGGAGTCAGGCATCGTGTCCTTTGGAATCATTGAACTCCGTGTTCATCTCGAGATGTCCAATGGATGGGAGGCCGCTACTCTAGAAAAGGCAGGGAGCCAGTGCTTTCTCTAATGTCTCCCCAGTAGCATCAGACATCCCTTCATCTTGTGAGATGATATCCAGCTTGCACTCAAGTCACTGCAAGAATTCCGGCCTGATTTAGAGTCAGGGCATCTCGGGGTCGATTCCAGTGGAGGCCATAAATTCAACGTCCCTCTCCCAGACGCACAGCTGCGAGAAGCCTCCTCTTGTGCTACTTGTGGACAGTTGGCATTCCTCTTGATTTGAAGCCAGGAAATTGGCTCTCACCTCGAGATGATTGAGGGTACACGGAGCTCTTTCTGGTTCCTGCAGTGAGGTCAGGATTCCTCTAGACTTCAGAGAGTGTTCCTTGAGTATCTCTGGAGTGCCATCAAGTAAATCAAGACTCATTTCGGGTTTGACGGATAGCACGGAATTGCTCTGCACGCAGGGCAGGGGTATCGGTCTTCATCTCGCGTCGAGGGGGGAGTCTCATGGTTTTTTTCGAGTTGCGGCGGGAACCGGGGGTATATTCTCGAGTTACGGCGGGGATGGCCCTTCCAAACACGGGTGTTTTCAGCGACGTCAGGACTCCTGTCTAGTTACGAGGGACCCGTCGGGAGTCTCCTCGCGGATTGAAAGAGCCATAGGAACACCTCTCGATATGAGGCCGAAGACCCAGGTTCCCTTTCATGTTGCCACTGGGATCCTGGGATTCCTGACCATTTTCCAGAGGAGTCAGGCATCGTCTCCTTTGGAATCATTGAACTCCGTGTTCCTCTCGAGCTGTCCAATGGATGGGAGGCAGCTTCTCGAGAAAGGGCAGGGTGCTAGGGCATTCTCTAGTGTCTCCCCAGGGGCTTCAGACATCCCCTCATCCAGCTTGCACTCAAGTCACTGCAGGAATTCCGGCCTGATTTTGTGTCAAGGCACCTCGGGGTCGATTCGACTGGAGGCCGCAAATTCAACCTCCCTCAACCAGATGTACAGCTGCGAGAAGCCTCCTCTTTTGGTGCTTGTGGACAGTTGGCATTCCTCTTGATTTGAAGCCAGGAAATCAGCTCTCACCTCGAGATGATTCGGAATACACGGAGCTGTTTCTGGTTGGTGAAGTGACTTTAGGATCCCTCTAGACTTGAGACAGTGTTCCTGGGGTGTCTCTGGGGTGCCATCAAGGAAATCAAGGCTCCTTTCGGGTTTGATGGGGAGCACGCAATTGCTGTGCATGCTGTGCAGGGGAATCGGGCCTCATCTCGCGGAGAGGGGTTAGTCTCATGGTTTTTCTCGAGTTGCGGCGGGAAACTGGGGTATATTCTCGAGTTACGACAGGGTTGGCCCTTCCAAACACGGGTGTGTTCAGCGACGTCAGGACTCCTGTCTAGTTGCGAGGGACCCGTCGGGAGTCTCCGCGCGGCTTGAAACGGCCATAGGAAAACCTCTCGAGGTGAGGCCGAAGACCCATTGTCCCTTTCCTGTTGCCACTGGGATCCTGGAATTCCTGTCCATTTTCCAGAGGGGTCAGGCATCGTCTCCTTTGGAATCATTGAACTCCATGTTCCTCTCGGGCTGTCCAATTGATGTGAGGCCGCCTGTCTAGAAAAGGCAGGGAGCTAGGGCTTTCTCTAATGTCTCCCCAGGGGCTTCAGTCATCCCTTTATCTTGTGAGATGAAATCCAGCTTGCACTCAAGTCAATGCAAGAATTCCGGCCTGATTTAGAGTCAGAGCATCTCGGGGTCGATTCCAGTCGAGGCCAAAGTTTCAACTTCCCACTTCCAGACGTACAACTGCGAGAAGCCTCCTCTTGTGGTGCTTGTGGACAGTGCATTCCTCTTGATTTGAAGCCAGGAAATTCGCTCTCACCTCGAGACGATTGGGGGAACACGGAGCTCCTTCTGGTTCCTGCAGGGACCTCAGGATATCTCTAGACTTGAGAGAGTGTTCCTTGAGATTCTCTGGAGTGCCATGAAGGAAATCAAGGCTCCTTTCGGGTTTGACGGGGAGCACGGAAATGTTCTGCACGGCGTGCACGGGAATCGGGCTTCATCTCGCGGGGAGGTGGGAGTCTCACGGTTTATATCGAGTTGGGACGGGAAGCTGGGGTATATTCTCGAGTTACGGTGGGGATGTCCCTTCCAAACACGGTTGTGTTCAGCGACGTCAGAACTCCTGTCTAGTTGCGAGGGACCCCTTGAAAGGACTTGAAAGGGATATAAGAACACCTCTCGAGATGAGGCGGCAGACCCAGGATACCTTTCCTGTTGCGAAAGGGATCCTGGGATTCCTGTCCATTTTCCAGAGGAGTCAGGCATCGTCTCCTTTGGAATCATTGAACTCCGTGTTCCTCTCTAGGTGTCAAATGTATGGGAGGCTGCCTGTCGAGAAAGGGCAGGGTGCTAGGGCATTCTCTAGTGTCTCCCCAGGGGCTTCAGACATCCCTTCATCTTGTGAGATGAAATCCAGCTTGCACTCAAGTCACTGCAGGAATTCCGGCCTGATTTCGAGTCAGGGCATCTCGGGGTCGATTTCACTATAGGCCGCAAATTCAACCTCCATCAACCAGACGAACAGCTGCGAGAAGACTCCTCTTGTGGTGCTTGTGGACAGTTGGCATTCCGCTTGATTTGAATCCAGGAAATGAGCTCTCAGCTCGTGATGATTCGGAATTCACGGGGCTGTTTCTTGTTGGTGAATGACTTTAGGATCCCTCTAGACTTGAGACAGTGTTCTGGGGTTTCTCTGGAGTGCCATCAAGGAAATCAAGGCACCTTTCGGGTTTGATGGGGAGCACGCAATTGCTGTGCATGCTGTGCAGGGGAATCGGGCCTCATCTCGCGGCAAGGGGGGAGTCTCATGGTTTATCTCGAGTTGCGGCGGGAACCTGGGGTATATTCTCGAGGTACGATGTTGATGGCCCTTCCAAACAAGGGTGTGTTCAGCGACGTCAGGACTCCTCTCTAGTTGCGAGGGACCCCTCGGGAGACACCTCGCGGCTTGAAAGGGCCATAGGAAAACCTCTCGAGGTGAGGCGGCAGACCCATTGTCCCTTTCCTGTTCCCACTGTGATCCTGGGATTCCTGTCCATTTTCCAGAGGAGTCAGGCATCGTCTCCTTTGGAATCATTTTACTCCCTGTTCCTTTCGAGCTATCCAATGCATGGGAGGCCACCTCTGTAAAAAAGGCAGGGAGCTAGGGATTTCTCTAGTGTCTCCCCAGGGGCTTCAGTCATCCCTTTATCTTGTGAGATGAAATCCAGCTTGCACTCAAGTCACTGCAGGAATTCCGGCCTCATTTCGAGTCAGGGCATCTCAGGGTCGATTCCAGTGTCCATAAATTCAACGTCCCTCTCCCAGACGTACAGCTGCGAGAAGCCTCCTCTTGTGCTGCTTGTGGACAGTTGGCATTCCTCTTGATTTGAAGCCAGGAAATTGGCTCTCACCTCGAGATGATTGAGGGTACACGGAGCTCTTTCTGGTTCCTGCAGTGAGGTCAGGATTCCTCTAGACTTGAGAGAGTGTTCCTTGAGTATCTCTGGAGTGCCATCAAGTAAATCAAGACTCATTTCGGGTTTATTGGTTAGCACGGAATTGCTCTGCATGCAGGGCAGGGGTATTGGTCTTCATCTCGCGGCGATTGGGGAGTCTCATGGTTTTTTTCGAGTTGCGGCGGGAACCGGGGGTATATTCTCGAGTTAAGGCGGGGATGGCCCTTCCAAACACGGGTGTGTTCAGCGACGTCAGGACTCCTGTCTAGTTACGAGGGACCCGTCGGGAGTCTCCTCGCGGCTTGAAAGAGCCATAGGAACTCCTCTCAATATGTAGCCGAAGACCCAGGTTCCCTTTCCTGTTGCCACTGGGATCCTGGGATTCCTGACCATTTTCCAGAGGAGTCAGGCATCGTCTCCTTTGGAATCATTGAACTCCGTGTTCCTCTCGAGCTGTCCAATGGATGGGAGGCCGCTTCTCGAGAAAGGTCAGGGTGCTAGGGCATTCTCTAGTGTCTCCCCAGGGACTTCAGACATCCCTTCATCTTGTGAGATGAAATCAACCTTGCACTCAAGTCACTGCAGGAATTCCGGCCTGATTTTGTGTCAAGGCACCTCGGGGTCGATTCCACTGGAGGCCGCAAATTCAACCTCCCTCAACCAGATGTACAGCTGCGAGAAGCCTCCTCTTTTGGTGCTTGTGGACAGTTGGCATTCCTCTTGATTTGATGCCAGGAAATCAGCTGTCAGCTCGAGAAGATTTGGAATACACGGAGCTGTTTCTCGTTGGTGAAGTGACTTTAGGATCCCTCTAGTCTTGAGACAGTGTTCCTGGGAATTCTCTGGAGTGCCATCAAGGAAATCAAGGCTCCTTTCGGGTTTGATGGGGAGCACGCAATTGCTCTGCATGCTGTGCAGGTGAATCGGGCCTTATCTCGCGGCGAGGGGGGAGACTCATGGTTTTCCTCGAGTTGCGGCGGGAACGTGGGGTATATTCTCGAGTTACGACGGGGACGGCCCTTCCAAACACGGGTGTGTTCAGCGACGTCAGGAATCCTGTCTAGTTGCGAGGGACCCCTCGGGAGTCTCCTCGGGGCTTGAAAGGTCCATAGGAAAACCTATTGAGGTGAGGCGGCAGACCCATTGTACCTATCCTGTTGCCACTGGGATCGTGGGATTCCTGTCCATTTTCCAGATGGGTCAGGCATCGTCTCCTTTGGAATCATTGAACTCCGTGTTCCTCTCGAGCTCTCCAATGAATGGGAGGCTGCCTGTAGAGAATGGGCAGGGTGCTAGGGTATTCTCTAGGGCCTCCCCAGGGGCTTCAACTTCACTTCATCATGTGAGATGAAATCCAGATTGCACTCAAGTCACTGAAAGAATTCCGGCCTGTTTTCGAGTCAGGGCATCTCGGGGTCGATTCCAGTGGAAGCCATAAATTCAACGACCTTCTCCCAGACGTACAGCTGCGAGAAACCTCCTCTTGTGGTGCTTGTGGACAGTTGGCATTCCTCTTGATTTGAAGCCAGTAAATCCGCTCTCACCTCGAGATGATTGGGGGTACACGGAGCTCTTTCTGGTTCCTGCAGTGACCTCAGGATCCCTCTAGATTTGAGAGAGTGTTCCTTGATTTTCTCTGGAGTGCCATCAAGAAATTCAAGGCTCCTTTCAGTTTTACGGGGAGCAGACAATTGCTCTGCACGCACTGCAGGGGAATCGGGCTTCATCTCGCGGCGAGGCGGGAGTCTCATGGTTTTTCTCGAGTTGCGGTGGGAAACTGGGGTATATTCTCGAGTTACGGCGGGGATGGCCCTTCCAAACACGGGTGTGTTCAGCGAAGTCAGGACTCCTGTCTAGTTGCTAGGGACCACTCGGGAGTCTCCTCGCGGCTTGACAGGGCCACAGGAACAACTCTCGAGGTGAGGCCGCAGACCCAGGTTCCCTTGCCGGTTGCCACCGGGATCCTGGGATTCCTGTCCATTTTCCAGAGGAGTCAGGCATCGTCTCCTTTGGAATCATTGAACTCCATGTTCCTCTAGAGCTGTCCAATTGATGGGAGGCCGCCTCTATAGAAAAGGCAGTGAGCTAGAGCTTTCTCTAGTGTCTAATCAGGGGCTTAAGTTTTCCCTTTTACTTGTGAGATGAAATCCAGCTTGCACTCAAGTCACTGCAAAAATTCCGGACTGATTTCGAGTCAGGGCATCTCGGGGTCGATTCCAGTGGAGGCCATAAATTCAACGACCCTCTCCCAGACGTGCAGCTGCGAGAAGCTTCCTCTTGTGGTGCTTGTGGACAGTTGGCATTCCTCTTGATTTGAATCCAGGAATTTCGCTCTCACCTCGAGATGATTGGGGGTACACGGAGCTCTTTCTGGTTCCTGCAGTGACCTCAGGATCCCTCTAGACTTGAGAGAGTGTTCCTTGAGTTTCTCTGGAGTGCCATCAAGGAAATCAAGGCTCCTTTCTGGTTTGACGGGGAGCACAGAATTTCTCTGCATGCAGTGCAGGGGAATCAGGCTTCATCTCGCGGCGAGGCGGGAGTCTCATGGTTTTTCTCGAGTTGCGGTGGGAACCTGGGGTATATTCTCGAGTTAAGGTGAGGATGGCCCTTCAAAACACGGATGTGTTCAGCGACGTCAGGAGTCCTGTCTAGTGGCGAGGGACCCCTCAGGAGTCTCCTCGCGGCTTGAAAGGGCCATAGGAACACCTCTCGATGTGAGGCCACAGACCCAGTTTCCCCTTCCTGTTGGCACTGGGATCCTGGGATTCCTGTCCATTTTCCAGAGGAGTCAGGCATCGTCTCCTTTGGCATCATTGAACTCCGTGTTCCTCTCGAGCTGTCCAATGGATGGGAGGCCGCCTGTCGAGAAAGGGCAGGGTGCTAGGGCACTCTCTAGTGTCTCCGCAGTGGTTTCACATATCCCTCAATCTTGTGAGATTAAATCCATCTTGCAGTCAAGTCACTGAAGTAATTCCAGCCTGATTTCGAACCAGGGCATTTCGGGTTCGATTCCACTGGAGGCCGGAAATTCAACCTCCCTCAACCAGACGTGCAGCTGCCAGAATTCTCCTCTTGTGGTGCTGGTGGACAGTTGGCATTTCTGTTGATTTGAAGCCAGGATATCAGCTCTCAGCTCGAGATGATTCGGAATACACGGAGCTGTTTCTGGTTGGTGAAGTGACTTTAGGATCCCTCTAGACTTGAAAGAGTGTTCCTGGGGTTTCTCTGGAGTTCCATCAAGGAAATCAAGGCTCCTTTTGGGTTTGATGGGGAGTACCTAATTGCTCTGCATGCTGTGCAGGGGAATCGGGCCTCATCTCGGGCAAGGTGGGAGGCTCATGATTTTTCTAGATTTGCGGCGGGAACCTGGGGTATATTCTCGAGTTACGACGGGGATGGCCCTTCCAAACAAGGGTGTGTTCAGCAACGTCAGTACACCTGTCTAGTTGTGCGGGACCCCTCGGGAGTCTCCTCGCGGCTTGAAAGGGCCATAGGAAAAACTCTCGAAGTGAGGCGGCAGATTGATTGTTCCCTTTCTCTTGCCACCGGGATGCTGGGATTCCTGTCCATTTTCCAGAGGAGTCAGGCATTGTCTCCTTTGGAATCATTGAACTCCGTGTTTCTCTCGAGCTGTCCAATTAATGGGAGGCCGCCTGTCTAGAAAAGGCAGGGAGCTAGTGCTTTCTCTAGTGTCTCCCCAGGGGCTTCAGACATCCCTTTACCTTGTGAGATGAAATCCAGCTTGCACTCAAGTCCCTGCAGGAATTCCGGCCTGATTTCGAGTCAGGGCATCTCGGGGTCGATTCCAATAGAGGCCGCAAATTCAACCTCCATCAACCAGATGAAGAGCTGGGAGAAGCCTCCTCTTGTGGTGCTTGAGGACAGTTGGCATTCCTCTTGATTTGAAGCCAGGAAATCAGCTCTCAGCTCGAGATGATTCGGAATTCACGGAGCTGTTTCTGGTTGGTGAAGTGACTTTAGGATCACTCTAGACTTGAGACAGTGTTCCTGTTGTTTCTCTGGAGTGCCATAAAGGAAATCAAGGCTCCTTTCGGGTTTGATGGGGAGCACGCAATTGCTCTGCATGCTCTGCAGTGGAATCGGGCCTCATCTCGCGGCGAGGGCGGAGTCCCATGGTTTTTCTCGAGTTCCGGCGGGAACCTGGGGTATATTCTCGAGTTACGACAGGGATGGCCCTTCCAAACATGGGTTTGATCAGCAACGTCAGGACTCCAGTCTAGTTGCGAGGGACCCCTCGGGAGTCTCCTCCCTTTCGGGCCATAGGAAAACCTGTCGAAATGAGGCAGAGACCCATTTTTCCCGTTCCTGTTGCCACTGGGATCCTGGGATTCCTGTCCATTTTCCGGAGGGGTCAGGCATTGTCTCCTTTGGAATCATTGAACTCTGTGTTCCTCTTGAGCTGTCCAATTGATGGGATGCCGCCTCTCTAGAAAAGGCAGGGAGCTAGGGGTTTCTCTATTGTCTCCCGAGGGACTTCAGACATCCCTTTATCTTGTGAGATGAAATCCAGCTTGCACTCAATTCACTGCAAGAATTCCGGCCTGATTTAGAGTCAGGGCATCTCGGGGTCGATTCCAGTGGAGGCCATAAATTCAAAGTCCCTCTCCCAGAGGTACAGCTGCAAGAAGCCACCCCTTGTGGTGCTTGTGGACAGTTGGCATTCCTCTTGATTTTAAGCTAGGAAATTCGCTCTCACCTCGAGATGATTGGGGGTACATGGAGCTCTTTCTGGTTCCTGCAGTGACTTCAGGATCCCTCTAGACTTGAGAGAGTGTTCCTTGAGTTTATCTGGAGTGCCATCAAGGAAGTCAAGTCTCCTTTCGGGTTTGACGGGGAGCACGGAGTTGCTCTACACGCAGTGTAGCGGAATCGGGCTTCATCTCGTGGCGAGGGGGGAGTCTCATGGTTTTCTCTAGGTGTGGCGGTAACCTGGAGTATATTCTCGAGTTACAGCGGGGATGGCCCTTCCAAACACGGGTGTGTTCAGCGAGTCAGGTCTCCTGTCTAGTTGTGAGGGACCCCTCGGGAATCTCCTCGCGGCTTGAAAGGGCCATAGGACCACCTCTCGAGGTGAGGCCGCAGACCCAGGTTCCCTTTCCTGTTGCCACTGGGATCCTGGATTACTATCCATTTGCCAGAGGAGTCAGGCATTGTCTCGTTTTGAATCATTGAACTCCGTGTTCCTCTCGAGCTGTCCAATGGATGGGAGGACGCCTGTCGAGAAAGGGCAGGGTGCTAGGGCACTCTCTAGTGTCTCCCCAGGGGCTTCAGACATCCCTTCATCTTGTGAGATGAAATCCAGCTTGCACTCAAGTCACTGCAGGAATTCCGGCTTGATTTCGAGTCAGGGCATCTCAGGTTCGATTCCACTGGAGGCCGCAAATTCAACCTCCCTCAACCAGACGTACAGCTGCGAGAAGCCTCCTCTTGTGGTGCTTGTGGACAGTTGGCATTCCTCTTGATTTGAAGCCAGGAAATCAGCATTCACCTCGAGATGATTCGGAATACACGGAGCTGTTTCTGGTTGGTGAAGTAACTTTAGGATCCCTCTAGACTTGAGACAGTGTTCCTGGGGTGTCTCTGGTGTGCCATCAAGGAAATCAAGGCTCCTTTCTGGTTTGATGGGGAGCACGCAATTGCTCTGCATGCTGTGCAGGGGAATCGGGCCTCATCTCGCGGAGAGTGGTTAGTCTCATGGTTTTTCTCGAGTTGCGGCGGGAACCTGGGGTATATTATCGAGTTACGACAGGGTTGGCCCTTCCAAACACGGGTGTGTTCAGCGACGTCAGGACTCCTGTCTAGTTGCGAGGGACCCCTCGGGAGTCTCCTCGCGGCTTGAAAGTGCCATAGAAAAACCTCTCGAGGTGAGGCGGCAGACCCATTGTCCCTTTCTGTTGCCACCGGGATCCGGGAATTCCTGTCCATTTTCCAGAGGGGTCAGGCATCGTCTCCTTTGGAATCATTGAACTCCATGTTCCTCTCGGGCTGTCCAATTGATGTGAGGCCGCCTGTCTAGAAAAGGCAGGGAGCTATGGCTTTCTCTAGTGTCTCCCCAGGGGCTTCAGACATCCCTTTATCTTTTGAGATGAAATTCAGCTTGCACTCAAGTCAATGCAAGAATTCTGGCCTGATTTAGAGTCAGAGCATCTCGGGGTCGATTCCAGTCGAGGCCAAAGTTTCAACTTCCCACTTCCAGACGTACAACTGCGAGAAGCCTCCTCTTGTGGTGCTTGTGGACAGTGCATTCCTCTTGATTTGAAGCCAGGAAATTCGCTCTCACCTCGAGACGATTTAGGGAACACGGAGCTCCTTCTGGTTCCTGCAGTGACCTCAGGATCCCTCTAGACTTGAGAGAGTGTTCCTTGAGATTCTCTGGAGTGCCATGAAGGAAATCAAGGCTCCTTTCGGGTTTGACGGGGAGCACGGAATTGTTCTGCACGGCGTGCACGGGAATCAGGCTTCATCTCGCGGCGAGGTGGGAGTCTCACGGTTTTATCGAGTTGCGACGGGAACCTGGGGTATATTCTCGAGTTACGGTGGGGATGTCCCTTCCAAACACGGTTGTGTTCAGTGACGTCAGAACTCCTGTCTAGTTGCGAGGGACCCCTTGAAAGGGCTTGAAAGGGCCATAAGTACACCTCTCGAGATGAGGCGGCAGACCAGGATCCCTTACCTGTTGCGACAGGGATCCTGGGATTCCTGTCCAATTTCCATAGGAGTCAGGCATCGTCTCCTTTAGAATCATTGAACTCCGTGTTCCTCTCTAGGTGTCAAAGGTATGGGAGGCTGCCTGTCGATAAAGGGCAGGGTGCTAGGGCATTCTCTAGTGTCTCCCCAGGGGCTTCAGACATCCCTTCATCTTGTGAGATGAAATCCAGCTTGCACTCAAGTCACTGCAGGAATTCCGGCCTGATTTAGAGTCAGGGCATCTCGGGGTCGATTCCACTATAGGCCGCAAATTCAAACTCCATCAACCAGACGAACAGCTGCGAGAAGACTCCTCTTGTGGTGCTTGTGGACAGTTGGCATTCCTCTTGATTTGAATCCAGGAAATGAGCTCTCAGCTCGAGATGATTCGGAATTCACGGGGCTGTTTTTTGTTGGTGAAGTGACTTTAGGATCCCTCTAGACTTGAGACAGTGTTCTGGGGTTTCTCTGGAGTGCCATCAAGGAAATCAAGGCACCTTTCGGGTTTGATGGGGAGCACACAATTGCTCTGCATGCTGTGCAGGGGAATCGGGCCTTATCTCGCGGCAAGGGGGGAGTCTCATGGTTTATCTTGAGCTGCGGCGGGAACCTGGGGTATATTCTCGAGTTACGACGGGGATGGCCCTTCCAAACAAGGGTGTGTTCAGCGACGTCAAGACTCCTGTCTAGTTGCAAGGGACCCCTCGGGAGACTCCTCGCGGCTTGAAATGGCCATAGGAAAACCTCTCGAGGTGAGGCGGCAGACCCATTGTCCCTTTCCTGTTGCCACTGTGATCCTGGGATTCCTGTCCATTTTCCAGAGGAGTCAGGCATCCTCTCCTTTGGAATCATTGAACTCCCTGTTCCTTTCGAGCTATCCAATGCATGGGAGGCCGACTCTCTAGAAAAAGCAGGGAGCTAGGGATTTCTGTAGTGTCTCCCCAGTGGCTTCAGTCATCCCTTTATCTTGTGAGATGAAATCCAGCTTGCACTCAAGTCACTGCAGGAATTCCGGCCTCATTTCGAGTCAGGGCATCTCGGGGTCGATTCCAGTGTCCATAAACTCAACGTCCCTCTCCCAGACGTACAGCTGCGAGAAGCCTCCTCTTGTGCTGCTTGTGGACAGTTGGCATTCCTCTTGATTTGAAGCCAGGAAATTGGCTCTCACCTCGAGATGATTGAGGGTACACGGAGCTCTTTCTGGTTCCTACAATGAGGTCAGGATTCCTCTAGACTTGAGAGAGTGTTCCTTGAGTATCTCTGGAGTGCCATCAAGGAAATCAAGGCTCCTTTTGGGTTTAATGGGGAGCACGCAATTGCTCTGCATGCTGTGCAGGTGAATCGGGCCTCATCTCGCGGCGAGGGGTGAGTCTCATGGTTTTTTTCGAGTTGTGGCGGGAACCGGGGGAATATTCTCGAGTTACGGCGGGGATGGCCCTTCCAAACACGGGTGTGTTCAGCGACGTCAGGACTCCTGTCTAGTTACGAGGGACCCGTCGGGAGTCTCCTCGCGGCTTGAAAGAGCCATAGGAACACCTCTCGATATGAGGCCGAAGACCCAGGTTCCCTTTCATGTTGCCACTGTGATCCTGGGATTTCTGACCATTTTCCAGAGGAGTCAGGCATCGTCTCCTTTGGAATCATTGAACTCCGTGTTCCTCTCGAGCTGTCCAATGGATGGGAGGCTGCTTCTCGAGAAAGGGCAGGGTGCTAGGGCATTCTCTAGTGTCTCCCCAGGGGCTTCAGACATACCTTCAACTTGTGAGATGAAATCCAGCTTACACTCATGTCACTGCAGGAATTCCGGCCTGATTTCGTGTCAAGGCACCTCGAGGTCGATTCCACTGGAGGCTGCAAATTCAACCTCCCTCAACCAGATGTACAGCTGCGAGAAGCCTCCTCTTGTGGTGCTTGTGGACAGTTGGCATTCCTCTTGATTTGATGCCAGGAAATCAGCTGTCACTTTGAGAAGATTTGGAATACACGGAGCTGTTTCTGGTTGGTGAAGTGACTTTAAGATCCCTCTAGTCTTGAGACAGTGTTCCTCGATTTCTCTGGAGCGCCATCAAGGAAATCAAGGCTCCTTTCGGGTTTGATGGGGAGCACGCAATTGCTCTGCATGCTGTGCAGGGGAATCGGGCCTTATCTCGCGGCGAAGGGGGAGACTCAAGGTTTATCTCGAGTTGCGGCGGGATCGTGGGTTATATTCTCGAGTTACAACGGGGATGGCCCTTCCAAACACGGGTGTGTTCAGCGACGTCAGGAATCCTGTCTAGTTGCGAGGGACCCCTCGGGAGTCTCCACGGGGCTTGAAAGGTCCATAGGAAAACCTATCGATGTGAGGCGGCAGACCCATTGTACCTATCCTGTTTCCACTTGGATCGTGGGATTCCTGTCCATTTTCCAGAGGGGTCAGGCATCGTCTCCTTTGGAATCATTGAACTCCGTGTTCCTCTCGAGCTCTCCAATGAATGGGAGGCCGCCTGTCGAGATAGGGCAGGGTGCTAGGGCATTCTCTAGGGCCTCCCCAGGGGCTTCAACATCCCTTCACCATGTGAGATGAAATCCAGCTTGCACTCAAGTCACTGCAAGAATTCCGGCCTGATTTCGAGTCAGGGCATCTCGGGGTCGATTCCAGTGGAAGCCATAAATTCAACGTCCTTCTCCCAGACGTACAGCTGCGAGAGGCCTCCTCTTGTGGTGCTTGTGGACAGTTGGCATTCCTCTTGATTTGAAGCCAGTAAATCCGCTCTCACCTCGAGATGATTGGGGGTACACGGAGCTCTTTCTGGTTCCTGCAGTGAGCTCAGGATCCCTCTATACTTGAGAGAGTGTTCCTTGACTTTCTCTGGAGTGCCATCAAGAAAATCAAGGCTCCTTTCGGTTTTACGGGGAGCACAGTATTTCTTTGCTCGCAGTGCAGGGGAATCAGGCTTAATCTCGCGGCGAGGCGGGAGTCTCATGGTTTTTCTCGAGTTGAGGAGGGAACCTGGGGTATATTCTCGAGTTACGTCGGGGATGGCCCTTCCATACACGGGTGTGTTCAGCGACGTCAGGACTCCTGTCTAGTTGCGAGGGACCCCTCGGGAGTCTCCTCGCGGCTTGAAAGGTCCATAGGAACACCTCTCGAGGTGAGGCTGAAGACCCAGGTTCCCGTTCCTGTTGCCACTTGGATCCTGGGATTCCTGTCCATTTTCCAGAGGAGTCAGGCATCTTCTCCTTTGGCATCATTGAACTCCGTGTTCCTCTCGAGCTGTCCAATGGATGGGAGGCCGACTGTCGAGAAAGGGCAGTGTGCTAGGGCATTCTCTAGTGCCTCCCCAGGGGCTTCAGACATCCCTTCATCTTGTGAGATGAAATCCAGCTTGCACTCAAGTCACTGCAGGAATTCCGGACTCATTCCTAGTCAGGGCATCTTGGGGTCAATTCCACTGGAGGCCGCAAATTCAACCTCCCTCAACCAGACATACAGCTACCAGAAGCCTCCTCTTGTGGTGCTTGTTGACAGTTGGCATTCCTCTTGATTTGAAGCCAGGAAATCAGCTCTCTGCTCGAGAAGATTTGGAATACACGGAGCTGTTTCTGTTTGGTGAAGTGACTTAAGGATCCCTCTCGTCTTGAGACAGTGTTCCTGGGGTTTCTCTGGAGTGCCATCAAGGAAATCAAGGCTCCTTTCTGGTTTGATGGGGAGCACGCAATTGCTCTACATGTTGTGCAGGGGAATCGGGCCTCATCTCGCGGCGAGGGGGGAGACTCATGGTTTTACTCGAGTTGCAGCGGGATCCTGGGGTATATTCTCCAGTTACAATGGGGATGGCCTTTCAAAACACAGGTGTGTTCAGCGACGTCAGGACTCCTGTCTAGTTGCGAGGGACCACTTGGGAGTCTCCTCGCGGCTTGAAAGGGCCATAGGAACACCTCTCGAGGTGAGGTCGAAGACCCAGGTTCCCTTTCCTGTTGCCACTGGGATCCTGGGATTCCTGACCATTTTCCAGATGAGTCAGGCATCGTCTCCTTTGGAATCATTGAACTCCGTGTTCCTCTCGAGCTGTCCAATGGATGGGAGGCCGCCTGTCGAGAAAGGGCAGGGTGCTAGGGCATTCTCTATTGTCTCTTAAGGGGCTTCAGCATCCCTTCATCTTGTGAGATGAAATCCAGCTTGCACTCAAGTCATTGCAGGAATTCCGGCCTGATTTCGTGTCAAGGCATCTCGGCCTCGATTCCACTCGAGGCCACAAATTCAACCTCCCTTTTCCAGACGTACTGCTGCGAGAAGCCTCCTCTTGTGGTGCTTGTGGACAGTTGGCATTCCTCTTGATTTGAAGCTAGGAAATGTGCTCTCAGCTCGAGAAGATTTGGAATATATGGAGCTGTTTCTGGTTGGAAAAGTGACTTTAGGATCCCTCTATTCTGGAGACAGTGTTCCTGGGGTTTCTCTGGAGTGCCATCAAAGAATTCAAGGCTCCTTTCGGGATTGATCGGGAGCACGCAATTGCTCTGCATGCTGTGCAGGGGAATCGGGCCTTATCTCGCGGCGACGGGGGAGACTCATGGTTTTTTTCGAGTTGTGGCGGGAACCTGTGGTATATTCTCGAGTTTCGACGGGGATGGCCCTTCCAAACAAGGGTGTGTTCAGCGACGTCAGGACTCCTGTCTAGTTGTGAGGGACCCCTCGGTAGTCTCCTCGCGGCTTGAAAGGGCCATAGGAAAGCCACTCGAGGCGAGGCGGCAGACCCATTGTCCCGTTCCTGTTGCCACTGGGATCCTGGGATTCCTGTCCATATTCCAGAGGAGTCAGGCATCGTCTCCTTTGGAATCATTGAACTCCGTGTTCCTCTCGAGCTGTCCAATGGATGGGAGGCCGACTCTCTATAAAAGGCAGGGAGCTAGGGCTTTCTCTAGTGTCTACCCAGGGGCTTCAGTCATCCCTTTATCTTGTGAGATGAAATCCAGCTTGCACTCTAGTCACTGCATGAATTCCGGCTTGATTTCGAGTCAGGGCATCTCGGGGTCGATTCCAGTGGAGGCCATAAATTCAACGTCCCTCTACCAGACGTACAGCTGTGAGAAGCCTCCTCTTGTGGTGCTTGTGGACAGTTGGTATTCCTCTTGATTTGAAGCCAGGAAACTCGCTCTCACCTCGAGATGATTGGGGGTACACGGAGCTCTTTCTGGTTCCTACAGTGACATCAGGATTCCTCCAGACTTGAGAGAGTGTTCCTTGAGTTTCTCTGAACTGCCATCAAGGAAATCAAAGCTCCGTTCGTGTTTGACGGGCAGCATGGAATTGCTCTGCACGCAGTGCAGGGGAATCGGGATTCATCTCGCGGCGATGGGGGAGTCTCATGGTTTTTCTCGAGTTGCGGCGGGATCCTGGGGTATATTGACGAGTTACGGCGGAGATGACCCTTCCAATACGGGTGTGTTCAGCGACGTCAGGACACCTTTCTAGTTGCGAGGGACCCCTGGAGAGTCTCCTCCCAGCTTGAAAGGGCCATAGGAACACCTCTCGTGTTCAGGCAGCACACCCAGGTTCCCTTTCCTTTTGCCACAGGGATCCTGGGATTCCTGTCCATTTTCCAGAGGAGTCAGGCATCGTCTCCTTTGGAATCATTGAACTCCATGTTCCTCTCGATCTGTCCAATGGATGGGAGGCCGCCTGTCGAGAAAGGGCAGGGTGCTAGGGCATTCTCTAGTGTCTCCCCAGGGGCTTCAGACATCCCTTCATCTTGTGAGATGAAATCCAGCTTGCACTCAAGTCATTGCAGGAATTCCGGCCTGATTTCGAATCAGGGTATCTCGGGTTCGACTCCACTGGAGGCCGCAAATTTAACCTCCCTCACCCAGACATACAGTTGCGAGAAGCCTCCTCTTGTGGTGCTTGTGGACAGTTGGCATTTCTCTTGATTTGAAGCCAGGAAATCAGTCTCAGGTCAAGAAGATATGGAATACACGGAGCTGTATTTGGTTGGTGAAGTGACTTAAGGATCCCTCTAGTCTTGAGACAGTGTTCCTGGGGTTTCTTTGGAGTGCCATCAAGGAATTCAAGGCTCCTTTCTGGTTTGATAGGGAGCATGCAATTGATCTGCATGCTGTGCAGGGGAATCGGGCCTTATCTCGCGGCGAAGGGGGAGACTCAAGGTTTATCTCGAGTTGCGGCGGGATCGTGGGTTATATTCTCGAGTTACAACGGGGATGGCCCTTCCAAACACGGGTGTGTTCAGCGACGTCAGGAATCCTGTCTAGTTGCGAGGGACCCCTCGGGAGTCTCCACGGGGCTTGAAAGGTCCATAGGAAAACCTATCGATGTGAGGCGGCAGACCCATTGTACCTATCCTGTTTCCACTTGGATCGTGGGATTCCTGTCCATTTTCCAGAGGGGTCAGGCATCGTCTCCTTTGGAATCATTGAACTCCGTGTTCCTCTCGAGCTCTCCAATGAATGGGAGGCCGCCTGTCGAGATAGGGCAGGGTGCTAGGGCATTCTCTAGGGCCACCCCAGGGGCTTCAACATCCCTTCACCATGTGAGATGAAATCCAGCTTGCACTCAAGTCACTGCAAGAATTCCGGCCTCATTTCGAGTCAGGGCATCTCGGGGTCGATTCCAGTGGAAGCCATAAATTCAACGTCCTTCTCCCAGACGTACAGCTGCGAGAGGCCTCCTCTTGTGGTGCTTGTGGACAGTTGGCATTCCTCTTGATTTGAAGCCAGTAAATCCGCTCTCACCTCGAGATGATTGGGGGTACACGGAGCTCTTTCTGGTTCCTGCAGTGAGCTCAGGATCCCTCTATACTTGAGAGAGTGTTCCTTGACTTTCTCTGGAGTGCCATCAAGAAAATCAAGGCTCCTTTCGGTTTTACGGGGAGCACAGTATTTCTTTGCTCGCAGTGCAGGGGAATCAGGCTTAATCTCGCGGCGAGGCGGGAGTCTCATGGTTTTTCTCGAGTTGAGGAGGGAACCTGGGGTATATTCTCGAGTTACGTCGGGGATGGCCCTTCCATACACGGGTGTGTTCAGCGACGTCAGGACTCCTGTCTAGTTGCGAGGGACCCCTCGGGAGTCTCCTCGCGGCTTGAAAGGTCCATAGGAACACCTCTCGAGGTGAGGCTGAAGACCCAGGTTCCCGTTCCTGTTGCCACTTGGATCCTGGGATTCCTGTCCATTTTCCAGAGGAGTCAGGCATCTTCTCCTTTGGCATCATTGAACTCCGTGTTCCTCTCGAGCTGTCCAATGGATGGGAGGCCGACTGTCGAGAAAGGGCAGTGTGCTAGGGCATTCTCTAGTGCCTCCCCAGGGGCTTCAGACATCCCTTCATCTTGTGAGATGAAATCCAGCTTGCACTCAAGTCACTGCAGGAATTCCGGACTCATTCCTAGTCAGGGCATCTTGGGGTCAATTCCACTGGAGGCCGCAAATTCAACCTCCCTCAACCAGACATACAGCTACCAGAAGCCTCCTCTTGTGGTGCTTGTTGACAGTTGGCATTCCTCTTGATTTGAAGCCAGGAAATCAGCTCTCTGCTCGAGAAGATTTGGAATACACGGAGCTGTTTCTGTTTGGTGAAGTGACTTAAGGATCCCTCTCGTCTTGAGACAGTGTTCCTGGGGTTTCTCTGGAGTGCCATCAAGGAAATCAAGGCTCCTTTCTGGTTTGATGGGGAGCACGCAATTGCTCTACATGTTGTGCAGGGGAATCGGGCCTCATCTCGCGGCGAGGGGGGAGACTCATGGTTTTACTCGAGTTGCAGCGGGATCCTGGGGTATATTCTCCAGTTACAATGGGGATGGCCTTTCAAAACACAGGTGTGTTCAGCGACGTCAGGACTCCTGTCTAGTTGCGAGGGACCACTTGGGAGTCTCCTCGCGGCTTGAAAGGGCCATAGGAACACCTCTCGAGGTGAGGTCGAAGACCCAGGTTCCCTTTCCTGTTGCCACTGGGATCCTGGGATTCCTGACCATTTTCCAGATGAGTCAGGCATCGTCTCCTTTGGAATCATTGAACTCCGTGTTCCTCTCGAGCTGTCCAATGGATGGGAGGCCGCCTGTCGAGAAAGGGCAGGGTGCTAGGGCATTCTCTATTGTCTCTTAAGGGGCTTCAGCATCCCTTCATCTTGTGAGATGAAATCCAGCTTGCACTCAAGTCATTGCAGGAATTCCGGCCTGATTTCGTGTCAAGGCATCTCGGCCTCGATTCCACTCGAGGCCACAAATTCAACCTCCCTTTTCCAGACGTACTGCTGCGAGAAGCCTCCTCTTGTGGTGCTTGTGGACAGTTGGCATTCCTCTTGATTTGAAGCTAGGAAATGTGCTCTCAGCTCGAGAAGATTTGGAATATATGGAGCTGTTTCTGGTTGGAAAAGTGACTTTAGGATCCCTCTATTCTGGAGACAGTGTTCCTGGGGTTTCTCTGGAGTGCCATCAAAGAATTCAAGGCTCCTTTCGGGATTGATCGGGAGCACGCAATTGCTCTGCATGCTGTGCAGGGGAATCGGGCCTTATCTCGTGGCGACGGGGGAGACTCATGGTTTTTTTCGAGTTGTGGCGGGAACCTGTGGTATATTCTCGAGTTTCGACGGGGATGGCCCTTCCAAACAAGGGTGTGTTCAGCGACGTCAGGACTCCTGTCTAGTTGTGAGGGACCCCTCGGTAGTCTCCTCGCGGCTTGAAAGGGCCATAGGAAAGCCACTCGAGGCGAGGCGGCAGACCCATTGTCCCGTTCCTGTTGCCACTGGGATCCTGGGATTCCTGTCCATATTCCAGAGGAGTCAGGCATCGTCTCCTTTGGAATCATTGAACTCCGTGTTCCTCTCGAGCTGTCCAATGGATGGGAGGCCGCCTCTCTATAAAAGGCAGGGAGCTAGGGCTTTCTCTAGTGTCTACCCAGGGGCTTCAGTCATCCCTTTATCTTGTGAGATGAAATCCAGCTTGCACTCTAGTCACTGCATGAATTCCGGCTTGATTTCGAGTCAGGGCATCTCGGGGTCGATTCCAGTGGAGGCCATAAATTCAAAGTCCCTCTACCAGACGTACAGCTGTGAGAAGCCTCCTCTTGTGGTGCTTGTGGACAGTTGGTATTCCTCTTGATTTGAAGCCAGGAAACTCGCTCTCACCTCGAGATGATTGGGGGTACACGGAGCTCTTTCTGGTTCCTACAGTGACATCAGGATTCCTCCAGACTTGAGAGAGTGTTCCTTGAGTTTCTCTGAACTGCCATCAAGGAAATCAAAGCTCCGTTCGTGTTTGACGGGCAGCACGGAATTGCTCTGCACGCAGTGCAGGGGAATCGGGATTCATCTCGCGGCGATGGGGGAGTCTCATGGTTTTTCTCGAGTTGCGGCGGGATCCTGGGGTATATTGACGAGTTACGGCGGAGATGACCCTTCCAATACGGGTGTGTTCAGCGACGTCAGGACACCTTTCTAGTTGCGAGGGACCCCTGGAGAGTCTCCTCCCAGCTTGAAAGGGCCATAGGAACACCTCTCGTGTTCAGGCAGCACACCCAGGTTCCCTTTCCTTTTGCCACAGGGATCCTGGGATTCCTGTTCATTTTCCAGAGGAGTCAGGCATCGTCTCCTTTGGAATCATTGAACTCCATGTTCCTCTCGATCTGTCCAATGGATGGGAGGCCGCCTGTCGAGAAAGGGCAGGGTGCTAGGGCATTCTCTAGTGTCTCCCCAGGGGCTTCAGACATCCCTTCATCTTGTGAGATGAAATCCAGCTTGCACTCAAGTCATTGCAGGAATTCCGGCCTGATTTCGAATCAGGGTATCTCGGGTTCGACTCCACTGGAGGCTGCAAATTTAACCTCCCTCACCCAGACATACAGTTGCGAGAAGCCTCCTCTTGTGGTGCTTGTGGACAGTTGGCATTTCTCTTGATTTGAAGCCAGGAAATCAGTCTCAGGTCGAGAAGATATGGAATACACGGAGCTGTATTTGGTTGGTGAAGTGACTTAAGGATCCCTCTAGTCTTGAGACAGTGTTCCTGGGGTTTCTTTGGAGTGCCATCAAGGAATTCAAGGCTCCTTTCTGGTTTGATAGGGAGCATGCAATTGCTCTGCATGCTGTGCAGGGGAATCGGGCCTTATCTCGCGGCCAGGGGGGAGACTCATGGTTTTTCTCGAGTTGCGGCGGGAACCTGGGGTATATTCTCGAGTTACGACGGGGATGGCCCTTCCAAACACGGGTGTGTTCAGTGAAGTCAGGACTCCTGTCTAGTTGCGAGGGACAACTCGGGAGTCTCCTCGCGGCTTGAGAGGGCCATAGGAACACCTCTCGCGGTGAGGCCGCAGAACCAGGTTCCCTTTCCTGTTGCCACTGGGATCCTGGGATTCCTGTCCATTTTCCAGAGGAGTCAGGCATCGTCTCCTTTGGAATCATTGAACTCCATGTTCCTCTAGAGCTGTCCAATTGATGGGAGGCCGCCTCTATAGAAAAGGCAGTGAGCTAGAGCTTTCTCTTGTGTCTACTCAGGGGCTTAAGTCTTCCCTTTAACTTGTGAGATGAAATCCAGCTTGCACTCAAGTCACTGCAAAAATTCCGGCCTGATTTCGAGTCAGGGCATCTCGGGGTCGATTCCAGTGGAGGCCATAAATTCAACGACCCTCTCCCAGACGTGCAGCTGCGAGAAGCTTCCTCTTGTGGTGCTTGTGGACAGTTGGCATTCCTCTTGATTTGAATCCAGGAATTTCGCTCTCACCTCGAGATGATTGGGGGTACACGGAGCTCTTTCTGGTTCCTGCAGTGACCTCAGGATCCCTCTAGACTTGAGAGAGTGTTCCTTGAGTTTCTCTGGAGTGCCATCAAGGAAATCAAGGCTCCTTTCTGGTTTGACGGGGAGCACAGAATTTCTCTGCACGCAGTGCAGGGGAATCAGGCTTCATCTCGCGGCGAGGCGGGAGTCTCATGGTTTTTCTCGAGTTGCGGTGGGAACCTGGGGTATATTCTCGAGTTAAGGTGAGGATGGCCCTTCAAAACACGGATGTGTTCAGCGACGTCAGGAGTCCTGTCTAGTGGCGAGGGACCCCTCAGGAGTCTCCTCGCGGCTTGAAAGGGCCATAGGAACACCTCTCGATGTGAGGCCACAGACCCAGTTTCCCCTTCCTGTTGGCACTGGGATCCTGGGATTCCTGTCCATTTTCCAGAGGAGTCAGGCATCGTCTCCTTTGGCATCATTGAACTCCGTGTTCCTCTCGAGCTGTCCAATGGATGGGAGGCCGCCTGTCGAGAAAGGGCAGGGTGCTAGGGCACTCTCTAGTGTCTCCGCAGTGGTTTCACATATCCCTCAATCTTGTGAGATTAAATCCATCTTGCAGTCAAGTCACTGAAGTAATTCCAGCCTGATTTCGAACCAGGGCATTTCGGGTTCGATTCCACTGGAGGCCGGAAATTCAACCTCCCTCAACCAGACGTGCAGCTGCCAGAATTCTCCTCTTGTGGTGCTGGTGGACAGTTGGCATTTCTGTTGATTTGAAGCCAGGATATCAGCTCTCAGCTCGAGATGATTCGGAATACACGGAGCTGTTTCTGGTTGGTGAAGTGACTTTAGTATCCCTCTAGACTTGAGACAGTTTTCCTGGGGTTTCAGTGGAGTGCCATCAAGGAAATCAAGGCTCCTTTTGGGTTTGATGGGGAGTACCTAATTGCTCTGCATGCTGTGCAGGGGAATCGGGCCTCATCTCGGGCAAGGTGGGAGGCTCATGATTTTTCTAGATTTGCGGCGGGAACCTGGGGTATATTCTCGAGTTACGACGGGGATGGCCCTTCCAAACAAGGGTGTGTTCAGCAACGTCAGTACACCTGTCTAGTTGTGCGGGACCCCTCGGGAGTCTCCTCGCGGCTTGAAAGGGCCATAGGAAAAACTCTCGAAGTGAGGCGGCAGATTGATTGTTCCCTTTCTCTTGCCACCGGGATGCTGGGATTCCTGTCCATTTTCCAGAGGAGTCAGGCATTGTCTCCTTTGGAATCATTGAACTCCGTGTTTCTCTCGAGCTGTCCAATTAATGGGAGGCCGCCTGTCTAGAAAAGGCAGGGAGCTAGTGCTTTCTCTAGTGTCTCCCCAGGGGCTTCAGACATCCCTTTACCTTGTGAGATGAAATCCAGCTTGCACTCAAGTCCCTGCAGGAATTCCGGCCTGATTTCGAGTCAGGGCATCTCGGGGTCGATTCCAATAGAGGCCGCAAATTCAACCTCCATCAACCAGATGAAGAGCTGGGAGAAGCCTCCTCTTGTGGTGCTTGAGGACAGTTGGCATTCCTCTTGATTTGAAGCCAGGAAATCAGCTCTCAGCTCGAGATGATTCGGAATTCACGGAGCTGTTTCTGGTTGGTGAAGTGACTTTAGGATCACTCTAAACTTGAGACAGTGTTCCTGTTGTTTCTCTGGAGTGCCATAAAGGAAATCAAGGCTCCTTTCGGGTTTGATGGGGAGCACGCAATTGCTCTGCATGCTCTGCAGTGGAATCGGGCCTCATCTCGCGGCGAGGGCGGAGTCCCATGGTTTTTCTCGAGTTCCGGCGGGAACCTGGGGTATATTCTCGAGTTACGACAGGGATGGCCCTTCCAAACATGGGTTTGATCAGCAACGTCAGGACTCCAGTCTAGTTGCGAGGGACCCCTCGGGAGTCTCCTCCCTTTCGGGCCATAGGAAAACCTGTTGAAATGAGGCAGAGACCCATTTTTCCCGTTCCTGTTGCCACTGGGATCCTGGGATTCCTGTCCATTTTCCGGAGGGGTCAGGCATTGTCTCCTTTGGAATCATTGAACTCTGTGTTCCTCTTGAGCTGTCCAATTGATGGGATGCCGCCTCTCTAGAAAAGGCAGGGAGCTAGGGGTTTCTCTATTGTCTCCCGAGGGACTTCAGACATCCCTTTATCTTGTGAGATGAAATCCAGCTTGCACTCAATTCACTGCAAGAATTCCGGCCTGATTTAGAGTCAGGGCATCTCGGGGTCGATTCCAGTGGAGGCCATAAATTCAAAGTCCCTCTCCCAGAGGTACAGCTGCAAGAAGCCACCCCTTGTGGTGCTTGTGGACAGTTGGCATTCCTCTTGATTTTAAGCTAGGAAATTCGCTCTCACCTCGAGATGATTGGGGGTACATGGAGCTCTTTCTGGTTCCTGCAGTGACTTCAGGATCCCTCTAGACTTGAGAGAGTGTTCCTTGAGTTTATCTGGAGTGCCATCAAGGAAGTCAAGTCTCCTTTCGGGTTTGACGGGGAGCACGGAGTTGCTCTACACGCAGTGTAGCGGAATCGGGCTTCATCTCGTGGCGAGGGGGGAGTCTCATGGTTTTCTCTAGGTGTGGCGGTAACCTGGAGTATATTCTCGAGTTACAGCGGGGATGGCCCTTCCAAACACGGGTGTGTTCAGCGAGTCAGGTCTCCTGTCTAGTTGTGAGGGACCCCTCGGGAATCTCCTCGCGGCTTGAAAGGGCCATAGGACCACCTCTCGAGGTGAGGCCGCAGACCCAGGTTCCCTTTCCTGTTGCCACTGGGATCCTGGATTACTATCCATTTGCCAGAGGAGTCAGGCATTGTCTCGTTTTGAATCATTGAACTCCGTGTTCCTCTCGAGCTGTCCAATGGATGGGAGGACGCCTGTCGAGAAAGGGCAGGGTGCTAGGGCACTCTCTAGTGTCTCCCCAGGGGCTTCAGACATCCCTTCATCTTGTGAGATGAAATCCAGCTTGCACTCAAGTCACTGCAGGAATTCCGGCTTGATTTCGAGTCAGGGCATCTCAGGTTCGATTCCACTGGAGGCCGCAAATTCAACCTCCCTCAACCAGACGTACAGCTGCGAGAAGCCTCCTCTTGTGGTGCTTGTGGACAGTTGGCATTCCTCTTGATTTGAAGCCAGGAAATCAGCATTCACCTCGAGATGATTCGGAATACACGGAGCTGTTTCTGGTTGGTGAAGTAACTTTAGGATCCCTCTAGACTTGAGACAGTGTTCCTGGGGTGTCTCTGGTGTGCCATCAAGGAAATCAAGGCTCCTTTCTGGTTTGATGGGGAGCACGCAATTGCTCTGCATGCTGTGCAGGGGAATCGGGCCTCATCTCGCGGAGAGTGGTTAGTCTCATGGTTTTTCTCGAGTTGCGGCGGGAACCTGGGGTATATTATCGAGTTACGACAGGGTTGGCCCTTCCAAACACGGGTGTGTTCAGCGACGTCAGGACTCCTGTCTAGTTGCGAGGGACCCCTCGGGAGTCTCCTCGCGGCTTGAAAGTGCCATAGAAAAACCTCTCGAGGTGAGGCAGCAGACCCATTGTCCCTTTCTGTTGCCACCGGGATCCGGGAATTCCTGTCCATTTTCCAGAGGGGTCAGGCATCGTCTCCTTTGGAATCATTGAACTCCATGTTCCTCTCGGGCTGTCCAATTGATGTGAGGCCGCCTGTCTAGAAAAGGCAGGGAGCTATGGCTTTCTCTAGTGTCTCCCCAGGGGCTTCAGACATCCCTTTATCTTTTGAGATGAAATTCAGCTTGCACTCAAGTCAATGCAAGAATTCTGGCCTGATTTAGAGTCAGAGCATCTCGGGGTCGATTCCAGTCGAGGCCAAAGTTTCAACTTCCCACTTCCAGACGTACAACTGCGAGAAGCCTCCTCTTGTGGTGCTTGTGGACAGTGCATTCCTCTTGATTTGAAGCCAGGAAATTCGCTCTCACCTCGAGACGATTTAGGGAACACGGAGCTCCTTCTGGTTCCTGCAGTGACCTCAGGATCCCTCTAGACTTGAGAGAGTGTTCCTTGAGATTCTCTGGAGTGCCATGAAGGAAATCAAGGCTCCTTTCGGGTTTGACGGGGAGCACGGAATTGTTCTGCACGGCGTGCACGGGAATCAGGCTTCATCTCGCGGCGAGGTGGGAGTCTCACGGTTTTATCGAGTTGCGACGGGAACCTGGGGTATATTCTCGAGTTACGGTGGGGATGTCCCTTCCAAACACGGTTGTGTTCAGTGACGTCAGAACTCCTGTCTAGTTGCGAGGGACCCCTTGAAAGGGCTTGAAAGGGCCATAAGTACACCTCTCGAGATGAGGCGGCAGACCAGGATCCCTTACCTGTTGCGACAGGGATCCTGGGATTCCTGTCCAATTTCCATAGGAGTCAGGCATCGTCTCCTTTAGAATCATTGAACTCCGTGTTCCTCTCTAGGTGTCAAAGGTATGGGAGGCTGCCTGTCGATAAAGGGCAGGGTGCTAGGGCATTCTCTAGTGTCTCCCCAGGGGCTTCAGACATCCCTTCATCTTGTGAGATGAAATCCAGCTTGCACTCAAGTCACTGCAGGAATTCCGGCCTGATTTAGAGTCAGGGCATCTCGGGGTCGATTCCACTATAGGCCGCAAATTCAAACTCCATCAACCAGACGAACAGCTGCGAGAAGACTCCTCTTGTGGTGCTTGTGGACAGTTGGCATTCCTCTTGATTTGAATCCAGGAAATGAGCTCTCAGCTCGAGATGATTCGGAATTCACGGGGCTGTTTTTTGTTGGTGAAGTGACTTTAGGATCCCTCTAGACTTGAGACAGTGTTCTGGGGTTTCTCTGGAGTGCCATCAAGGAAATCAAGGCACCTTTCGGGTTTGATGGGGAGCACACAATTGCTCTGCATGCTGTGCAGGGGAATCGGGCCTTATCTCGCGGCAAGGGGGGAGTCTCATGGTTTATCTTGAGCTGCGGCGGGAACCTGGGGTATATTCTCGAGTTACGACGGGGATGGCCCTTCCAAACAAGGGTGTGTTCAGCGACGTCAAGACTCCTGTCTAGTTGCAAGGGACCCCTCGGGAGACTCCTCGCGGCTTGAAATGGCCATAGGAAAACCTCTCGAGGTGAGGCGGCAGACCCATTGTCCCTTTCCTGTTGCCACTGTGATCCTGGGATTCCTGTCCATTTTCCAGAGGAGTCAGGCATCCTCTCCTTTGGAATCATTGAACTCCCTGTTCCTTTCGAGCTATCCAATGCATGGGAGGCCGACTCTCTAGAAAAAGCAGGGAGCTAGGGATTTCTGTAGTGTCTCCCCAGTGGCTTCAGTCATCCCTTTATCTTGTGAGATGAAATCCAGCTTGCACTCAAGTCACTGCAGGAATTCCGGCCTCATTTCGAGTCAGGGCATCTCGGGGTCGATTCCAGTGTCCATAAACTCAACGTCCCTCTCCCAGACGTACAGCTGCGAGAAGCCTCCTCTTGTGCTGCTTGTGGACAGTTGGCATTCCTCTTGATTTGAAGCCAGGAAATTGGCTCTCACCTCGAGATGATTGAGGGGACACGGAGCTCTTTCTGGTTCCTACAATGAGGTCAGGATTCCTCTAGACTTGAGAGAGTGTTCCTTGAGTATCTCTGGAGTGCCATCAAGGAAATCAAGGCTCCTTTTGGGTTTAATGGGGAGCACGCAATTGCTCTGCATGCTGTGCAGGTGAATCGGGCCTCATCTCGCGGCGAGGGGTGAGTCTCATGGTTTTTTTCGAGTTGTGGCGGGAACCGGGGGAATATTCTCGAGTTACGGCGGGGATGGCCCTTCCAAACACGGGTGTGTTCAGCGACGTCAGGACTCCTGTCTAGTTACGAGGGACCCGTCGGGAGTCTCCTCGCGGCTTGAAAGAGCCATAGGAACACCTCTCGATATGAGGCCGAAGACCCAGGTTCCCTTTCATGTTGCCACTGTGATCCTGGGATTTCTGACCATTTTCCAGAGGAGTCAGGCATCGTCTCCTTTGGAATCATTGAACTCCGTGTTCCTCTCGAGCTGTCCAATGGATGGGAGGCTGCTTCTCGAGAAAGGGCAGGGTGCTAGGGCATTCTCTGGTGTCTCCCCAGGGGCTTCAGACATACCTTCAACTTGTGAGATGAAATCCAGCTTACACTCATGTCACTGCAGGAATTCCGGCCTGATTTCGTGTCAAGGCACCTCGAGGTCGATTCCACTGGAGGCTGCAAATTCAACCTCCCTCAACCAGATGTACAGCTGCGAGAAGCCTCCTCTTGTGGTGCTTGTGGACAGTTGGCATTCCTCTTGATTTGATGCCAGGAAATCAGCTGTCACTTTGAGAAGATTTGGAATACACGGAGCTGTTTCTGGTTGGTGAAGTGACTTTAAGATCCCTCTAGTCTTGAGACAGTGTTCCTCGATTTCTCTGGAGCGCCATCAAGGAAATCAAGGCTCCTTTCGGGTTTGATGGGGAGCACGCAATTGCTCTGCATGCTGTGCAGGGGAATCGGGCCTTATCTCGCGGCGAAGGGGGAGACTCAAGGTTTATCTCGAGTTGCGGCGGGATCGTGGGTTATATTCTCGAGTTACAACGGGGATGGCCCTTCCAAACACGGGTGTGTTCAGCGACGTCAGGAATCCTGTCTAGTTGCGAGGGACCCCTCGGGAGTCTCCACGGGGCTTGAAAGGTCCATAGGAAAACCTATCGATGTGAGGCGGCAGACCCATTGTACCTATCCTGTTTCCACTTGGATCGTGGGATTCCTGTCCATTTTCCAGAGGGGTCAGGCATCGTCTCCTTTGGAATCATTGAACTCCGTGTTCCTCTCGAGCTCTCCAATGAATGGGAGGCCGCCTGTCGAGATAGGGCAGGGTGCTAGGGCATTCTCTAGGGCCTCCCCAGGGGCTTCAACATCCCTTCACCATGTGAGATGAAATCCAGTTTGCACTCAAGTCACTGCAAGAATTCCGGCCTGATTTCGAGTCAGGGCATCTCGGGGTCGATTCCAGTGGAAGCCATAAATTCAACGTCCTTCTCCCAGACGTACAGCTGCGAGAGGCCTCCTCTTGTGGTGCTTGTGGACAGTTGGCATTCCTCTTGATTTGAAGCCAGTAAATCCGCTCTCACCTCGAGATGATTGGGGGTACACGGAGCTCTTTCTGGTTCCTGCAGTGAGCTCAGGATCCCTCTATACTTGAGAGAGTGTTCCTTGACTTTCTCTGGAGTGCCATCAAGAAAATCAAGGCTCCTTTCGGTTTTACGGGGAGCACAGTATTTCTTTGCTCGCAGTGCAGGGGAATCAGGCTTAATCTCGCGGCGAGGCGGGAGTCTCATGGTTTTTCTCGAGTTGAGGAGGGAACCTGGGGTATATTCTCGAGTTACGTCGGGGATGGCCCTTCCATACACGGGTGTGTTCAGCGACGTCAGGACTCCTGTCTAGTTGCGAGGGACCCCTCGGGAGTCTCCTCGCGGCTTGAAAGGTCCATAGGAACACCTCTCGAGGTGAGGCTGAAGACCCAGGTTCCCGTTCCTGTTGCCACTTGGATCCTGGGATTCCTGTCCATTTTCCAGAGGAGTCAGGCATCTTCTCCTTTGGCATCATTGAACTCCGTGTTCCTCTCGAGCTGTCCAATGGATGGGAGGCCGACTGTCGAGAAAGGGCAGTGTGCTAGGGCATTCTCTAGTGCCTCCCCAGGGGCTTCAGACATCCCTTCATCTTGTGAGATGAAATCCAGCTTGCACTCAAGTCACTGCAGGAATTCCGGACTCATTCCTAGTCAGGGCATCTTGGGGTCAATTCCACTGGAGGCCGCAAATTCAACCTCCCTCAACCAGACATACAGCTACCAGAAGCCTCCTCTTGTGGTGCTTGTTGACAGTTGGCATTCCTCTTGATTTGAAGCCAGGAAATCAGCTCTCTGCTCGAGAAGATTTGGAATACACGGAGCTGTTTCTGTTTGGTGAAGTGACTTAAGGATCCCTCTCGTCTTGAGACAGTGTTCCTGGGGTTTCTCTGGAGTGCCATCAAGGAAATCAAGGCTCCTTTCTGGTTTGATGGGGAGCACGCAATTGCTCTACATGTTGTGCAGGGGAATCGGGCCTCATCTCGCGGCGAGGGGGGAGACTCATGGTTTTACTCGAGTTGCAGCGGGATCCTGGGGTATATTCTCCAGTTACAATGGGGATGGCCTTTCAAAACACAGGTGTGTTCAGCGACGTCAGGACTCCTGTCTAGTTGCGAGGGACCACTTGGGAGTCTCCTCGCGGCTTGAAAGGGCCATAGGAACACCTCTCGAGGTGAGGTCGAAGACCCAGGTTCCCTTTCCTGTTGCCACTGGGATCCTGGGATTCCTGACCATTTTCCAGATGAGTCAGGCATCGTCTCCTTTGGAATCATTGAACTCCGTGTTCCTCTCGAGCTGTCCAATGGATGGGAGGCCGCCTGTCGAGAAAGGGCAGGGTGCTAGGGCATTCTCTATTGTCTCTTAAGGGGCTTCAGCATCCCTTCATCTTGTGAGATGAAATCCAGCTTGCACTCAAGTCATTGCAGGAATTCCGGCCTGATTTCGTGTCAAGGCATCTCGGCCTCGATTCCACTCGAGGCCACAAATTCAACCTCCCTTTTCCAGACGTACTGCTGCGAGAAGCCTCCTCTTGTGGTGCTTGTGGACAGTTGGCATTCCTCTTGATTTGAAGCTAGGAAATGTGCTCTCAGCTCGAGAAGATTTGGAATATATGGAGCTGTTTCTGGTTGGAAAAGTGACTTTAGGATCCCTCTATTCTGGAGACAGTGTTCCTGGGGTTTCTCTGGAGTGCCATCAAAGAATTCAAGGCTCCTTTCGGGATTGATCGGGAGCACGCAATTGCTCTGCATGCTGTGCAGGGGAATCGGGCCTTATCTCGCGGCGACGGGGGAGACTCATGGTTTTTTTCGAGTTGTGGCGGGAACCTGTGGTATATTCTCGAGTTTCGACGGGGATGGCCCTTCCAAACAAGGGTGTGTTCAGCGACGTCAGGACTCCTGTCTAGTTGTGAGGGACCCCTCGGTAGTCTCCTCGCGGCTTGAAAGGGCCATAGGAAAGCCACTCGAGGCGAGGCGGCAGACCCATTGTCCCGTTCCTGTTGCCACTGGGATCCTGGGATTCCTGTCCATATTCCAGAGGAGTCAGGCATCGTCTCCTTTGGAATCATTGAACTCCGTGTTCCTCTCGAGCTGTCCAATGGATGGGAGGCCGACTCTCTATAAAAGGCAGGGAGCTAGGGCTTTCTCTAGTGTCTACCCAGGGGCTTCAGTCATCCCTTTATCTTGTGAGATGAAATCCAGCTTGCACTCTAGTCACTGCATGAATTCCGGCTTGATTTCGAGTCAGGGCATCTCGGGGTCGATTCCAGTGGAGGCCATAAATTCAACGTCCCTCTACCAGACGTACAGCTGTGAGAAGCCTCCTCTTGTGGTGCTTGTGGACAGTTGGTATTCCTCTTGATTTGAAGCCAGGAAACTCGCTCTCACCTCGAGATGATTGGGGGTACACGGAGCTCTTTCTGGTTCCTACAGTGACATCAGGATTCCTCCAGACTTGAGAGAGTGTTCCTTGAGTTTCTCTGAACTGCCATCAAGGAAATCAAAGCTCCGTTCGTGTTTGACGGGCAGCACGGAATTGCTCTGCACGCAGTGCAGGGGAATCGGGATTCATCTCGCGGCGATGGGGGAGTCTCATGGTTTTTCTCGAGTTGCGGCGGGATCCTGGGGTATATTGACGAGTTACGGCGGAGATGACCCTTCCAATACGGGTGTGTTCAGCGACGTCAGGACACCTTTCTAGTTGCGAGGGACCCCTGGAGAGTCTCCTCCCAGCTTGAAAGGGCCATAGGAACACCTCTCGTGTTCAGGCAGCACACCCAGGTTCCCTTTCCTTTTGCCACAGGGATCCTGGGATTCCTGTCCATTTTCCAGAGGAGTCAGGCATCGTCTCCTTTGGAATCATTGAACTCCATGTTCCTCTCGATCTGTCCAATGGATGGGAGGCCGCCTGTCGAGAAAGGGCAGGGTGCTAGGGCATTCTCTAGTGTCTCCCCAGGGGCTTCAGACATCCCTTCATCTTGTGAGATGAAATCCAGCTTGCACTCAAGTCATTGCAGGAATTCCGGCCTGATTTCGAATCAGGGTATCTCGGGTTCGACTCCACTGGAGGCCGCAAATTTAACCTCCCTCACCCAGACATACAGTTGCGAGAAGCCTCCTCTTGTGGTGCTTGTGGACAGTTGGCATTTCTCTTGATTTGAAGCCAGGAAATCAGTCTCAGGTCGAGAAGATATGGAATACACGGAGCTGTATTTGGTTGGTGAAGTGACTTAAGGATCCCTCTAGTCTTGAGACAGTGTTCCTGGGGTTTCTTTGGAGTGCCGTCAAGGAATTCAAGGCTCCTTTCTGGTTTGATAGGGAGCATGCAATTGCTCTGCATGCTGTGCAGGGGAATCGGGCCTTATCTCGCGGCCAGGGGGGAGACTCATGGTTTTTCTCGAGTTGCGGCGGGAACCTGGGGTATATTCTCGAGTTACGACGGGGATGGCCCTTCCAAACACGGGTGTGTTCAGTGAAGTCAGGACTCCTGTCTAGTTGTGAGGGACAACTCGGGAGTCTCCTCGCGGCTTGAGAGGGCCATAGGAACACCTCTCGCGGTGAGGCCGCAGACCCAGGTTCCCTTTCCTGTTGCCAATGGGATCCTGGGATTCCTGTCCATTTTCCAGAGGAGTCAGGCATCGTCTCCTTTGGAATCATTGAACTCCATGTTCCTCTCGAGCTGTCCAATGGATGGGAGGCCGCTTCTCTAGAAAAGGCAGGGAGCTAGGGCTTTCTCTAGTGTCACCCCAGGGGCTTCGGACATCCCTTCATCTTTTGAGATGAAATCCAGCTTGCACTCAAGTCACTGCAGGAATTCCAGCCTGATTTCGAGTCAGGGCATCTCGGCGTCGATTCCACTGGAGGCCGCAAATTCAACGTCCCTCTTCCAGACGTACAGCTGAGAGAAGCCTCCTTTTGTGGTGCTTGTGGACAGTTGGCATTCCTCTTGATTTGAAGCCAGGAAATCAGCTCTCAGCTCGAGATGATTTGGAATACACGGAGCTGTTTCTGGTTGGTGAAGTGACTTTAGGATCCCTCTAGACTTGAGACAGAGTTCCTGGGGTTTCTCTGGAGTGCCATCAAGGAAATCAAGGCTCCTTTCAGGTTTGATGGGGAGCACGCAATTGCTATGCATGCTGTGCAGGGGAATCGGGCCTCATCTCGCGACCAGTGGGGAGTCTCATGGTTTTTCTCGAGTTGCGGCGGGAACCTGGGGTATATTCTCGAGTTACGACGGGGATGGCCCTTCCGAACACGGGTGTGTTCAGCAACGTCATCACACCTGTCTAACTGCGAGGGACCCCTCGGGAGTCTCCTCGCGGCTTGAAAGGGCCATAGGAACACCTCTCGAGGTGAGGCCGCAGACACTGTTTCCCTTTCCTGTTGCCACTGGGATCCTGGGATTCCTGTCCATTTTCCAGAGGAGTCAGGCATCGTCTCATTTGGAATCATTGAACTCCGTGTTCCTCTCGAGCTGTCAAATGGATGGGAGGCCTGTTGTCGAGAAAGGGCAGGGTGCTAGGGCATTCTCTAGTGTCTCCCCAGGGGCTTCAGACATCCCTTCATCTTGTGAGATGAAATCCAGCTTGCACTCAAGTCACTGGAGGAATTCAGGCCTGATTTCGTGTCAGGGCATCTCGGGTTTGATTCCACTGGAGGCCGCAAATTCAACCTCCCTCTCCCAGACGTGCAGCTGCGAGAAGCCTCCTTTGTCGTGCTTGTGGACAGTTGGCATTTCTCTTGATTTGAAGCCAGGAAATTCGATCTCACCTCGAGATGATTGGGGGTGCACGGAGCTCTTTCTGGTTCGTGCAGTGACCTCAGGATCCCTCTAGACTTGAGAGAGTGCTCCTTGAGTTTCTCTGGAGTGCCATCAAGGAAATCAAGGCTCCTTTCGTGTTTGACGGGGAGCACAGAATTGCTCTGCACGCAGTGCAGGGGAATCGGCCTTCATCTCGCGGCGAAGGGGGAGTCTCATGGTTTTTCTCGAGTTGAGGCGGGAACCTGGGGTATATTGTCGATTTACGACGGGGATGGCCCTTCCAAACACGGGTGTGTTCAGCGACGTCAGGACTCCTCTCTAGTTGCGAGGGACCCCTCGGGAGTCTCCTCGCGGCTTGAAAGGGCCATAGGAAAACCTCTCGAAGTGAGGCCGCAGACCCATTGTCCCTTTCCTGTTGCCACTGTGATCCTGGGATACCTGTCCATTTTCCTGACGAGTCAGGCATCCTCTCCTTTGGAATCATTGAACTCCGTGTTCCTCTCGAGCTGTCCAATGGATGTGAGGCCGCCTCTCTAGATAAAGCAGGGAGCTAGGGCTTTCTCTAGTGTCTCCCCAGGGGCTTCCGACATTCCTTTAACTTGTGAGATGAAATCCAGCTTGCACTCAAGTCATTGGAAGAAATCCGGCCTGATTTCGAGTCAGGGCATCACGGGGTCGATTCCTCTGGAGGCCCTAAATTCAACCTCCCTCAACCAGACGTACAGCTGCGAGAAGCCTCCTCTTATGGTGCTTGTGGACAGTTGGCATTCCTCTTGATATGAAGCCAGGAGATCAGCTCTCATCTCGAGATGATTCGGAGTACACGGAGCTGTTTCTGGTTGGTGTCATGACTTTAGGATCCCTCTAGACTTGAGACAGTGTTCCTGGGGTTTCTCTGGAGTGCCATCAAGGAAATCAAGGCTCCTTTCGGGTTTGATGGGGAGCACGCAATTGCTCTGCATGCTGTGCAGGGGAATCAGGCCTCATCTCGCGTTGAGTGGAGAGTCTCATGGTTTTTCTCGAGTTGCGGCGGGAACCTGGGGTATATTCTCGAGTTACGCCGGGGATGGCACTTCCAAACATGGGTGTGTTCATCGAAGTCACGACTCCTGTCCAGTTGCGAGGGACCACTCGGGAGTCTCCTCGCGGCTTGAAAGGGCCATAGGAACACCTCTCTAGGTGAGGAGGCAGACCCATTTTCCCTTTCCAGTTGCCACTGGGATGCTGGGATTCCTGTCCACTTTCCAGAGGAGTCAGGCATCGTCTCCTTTGGAATCACTGAACTCCATGTTCCTCTCGAGCTGTCCAATGGATGGGAGGCCGCCTCTCTAGAAAAGGCAGGGATCTAGGGCTTTCTCTAGTGTCACCCCAGGGGCTTCGGACATCCCTTCATCTTGTGAGATGAAATCCAGCTTGCACTCAAGTCACTGCAGGAATTCCAGCCTGATTTCGAGTCAGGGCATCTCGGCGTCGATTCCACTGGAGGCCGCAAATTCAACGTCCCTCTCCCAGACGTACAGCTGAGAGAAGCCTCCTTTTGTGGTGCTTGTGGACAGTTGGCATTCCTCTTGATTTGAAGCCAGGAAATCAGCTCTCAGCTCGAGATGATTTGGAATACACGGAGCTGTTTCTGGTTGGTGAAGTGACTTTAGGATCCCTCTATACTTGAGACAGTGTTCCTGGGGTTTCTCTGGACTGCCATCAAGGAAATCAAGGCTCCTATCGGGTTTGATGGGGAGCACGCAATAGGTCTGCAAACTGTGTGGTGGAATCGGGCCTCATCTCGCGGCGAGGGGGGAGTCTCATGGTTTTTCTAGAGTTGCGGTGGGAACCTGGGGTATATTCTCGAGTTACGACGGGAATGGCCCTTCCAAACACGGGTGTGTTCAGCGACGTCAGGACTCCTGTGTCAGGGAATGTTTGATGGGAGGATTCCTACATGCTGTCTCTCATGAGTCCTTTGTCCCTCTTCAAGCGGAACAGTACGCTGCTCCCAGGGACTGAGGTCATTGTGTGAGGCAAGCATGAGTCTCCTTTAGTAAACATTTTCCTTAGGACAAAACAGCTTAATCTCCTTCCCCTTTCTTTTTTTTTTTTTTGTTTTTAAATATTATTTTATTAGTTGGAGGCCAATCACTTTACAACATTTCAGTGGGTTTTGTCATACATTGACATGAATCAGCCATATAGTTACATGTATTCCCCATCCCGATCCCCCTCCCACCTCCCTCCCCACCCGACTCCTCAGGGTCCTCCCAGTGCACCAGGCCCGAGCACCTGACCCTTTCTTGAGATATGGATTGTGTCCTGACCTTGTGACTAACATTACCCCTTTTCCCTTGATAACGGTTGCTGTACATTTGGTTTTCTGATCTCTATCATTCCCGAAAGAAGTTTCTTGTACTGTAGCCTACATATACTCATAGAAAAATCATTAAAGCACCTTTGCTCCATCAGAGCTTAGGTCCCCGGGTCTTTTTTGTCTCTCTCTCTCTTTCTCCCTCTCTCTTTCTCTCTTTTACTTTCTTATCGTCGACTCCGTACCACCAGGTTCTGGTCCATTAAAGGACCCCAACAAATGGCGCCTGAACAGGGACACTGATATACGCGATACATCGGGCGGAGTGACTCAGGGACCCATTGAGGTCGGTAAGTACTAAGGCATGGGTTAAAAGGCTGGCCAGCCCCATTATTTTTCTACTTTACTTCACCATTTGTTTAAATTTCAAGGACTTCTGGCTTCATGGCAATAAATAGAGGCTTGCCTTCAAACAGTAGTTAAACAATCCTTAGTTTTCTGATAAATGCAGTTTTGATTTAAAAATTTGGCTCCAGGTCAAAGAAAATGTTAAATGAGCAGCCATACAAAGAAAAAATATTCCAGTTGATCTCTAGCCCCTATGGGCTGTTATTAAAGCTATAATTTTGCCATTTCAAGGTACATTCTAGCCCTTCCAATATTCAGCAACAGACAGAACACTTATTACATAAATATAAATTAAATGATTAAACTTTACAAAAGGCCCAATTGAAACAATACAAACTATCTCAAAATTTTCTTACTAGCCCTGCCCTGGCTGCTCCAAATGCTTCTCCTCTGCCGACAGTCACAACTCCAAAAGTCTCTCATTTGTTGGAACCTAATGAAAAGTTATGCTAATTTTTAAACTAGATTAGAAGCTACTATTTTCCGTACTGTAATTGGAGAAGAAACCAAAAAACAGCTAGAGAAATTACTTGCTTATGAGAATGCAAATCAGAAATGTCAAAGAGCTATAGCTGCAATTTGTGAGACTAAAATTATTATTGATTACTTAAAAGCTTATCACAATCTAGGATCAGAAGCTCAAAAGATGCAAATGCTGATTGAGGCAATGGCTACTATCTTTAAAAAGGGAAATGAAAGATGTTTTAATTGTGTGGAGATAAAAATCTTTTAAAAAGGGATTGACCTAAGAAGGCTAATAAAATACCAAAAAATTTGCCCTCGCTGCTGTAAAAGAATGCACTAGGCCAAAAGTTGTAAATTTAAATTTGATATTGATGAAAAACCTATTCCAGAAAACTCCAAACAGGAGCAAATTCTATCTTTTCCCTCAAACCCTCAACATCCGGCAGTTCTGCCGTCGATAAATGATTTTTTCCTTTATCCTCAAACAATCCCTACTAGAGTGCCTACCGGACTTTTTGGACCCCTGCCCCCACAAACTTTTGGTCTTTTGTTTGGTCGATCTAGTCTGACTTCTAAAGGAATTACTGTTCACCCTGGAATAATTGATTCAGATTATAAAGGAGAGATTCAAATTCTGATGTCATCTCAGATTCTATGGCAATTCAAAAAGGGAGACAAAATTGTTCAATTACTTCTTTTACCTTACATTTCTATTAATTCCTCTAATAATGTACGGACAGATAGGTCTGACAGTACAGATCAAAAACAATCTTTGTGGACATTATTAGTATCTGAGTATGCCCGACCAAATATAAATATCAAAATTAATGGTAAAAGATTTTCTGGTCTCCTTGACACTGGATCTGGTATTACTATTATTTCCAAATATTTATGGCCCAAATCCTGGCCTATACAAAAGGTCTCTTGCCAAATTGCAAAAATTTCTCAAACTAAACTACAAAAAGTTTATCAAAGTGTTCAAATATACTCATGTGAGAGACCAGAAGGCCAACCTACAACATTAAAACCTTATGTGATAAATGTACCCTTTAATCTAATAAAAAGGGACTTACTTATACAATGGCAAACTCAGATATACATTCCACATTTTTCCTAGGGGCCACTGCTCATTTAACAAAGAAAACAATTATTAAAATAACTAAGAAAAATTATGAGCCTATTTGGACAAAGCAATGGCCCCTTATGAAAAAAAAATTACAAGCTACTATAGAACTTATAAACACACAATTAAAATTGAAACATATTGAAGAATCTTGCTCTTTTTGGAACTCTATTTTTGTTATAAAAAAAAAAAAACATAACAAATGGTGTCTCTTAACAAAGTTTAAAAAAGTTAATTCTTTTATAAAACCTATGGGTACATTGCAACCAGAGATCCCATCACCTATTACTATTCCTCAAAATTTGCACATTATTATTACTGATTCACAAGATTCCCTTTTAAATATACCTTTACACCCTTTAGACCGGGAGAAATTCACTTTCTCTCTCCCTTATCCTAATCATATCGGGCCTCATCAAAGATTTCAATAGACTATGTTACCTCAAGGTATGCTTAAAAGTCCTGCTACTGCTGCTGCTAAGTCACTTCGGTCGTGTCCTACTCCATGCGACCCCATGGATGTCAGCCCGCCAGGCTCGCCCGTCCCTGGGATTCTCCAGACAAGAGTACTGAAATAGGGTGCCATTGCCATCTCTGTAACAGTCCTAGTATTTGTCAAAATTTTGTAGCCAAGGCTTTACTTCCTGTGTGACAACAATCCCCTCATGCATATATCATTAATAATATACTATAGCTACAAAAAAGAGAAATGATTATTTTTGACACTGAATGGCTATGATATTCTTTAGACTCTGGAGGAAACTGATGAAAATAAAATCTTTTTTGAAATTGCAAATATATATATATATATATATTTTTTTTGAGCTCCAGTTCTGCCTGGGAAACAAAAATAGGCCTAAGGAAAAACCTTAAGTTAACTCTTATCATGTCCTTGGGATACACAGCCCACTCTATCTAGGACTCCAGCCATTAACAAATTGGTGGATCTCAAAATAAATAAATAAAACAAAAGGATATTTTAAATTTCAAACGGAAAACTATCGCTATGTATCTAAAATTTTCTATGTCTCAATGTATGTCTTTGTTTTTGGATAGTGTGGAGTTAATCAGCTCTATTTAGATTCAGCTTTACATAAACTGAAGGCTGTTCAATGTTGGGTATAATGTTTATTTAAATGTGAATGTGACTTAAATATAATTATTTGTTAATCTAGTTGGGACATGTCTTAAGTCATCAACATTATATAATACTTTTATTATGCCTTGGTTTAAGGTAAGCTAAGTTTGTCAACAAAAAGGTAGCTCTTTATATATCTATATACACAAATATATAGATGAGATAAAAACTTTTAGATAAGCTCTTAGAAATAAATGTATTTTTGATAGAATGATCTGTTATCTATAATATAGAGCCATCTCTTGGGATTAGAGTGACTTAGGTTTCTAGAGTTGTGCTGAACTAAGTAATACAAGTTTGTTGAATGGCTGGGTCATTTCCAAATGAAGTAAGATTTTGAAGCGTTAATTGCTGAACACTGGCTTGCTCTTAAAAGGGGTTTTTTCTTGCAGAAGAGTTGAAGAGATTTTGAGCTGTTAATGAATATAAATATATATTTATATAGGAATGGATATATATATAATATAATATGATTTGAAAAATATGTTCAATGGTCCATAAAATGCTAACATACAAGACATTTCACAGTTTCTATAAAAAAGTAAAATATATGCTTTTAATAGAAAGATATAAGAAATGGCAAATAAAATGATGAATACAAAAATATTTTTTTAATTGTTGAAACATTTATTATAGAATAAAATGGTATTTATATAAGCTTTACTAGATTAGTTTTTCATTGTCGTTCTAGCTACAGCAAATGTTCTTTCTCCAAATTAAACCAAATTGGAAACAAGAGAAAAATTCTGAAAAAACAATATTTAACAAAATTAACTTTTGTCAGCAGATACATTCAGACTGCAAATATATTAGAAAATGCAGTTGAAATGCTTGGGTGGATCACAATGAAAACCACAAAATATGGTATGTTTATTTAAAATAAACATTGCATTTGTTTATTATGCTATCATACTTTGTTTTGGCCTTTTAACTTTTAAAGATATTTAGTGCTGGAATTTTAAAAAGGACACCATTTCCCGAATGGATTATTTGTTCCTAAGAATATCAGAAATGCGGAATGTTTGCCTTCTTTTCAGGTCTGTCTTGGAAGTGTAGTCATCCTCTTTAACACACTGCACAGTGAGATTCAACAGTTTCTAAGCTGCATTTCTTCTTCAAGGACAAAGTCAAACATATTTGGATGTGAGCAACATTTCATTTATCAAGTTGTTCTGCATCACCTTTTCAATAATTTCACTTAGGAAAAAAATATTTAAATGGTTACTCCTAATCCTTTGCCCCAAATAACACAAACCACAGCCAAATACCAGTCCCAAACAGATTTCTGAATGATTTTTTTTTCTTTTCGACTGAAATATTTCCTAAAAATGTTTTCATCATTATCGCTTTCCTCTCTTTTTATAACTATTGTTAATATAGCCTTATTTATTTTAAAGTTTTTAAACTTACCACAAAGAGATGTTTTGACAACAGCAAAAAACAAACAAACAAAAAAAGAAGTTTTGAAACATGAAAGGACACCTCCTTTCCTTTGCCCATTTGATATCAAAACGGGTTAACTAATCAATAGAAGTCTAAGAAACTAATCTTACAGGGAAAGGATATGCTTCTATTTCTCCAGATGGATCCAACGAGCTCACATTACTTCCTCTTCAGAAGATTCAACCTAAGGGGGCCCCCAACATTCAGACTAGAGATGAAACAGCAAAAAACCCAGGAAGAAAGAATTCCAATATAAGCCATGGCGACATTAAAAATTTCCAAAAAGCGCTTCACTCGACATTATGATCTCCCTACTTGGGGACAGACAAAAACCCTAACTAATTAAACTGAAAACCTGATTTCTCAACAGGGAATGCCTCGAAATCCTAAAAATATTTCTCTTCGCTATGCTTGCTTTGCTTGCTTTTGCTTCCCCCACTCAGGCTGACCTGATTGATCACACTTACTGGGCTTATATACCTAACCCCCCTTTTTTATTGTAGGTTGTAAAATGGACAGATATAGAACCAATCATATTCACTAACGAGTCAGCACATATGCCCCCTCCTTGGAACTGGAGGGGCCCTCTCATCCTGAAGAATAAGAAAAACTAATTAATATCGTTCTAGGTTATGAAGTCCTTCTTTTATGTATGGGCCCAGCAAAATTATGTACAAACGTTAGTCGACAGACTTGGGCTTTCGTCCTGCCTCCAGAAAAGGGTTTTTGGACACTACTTGGATTATTTACTGCCCTTTCTTTGTCAATGAACCATGTTTATACTACTGAAACTTTAGGGAAAAAATTAGGGAAAGAACAAAGAACAACATGCCAAGGGTTTACTAATAAGAACTTTAAATATATTCCTGTTCATTGGGACTAATGTTAGGCCAAACAAGGAAAATTAATGTTTATAGCTAATCATACAATTGTCAATTGGGGACCCCATAATATGTGGTTATTGAACTGCTCAGATGATATTAACAATACTATGTATGATTATATTACTCAAGTAACATGGGAGGTTACTAATACTACAATGGAACATTACCATGACAGAGGACTTCTTGGCTAGCTTGATGATGAAATGGCCCCCACCTCGTCCTCGAATCATCTTTGATAAGCAGATTGGGCCTAAACAATGGGACATCTGAAAACTTGCTGCAAACACCGAAGAACTTGGGACTTGGACCAGACATTCCGCAGGGACCAATCATAGCTATAGCAATTATTTCTTTCACTATAATCAATCATATTTTATACAAGCCTGTGTTCCATTTCCTTTTGTTATAGCTATAGGAAACTTACAATTCAATAAGACTATACGTTCTGTAACTTGCATAAATTGCAGATTATATACTTGTCTTAACTCCTCTATTTCCTTAAGGTATGATTCTCTTTTAATTCTTCGATCTCGACGTAGTCTATGGTTACCAATAAATCTCCAACGGCCCTGGGAAGAAGGTCCCATGGCTGGACTTGCTTCCCGGTTGCTTACTAAATTGCTCCGGCGATCTAAACGATTCATTGGATAGCTGATTTTTAGTATTTTGGGATTAATAGCCATTTGCACCACTGCTGTTGTCACTGGTGTTGCTTTACAAACCTCTATTCAGACACATAATTTTATTCAAAATTGGACTAAAGATGCCCATAGTTTATGGGCCACTCAGACTCAGATTGATGAGGAAATTCAAGAAGAAATACAGAAACTGAAAACAGCCATCGAATGGGTTAGAGATCAATTAACAGATGTACAAAAACAGGTGATGGTAAAATGTGACTAGAATTCTACTCAATTTTGTGTCACTCCTGTTCATTTTAATAATAGTGCCTACAACTGGGAACAAATCAAGTTTCATTTACAAAACATACATGATAATGTCTGTCTGAATGTACAATTATTGCAAAAAGAAATATTTGAAACTTTTTCTAATAATCTGCCCTCTTCCATTGATATGAAAACTTTAGCTAAACAATTAACTGATCTGGGCTAGACCCACGTGGATGGTTTCAAAGTCTTACTCATAGCATTGGATCTGGAACCATAATTTTGGTGATTGTCTTAACAATTATATTTGTTGTCTACCGTTGCCTTCATGCAAAGATTGTCAAAACTAAACAAACTCTGATGGTCAAAACTCTTCTTACAAATATTATAAATAAATAAGGGGGAATTGTCAGGGAATGTTTGATGGGAAGATTCCTACATGCTGTTTCTCATGAGTCCTTTGTCCCTCTTCAAGCGGAACAGCACGCTGCTCCCAGGGACTGAGGTCATTGTGTGAGGCAAGCATGAGTCTCCTTTAGTAAACATTCTCCTTAGGACAAAACAGCTTAATCTCCTTCCCCTTTCTTGAGATATGGATTGTGTCCTGACATTGTGACTAACATTATCCCTTGTTCCCTTGATAATGGTTGCTGTACATTTGGTTTTCTGATCTCTACCATTCCCGAAAGAAGTTTCTTGTACTGTAGCCTATATATACTCATAGAAAAATCATTAAAGCACCTTTGCTCCATCAGAGCTTAGGTCCCCTGGTCATTTTTGTCTCTCTCTCTCTTTCTCCCTCTCTCTTTCTCTCTTTTACTTTCTTATCGTCGACTCCGTACCACCAGGTTCCGGTCCATTAAAGGACCCCAACACTCCTGTCTAGATGCGAGGGACCCCTCGGGAGTCTCCTCGCAGCTTAACAGGGCCATAGGAACACCTCTCGAGGTGAGGCCTCAGAACCAGTTTCCCATTCCTGTTGCCACTGGGATCCTGGGATTCCTGTCCATTTTCCAGAATTTTCAGGCATCGTCTTCTTTGGAATCATTGAACTCCGTGTTCCTCTCGAGCTCTCCAATTGATGTGAGGCGGCCTCTCTAGAAAAGGCAGGGAGCCAAGGCTTTCTCTAGTGTCTCCCCAGGGGCTTCAGACATCCCTTTATCTTGTGAGATGAAATCCAGCTTGCACTCATGTCACTGCAAGAATTGCGGCATGATTAAAGTCAGGGCATCTCGGGGTCAATTCCAGTGGAGGCCATAAATTAAACGTCCCTCTCCCAGATGTACAGCTTCGAAAAGCCTCCTCTTGTGGTGCTTGTGGACAGTTGGCATTCCTCTTGATTTGAAGCCAGGAATTTCGCTCTCACCTCGAGATGATTGGGGGTACACGGAGCTCTTCCTGGTTCCTGCAGTGACCTCAGGATCCCTCTAGAATAGAGAGAGTGTTCCTTGAGTTTCTCTGGAGTGCCATCAAGGAAATCAACCCTCCTTTCGGGTTTGACGGGGAGGACGGAATTGCTCTGCACGCAGTGCAGGGGAATCGGGCTTCAACTCGCGGCGAGGGGGGAGTCTCATGGTTTTTCTCGAGTTGCGGCAGGAACCAGGGGTATATTCTCGAGTTACGGCCGGGATGGCCCTTCCAAACAGGGGTGTGTTCAGCGACGTCAGGACTTCTGTCTAGTTGCGAGGGACCCATCGGGATTCTCCTCGCGGCTTGAAAGGGCCATAGGAACACCTCTCGAGGTGAGGCCTCAGACCCAGGTTCCCTTTCCTGTTGCCACTGGGATCCTGGGATTCCTGTCCATTTTCCAGAGGAGTCAGGCATCGTCTCCTTTGGAATCATTGAACTCCGTGTTCCTCATGAGCTGTCCAATGGATGGGAGGCCGCCTGTCGAGAAAGGGCAGGGTGGTAGGCATTCTCTAGTGTCTCCCCAGGGGCTTCAGACATCCCTTCATCTTGTGAGATGAAATCCAGCTTGAACTCAATCACTGCAGGAATTCCGGCCTGATTTCGCGTCAGGGCATCTCGGGGTCGATTCCACTGAAGGCCGCAAATTCATACTCACTCAACCAGTCGTACAGCTGGGGGAAGCCTCCTCTTTTGGTGCTTGTGGACAGTTGGCATTCCTCTTGATTTGAAGCCAGGAAATCAGCTCTCAGCTCGAGATGATTCGGAATAAAAGGAGCCGTTTCTGGTTGATGAAGTGACTTTAGTATCCCTCTAGACTTGAGACAGTTTTCCTGGGGTTTCAGTGGAGTGCCATCAAGGAAATCAAGGCTCCTTTCCGGTTTGATGGGGAGCACGCAATTGCTCTGCATGCTGTGCAGGGGAATCGGGCCTCATCTCGCGGCGAGGGGGGAGTCTCATGGTTTTTCTCGAGTTGCAGCGGGAACCTGGTGTATACTCTCGAGTTACGACTGGGATGGCCCTTCCAAACACGGGTGTGTTCACCGACGTCAGGACTCCTGTCTAGTTGCGAGGGACCACTCGGGAGTCTCCTCGCGGCTTGAAAGGGCCATACGAACACCTCTCGAGGTGAGGCCACAGACCTAGGTTCCCTTTCCTGTTGCCACTGGGATTCTGAGTTTCCTGTCCATTTTCCAGAGGAGTCAGGCATCCTCTCGTTTGGAATCATTGAACTCCGTGTTCCTCTCGCGCTGTCCAATGGATGTGAAACCGCCTGGCGAGAAAGGGCAGGGTGCTAGGGCATTCTCTAATGTCTCCCCAGGGGATTCACACATCCCTTCATCTTGTGAGATGAAATCCAGCTTGCACACAAGTCACTGCAGGAATTCCGGCCTGATTTCGAGTCAGGGCATCTCGGGGTCGATTCCACTACAGGCCGGAAAATTCAACCTCCCTCAACCAGACCTACAGCTGCGAGAAGCCTCCTCTTGTGGTGATTGTGCACAGTAGGCATTCCTCTTGATTTGAAGCCAGGAAATCAGCTCTCAGCTCGGGATGATTCGGAACACACGGAGCTGTTTCTGGTTGGTGAAGTGACTTTAGGATCCCTCTAGACTTGAGACAGTTTTCCTGGTGATTCTCAAGAGTGCCATCAAGGAAATCAAGGCTCCCTTCGGGTTTGATGGGGAGGACGCAATTGCTCTGCATGCTGTGCAGGGGAATCAGGCCTGATCTCGCGGCGAGTGGGGAGTCTCATGGTTTTTCTCGAGTTGCGGCGGGAACCTGGGGTGTATTCTCGCGTTACGAAGGGATGGCCCTTCCAATTACGGGTGTGCTCAGCGACGTCAGGACTCCTGTCTAGTTGTGAGGGTCCCGTCGGAAGTCTCCTCGCGGCTTGAAAGGGCCATAGGAAAACCTCTCGAGGTGAGGCGGCAGACCCATTGTCCCTTTCCTGTTGCCAATGGAATCCTGGGATTCCTGTCCGTTTTCCAGAGTCAGGCATTGTCTCCTTTGGAATCATTGAACTCCGAGTTCCTCTCGAGCTTCCCAATTGATGCGAGGCTGCCTCTCTAGAAAGGCAGGGAGCTAGGGCTTTCTCTATTGTCTCCCCAGGGGCTTCAGTCATCCCTTCATCTTGTGAGATGAAATCCAGCTTGCATTCAAGTCACTGCAGGAATTCCGGCCTGATTTCGAGTCAGGGCCTCTCGGGGTGGATTCCACTGGAGGCCGCAAATTCAACCTCCCTCAACCAGACGTACAGCTGCGAGAAGCCTCCTCTTGTGGTGCTTGTGAACAGTTGGCATTCCTCTTGATTTGAAGCCAGGAAATCAGCTACCAGCTCGAGATGATTCGGAATACACGGAGCTGTTTCTGGTTGGTGAAATGACTTTTGGCTCCCTCTAGACTTGAGAGAGTGTTCCTGGGGTTTCTCTGGAGTGCCATCAAGGAAATCAAGGCTCCTTTCGGGTTTGATGTGGAGCACGCGATTGCTCTGCACGCTGTGCAGGGGAATCGGGCCTCATCTCGTGGCGAGGGGGGAGTCTCATTGTTTTTCCCAAGGTGCGGCGGGAACCTGGGGTATATTCTCGAGTTACGACGGGGATGGCCCTTCCAAACATGGGTGTGTTCAGCGACGTCAGGTCTCCTCTCTAGTTGCGAGGGACCCCTCAGGAGTCTCCTCGCGTCTTGAAAGGGCCATAGGAAAACCTCTCGAGGTGAGGCAGCAGACCCATTGTCCCTTTCCTGTTGACACTGGGATCTTGAGATTCCTGTCCATTTTCCAGAGGAGTCAGGCATCGTCTCCTTTGGAATCATTGAACTCCATGTTCCTCTCGAGCTGTCCAGTTGATGGGAGGCAGGCTCTCTAGATAAGGGAGGGAGATAGTGCTTTCTCGAGTGTCTCCACAGGGGCTTCAGACATCCCTTCATCTTGTGGGATGAAATCCACGTTGCACTCAAGCCACTGCAAGAATTCAGGCCTGATTTCGGGTCAGGGCATCTCAGGGTCGATTCCAGTGGAGGCCAAAAATTCACCCGCCCACAACCAGAGGTACAGCTTCAAGAAGCCTCCTCTTGTGGTGCTTGTGGATAGTTGGCATTCCTCTTGATTTGAAGTCGGGAAATTCGCTCTCAACTTGAGATGATTCGGGGTACACGGAGCTCTTTCTGGTTCCTGCAGTGACCTCAGGATCCCTCTAGATTTGAGAGAGTGTTCCTTGAGTTCTCTGGAACGCAATCAAGGAAATCAAGGCTCCTTTCGGGTTTGAGGGGGAACATGGAATTGCTTTGCACGCAGTGTAGGGGAATCGGGCTTCATCTCGCGGCGAGGGGAGAGTCTCATGGTTTTTCTCGAGTTGCGGCGCGAACCTGGGTTATATTCTCGAGTTATGGCGTGGATGGCCCTTCCAAAGACGAGTGTGTTCAGCGACGTCAGGACTACTGTCTAGTTGCGAGGGATCGCTCGGGAGTCTCCTCGCGGCTTGAAAGGGCCATAGGATCACCTCTCGAGGTGAGGCCGCATACCCAGGTTCCCTATCCTGTTGCCACTGGGATCCTGGGATTCCTGTCCATTTTCCAGAGTAGTCAGGCATCGTCTCCTTTGTAATCATGTACTCCGTGTTCCTCTCGAGCTGTCCAATGGATGGGAGGCCGCCTGGGGAGAAAGGGCATGGTGCTAGGACATTCTCTACTGTCTCCCCAGGGGCTTCAGACATCCCTTCATTTGTGAGATGAAATCCAGCTTGCACTAAAGTCACTGCAGGAATTCCGGCCTGATTTCGAATCAGGGCATCTCGGGGTCGATTCCACTGCAGGCCTCAAATTCAACCTCCCTCAACCAGATGTACAGCTGCGAGAAGCCTCGTCTTGTGGTGCTTGTGGACAGTTGGCATTCCTCTTGCTTTGAAGCCAGGAAATCACCTCTCAGCTCGAGATGATTCGGAATACATGGAGCTGTTTCTGGTTGGTGAAGTGACGTTAGGATCCCTCTAGACTTGAGACAGAGTTCCTGGGTTTTCTCTGGAGTGCCTTCAAGGAAATCAAGGCTCCTTTCGGGTTTGATGGGAACACGCAATTGCTCTGCATGCTGTGCAGGGGAATCGGGCCTCATCTCGTGGCGAGGGGGGAGTCTCATGGTTTTTCTCGAGTTGCGGCGGTAACCTGGGGTATATTCTCGAGATCCAGCGGGGATGGCCCTTCCGAACACGGGTGTGTTCAGCAACGTCAGCACACCTGTCTAGTTGCGAGGGACCCTTGGGGAGTCTCCTTGTGGCTTGAAAGGGCCATAGGAAAACCTCTCGAGGTGAGGCGGCAGACCCATTGTCCCTTTCCTGTTGCCACTGGGATCCTGGGATTCCTGTCCATTTTCCAGAGGAGTCAGGTATCGTCTCCTTTGGAATAATTGAACACTGTGTTTCTCTCGAGCTGTCCAATTGATGGGAAGCCGCATCTCTAGAAAAGGCAGGGAGCTAGGGATTTCCCTAATGTCTCCCCAGGGGCTTCAGGCATCCCTTTAACTTGTGAGATGAAATCCAGCTTGCAGTCAAGTCACTGCAAGAATTCCGGCCTGATTTAGAGTCAGGGCATCTCGGGGTCGATTCCAGTGGAGCCCATAAATTCAACGTTCCTCTCCCACACGTAGAGCTGCGAGAAGCCTCCTCTTGTGGTGCTTGTGGACAGTTGGCATTCCTCTTGATTTGAAGCCAGGAAATTCACTCTCACCTCGGGATGATTGGGGGTAAACGGAGCTATTTCTGGTTCCTGCAATGACCTCAGGATCCCTCTAGACTTGAGAGAGTGTTCCTTGAGTTTCACTGGAGTGCCATCAAGGAAATCAAGGCTCCTTTCGCGTTTGACGGGGAGCTCGGAATTGCTCTGCACGCAGTGGAGCGGAATCGGGCCTCATCTCGGGGCTAGTGGGGAGTCTCATGGTTTTTCTCGAGTTGCGGCGGAACCTGGGTATATTTTCGAGTTACGATGGGGATGGCCCTTCCAAACACGGGTGTGTTCAGCAACGTCAGGACTCCTGTCTACTTGCGAGGGACTCCTCGGTAGTCTCCTCGCGGCTTGAAAGGGCGATAGGAAAACCACTCAAGGTGAGGCTGCAGACGCAGATTCCCTTTCGTGTTGCCACTGGGATCCTGGGATTCCTGTCCATCTTCCAGAGGAGTCAGGCATCGTCTCCTTTTGAACCATGGAACTCCGTGTTCCTCTCGAGCTGTCCAATGGATAGGAGGCCGCTGGTCGAGAAAGGGCAGGGTGCTAGGGCATTCTCTAGTGTCTCCCAAGGGGCTTCAGACATCCCTTGATCTTGTGAGATGAAATCCAGCTTGCACTCAAGTCACTGCAGGAATTCCAGCCTGATTTCGAGTCAGGGCATCTCGGGGTCGATTCCACTGGAGGCCGCAGTTTCAACCTCCCTCAACCTGACGTACAGCTGCCAGAAGCCTCCTCTTGTGGTGCTTGTGGACAGTTGGCATTCCTCTTGATTTGAAGCCAGGAAATCAGCTCTCAGCTCGAGACGATTCGGAATACATGGAGCTGTTTCTGGTTGGTGAAGTGACTTTAGGATCACTCTAGACTTGAGACAGTGTTCCTGGGGTTTCTCTGGAGTGTCATCAAGGAAATCAAGGATCCTTTCGGGTTTGATGAGGAGCACGCAATTGCTCTGCATGCTGTGCAGGGGAATCGGGCCTCATCTCTCGGCGAGGGGGCAGTCTCATGGTTTTTCTCGAGTTGCGGTGTAAACCTGGGGTATATTCTCCAGTTTCGAAGGGGATGGTGCTTCCAAACACGGGTGTGCTCATCGACGTCAGGACTCCTGTTTAGTTGCGAGGGACCTCTCGGGAGTCTCCTCGTGGCTTGAAAGGGGCATAGGAAAACCTCTTGAGTTGAGGTGGCAGACCCATTGTCCCTTCCCTGTTGCCACTGGGATCCTGGGATTCCTGTCCATTTTCCAGAGGAGTCAGGCATCGTCTCCTTTGGAATCATAGAACTCCGTGCTCCTCTCAAGCTGTCCAATTGATGGGAGGCCGCCTGTCGAGAAAGGGCAGGGAGCTAGGGCTTTCTGTAGTGTCTCGCCAGGGGCTTCAGACATCCCTTAATCTTGTGAGATAAAATCCAGCTTGCATTCAAGTCACTGCAAGAATTCCGGCCTGATTTCGAGTCAGGTCATCTCGGGTTCAATTTCACTGTAGGCCATAAGTTCAAACGCCCTCTCGCAGACGTACAGCTGCGAGAAGCCTCCTCTTGTGGTGCTGGTGGACAGTTGGCATTCCTCTTGATTTGAAGCCAGGAAATTCGCTCTCACCTCGAGTTGATTGGAGGTACACGGAGCTCTTTCTGGTTCCTGCAGTGACCTCAGGATCCCTCTAGACTTGAGAGAGTGTTCCTTGAGTTTCTCTGGAGTGCCATCAAGGAAATCAAGGATCCTGTTGGGTTTGACGGGGAGAACGGAATTGCTCTGCACGCAGTGCACGGGAATCGGGCTTCATTTCGCAGCGAGGGGAGCGTCTCATGGTTTTTCTAGAGTTGCGGCGGGAACCTGGGGTATATTCTCCAGTTACGACGTGGTTGGCCCTTCCAAACATGGGTGTGTTTAGTGACGTCAGGACTCCTGTTTAGTTTCGAGGGACCCTCGGGAGTCTCCTCGCGGCTTGAAAGGGCCATAGGAACACCTCTCGAGTTGAGGTCGCAAACCCAGGTGCCCTTTCCTGTTGCCACTGGGATCCTGGGATTCCTGTCCATTTTCCAAAGGAGTCAGGCATCGTCTCCTTTGGAATCATTGAACTCCGTGTTCCTCTGGAGCTGTCCAATGGATTGGGGGCCACCTGTCGAGAAAGTGCAGGGTGCTAGGGCATTCTCTAGTGTCTCCCCAGGGGCTTCAGACATCCCTTCATCTTGTGAGATGAAATCCAGCTTGCACTCCAGTCACTGCAGGAATTCCGGCCTGATTTCGAGTCAGGGTATCTCCAGGTCAATTCCACTGGAGGCCGCAAATTCAACCTCCCTCAAACAGACGTACACCTGCCAGAAGCCTCCTCTTGTGGTGCTTGTGGACAGTTGGCATTCCTCTTGATTGGAAGCCAGGAAATCAGCTCTCAGCTCTAGGTGATTCGGAATACACCGAGCTGTTTCTTGTTGGAGAAGTGACTTTTGGGTCCCTCTAGACTTGAGACAGTGTTCCTGGGGTTTCTCTTGAGTGCCATCAGGAAATCCAGGCTGCTTTCTGGTTTAATGGGGAGCACGCTATTGCTCTGCATGGTGTGCAGGGGAATCGGGCCTCATCTCGCGGCGAGGGGGGAGTCTCATGGTTTTTCTCGAGTTGCAGCGGGAACCTGGTGTATACTCTCGAGTTACGACGGGGATGGCCCTTCCAAACAAGGGTGTGTTCAGCGACGTCAAGACTCCTGTCTAGTTGCGAGTGACCCTTCGGGAGTCTCCTCGCGGCTTGAAAGGGCCATACGAACACCTCTCGAGGTGAGGCCGCAGACCTAGGTTCCCTTTCCTGTTGCCAATGGGATTCTGGATTTTCTGTCCATTTTCCTGAGGAATCAGGCATCCTCTCGTTTGGAATCATTGAACTCCGTGTTGCTCTCGCACTGTCCAATGGATGTGAAACCACCTAGCGAGAAAGGGCAGGGTGCTAGGGCATTCTCTAGTGTCTCCCCAGGGGATTCAGACATCCCTTCATCTTGTGAGATGAAATCCAGCTTGCAAACAAGTCACTGCAGGAATTCTGGCCTGATTTCGAGTCAGGGCATCTCGGGGTCGATTCCACTAGAGGCCGTAAAATTCAACCTCCCTCAACCAGACCTACAGCTGCGAGAAGCCTCCTCTTGTGGTGCTTGTGCACAGTAGGCATTCCTCTTGATTTGAAGCCAGGAAATCAGCTCTCAGCTCGGGATGATTCGGAACACACAGAGCTGTTTCTGGTTGGTGAAGTGACTTTTGGATCCCTCTAGACGTGAGACAGTTTTCCTGGTGATTCTCAGGAGTGCCATCAAGGAAATCAAGGCTCCTCTCGGGTTTGATGGGGAGGACGCAATTGCTCTGCACACTGTGCAGGGGAATCAGGCCTGATCTCGCAGCGAGTGGGGAGTCTCATGGTTTTTCTCGAGTTGTGGCGGGAAACTGGGGTATATTCTCGAGTTACAAAGGGACGGCCCTTCCAAACACGGGTGTGTTCAGCGACGTCAGGACTCCTGTCTAGTTGCGAGGGACCACTTGGGAGTCTCCTCGCGGCTTGAAAGGGCAATAGGAAAACCTCTCAAAGTGAGGCGGCAGACCCATTGTCCCTTTCCTGTTGCCACTGGGATCCTGGGATTCCTGTCCATTTTCCAAGGAGTCAGGCATCGTCTCCTTTGGAATCATTGAATTCCGTGTTCCTCTCGAGCTGTCCAATGTATGGCAGGCCGCCTCTCTAGAAAACGCAGGGAGCTACGGCTTTCTCTAGTGTCTCCTCAGGGCTTCAGACATCCCTTTATCTTGTGAGATGGAATCCAGCTTGCACTCAAGTCACTGCAAGAATTCCGGCCTGATTTAGAATCAGGGCATCTCGGGGTCGTTTCCAGTGTAGGCCATAAATTCAACGTCCCTCTCCCAGACGTACAGCTGGGAGAAGCCTCCTCTTGTGGTGATTGTGGACAGTTGGCATAACTCTTAATTTGAAGCCAGGAAATTCAATCTCACCTCGAGATGATTGGGGTTACACGGAGCTCTTTCTCCTTACAGCAGTGACCTCAGAATCCCTCTAGACTTGATAGAGTGTTCCTTGATTTTCTCTGGAGTGCCATCAAGGATATCAAGGCTCCTTTCTGGTTTGACAGTGAGCACGGAATTGCTCTGCACGCAGTGCAGGGGAATCGGGCTTCATCTTGCGGCGAGGGGGGAATCTCATGGTTTTTCTCGAATTGTGGCGGGAACCTGGGGTATATTCTCGAGTTACGACGAGGATGGCCCTTCCAAACACGGGTGTGTTCAGCGACGTCAGGACTCCTGTCTAGTTGCGAGGGACCCTTCGGGAGTCTCCTCGCGGCTTGAAAGGGCCATACGAACACCTCTCGAGTTGAGGCCGCAAACCCAGGTGCCCTTTCCTGTTGCCACTGGGATCCTGGGATTCCTGTCAATTTTCCAAAGGAGTCAGGCATCGTCTCCTTTGAAATAATTGAAGTCCGTATTCCTCTGAAGCTGTCCAATGGATTGGGGGCCACCTGTCGAGAAAGTGCAGGGTGCTAGGGCATTCTCTAGTGTCTCCCCAGGGGCTTCAGACATCCCTTCATCTTGTGAGATGAAATCCAGCTTGCACTCCAGTCACTGCAGGAATTCCGGCCTGATTTCGAGTCAGGGTATCTCCAGGTCAATTTCACTGGAGGCCGCAAATTCAACCTCCCTCAAACAGACGTACACCTGCCAGAAGCCTCCTCTTGTGGTGCTTGTGGACAGTTGGCATTCCTCTTGATTGGAAGCCAGGAAATCAGCTCTCAGCTCGAGATGATTCAGAATACACCGAGCTGTTTCTTGTTGGAGAAGTGACTTTTGGGTCCCTCTAGACTTGAGACAGTGTTCCTGGGGTTTCTCTGGATTGCCATCAAGGAAATCAAGGCTCCTTTCGGGTTTGATGGGGAGCACGCAATTGCTCTGCATGCTGTGCAGGGGAATCCGGCCTCATCTCGCGGCGAGGGGGGAGTCTTATGGTTTTTCTCGAGTTGCAGCGGGAACCTGGTGTATACTCTCGAGTTACGACGGGGATGGGCCTTTCAAACAAGGGTGTGTTCAGCGACGTCAAGACTCCTGTCTAGTTGCCAGTGACCACTCGGGAGTCTCCTCGCGGCTTGAAAGGGCCATACGAACACCTCTCGAGGTGAGGCCGCAGACCTAGGTTCCCTTTCCTGTTGCCACTGGGATTCTGGATTTTCTGTCCATTTTCCAGAGGAATCAGGCATCCTCTCGTTTGGAATCATTGAACTCCGTGTTCCTCTCGCGCTGTCCAATGGATGTGAAACCACCTGGCGAGAAAGGGCAGGGTGCTAGGGCATTCTCTAGTGTCTCCCCAGGGGATTCAGACATCCCTTCATCTTGTGAGATGAAATCCAGCTTGCAAACAAGTCACTGCAGGAATTCTGGCCTGATTTCGAGTCAGGGCATCTCGGGGTCGATTCCACCAAAGGCCGTAAAATTCAACCTCCCTCAACCAGACCTACAGCTGCGAGAAGCCTCCTCTTGTGGTGCTTGTGCACAGTAGCCATTCCTCTTGATTTGAAGCCAGGAAATTAGCTCTCAGCTCGGGATGATTCGGAACACACAGAGCTGTTTCTGGTTGGTGAAGTGACTTTAGGATCCCTCTAGACTTGAGACAGTTTTCCTGGTTATTCTCAGGAGTGCCATCAAGGAAATCAAGGGTCCTTTCGTGTTTGATGGGGAGGATGCAATTGCTCTGCATGCTGTGCAGGGGAATCAGGCCTGATCTCGCAGCGAGTGGGGAGTCTCATGGTTTTTCTCGAGTTGCGGCGGGAACCTGTGGTATATTCTCGAGTTACGAAGGGATGGCACTTCCAATCACGGGTGTGCTCAGCGACGTCAGGACTCCTGTCTAGTTGCGAGGGTCCCGTCGGGAGTCTCCTCGCGGCTTGAAAGGGCCATAGGAAAACCTCTCGAGGTGAGACTGCAGACCCATTGTCCCTTTCCTGTTGCCAATGGAATCCTGGGATTCCTGTCCGTTTTCCAGAGTCAGGCAATGTCTCCATTGGAATCATTGAACTCCGTGTTCCTCTCGAGCTTCCGAATTGATGCGAGGCTGCCTCTCTAGAAAAGACAGGGAGCTAGGGCTTTCTCTTTTGTCTCACCAGGGGCTTCAGACATCCCTTCCTCTTGTGAGATGAAATCCAGCTTGCATTCAACTCACTGCAGGTATTCCGGCCTGATTTCGAGTCAGGGCCTCTCGGGGTCGATTCCACTGGAGGCCGCAAATTCAACCTCCCCCAACCAGACGTACAGCTGCAAGAAGCCTCCTCTTGTGGTGCTTGTGAACAGTTGGCATTCCTCTTGATTTGAATCCAGGAAATCAGCTCCCAGCTCGAGATGATTCGGAATACACGGAGCTGTTTCTGGTTGGTGAAATGACTTTTGGCTCCCTCTAGACTTGAGAGAGTGTTCCTGGGGTTTCTCTGGAGTGCCATCAAGGAAATCAAGGCTCCTTTCGGGTTTGATGTGGAGCACGCGATTGCTCTGCACGCTGTGCAGGGGAATCGGGCCTCATCTCGAGGCGAGAGGGGAGTCTCATTGTTTTTCCCAAGGTGCGGCGGGAACCTGGGGTATATTCTCGAGTTACGACGGGGATGGCCCTTCCAAACACGGGTGTGTTCAGCGACGTCAGGACTCCTGTATAGTTGCGAGGGACCCCTCGGGAGTCTCTTTGCGGCTTGAAAGGGCCATAGGAAAACCTCTCGATTTGAGGTGGCAGACCCATTGTCCCTTCCCTGTTGCCACTTGGATCCTGGGATTCCTGTCCTTTTTCTAGAAGAGTCAGGCATCGTCACCTTTGGAATCATAGAACTCCGTGCTCCTCTCAAGCTGTCCAATTGATGGGAGGCCGCCTGTCGAGAAAGGGCAGGGAGCTAGGGCTTTCTGTAGTGTCTCACCAGGGGCTTCAGACATCCCTTTATCTTGTGAGATAAAATGCAGCTTGCATTCAAGTCACTGCAAGAATTCCGGCCTGATTTCGTGTCAGGTCATCTCGGGTTCAATTTCACTGTAGGCCATAAGTTCAAACGCCCTCTCCCAGATGTACAGCTGCGAGAAGCCTCCTCTTGTGGTGCTGGTGGACAGTTTGCATTCCTCTTGATTTGAAACCAGGAAATTCGCTCTCACCTCGAGATGATTGGGTGTACACGGAGCTCTTTCTGGTTCTTGCAGTGACCTCAGGATCCCTCTAGACTTGAGAGAGTGTTCCTTGAGTTTCTCTGGAGTGCCATCAAGGAAATCAAGGCTCCTGTTGGGTTTGATGGGGAGAATGGAATTGCTCTGCACGCAGTGCATGGGAATCGGGCTTCATCTCGCGGCGAGGGGAGCGTCTCATGGTTTTTCTAGAGTTGCGGCGGGAACCTGGGGTATATTCTCCAGTTACGACGGGGTTGGCCCTTCCAAACACGGGTGTGTTTAGTGACGTCAGGACTCCTGTCTAGTTGCGAGGGACCCTCGGGAGTCTCCTCGCGGCTTGAAAGGGCCATAGGAACACCTCTCGAGTTGAGGCCGCAAACCCAGGTGCCCTTTCCTGTTGCCACTTCGATCCTGGGATTCCTGTCCATTTTCCAAAAGAGTCAGGCATCATCTCCTTTGGAATCATTGAACTCCGTGCTCCTCTGGAGCTTTCCAATGGATTGGGGGCCAACTGTCGAGAAAGTGCAGGGTGCTAAGGCATTCTCTAGTGTCTCCCCAGGGGCTTCAGACATCCCTTCAACTTGTGAGATGAAATCCAGCTTGCACTCCAGTCACTGCAGGAATTTCGGCCTGATTTCGAGGCAGGGTATCTCCGGGTCAATTCCACTGGAGGCCGCAAATTCAACCTCCCTCAAACAGACGTACACCTGCCAGAAGCCTCCTCTTGTGGTGCTTGTGGACAGTTGGCATTCCTCTTGATTGGAAGCCAGGAAATCAGCTCTCAGCTCGAGATGATTCAGAATACACCGAGCTGTTTCTTGTTGGAGAAGTGACTTTTGGGTCCCTCTAGACTTGAGACAGTGTTCCTGGGGTTTCTCTGGATTGCCATCAAGGAAATCCAGGCTGCTTTCTGGTTTGATGGGGAGCACGCAATTGCTCTGCATGGTGTGCAGGGGAATCGGGCCTCATCTCGCGGCGAGGGGGGAGTCTCATGGTTTTTCTCGAGTTGCAGCGGGAACATGGGGTATAGTCACGAGTTACGATGGGGACGGCCCTTCCAAACACGGGTGTGTTCAGCGACGTCAGGACTCCTGTCTATTTGTGAGGGACCCCGCGGGAGTCTCCTCGCGGCTTGAAAGGGCCATTGGAACACCTCTCGAGGTGACGCCGCAGTCCCAATTTCCCTTTGTTGTTGCCACTGTTATCCGGGATTCCTGTCCATTTTCCAGAGGAGTCAGGCATCGTCTCCTTTGGAATCATTGAACTCCGTGTTCCTCTCGAGCTGTCCAATGGATGGGAGGCTGCCTGTCAAGAAAGGGCAGGGTCTGGGCATTCTCTACTGTCTCCCCAGGGGCTTCAGACAGCCCTTCATCTTGTGAGATGAAACCCAGCTTGCACTCAAGTCACTGCAGGAATTCCGGCCTGATTTCGACTCAGGGCATCTCGGGGTCAATTCCACTGGAGGCCGCAAATTCAACCTCCCTCAACCAGACGTACAGATGCGAGAAGCCTCCTCTTGTGGTGCTTGTGGAGAGTTTGCATTCCTCTTGATTTGAAGCCAGGAAATCAGCTCTCAGCTCGAGATGATTCGGAATACACGGAGCTGTTTCTGGTTGGTGAAGTGACTTTCAGATCCCTCTAGTCTTGAGACAGTTTTCCTTCGGTTTCTCTGGGGTGCCGTCAAGGAAATCAAGGCTCCTTTCGGGTTTGATGGGGAGCACGCAATTGCTCTGCATGCTGTGCAGGGGAATCCGGCCTCATCTCGCTGCGAGGGGTGAGTCTCATGGTTTTTCTCGAGTTGCGGCGGGAACCTGGGTTATAATTTCGAGTAACGACGGGGAGGGCCCTTCCAAACACGGGTGTGTTCCGCGACGTCATGACTCCTGTTTAGTTGCGAGGGACCCCTCGGGAGTCTCCTCGCGGCTTGAAAGGGCCATAGAAACACCTCTCGATTTGAGGCCGCAGACCCTGTGTCCCTTTCCTGTTGCCACTGGGATCCTGGGATTCCTGTCCATTTTCCAGAGGAGTCAGGCATCGTCTTCTTTGGAATCATTGAACTCCGTGTTCCTCTCGAGCTGTCCAATGGATGGGAGGCCGACTCTCTAGAAAAGGCAGGGAGCTAAGGCTTTCTCTAGTGTCTCCCCAGGGGTTTCAGATATCCCTTTACCTTGTGAGATGAAATCCAGCTTGCACTCAAGTCACTGCAAGAATTCCACCCTGATTTCGAGTCAGGGCCTCTCGGGGTCGATTTCAGCGAAAGCCATATATTCAACGTCCCCCTCCCAGACGTATAGCTGCGAGAAGCCTCCTCTTGTGGTGCTTTTGGACAGTTGGCATTCCTCTTGATTTGAAGCCAGAAAATTCGCTCTAACCTCGAGATGATTGGGGGGTACACGGATCTCTTTCATGTTCCTTCAGTGACCCCAGGATCCCTCTAGACTTGAGAGAGTGTTCCTTGAGTTTCTCTGGAGTACCATCAAGGAAATCAAGGCTCCTTTCGGGTTTGACGTGGATCACTGAAGTGCTCTGCATGCATTGCATCGGAATTGGGCTTCATCTCGCGGCGAAGGGGGTCTCATGGATTTTCTCCAGTTGCGGCGGGAACCTGGGGTATATTCTCGAGTTACGATCGGGATGGCCCTTCCAAACCAGGGTGTGTTCAGCGACGTCAGGGCTCCTGTCTAGTTGCGAGGGACCCCTCGGGAGTCTCCTCGCGGCTTGAAAGTGCCATAGAAAAACTTCTCGAGGTGAGGCGGCAGACCCATTGTCCCTTTCTGTTGCCACCGGGATCCTGGAATTCCTTTCCATTTTCCAGAGGAGTCAGGAAACGTTGCCTTTGGAATCATTGAACTCCGTGGTCCTCTCGAGCTGTGTAATGGATGGCAGGCCGCCTCTCTAGAAAGGGCAGGGACGTAGGGCTTTCTCTAGTGTCTCCCCAGGGGCTTCAGACATCCCTTTATCTTGTGAGATGAAATCCAGCTTGCACTCAAGTCACTGCAGGAATTCCGGCCTAATTTCTAGTCAGAGCATCTTGGGGTCGATTCCACTGGAGGCCATAAATGCAGCCTCCCTCTCCCAGATGTACAGCTGCGAGAGGCCTCCTCTTGTGGTGCTTGTGGACATTTGGCATTCCTCTTTATTTGAAGACAGGAAATTTGCTCTCACCTCGAGATGATTGGGGGTACACGGAGCTATTTCTGGTTCCTGCAGTGACCTCAGGATCCCTCTAGACTTGAGAGAGTGTTCCTTGAGTTTCTCTGGAGTGCCATCAAGGAAATCAAGGCTCCTTTCGGGTTTGACGTGGATCACTGAAGTGCTCTGCACGCAGTGCAGGGGATTTGGGCTTCTTCTCGCGGCGAGGAGGGAGTCTCTTGGATTTTCTCGAGTTGCGGCGTGAACCTGGTGTATATTCTCGATTTATGACGTGGATGGCCCTTCCAAACACGGGTGTTTTCAGCGATCTCAAGTCTCCTGTCTATTTGCGAGGTACACTTCGGGAGTCTCCTCACGGCTTGAAAGGGCCTTAGGAACACCTCACGAGGTGAGGCCGCAGACCCAGGTTCCCTTTCCTGTTGCCACTGGGATCCAGGGATTCCTGTCCATTTTCCAGAGGAGTCAGGTCGTCTCTTTGGAATCATTGAACTCCGTGTTCCTCTCGAGCTGTCCAATAAATGGGAGGCCACCTCTCTAGAAAAGGAAGGGAGCTAGGGTATTCTCTAGTGTCTCGCCAGGGGCTTCAGACATACCTTTATCTTGTGAGATGAAATCCAGCTTGCATTCAAGTCACTGAAAGAATTCCAGCGTGAATCAGAGTCAGGGCATATCAGGGTCGATTCCAGTGCAGCCCATAAATTCAACCTCCCTCTCCCAGACGTACAGCTGCAAGAAGCCTCCCCTTGTGGTGCTTGTGGACAGTTTGAATTCCTCTTGAGTTGAAGCCAGGAAATTCGCTCTCACCTCGAGATGATTCGGGGTACACGGAGCTATTTCCGGTTCCTGCAGTGACATCAGGTTCCCTCTAGACTTGAGAGAGTGTTCCATGAGTTTCTCTGAAGTGCCATCACGGAAATCAGGGCTCCTTTCGTGTTTGACGGGGAATTCGGAATTGCTCTGCACGCAGTGCAGGGGAATCGCGCTTCATCTCGCGGCGAGGGGGGAGTCTCATTTTTTTTCTCGAGTTGCGGCGGGAACCTGGGGTATATTCTCGAGTTACGGCGGGGATGGACATTCCAAACACGGGTGTGTTCAGCGACGTGAGGACTCCTGTCTAGTTGCGAGGGAACCCTCGGGAGTCTCCTCTCGGCTTGAAAGGGCCATAGGAAAATCTCTCGAGGTGAGGGTGCACACCCATTGTCCCTTTCCTGTTGCCACTGGGATCCTGGGATTCCTGTCCATTTTCCAGAGGAGTCAGGCATCATTTCCTTTGGAATCATTGAACTCCGTGTTCCTCTCGAGCTGTCCAATTGATGGGACGCCACCTCTCTAGAAAATGCAGGGAGCTAGGGCTTTCTCTAGTGTCTCTACATGGGCTTCAGACATCCCTTTAGCTTGTGAGATGAAATCCAGCTTGCACTCAAGTCACTGCAAGAATTCCGGCCTGATTTAGAGTCATGGCATCATGGGGTCGATTCCACTGGAGGCCATAAACTCAACGTCCCTCTCCCAGACGTACAGCTGGGAGACGCCTCCTCTTGTGGTGCTTGTGAACAGTTGGCATTCCTCTTGATTTGAAGCCAGGAAATCAGCTCTCAGCTCGAAATGATTCGGAATTCACCGAGCTGTTTCTCGTTGGTGAAGTGACTTTAGGATCCCTCTAGACTTGAGACAGTGTTCCTGGGGTTTCTCGGGAGTGCTATCAAGGAAATCAAGGCTCCTTTCTGGTTTGATGGGGAGCACGCAACTACTCTGCATGCTGTGCAGGGGAATCGGGCCTCATCTCGCGGGGAGGGGGGTGTCTCATGGTTTTTCTCGAGTTGTGGCTGGAACCTGGGTTATATTCTCGAGTTACGACGGGGCTGGCTCTTCCAAACACCGGTGTGTTCAGCGACGTCAGGACTCCTGTCTAGTTGTGCGGGACACCTCGGGTGTCTCCTCACGGCTTGAAAGGGCCATAGGAAAAACTCTCGAAGTGAGGCAACAGACCTATTTTTCCCTTTCTCTTGCCACCGGGATGCTGGGTTTCCTGTCCATTTTCTAGAGGAGTCAGGCATTGTCTCCTTTGAAATCATTGAACTCCGTGTTTCTCTCGAGCTGTCCAATTGATGGGAGGCCGCCTGTCTAGAAAAGGCAGGGAGCTAGGGTTTTCTCTACTGTCTCCCCAGGGTCTTCAGACATCCTTTATCTTGTCAGATGAAATCCAACTTGCACTCAATTCACTGCAAGAATTCCGGCCTGATTAAGGGTCAGGGCATCTCGGGGTCGAATCCAGTGGACCCCATAAATTCAACGTCCCTCTCCCAGATGTCCAGCTGGGAGAAGTCTCCTCTTGTCGTGCTTGTGGACAGTTGGCATTCCTCTTGATTTAAAGCCAGGAAATTCGCTCTCACCTCGAGAAGACTGGGGGTACACGTAGCTCTTTCTGGTTCTTGCAGTGACCTCAGGAGCCCTCTAGACTTGAGAGAGTGTTCCTTGTGTTTCTCTGGATTGCCATCAAGGTAATCAAGGCTCCTTTCGGGATTGACGGGGAGCATGGAATTGCTCTGCATGCAGTGCAGGGGAATCGAGCTTCATCTCACTGCCGGGGGGAGTCTCATGGTTTTTGTCGAGTTGTGGCGGGAACCTGGGTATATTCTCGACTTACGGAAGGGATGTCCCTTCCAAACACGGGTGTGTTCAGCGACGTCAGGACTCCTGTCTAGTTGCCAGGGACCCCTCGGGAGTCTCCTCGCGGCTTGAAAGGGTCATACGAACACCTCTCGAGGTGAGGCCACAGACCTATGTTCCCTTTCCTGTTGCCACTGGGATCCTGGGATTCCTGTCCATTTTCCAGAGCTGTCCATTGGATGTGAGAAAGGCTGTCGAGAAAGGGCAGGGTGCTACGGCATTCTCCAGTGCCTCCCCAGGGGCTTTGAACATTTCTTCATCTTGTTAGATGAAATCCATCTTGCACTCAAGTCACTGCAGGAATTCCGGCCTGATTTCGAATCAGGGCATCTCGGGGTCGATTCCACTGGAGGCCGCAAATTCAACCTCCATCAACCAGACGTACAGCTGCGAGAAGCCTCCTCTTGTGGTTCTTGTGGACAGTTGGCATTCCTTTTGATTTGAAGCCAGGAAATCAGCTCTCAGCTCGAGATGATTCGGAACACACGGAGCTATTTCTGGTTGGTGAAGTGACTTTAGGATCCCTCTAGACTTGAAACAGTTTTCCTAGGGTTTCTCTGGAGTGCCATCAAGGAAATCAAGCCTCTTTCGGGTTTGACGGGGAGCACGGAATTGCTCTGCATGCAGTACAGGGGAATCGGGCTTCATCTCGCAGCGAGGGGAGAGTCTCATGGTTTTTCTCGGGTTGCAACGGGAACCTGGGGTATATTCTCGAGTTACGGCGGGGATGGCCCTTCCAAACACGGGTTTGTTTAGCAAAGTCAGGACTCCTGTCTAGTTTTGAGGGACCCCTCGGGAGGCTCCTCGCCGCTTGAATGGGCCATGGGAACACCTCTCGAGGTGAGGCCGCAGACCCAGGTCCCCTTTCCTGCTGGACTAGGATCCTGGGATTCCTGTCCATTTTTCAGAGGAGTCAGGCATTGTCTCCTTTGGAATCATTGAACTCCGGGTTCCTCTCGAGCTGTCCAATGGATGGGAGGGGGCCTGTCGAGAAAGAACAGGGTGCTCGGGCATTCTCTAGTGTCCCCCAGGGGCTTCAGACATCCCTTCATGTTGTGAGATGAAATCCAGCTTGCACTGAATTCACTGCAGGAATTCCAGCCTGATTTCGAGTCAGGGCATCTCGAGGTCAATTCCACTGGAGCCCGCAAATTCAACCACCCTCAACCAGACGTACAGCTGCGAGAAGCCTCCTCTTGTGGTGCTTGTGGACAGTTGGCATTCCTCTTGATTTGAAGCCAGGAAATCGCTCTCAGCTCGAGATGATTCGGAATACACGGTGCTGTTTCTGGTTGGTGAAATAACTTGGGAATCCCTCTAGACTTGAGACAGTGTTCCTGGGGTTTCTCTGGAGTGCCATCAAGGAAATCAAGGATACTTTCTTTTTTGATGGGGAGTACGCAATGGCTCTGCATGCTGTGCAGGGGAATCGGGCCTCATCTCGTGGCAAGTGGGGAATCTCATGGTTTTCCTCGAGTTGCGGCGGGAACCTGGGGTATATTCTCGAGTTACGACTGGGATGGCCCTTCAAAACACGGGTGTGTTCAGCGACGTCAGGAATCCTGTCTAGTTGAGAGGGACCCCTCGGGAGTCTCCTCGCGGCTTGAAAGGGCCATAGGAAAACCTCTCGAGCTGAGGCGGCAGACACATTGTCCCTTTCGTGTTGCCACTGGGATCCTGGCATTCCTGTCCATTTTCCACAAGAGTCAGGCATCGTCTCCTTTGGAATCATTGAACGCCGTGATCCTCTCGAGCTGTTCAATGGATGGGAGGCCTTCTCTCTAGAAAAGGCAGGGAGCTAGGGATTTCTTTAGTGTCTCCCCAGGGGCTTCAGACATCCCTTTATCTCGTGAGATGAAATCCAGCTTGCACTAAAGTCACTGCAAGAATTCCGGTCTGATTTAGAGTCAGGGCATCTCGAGGTCGATTCCTGTGGAGGCCATAAATTCAACGTCCCTCTCCCAGAAGTACACCTGTGAGAAGCCTCCTCTTGTGGTGCTTGTGGACAGTTGGCATTCCTCTTGATTTGAAGCCAGGAAATTCGCTCGCACCTCAAGATGATTGGGCGTACACGGAAAACTTTCTGGTTCCTGCAGTGACCTCAGGATCCTCTAGACTTGAGAGAGTGTTCCTTGAGGTTCTCTGGAGTGCCATCAAGGAAATCAAGGCTCCTTTCGGGTTTGACGGGGAACCCGGCATTGCTCTGCACGCAGTGCAGGGGAATCGGCCTTCGTCTCGCGGCAAGGGGGTGTCTCATGATTTTTATCGAGTTGCAGCGGGACCCTGGGTTATATTCTCGCGTTACGGCGGGGATGGCCCTTCCAAACACGGGTGTGTTCAGCGACGTCAGGACTCCTGCCTAGTTGCGAGGGACCCCTCGGGAGTCTCTATGCGGGTTGAAAGGGCCATAGGTAAAGCTCTCGTAGTGAGGCGGCAGACTCATTGTCCCTTTATTGTTGCCACTTGGATCCTGGGATTCCTGTCCATTTTCCAGAGGAGTCAGGCATTGACTCCTTTAAAATCATTGAACTCCGTGTTCCTCTCGATCTATCCAATGGATGGGAGGTCGACTCTCTATAAAAGGCAGGGAGCTAGGGCTTTCTCTAGTGTCTCCCCAGGGACTTCAGACATCCCTTCATCTTGTGAGATGAAATCCAGCTTGCACTCAAGTCACTGCAGGATTTCCGGCCTGACTTAGGTTCAGGGAATCTCGGGGTCGATTCCGCTGGAGGCCGCAAATTCAACCTCCCTCAACCAGACGTACAGCTGTGAGAAGCCTCCTCTTGTGGTGTTTGTGGACAGTTGGCATTCCTCTTGATTTGAAGCCAGGAAATCAGCTCTCAGCTCGAGATGATTTGGAATACACGGAGCTGTTGCTGGTTGGTGAAGTGACCTTACGAACCCTAGGACTTGAGACAGTGTTCTTGGGGATTCTCTGGAGTGACATCAAGGAAATCAAGGCTCCTTTTTTGTTTAATGGGGAGCACACAGTTGCTCTGCATGCTGTGCAGGGGAATCTGGCCTCATCTCGCGGCGAGACGGGAGTCTCCTGGTTTTTCTCGAGTTGCAGCGGGAACCTGGCGTATATTCTCGAGTTACGGCGGGGATGGCCCTTCCAACCACGGGTGTGTTCAACGACGTCAGGACTCCTGTCTAGTTGCGAGGGACCCCTCAGGAGTCTCCTCGCGGCTTTAAAGGGCCATAGGAACACCTTTCGAGTTGAGGCCGCAGACCCAGGTTCCCTTTCCTGTTGCCACTGGGATCGTGGGGTTCCTCTCCATTTGCCAGAGTTGTCAGGCATCGTCTTCTTTGGAATCATTGAAGTCCGTGTGTCTCTCGAGTTTTCCAATGGATGGGAGGCTGCCTGTCGAGAAAGGGCAGGGGGATAGGGCATTCTCTAGTGTCTCCCCAGGGGCTTCAGACATCCCTTCATCTTGTGAGATGAAATCCAGCTTGCACTCAAGTCACTGCAGGAATTACGGCCTGGTTTCGTGTCAGGGCATCTCGTGGTCGAATCCACTGTAGGCCGCAAATTTCAGCTCCCTCAACCAGATGTACAGCTGCGAGAAGCCTCCTCTTGTGGTGCTTGTGGACAGTTGGCATTCCTCTTGATTTGAAGCCTGGAAATCAGCTCTCAGCTCGAGATGATTCGGAATACACGGAGTTGTTTCTGGTTGGTGAAGTGACTTTAGGATCCCTCTAGACTTGAGACAGTGTTCCTGGGGTTTCTCTGGAGTGCCATCAAGTAAATCAAGGCTCCTTTCGGATTTGATGGGTAGCACGCAATTGCTCTGCATGCTGTGCAGGGGAATCGGGCCTCATCTCGCGGCGAGGGGGGAGTCTCATTGTTTTTCTCGAGTTGCGGCGGGAACCTGGGGTATTTTCTCGAGTTACAACGGGGATGGCCCTTCCAAACATGGGTGTGTTCAGCGACTTCAGGACTCCTGTCTAGTTGCGAGGGTCCCCTCGGGAGTCTCCTGGCAGCTTGAAAGGGCCATAGGAAAACCTCTCGATTTGAGGCCGCAGACCCAGGTTCCCTTTCCTTTTGCCACTGGGATCCTGGGATTCCTGTCCATTTTCCAGAGGAGTCAGGCATCATCTCCTTTGGAATCATTGAACTCCGTGTTCCTCTCGAACTGTCCAGTGGATGGATGGCGGCCTGTCGAGAAAGGGCACGGTGATAGGGCATTCTCTAGTGTCTCCCCAGGGGCTTCAATCATCACTTCATCTTGTGAGATGAAATCCAGCTGGCACTCAAGTCACTGCAGGAATTCCGGCCTGATTTCGTGTCAGGGAATCTCGGGGTCGATTCCACTGGAGGCCGCAAATTCAACCTCCGTCAAACAGACGTACAGCTGCGAGAAGCCTCCTCTTTTGTTGCTTGTGGACAGTTGGCATTCCTCTTGATTTGCAGCCAGGAAATCAGCTCTCAGGTCGAAATTATTCGGAATACACAGAGCTGTTTCTGGTTGGGGAAGTGACGTTAAGATCCCTCTAGAATTGAGACAGTGTTCCTGGGATTTCTCTGGAGTGCCATCAAAGAAATCAAGGCTCCTTTCGGATTTGGTGGGGAGCCAGCAATTTGTCTGCATGCTGTGCAGGGGAATCGGGCCTCATTTCACGGCGAGGGGGGAGTCTCATGGTTTTGCTCGAGTTGCGGGGGGAACCTGGGGTATACTCTCGAGTTACGACGGGGATGAGCCGTCCAAACACGGGTGTGTTCAGCGACGTCAGGACTCCAGTCTAGTTGCGGGGGACACTCGGGAGTCTCCACGCGGCTTGAAAGGGCCATAGGAAAACCTCTCGAGCTGAGGCGGCAGACCCATTGACCCTTTCCTGTTGCCACTGGGATCCTGAGATTCCTGTCCATTTTCAGAGGAGTCAGGCATCGTCTCCTTTGGAATCATTGAACTCCGTTTTCCCCTCGAGCTGTCCAACGGAAGTGAGGCTGCCTCTCTAGAAAAGGCAGGGAGCTAGGACATTCTCTAGTGTCTCCCCAGGTGATTCCGACATCCCTTTATCTTGTGAGATGAAATCCAGCTTGCACTGAAGTCACTGCAAGAATTCCGGCCTGATTTAGTGTCAGGGCATCTTGAGGTCGATTCCAGTGGAGGCCATAAATTCAACGTCCCTCTCCCAGACGTACAGCGGCGAGAAGCCTGCTCTTTTGGTGCTTGTGGACAGTTGGCATTCCTCTTGATTTGAAGCCAGGAAATTCGCTCTCACCTCGAGATGGTGGGGGAGCACGGAGCTCTTTCTTGTTCCTGTAGTGACCTCAGGATCCCTCTAGACTTCAGAGAGTGTTCCTTGAGTTTCTCTGAAGTGCCATCAAGGAAATTAAGGCTCCTTTCGGGTTTGACGGGGAGCACGGAATTTCTCTGCACGAAGTTCAGGGGAATCGGGCTTCATCTCGTGGCGAGGTGGGAGTCTCATGTTTTTTCTCTAGTTGCGGCGGGCACCTGGGTTATATTCTCGAGTTACGCCGGGGATTGTCCTTCCAAACAAGGGTGTGTTCAGCGAAGACAGGACTCCTGTCTAGTTGCGAGGGACCCCTCGGGAGTCCCTCGCGGCTTGAAAGGGCCATAGGAACACCTCTCGAGGTGAGGCTGGAAATCCAGTTTCCCTTTCCTGTTGCCACTGAGATCCTGCGATTCCTGTCCATTATCCAGAGGAGACAGGCATCGTCTCCTTTGGAATCATTGAACTCCGTGTTCCTCTCGAGCTGTCCAAAGGAAGGGTGGTGGCCTGTTGAGAAAGGGCACGGTGATGGGGCATTCTCTAGTGTCTCCCCAGGGGCTTCAATCATCCCTTCATCTTGTGAGATGAAATCCAGTTTGCACTCAAGTCACTGCAGGAATTCCGGCCTGATTTCGTGTCAGGGCATCTCGGGGTCGATTCCACTGGAGGCCGCAAATTCAACCTCCGTCAACCAGACTTACAGCTGTGAGAAGCCTCCTCTTGTGGTGCTTGTGGACAGTTGGCATTCCTCTTGATTTGCAGCCAGGAAATCAGCTCTCAGCTCGAGATGATTCGGAATACATGGAGCTGTTTCTGGTTGGTGAAGTGACCTTAGGATCCCTCTAGACTAGAGACAGTGTTCCTGGGGTTTCTCTGGAGTGCCATCAAGGAAATCAATGCTCCTTTCGGATTTGGTGGGGAACCGGCAATTGCTCTGCATGCTGTGCAGGGGAATCGGGCCTCATCTCGCGGAGAGGGGGGATTCTCATGGTTTTTCTCGAGTTGCCGGGGGAACCTGGGGTAAATGCTCGAGTTACGGCGGGGATGGCCCTTCCAAACACGGGTGTGTTCATCGACGTCAGGACTCCTGTCTAGCTGCGAGGAACCCCTCGGGTGTCTCCTTGCATCTGGAAAGGGCCATAGGAAAACATCTCGAGGTGAGGCGGCAGACCCATTGTGCCTTTCCTGTTGACACTGTGATCCTGGAATCTCTGTCCATTTTCCAGAGGAGTCAGGCATTTTCTCCTTTGGAATTATTGAACTCCGTTTTCCTCTCGAGCTGTCCAATGGATGGGAGGCCACCTCTCTAGAAAAGGCAGGGAGCTAGGGTTTTCTCTAGTGTCTCCCCAGGGGTTTCCGACATCCGTTTATCTTGTGAGATTAAATGCAGCTTGCACTCAAGTCATTGCAAGAATTCCGGCCTGATTTAGCGACAGGGCATCTAGGGGTCTATTCCAGTGGAGGCCATAAATTCAACGTCCCTCTCCCAGACGTACAGCGGCGAGAAGCCTCCTCTTGTGATGCTTGTGGACAGTTGACATTCCTCTTGATTTGAAGCCAGGAAATTTGCTCTCACCTCGAGATGATTGGGGGTACACGGAGCTCTTTCTGGTTCCTGTAGTGACCTCAGGATACCTCTAGACTTGAGAGAGTGTTCCTTGAGTTTCTCTGGAGTGCCATCAAGGAAATCAAGGCTCCTTTCGGGTTTGACATTGAGCACGGAGTTGCTCTGCACGCAGTGCAGGGGAATCGGGCCTCATCTCGCAGCGAGGGGGATGTCTGATGGTTTTTCTCGAGTTGCGGCGGGAAACTGGGGTATATTCTCGAGTTACGGTGGGGATGGCCCTTCCAAACAAGGGTGTGTTCAACGACGTCAGGTCTCCTGTCTAGTTGCGAGGGACCCCTCGGGAGTTTCTTCGCGGCTTGAAAGGGCCATAGGAATATCTCTCGTAGTGAGGCGGCAGACCCAATGTCCCTTTCCTGTTGCCACTGGGATCCTGGGATTCCGGTCCATATTCCAGAGGTTTCAGGCATTGTCTCCTTTGGAATTATTGAACTCCGTGTTCCTCTCGTGCTGTCCAATGGATGGGACGCCGCCTCTCTATAAAAGGCAGGGAGCTAGGGATTTCTCTAGTGTCTCCCCAGGGGCTTTAGACATCCCTTTATCTTGTGAGATGAAATCCATCTTGCACTCAAGTCACTGCAAGAATTCCGGCCTGACTTAGAGTCAGGGCATCTCGGGGTCGATTTCAGTGGAGGCCATAAATTCAACGATCCTCTCCCAGACGTACAGCTGCGAGACGTATCCTCTTGTGGTGCTTCTGGACAGTTGGCATTCCTCTTGATTTGAAGCCAGGAAATCAGCTCTCAGGTCGAGATGATTCGGAAAGCACGGAGCTCTTGCTGGTTGGTGAACTGACCTTAGGATCCCTCTAGACTTGAGACAGTGTTCCTGGGGTTTCTCTGGAGTGCCATCAAGGAAATCAAGGATCCTTTCGGGTTTAACGGGGACCACCGAATTGCTCTGCACGCAGTGCAGGGGAATCGGGCTTCATCTCGCAGCGAGGGGGGAGTCTCATTGTTTTTCTCGAGTTGCGGCGGGAACCTGGGGTATATTCTCGAGTTACGGCGGTTATGGTCCTTCCAAACACTGGTGTCTTCAACGACGTCAGGACTCCTGTCTAGTTGCGAGGGACCCCTCGGCAGTCTCCTTGCGGCTTGAAAGGTCCATAGGAACACCTCTCAAGTTGAGGCCACAGACACTGGCTCCCTTTCCTGTTGCCACTGGGATCCTGGTATTCCTGTCCATTTTCCAGAGGAGTCAGGCATCGTATCCTTTGGATTCATTGAACTCCGTGTTCCTCTCGAGCTGTCCAATGGATGGAAGGCCACCTGTCTAGAAATGGCAGGGTGCAAGGGCATTCTCTAGTGTCTCCCCAGGGGCTTCAGATATCCCTTCATCTTGTGAGATTTAATCCAGCTTGCACTCAAGTCACTGCAGGAATTCTGGCCTGATTTCGAGTCAGGGCATCTCGGGGTCGATTCCACTGAAGGCCGCAATTTCAACATCCCTCAACCTGATGTACAGCTGCGAGAAGCCTCCTCTTGTGGTGCTTGTGGACAGGTGGCATTCCTCTTGATTTGAAGCCAGTAAATCGGCTCTCAGCTCGAGATGATTCAGAATACATGGAGCTGTTTCTGGTGGGTGAAGTGACTTTAGCATCCCTCTAGGCTTGAGATAGTGTTCCTGGGTTTTCTCTGGAGTGCCATCAAGGAAATCAAGGCTCCTTTCAGGTTTGATGGGGAGCACGCAATTGCTCTGCATGCTGTGCAGGGGAATCGGGCCTCATCTCGCGGCGAGTGGGGAGTCTCATGGTTTTTCTCGAGTTGCGGCGGGAACCTGGGGTATATTCTCGAGTTACGACGGGGATGGCCCTTCCGAACACGGGTGTGTTCAGCAACGTCAGCACTCATGTCTAGTTGCGAGGGACCCCTCGGGAGTCTCCTCGCGGCTTGAAAGGGCCATAGGAACACCTGTCGAGGTGAGGCCGCAGACCCTGGTTCCCTTTCCTGTTGCCACTGGGATTCTGGGATTCCTGTCCATTTTCCAGAGGAGTCAGGCATGTCTCATTTGGAATCATTGAACTCCGTGTTCCTCTCGAGCTGTCAAATGGATGGGAGGCCTGTTGTCGAGAAAGGTCAGTGTGCTAGGGCATTCTCTAGTGTCTCCCCAGGGGCTTCAGACATCCCTTCATCTTGTGAGATGAAATCCAGCTTGCACTCAAGTCACTGGAGGAATTCAGGCCTGATTTCGTGTCAGGGCATCTCGGGTTTGATTCCCCTGGAGGCCGCAAATTCAACCTCCCTCTCCCAGATGTACAGCTGCGAGAAGCCTCCTCTTGTGGTGCTTGTGGACAGTTGGCATTTCTCTTGATTTGAAGCCAGGAAATTCGATCTCACCTCGAGATTATTGGTGGTGCACCTAGCTCTTTCTGGTTCGTGCAGTGACTTCAGGATCCCTCTAGACTTGAGACAGTGTTCCTGGGGTTTCTCTGGAGTGCCATCAAGGAAATCAAGGCTCCTTTCGGGTTTGATGGGGAGCACGCAATTGCTGTGCATGCTGTGCTGGGGAATCAGGCCTCATCTCGCTTTGAGTGGAGAGTCTCATGGTTTTTTCGAGTTGCGGCGGGATCCTGGGGTATATTCTCGAGTTACGCCGGGGATGGCACTTCCAAACACTGGTGTGTTCATCGAAGTCAGGACTCCTGTCCAGTTGCGAGGGACCCCTCAGGAGTCTCCTCGCGGCTTGAAAGGGCCATAGGAACACCTCTCTAGGTAAGGAGGCAGACCCATTTTCCCTTTCGGGTTGCCACTGGGATCCAGGGATTCCTGTCCATTTTCCAGATGAGTCAGGCATCGTCTCCTTTGGAATCACTGAACTCCCTGTTCCTCTCGAGCTGTCCAATGGATGGGAGGCCGCCTCTCTAGAAGAGGCAGGGAGCTAGGGCTTTCTCTCGTGTCTCCCCAGGGGCTTCGGACATCCCTTCATCTTGTGAGATGAAATCCAGCTTGCACTCAAGTCACTGCAGGAATTCCGTCCTGATTTAGAGTCAGGGCATCTCGGCGTCGATTCCACTGGAGGCCGCAAATTCAACGTCCCTCTCCCAGACGTACAGCTGAGAATAGCCTCATTTTGTGGTGCTTGTGGACAGTTGGAAATCCTCTTGATTTGAAGCCAGGAAATCAGCTCTCAGCTTGAGATGATTCGGCATACACGGAGCTGTTTCTGGTTGGTGAAGTGACTTTAGGATCCCTCTAGACTTGAGACAGTGTTCCTGGGGTTTCTCTGTAGTGCCATCAAGGAAATCAAGGCTCCTATCGGGCTTGATGGGGAGCACGCAATAGGTCTGCAAGCTGTGTGGGGGAATCGGGCCTCATCTCGCGGCGAGTGGGGAGTCTCATGGTTTTTCTAGAGTTGCGGCGGGAACCTGGGGTATAATCTCGAGTTACGACGGGGATGACCCTTCCAAACACGGGTGTGTTCAGCGACGTCAGGACTCCTGTGTCAGGGAATGTTTGTTGGGAGGATTCCTACATGCTGTCTCTCACGAGTCCTTTGTCCCTCTTCAAGCGGAACAGTACGCTGCTCCCAGGGACTGAGGTCATTGTGTGAGGCAAGCATGAGTCTCCTTTAGTAAACATTTTCCTTAGGACAAAACAGCTTAATCTCCTTCCCCTTTCTTGAGATATGGATTGTGTCCTGACCTTGTGACTAACATTACCCCTTTTCCCTTGAAAACGCTTTCTGTACATTTGGTTTTCTGATCTCTATCATTCCCGAAAGAAGTTTCTTGTACTGTAGCCTATATATACTCATAGAAAAATCATTAAAGCACCTTTGCTCCATCAGAGCTTAGGTCCCCGGGTCTTTTTTGTCTCTCTCTCTCTTTCTCCCTCTCTCTTTCTCTCTTTTACTTTCTTATCGTCGACTCCGTACCACCAGGTTCTGGTCCATTAAAGGACCCCAACAAATGGCGCCCGAACAGGGACACTGATATACGCGGTACATCGGGCGGAGTGACTCAGGGACTCATTGAGGTCGGTAAGTACTAAGGCATGGGTTAAAAGGCTGGCCAGCACCATTATTTTTCTACTTTACTTCACCGTTTGCTTAAATTTCAAGGACTTCTGGCTTCATGGAAATAAATAGAGGCTTGCCTTCAAACAGTAGTTAAATATAATCCTTAGTTTTCTGATAAATGCAGTTTTGATTTAAAAATTTGGCTCCAGGTCAAAGAAAATGTTAAATGAGCAGCCATACAAAGAAAAAATATTCCAGTTGATCTCTAGCCCCTATGGGCTGTTATTAAAGCTATAATTTTGCCATTTCAAGGTACATTCTAGCCCTTCCAATATTCAGCAACAGACAGAACACTTATTACATAAATATAAATTAAATGATTAAACTTTACAAAAGGCCCAATTGAAACAATACAAACTATCTCAAAATTTTCTTACTAGCCCTGCCCTGGCTGCTCCAAATGCTTCTCCTCTGCCGACAGTCACAACTCCAAAAGTCTCTCATTTGTTGGAACCTAATGAAAAGTTATGCTAATTTTTAAACTAGATTAGAAGCTACTATTTTCCGTACTGTAATCGGAGAAGAAACCAAAAAACAGCTAGAGAAATTACTTGCTTATGAGAATGCAAATCAGAAATGTCAAAGAGCTATAGCTGCAATTTGTGAGACTAAAATTATTATTGATTACTTAAAAGCTTATCACAATCTAGGATCAGAAGCTCAAAAGATGCAAATGCTGATTGAGGCAATGGCTACTATCTTTAAAAAGGGAAATGAAAGATGTTTAAATTGTGTGGAGATAAAAATCTTTTAAAAAGGGATTGACCTAAGAAGGCTAATAAAATACCAAAAAATTTGCCCTCGCTGCTGTAAAAGAATGCACTAGGCCAAAAGTTGTAAATTTAAATTTGATATTGATGAAAAACCTATTCCAGAAAACTCCAAACAGGAGCAAATTCTATCTTTTCCCTCAAACCCTCAACATCCGGCAGTTCTGCCGTCGATAAATGATTTTTTCCTTTACCCTCAAACAATCCCTACTAGAGTGCCTACCGGACTTTTTGGACCCCTGCCCCCACAAACTTTTGGTCTTTTGTTTGGCCGATCTAGTCTGATTTCTAAAGGAATTACTGTTCACCCTGGAATAATTGATTCAGATTATAAAGGAGAGATTCAAATTCTGATGTCATCTCAGATTCTATGGCAATTCAAAAAGGGGGACAAAATTGCTCAATTACTTCTTTTACCTTACATTTCTATTAATTCCTCTAATAATGTACGGACAGATAGGTCTGACAGTACAGATCAAAAACAATCTTTGTGGACATTATTAGTATCTGAGTATGCCCGACCAAATATAAATATCAAAATTAATGGTAAAAGATTTTCTGGTCTCCTTGACACTGGATCTGGTATTACTATTATTTCCAAATATTTATGGCCCAAATCCTGGCCTATACAAAAGGTCTCTTGCCAAATTGCAAAAATTTCTCAAACTAAACTACAAAAAGTTTATCAAAGTGTTCAAATATACTCATGTGAGAGACCAGAAGGCCAACCTACAACATTAAAACCTTATGTGATAAATGTACCCTTTAATCTAATAAAAAGGGACTTACTTATACAATGGCAAACTCAGATATACATTCCACATTTTTCCTAGGGGCCACTGCTCATTTAACAAAGAAAACAATTATTAAAATAACTAAGAAAAATTATGAGCCTATTTGGACAAAGCAATGGCCCCTTATGAAAAAAAAATTACAAGCTACTAAAGAACTTATAAACACACAATTAAAATTGAAACATATTGAAGAATCTTGCTCTTTTTGGAACTCTATTTTTGTTATAAAAAAAAAAAACATAACAAATGGTGTCTCTTAACAAAGTTTAAAAAAGTTAATTCTTTTATAAAACCTATGGGTACATTGTAACCAGAGATCCCATCACCTATTACTATTTCTCAAAATTGGCACATTATTATTACTGATTCACAAGATTCCCTTTTAAATATACCTTTACACCCTTTAGACCGGGAGAAATTCACTTTCTCTCTCCCTTATCCTAATCATATCGGGCCTCATCAAAGATTTCAATAGACTATGTTACCTCAAGGTATGCTTAAAAGTCCTGCTACTGCTGCTGCTAAGTCACTTTGGTCGTGTCCTACTCCATGCGACCCCATGGATGTCAGCCCGCCAGGCTCGCCCGTCCCTGGGATTCTCCAGACAAGAGTACTGAAATAGGGTGCCATTGCCATCTCCGTAACAGTCCTAGTATTTGTCAAAATTTTGTAGCCAAGGCTTTACTTCCTGTGTGACAACAATCCCCTCATGCATATATCATTAATAATATACTATAGCTACAAAAAAGAGAAATGATTATTTTTGACACTGAATGGCTATGATATTCTTTAGACTCTGGAGGAAACTGATGAAAATAAAATCTTTTTTGAAATTGCAAATATATATATATATATATATATATATTTTGAGCTCCAGTTCTGCCTGGGAAACAAAAATAGGCCTAAGAAAAAACCTTAAGTTAACTCTTATCATGTCCTTGGGATACACAGCCCACTCTATCTAGGACTCCAGCCATTAACAAATTGGTGGAGCTCAAAATAAATAAATAAAACAAAAGGATATTTTAAATTTCAAACGGAAAACTATCGCTATGTATCTAAAATTTTCTATGTCTCAATGTATGTCTTTGTTTTTGGATAGTGTGGAGTTAATCAGCTCTATTTAGATTCAGCTTTACATAAACTGAAGGCTGTTCAATGTTGGGTATAATGTTTATTTAAATGTGAATGTGACTTAAATATAATTATTTGTTAATCTAGTTGGGACATGTCTTAAGTCATCAACATTTTATAATACTTTTATTATGCCTTGGTTTAAGGTAAGCTAAGTTTGTCAACAAAAAGGTAACTCTTTATATTTCTATATACACAAATATATAGATGAGATAAAAACTTTTAGATAAGCTCTTAGAAATAAATGTATTTTTGATAGAATGATCTGTTATCTATAATATAGAGCCATCTCTTGGGATTAGAGTGACTTAGGTTTCTAGAGTTGTGCTGAACTAAGTAATACAAGTTTGTTGAATGGCTGGGTCATTTCCAAATGAAGTAAGATTTTGAAGCGTTAATTGCTGAACACTGGCTTGCTCTTAAAAGGGGTTTTTTCTTGCAGAAGAGTTGAAGAGATTTTGAGCTGTTAATGAATATAAATATATATTTATATAGGAATGGATATATATATAATATAATATGATTTGAAAAATATGTTCAATGGTCCATAAAATGCTAACATACAAGACATTTCATGGTTTCTATAAAAAAGTAAAATATATGCTTTTAATAGAAAGATATAAGAAATGGCAAATAAAATGATGAATACAAAAATATTTTTTTAATTGTTGAAACATTTATTATAGAATAAAATGGTATTTATATAAGCTTTACTAGATTAGTTTTTCATTGTCGTTCTAGCTACAGCAAATGTTCTTTCTCCAAATTAAACCAAATTGGAAACAAGAGAAAAATTCTGAAAAAACAATATTTAACAAAATTAACTTTTGTCAGCAGATACATTCAGACTGCAAATATATTAGAAAATGCAGTTGAAATGCTTGGGTGGATCACAATGAAAACCACAAAATATGGCATGTTTATTTAAAATAAACATTGCATTTGTTTATTATGCTATCATACTTTGTTTTGGCCTTTTAACTTTTAAAGATATTTAGTGCTGGAATTTTAAAAAGGACACCATTTCCCGAATGGATTATTTGTTCCTAAGAATATCAGAAATGCGGAATGTTTGCCTTCTTTTCAGGTCTGTCTTGGAAGTGTAGTCATCCTCTTTAACACACTGCACAGTGAGATTCAACAGTTTCTAAGCTGCATTTCTTCTTCAAGGACAAAGTCAAACATATTTGGATGTGAGCAACATTTCATTTATCAAGTTGTTCTGCATCACCTTTTCAATAATTTCACTTAGGAAAAAAATATTTAAATGGTTACTCCTAATCCTTTGCCCCAAATAACACAAACCACAGCCAAATACCAGTCCCAAACAGATTTCTGAATGATTTTTTTTTCTTTTCGACTGAAATATTTCCTAAAAATGTTTTCATCATTATCGCTCTCCTCTCTTTTTATAACTATTGTTAATATAGCCTTATTTATTTTAAAGTTTTTAAACTTACCACAAAGAGATGTTTTGACAACAGCAAAAAACAAACAAACAAAAAAAGAAGTTTTGAAACATGAAAGGACACCTCCTTTCCTTTGCCCATTTGATATCAAAACGGGTTAACTAATCAATAGAAGTCTAAGAAACTAATCTTACAGGGAAAGGATATGCTTCTATTTCTCCAGATGGATCCAACGAGCTCACATTACTTCCTCTTCAGAAGATTCAACCTAAGGGGGCCCCCAACATTCAGACTAGAGATGAAACAGCAAAAAACCCAGGAAGAAAGAATTCCAATATAAGCCATGGCGACATTAAAAATTTCCAAAAAGCGCTTCACTCGACATTATGATCTCCCTACTTGGGGACAGACAAAAACCCTAACTAATTAAACTGAAAACCTGATTTCTCAACAGGGAATGCCTCGAAATCCTAAAAATATTTCTCTTCGCTATGCTTGCTTTGCTTGCTTTTGCTTCCCCCGCTCAGGCTGACCTGATTGATCACACTTACTGGGCTTATATACCTAACCCCCCTTTTTTTATTGTAGGTTGTAAAATGGACAGATATAGATCCAATCATATTCACTAACGAGTCAGCACATATGCCCCCTCCTTGGAACTGGAGGGGCCCTCTCATCCTGAAGAATAAGAAAAACTAATTAATATCGTTCTAGGTTATGAAGTCCTTCTTTTATGTATGGGCCCAGCAAAATTATGTACAAACGTTAGTCGACAGACTTGGGCTTTCGTCCTGCCTCCAGAAAAGGGTTTTTGGACACTACTTGGATTATTTACTGCCCTTTCTTTGTCAATGAACCATGTTTATACTACTGAAACTTTAGGGAAAAAATTAGGGAAAGAACAAAGAACAACATGCCAAGGGTTTACTAATAAGAACTTTAAATATATTCCTGTTCATTGGGACTAATGTTAGGCCAAACAAGGAAAATTAATGTTTATAGCTAATCATACAATTGTCAATTGGGGACCCCATAATATGTGGTTATTGAACTGCTCAGATGATATTAACAATACTATGTATGATTATATTACTCAAGTAACATGGGAGGTTACTAATACTACAATGGAACATTACCATGACAGAGGACTTCTTGGCTAGCTTGATGATGAAATGGCCCCCACCTCGTCCTCGAATCATCTTTGATAAGCAGATTGGGCCTAAACAATGGGACATCTGAAAACTTGCTGCAAACACTGAAGAACTTGGGACTTGGACCAGACATTCCGCAGGGACCAATCATAGCTATAGCAATTATTTCTTTCACTATAATCAATCATATTTTATACAAGCCTGTGTTCCATTTCCTTTTGTTATAGCTATAGGAAACTTACAATTCAATAAGACTATACGTTCTGTAACTTGCATAAATTGCAGATTATATACTTGTCTTAACTCCTCTATTTCCTTAAGGTATGATTCTCTTTTAATTCTTCGATCTCGACGTAGTCTATGGTTACCAATAAATCTCCAACGGCCCTGGGAAGAAGGTCCCATGGCTGGACTTGCTTCCCGGTTGCTTACTAAATTGCTCCGGCGATCTAAACGATTCATTGGATAGCTGATTTTTAGTATTTTGGGATTAATAGCCATTTGCACCACTGCTGTTGTCACTGGTGTTGCTTTACAAACCTCTATTCAGACACATAATTTTATTCAAAATTGGACTAAAGATGCCCATAGTTTATGGGCCACTCAGACTCAGATTGATGAGGAAATTCAAGAAGAAATACAGAAACTGAAAACAGCCATCGAATGGGTTAGAGATCAATTAACAGATGTACAAAAACAGGTGATGGTAAAATGTGACTAGAATTCTACTCAATTTTGTGTCACTCCTGTTCATTTTAATAATAGTGCCTACAACTGGGAACAAATCAAGTTTCATTTACAAAACATACATGATAATGTCTGTCTGAATGTACAATTATTGCAAAAAGAAATATTTGAAACTTTTTCTAATAATCTGCCCTCTTCCATTGATATGAAAACTTTAGCTAAACAATTAACTGATCTGGGCTAGACCCACGTGGATGGTTTCAAAGTCTTACTCATAGCATTGGATCTAGAACCATAATTTTGGTGATTGTCTTAACAATTATATTTGTTGTCTACCGTTGCCTTCATGCAAAGATTGTCAAAACTAAACAAACTCTGATGGTCAAAACTCTTCTTACAAATATTATAAATAAATAAGGGGGAATTGTCAGGGAATGTTTGATGGGAAGATTCCTACATGCTGTTTCTCATGAGTCCTTTGTCCCTCTTCAAGCGGAACAGCACGCTGCTCCCAGGGACTGAGGTCATTGTGTGAGGCAAGCATGAGTCTCCTTTAGTAAACATTCTCCTTAGGACAAAACAGCTTAATCTCCTTCCCCTTTCTTGAGATATGGATTGTGTCCTGACATTGTGACTAACATTATCCCTTGTTCCCTTGATAATGGTTGCTGTACATTTGGTTTTCTGATCTCTACCATTCCCGAAAGAAGTTTCTTGTACTGTAGCCTATATATACTCATAGAAAAATCATTAAAGCACCTTTGCTCCATCAGAGCTTAGGTCCCCTGGTCATTTTTGTCTCTCTCTCTCTTTCTCCCTCTCTCTTTCTCTCTTTTACTTTCTTATCGTCAACTCCGTACCACCAGGTTCCGGTCCATTAAAGGACCCCAACACTCCTGTCTAGATGCGAGGGACCCCTCGGGAGTCTCCTCGCGGCTTAACAGGGCCATAGGAACACCTCTCGAGGTGAGGCCTCAGAACCAGTTTCCCATTCCTGTTGCCGCTGGGATCCTGGGATTCCTGTCCATTTTCCAGAATTTTCAGGCATCGTCTTCTTTGGAATCATTGAACTCCGTGTTCCTCTCGAGCTCTCCAATTGATGTGAGGCGGCCTCTCTAGAAAAGGCAGGGAGCCAAGGCTTTCTCTAGTGTCTCCCCAGGGGCTTCAGACATCCCTTTATCTTGTGAGATGAAATCCAGCTTGCACTCATGTCACTGCAAGAATTGCGGCATGATTAAAGTCAGGGCATCTCGGGGTCAATTCCAGTGGAGGCCATAAATTAAACGTCCCTCTCCCAGATGTACAGCTTCGAAAAGCCTCCTCTTGTGGTGCTTGTGGACAGTTGGCATTCCTCTTGATTTGAAGCCAGGAATTTCGCTCTCACCTCGAGATGATTGGGGGTACACGGAGCTCTTCCTGGTTCCTGCAGTGACCTCAGGATCCCTCTAGAATAGAGAGAGTGTTCCTTGAGTTTCTCTGGAGTGCCATCAAGGAAATCAACCCTCCTTTCGGGTTTGACGGGGAGGACGGAATTGCTCTGCACGCAGTGCAGGGGAATCGGGCTTCAACTCGCGGCGAGGGGGGAGTCTCATGGTTTTTCTCGAGTTGCGGCAGGAACCAGGGGTATATTCTCGAGTTACGGCCGGGATGGCCCTTCCAAACAGGGGTGTGTTCAGCGACGTCAGGACTCCTGTCTAGTTGCGAGGGACCCATCGGGATTCTCCTCGCGGCTTGAAAGGGCCATAGGAACACCTCTCGAGGTGAGGCCTCAGACCCAGGTTCCCTTTCCTGTTGCCACTGGGATCCTGGGATTCCTGTCCATTTTCCAGAGGAGTCAGGCATCGTCTCCTTTGGAATCATTGAACTCCGTATTCCTCTGGAGCTGTCCAATGGATGGGAGGCCGCCTGTCGAGAAAGGGCAGGGTGGTAGGCATTCTCTAGTGTCTCCCCAGGGGCTTCAGACATCCCTTCATCTTGTGAGATGAAATCCAGCTTGAACTCAATCACTGCAGGTATTCCGGCCTGATTTCGCGTCAGGGCATCTCGGGGTCGATTCCACTGAAGGCCGCAAATTCATACTCACTCAACCAGTCGTACAGCTGGGGGAAGCCTCCTCTTTTGGTGCTTGTGGACAGTTGGCATTCCTCTTGATTTGAAGCCAGGAAATCAGCTCTCAGCTCGAGATGATTCGGAATAAAAGGAGCCGTTTCTGGTTGATGAAGTGACTTTAGTATCCCTCTAGACTTGAGACAGTTTTCCTGGGGTTTCAGTGGAGTGCCATCAAGGAAATCAAGGCTCCTTTCCGGTTTGATGGGGAGCACGCAATTGCTCTGCATGCTGTGCAGGGGAATCGGGCCTCATCTCACGGCGAGGGGGGAGTCTCATGGTTTTTCTCGAGTTGCAGCGGGAACCTGGTGTATACTCTCGAGTTACGACGGGGATGGCCCTTCCAAACACGGGTGTGTTCACCGACGTCAGGACTCCTGTCTAGTTGCGAGGGACCACTCGGGAGTCTCCTCGCGGCTTGAAAGGGCCATACGAACACCTCTCGAGGTGAGGCCGCAGACCTAGGTTCCCTTTCCTGTTGCCACTGGGATTCCGAGTTTCCTGTCCATTTTCCAGAGGAGTCAGGCATCCTCTCGTTTGGAATCATTGAACTCCGTGTTCCTCTCGCACTGTCCAATGGATGTGAAACCACCTAGCGAGAAAGGGCAGGGTGCTAGGGCATTCTCTACTGTCTCCCCAGGGGATTCACACATCCCTTCATCTTGTGAGATGAAATCCAGCTTGCAAACAAGTCACTGCAGGAATTCTGGCCTGATTTCGAGTCAGGGCATCTCGGGGTCGATTCCACTAGAGGCCGTAAAATTCAACCTCCCTCAACCAGACCTACAGCTGCGAGAAGCCTCCTCTTGTGGTGCTTGTGCACAGTAGGCATTCCTCTTGATTTGAAGCCAGGAAATCAGCTCTCAGCTCGGGATGATTCGGAACACACAGAGCTGTTTCTGGTTGGTGAAGTGACTTTAGGATCCCTCTAGACTTGAGACAGTTTTCCTGGTGATTCTCAGGAGTGCCATCAAGGAAATCAAGGCTCCTTTCGGGTTTGATGGGGAGGACGCAATTGCTCTGCACACTGTGCAGGGGAATCAGGCCTGATCTCGCAGCGAGTGGGGAGTCTCATGGTTTTTCTCGAGTTGTGGCGGGAAACTGGGGTATATTCTCGAGTTACGAAGGGAAGGCCCTTCCAAACACGGGTGTGTTCAGCGACGTCAGGACTCCTGTCTAGTTGCGAGGGACCACTTGGGAGTCTCCTCGCGGCTTGAAAGGGCAATAGGAAAACCTCTCAAGGTGAGGCGGCAGACCCATTGTCCCTTTCCTGTTGCCACTGGGATCCTGGGATTCCTGTCCATTTTCCAAGGAGTCAGGCATCGTCTCCTTTGGAATCATTGAATTCCGTGTTCCTCTCGAGCTGTCCAATGTATGGCAGGCCGCCTCTCTAGAAAAGGCAGGGAGCTACGGCTTTCTCTAGTGTCTCCCCAGGGCTTCAGACATCCCTTTATCTTGTGAGATGGAATCCAGCTTGCACTCAAGTCACTGCAAGAATTCCGGCCTGATTTAGAATCAGGGCATCTCGGGGTCGTTTCCAGTGCAGGCCATAAATTCAACGTCCCTCTCCCAGACGTACAGCTGGGAGAAGCCTCCTCTTGTGGTGATTGTGGACAGTTGGCATAACTCTTAATTTGAAGCCAGGAAATTCAATCTCACCTCGAGATGATTGGGGTTACACGGAGCTCTTTCTCCTTACAGCAGTGACCTCAGAATCCCTCTAGACTTGATAGAGTGTTCCTTGAATTTCTCTGGAGTACCATCAAGGATATCAAGGCTCCTTTCTGGTTTGACAGTGAGCACGGAATTGCTCTGCACGCAGTGCAGGGGAATCGGGCTTCATCTTGCGGCGAGGGGGGAATCTCATGGTTTTTCTCGAATTGTGGCGGGAACCTGGGGTATATTCTCGAGTTACGACGAGGATGGCCCTTCCAAACACGGGTGTGTTCAGCGACGTCAGGACTCCTGTCTAGTTGCGAGGGACCCCTCGGGAGTCTCTTTGCGGTTTGAAAGGGCCATAGAAACACCTCTGGAGTTGAGGCCTCAGACCCATTGTCTCTTTTCTGTTGCCACTGTGATCCTGGGATTCCTGTTCATTTTCCAGTGGAGTCAGGCATCGTCCCCTTTGGAATCGTTGAACTCCGTGATCCTCTCGCACTGTCCAATGGATGGGAGTCCGCATCTCTAGAAAAGGCAGGGAGCTAGGGCTTTCTCTAGTGTCTCTCCAGGGGCTTCAGACATCCCTTTATCTTGTGTGATGAAATCCAGCTTGCACTCAAGACACTGGAAGAATTCCGGCCTGATTAAGAGTCAGGGCATCTCCGGGTCGATTCCAGTGGAGCCCATAAATTCAACGTCCCTCTCCCAGACGTCCAGCTACGAGAAGCCTCCTCTTGTGGTGCTGGTGGACAGTTGGCATTCCTCTTGATTTGAAGCCAGGAAATTCGCTCTCACCTTGAGATAATTGGGGGTACACGGAGCTCTTTCTGTTTCCTGCAGTGACCTCAGGATGCCTCTAGGCTTGAGAGAGTGTTCCTTGAGGTTCTCTGGAGTGTAATCAAGGAAATCAAGGCTCCTTTCTGGTTTGACGGGGAGCACGGAATTGCTCTGCATGCAGTGCAGGGAAATCGGGCTTCATCCCATGGCGAGGGGGGAGTCTCATGGTTTTTCTCGAGTTGCGGAGGGAACCTGGGGTACATTCTCGAGTTATGGCGGGGATGGCCCTTCCAAACACGGGTGTGTTCAGCGACGTCACGACTCCTGTCTAGTTGCGAGGGACCCCTCGGGAGTCTCCTTGCGGCTTGAAAGGGCCATAGGAACAACTCTCGAGGTGAGGCCGCAGACCCAGGTTCCCTTTCCTGTTGCCACTGGGATCCTGGGATTCCTGTCCATTTTCCAGAGGAGTCAGGCATCGTCTCCTTTGGAATCATTGAACTCCGTGTTACTCTCAAGCCGTCCAATGGATGGGAGGCCGCCTGTCTAGAAAGGGCAGGGCGCTAGAGAATTCTCTAGTGTCTCCCCAGGGGCTTCAGACATCCCTTCATCTTGGGAGATGAAATCCAGCTTGCGCTCACGTCAGTGCACGAATTCCAGCCTGATTTCGAGTCAGGGTATCTCGGGGTCGATTCCACTGGAGGCCGCTATTTCAACCTTCCACAACCAGACGTATAGATGCGAGAAGCCTGCTGTTGTGGTGCTTGTGGACAGTTGCCATTCCTCTTGATTTGAAGCCTGGAAATCAGCTCTCAGCTCGAGATGATTCGGAATACACGGAGCTGTTTCTGTTTGGTGAAGTGGCTTTAGGATCCCTCTAGACTTGAGACAGTGTTCCTGGGGTTTCTCTGGAGTGCCTTCAAGGAAATCAAGGCTCCTTTCGGGTTTGATGGGGAGAACGCAATTGCTCTGCATGCTGTGCAGGGGAATCGGGCCTCATCTCGCGGCGAGGGGCGAGTCTCATTGTTTTTCTCTAATTGCGGCGGGAACCTGGGATATATTCTCGAGTTACGTCGGGGATGGCCCTTCCAAACACGGGTGTGTTCAGCGACGTCAGGACTCCTGTCTAGTTGCGAGGGACCCTTGGGGAGTCTCCTTGTGGCTTGAAAGGGCCATAGGAAAACCTCTCGAGGTGAGGCGGCAGACCCATTGTCCCTTTCCTGTTGCCACTGGGATCCTGGGATTCCTGTCCATTTTCCAGAGGAGTCAGGCATGGTCTCCTTTGGAATAATTGAACACCGTGTTTCTCTCGAGCTGTCCAATTGATGGGAAGCCGCATCTCTAGAAAAGGCAAGGAGCTAGGGATTTCCCTAATGTCTCCCCAGGGGCTTCAGACATCCCTTTATCTTGTGAGATGAAATCCAGCTTGCAGTCAAGTCACTGCAAGAATTCCGGCCTGATTTAGAGTCAGGGCATCTCGGGGTCGATTCCAGTGGAGCCCATAAATTCAACGTTCCTCTCCCACACGTAGAGCTGCGAGAAGCCTCCTCTTGTGGTGCTTGTGGACAGTTGGCATTCCTCTTGATTTGAAGCCAGGAAATTCGCTCTCACCTCGGGATGATTGGGGGTACACGGAGCTATTTCTGGTTCCTGCAGTGACCTCAGGATCCCTCTAGACTTGAGAGAGTGTTCCTTGAGTTTCACTGGAGTGCCATCAAGGAAATCAAGGCTCCTTTCGCGTTTGACGTGGAGCTCGGAATTGCTCTGCACGCAGTGGAGCGGAATCGGGCCTCATCTCGGGGCGAGTGGGGAGTCTCATGGTTTTTCTCGAGTTGCGGCGGAACCTGGGTATATTCTCGAGTTACGACGGGGATGGCCCTTCCAAACACGGGTGTGTTCAGCAACGTCAGGACTCCAGTCTACTTGCGAGGGACTCCTCGGGAGTCTCCTCGCGGCTTGAAAGGGCGATAGGAAAACCTCTCAAGGTGAGGCCGCAGACGCAGATTCCCTTTCGTGTTGCCACTGGGATCCTGGGATTCCTGTCCATCTTCCAGAGGAGTCAGGCATCGTCTCCTTTTGAACCATGGAACGCCGTGTTCCTCTCGAGCTGTCCAATGGATAGGAGGCCGCTGGTCGAGAAAGGGCAGGGTGCTAGGGCATTCTCTAGTGTCTCCACAGGGGCTTCAGACATCCCTTCATCTTGTGAGATGAAATCCAGCTTGCACTCAAGTCACTGCAGGAATTCCGGCCTGATTTGGAGTCAGGGCATCTCGGGGTTGATTCCACTGGAGGCCGCAGTTTCAACCTCCCTCAACCTGACGTACAGCTGCCAGAAGCCTCCTCTTGTGGTGCTTGTGGACAGTTGGCATTCCTCTTGATTTGAAGCCAGGAAATCAGCTCTCAGCTCGAGACGATTCGGAATACATGGAGCTGTTTCTGGTTGGTGAAGTGACTTTAGGATCCCTCTAGACTTGAGAGAGTGTTCCTGGGGTTTCTCTGGAGTGCCATCAAGGAAATCAAGGATCCTTTCGGGTTTGATGAGGAGCACGCAATTGCTCTGCATGCTGTGCAGGGGAATCGGGCCTCATCTCTCGGCGAGGGGGCAGTCTCATGGTTTTTCTCGAGTTGCTGTGTGAACCTGGGGTATATTCTCCAGTTTCGAAGGGGATGGTGCTTCCAAACACGGGTGTGCTCAGCGACGTCAGGACTCCTGTCTAGTTGCGAGGCACCCCTTGGGAGTCTTCTCGTGGCTTGAAAGGGCCATAGGAAAACCTCTCGAGATGAGGTGGCAGACCCATTGTCACTTCCCTGTTGCCACTGGGATCCTGGGACTCCTGTCCATTTTCCAGAGGAGTCAGGCATAGTCAACTTTGGAATCATAGAACTCCGTGCTCCTCTCAAGCTGTCCAATTGATGGGAGGCCGCCTGTCGAGAAAGGGCAGGGAGCTAGGGCTTTCTGTAGTGTCTCACGAGGGGCTTTAGACATCCCTTTATCTTGTGAGATAAAATCCAGCTTGCATTCAAGTCACTGCAAGAATTCCGGCCTGATTTCGAGTCAGGTCATCTCAGGTTCAATTTCACTGTAGGCCATAAGTTCAAACGCCCTCTCCCAGACGTACAGTTGTGAGAAGCCTCCTCTTGTGGTGCTGGTGGACAGTTGGCATTCCTCTTGATCTGAAGCCAGGAAATTCGCTCTCACCTCGAGATGATTGGGGGTACACGGAGCTCTTTCTGGTTCCTGCAGTGACCTCAGGATCCCTCTAGACTTGAGAGAGTGTTCCTTGAGTTTCTCTGGAGTGCCATCAAGGAAATCAAAGCTCCTGTCGGGTTTGACGGGGAGAACGGAATTGCTCTGCACGCAGTGCAGGGGAATCGGGCTTCATTTCGCAGCGAGGGGAGCGTCTCATGGTTTTTCTAGAGTTGCGGCGGGAACCTGGGGTATATTCTCCAGTTACAACGTGGTTGGCCCTTCCAAACACGGGTGTGTTTAGTGACGTCAGGACTCCTGTTTAGTTTCGAGGGACCCTCGGGAGTCTCCTCGAGGCTTGAAAGGGCCATAGGAACACCTCTCGAGTTGAGGCCGCAAACCCAGGTGCCCTTTCCTGTTGTCACTGGGATCCTGGGATTCCTGTCCATTTTCCAAAGGAGTCAGGCATCGTCTCCTTTGGAATCATTGAACTCCGTATTCCTCTGGAGCTGTCCAATGGATTGGGGGCCACCTGTCGAGAAAGTGCAGGGTGCTAGGGCATTCTCTAGTGTCTCCCCAGGGGCTTCAGACATCCCTTCATCTTGTGAGATGAAATCCAGCTTGCACTCCAGTCACTGCAGGAATTCCGGCCTGATTTCGAGTCAGGGTATCTCCAGGTCAATTCCACTGGAGGCCGCAAATTCAACCTCCCTCAAACAGACGTACACCTGCCAGAAGCCTCCTCTTGTGGTGCTTGTGGACAGTTGGCATTCCTCTTGATTGGAAGCCAGGAAATCAGCTCTCAGCTCGAGGTGATTCGGAATACACCGAGCTGTTTCTTGTTGGAGAAGTGATTTTTGGGTCCCTCTAGACTTGAGACAGTGTTCCTGGGGTTTCTCTTGAGTGCCATCAAGGAAATCCAGGCTGCTTTCTGGTTTGATGGGGAGCACGCTATTGCTCTGCATGGTGTGCAGGGGAATCGGGCCTCATCTCGCGGCGAGGGGGGAGTCTCATGGTTTTTCTCGAGTTGCAGCGGGAACCTGGTGTATACTCTCGAGTTACGACGGGGATGGCCCTTCCAAACAAGGGTGTGTTCAGCGACGTCAAGACTCCTGTCTAGTTGCGAGTGACCACTCGGGAGTCTCCTCGCGGCTTGAAAGGGCCATACGAACACCTCTCGAGGTGAGGCCGCAGACCTAGGTTCCCTTTCCTGTTGCCACTGGGATTCTGGATTTTCTGTCCATTTTCCAGAGGAATCAGGCATCCTCTCGTTTGGAATCATTGAACTCCGTGTTCCTCTCGCACTGTCCAATGGATGTGAAACCACCTAGCGAGAAAGGGCAGGGTGCTAGGGCATTCTCTACTGTCTCCCCAGGGGATTCAGACATCCCTTCATCTTGTGAGATGAAATCCAGCTTGCAAACAAGTCACTGCAGGAATTCTGGCCTGATTTCGAGTCAGGGCATCTCGGGGTCGATTCCACTAGAGGCCGTAAAATTCAACCTCCCTCAACCAGACCTACAGCTGCGAGAAGCCTCCTCTTGTGGTGCTTGTGCACAGTAGGCATTCCTCTTGATTTGAAGCCAGGAAATCAGCTCTCAGCTCGGGATGATTCGGAACACACAGAGCTGTTTCTGGTTGGTGAAGTGACTTTAGGATCCCTCTAGACTTGAGACAGTTTTCCTGGTGATTCTCAGGAGTGCCATCAAGGAAATCAAGGCTCCTTTCGGGTTTGATGGGGAGGACGCAATTGCTCTGCACACTGTGCAGGGGAATCAGGCCTGATCTCGCAGCGAGTGGGGAGTCTCATGGTTTTTCTCGAGTTGTGGCGGGAAACTGGGGTATATTCTCGAGTTACGAAGGGAAGGCCCTTCCAAACACGGGTGTGTTCAACGACGTCAGGACTCCTGTCTAGTTGCGAGGGACCACTTGGGAGTCTCCTCGCGGCTTGAAAGGGCAATAGGAAAACCTCTCAAGGTGAGGCGGCAGACCCATTGTCCCTTTCCTGTTGCCACTGGGATCCTGGGATTCCTGTCCATTTTCCAAGGAGTCAGGCATCGTCTCCTTTGGAATCATTGAATTCCGTGTTCCTCTCGAGCTGTCCAATGTATGGCAGGCCGCCTCTCTAGAAAAGGCAGGGAGCTACGGCTTTCTCTAGTGTCTCCCCAGGGCTTCAGACATCCCTTTATCTTGTGAGATGGAATCCAGCTTGCACTCAAGTCACTGCAAGAATTCCGGCCTGATTTAGAATCAGGGCATCTCGGGGTCGTTTCCAGTGCAGGCCATAAATTCAACGTCCCTCTCCCAGACGTACAGCTGGGAGAAGCCTCCTCTTGTGGTGATTGTGGACAGTTGGCATAACTCTTAATTTGAAGCCAGGAAATTCAATCTCACCTCGAGATGATTGGGGTTACACGGAGCTCTTTCTCCTTACAGCAGTGACCTCAGAATCCCTCTAGACTTGATAGAGTGTTCCTTGAATTTCTCTGGAGTACCATCAAGGATATCAAGGCTCCTTTCTGGTTTGACAGTGAGCACGGAATTGCTCTGCACGCAGTGCAGGGGAATCGGGCTTCATCTTGCGGCGAGGGGGGAATCTCATGGTTTTTCTCGAATTGTGGCGGGAACCTGGGGTATATTCTCGAGTTACGACGAGGATGGCCCTTCCAAACACGGGTGTGTTCAGCGACGTCAGGACTCCTGTCTAGTTGCGAGGGACCCCTCGGGAGTCTCTTTGCGGTTTGAAAGGGCCATAGAAACACCTCTGGAGTTGAGGCCTCAGACCCATTGTCTCTTTTCTGTTGCCACTGTGATCCTGGGATTCCTGTTCATTTTCCAGTGGAGTCAGGCATCGTCCCCTTTGGAATCGTTGAACTCCGTGATCCTCTCGCACTGTCCAATGGATGGGAGTCCGCATCTCTAGAAAAGGCAGGGAGCTAGGGCTTTCTCTAGTGTCTCTCCAGGGGCTTCAGACATCCCTTTATCTTGTGTGATGAAATCCAGCTTGCACTCAAGACACTGGAAGAATTCCGGCCTGATTAAGAGTCAGGGCATCTCCGGGTCGATTCCAGTGGAGCCCATAAATTCAACGTCCCTCTCCCAGACGTCCAGCTACGAGAAGCCTCCTCTTGTGGTGCTGGTGGACAGTTGGCATTCCTCTTGATTTGAAGCCAGGAAATTCGCTCTCACCTTGAGATAATTGGGGGTACACGGAGCTCTTTCTGTTTCCTGCAGTGACCTCAGGATGCCTCTAGGCTTGAGAGAGTGTTCCTTGAGGTTCTCTGGAGTGTAATCAAGGAAATCAAGGCTCCTTTCTGGTTTGACGGGGAGCACGGAATTGCTCTGCATGCAGTGCAGGGAAATCGGGCTTCATCCCATGGCGAGGGGGGAGTCTCATGGTTTTTCTCGAGTTGCGGAGGGAACCTGGGGTACATTCTCGAGTTATGGCGGGGATGGCCCTTCCAAACACGGGTGTGTTCAGCGACATCACGACTCCTGTCTAGTTGCGAGGGACCCCTCGGGAGTCTCCTTGCGGCTTGAAAGGGCCATAGGAACAACTCTCGAGGTGAGGCCGCAGACCCAGGTTCCCTTTCCTGTTGCCACTGGGATCCTGGGATTCCTGTCCATTTTCCAGAGGAGTCAGGCATCGTCTCCTTTGGAATCATTGAACTCCGTGTTACTCTCAAGCCGTCCAATGGATGGGAGGCCGCCTGTCTAGAAAGGGCAGGGCGCTAGAGAATTCTCTAGTGTCTCCCCAGGGGCTTCAGACATCCCTTCATCTTGGGAGATGAAATCCAGCTTGCGCTCACGTCAGTGCACGAATTCCAGCCTGATTTCGAGTCAGGGTATCTCGGGGTCGATTCCACTGGAGGCCACTATTTCAACCTTCCACAACCAGACGTATAGATGCGAGAAGCCTGCTGTTGTGGTGCTTGTGGACAGTTGCCATTCCTCTTGATTTGAAGCCTGGAAATCAGCTCTCAGCTCGAGATGATTCGGAATACACGGAGCTGTTTCTGTTTGGTGAAGTGGCTTTAGGATCCCTCTAGACTTGAGACAGTGTTCCTGGGGTTTCTCTGGAGTGCCTTCAAGGAAATCAAGGCTCCTTTCGGGTTTGATGGGGAGAACGCAATTGCTCTGCATGCTGTGCAGGGGAATCGGGCCTCATCTCGCGGCGAGGGGCGAGTCTCATTGTTTTTCTCTAATTGCGGCGGGAACCTGGGATATATTCTCGAGTTACGTCGGGGATGGCCCTTCCAAACACGGGTGTGTTCAGCGACGTCAGGACTCCTGTCTAGTTGCGAGGGACCCTTGGGGAGTCTCCTTGTGGCTTGAAAGGGCCATAGGAAAACCTCTCGAGGTGAGGCGGCAGACCCATTGTCCCTTTCCTGTTGCCACTGGGATCCTGGGATTCCTGTCCATTTTCCAGAGGAGTCAGGCATGGTCTCCTTTGGAATAATTGAACACCGTGTTTCTCTCGAGCTGTCCAATTGATGGGAAGCCGCATCTCTAGAAAAGGCAAGGAGCTAGGGATTTCCCTAATGTCTCCCCAGGGGCTTCAGACATCCCTTTATCTTGTGAGATGAAATCCAGCTTGCAGTCAAGTCACTGCAAGAATTCCGGCCTGATTTAGAGTCAGGGCATCTCGGGGTCGATTCCAGTGGAGCCCATAAATTCAACGTTCCTCTCCCACACGTAGAGCTGCGAGAAGCCTCCTCTTGTGGTGCTTGTGGACAGTTGGCATTCCTCTTGATTTGAAGCCAGGAAATTCGCTCTCACCTCGGGATGATTGGGGGTACACGGAGCTATTTCTGGTTCCTGCAGTGACCTCAGGATCCCTCTAGACTTGAGAGAGTGTTCCTTGAGTTTCACTGGAGTGCCATCAAGGAAATCAAGGCTCCTTTCGCGTTTGACGTGGAGCTCGGAATTGCTCTGCACGCAGTGGAGCGGAATCGGGCCTCATCTCGGGGCGAGTGGGGAGTCTCATGGTTTTTCTCGAGTTGCGGCGGAACCTGGGTATATTCTCGAGTTACGACGGGGATGGCCCTTCCAAACACGGGTGTGTTCAGCAACGTCAGGACTCCAGTCTACTTGCGAGGGACTCCTCGGGAGTCTCCTCGCGGCTTGAAAGGGCGATAGGAAAACCTCTCAAGGTGAGGCCGCAGACGCAGATTCCCTTTCGTGTTGCCACTGGGATCCTGGGATTCCTGTCCATCTTCCAGAGGAGTCAGGCATCGTCTCCTTTTGAACCATGGAACGCCGTGTTCCTCTCGAGCTGTCCAATGGATAGGAGGCCGCTGGTCGAGAAAGGGCAGGGTGCTAGGGCATTCTCTAGTGTCTCCACAGGGGCTTCAGACATCCCTTCATCTTGTGAGATGAAATCCAGCTTGCACTCAAGTCACTGCAGGAATTCCGGCCTGATTTGGAGTCAGGGCATCTCGGGGTTGATTCCACTGGAGGCCGCAGTTTCAACCTCCCTCAACCTGACGTACAGCTGCCAGAAGCCTCCTCTTGTGGTGCTTGTGGACAGTTGGCATTCCTCTTGATTTGAAGCCAGGAAATCAGCTCTCAGCTCGAGACGATTCGGAATACATGGAGCTGTTTCTGGTTGGTGAAGTGACTTTAGGATCCCTCTAGACTTGAGAGAGTGTTCCTGGGGTTTCTCTGGAGTGCCATCAAGGAAATCAAGGATCCTTTCGGGTTTGATGAGGAGCACGCAATTGCTCTGCATGCTGTGCAGGGGAATCGGGCCTCATCTCTCGGCGAGGGGGCAGTCTCATGGTTTTTCTCGAGTTGCTGTGTGAACCTGGGGTATATTCTCCAGTTTCGAAGGGGATGGTGCTTCCAAACACGGGTGTGCTCAGCGACGTCAGGACTCCTGTCTAGTTGCGAGGCACCCCTTGGGAGTCTTCTCGTGGCTTGAAAGGGCCATAGGAAAACCTCTCGAGATGAGGTGGCAGACCCATTGTCACTTCCCTGTTGCCACTGGGATCCTGGGACTCCTGTCCATTTTCCAGAGGAGTCAGGCATAGTCAACTTTGGAATCATAGAACTCCGTGCTCCTCTCAAGCTGTCCAATTGATGGGAGGCCGCCTGTCGAGAAAGGGCAGGGAGCTAGGGCTTTCTGTAGTGTCTCACGAGGGGCTTTAGACATCCCTTTATCTTGTGAGATAAAATCCAGCTTGCATTCAAGTCACTGCAAGAATTCCGGCCTGATTTCGAGTCAGGTCATCTCAGGTTCAATTTCACTGTAGGCCATAAGTTCAAACGCCCTCTCCCAGACGTACAGTTGCGAGAAGCCTCCTCTTGTGGTGCTGGTGGACAGTTGGCATTCCTCTTGATCTGAAGCCAGGAAATTCGCTCTCACCTCGAGATGATTGGGGGTACACGGAGCTCTTTCTGGTTCCTGCAGTGACCTCAGGATCCCTCTAGACTTGAGAGAGTGTTCCTTGAGTTTCTCTGGAGTGCCATCAAGGAAATCAAGGCTCCTGTCGGGTTTGACGGGGAGAACGGAATTGCTCTGCACGCTGTGCAGGGGAATCGGACTTTATCTCGCGGCGAGGGGATCGTCTCATGGTTTTTCTAGAGTTGCGGCGGGAACCTGGGGTATATTCTCCAGTTACGACGTGGTTGGCCCTTCCAAACACGGGTGTGTTTAGTGACGTCAGGACTCCTGTTTAGTTTCGAGGGACCCTCGGGAGTCTCCTCGAGGCTTGAAAGGGCCATAGGAACACCTCTCGAGTTGAGGCCGCAAACCCAGGTGCCCTTTCCTGTTGTCACTGGGATCCTGGGATTCCTGTCCATTTTCCAAAGGAGTCAGGCATCGTCTCCTTTGGAATCATTGAACTCCGTATTCCTCTGGAGCTGTCCAATGGATTGGGGGCCACCTGTCGAGAAAGTGCAGGGTGCTAGGGCATTCTCTAGTGTCTCCCCAGGGGCTTCAGACATCCCTTCATCTTGTGAGATGAAATCCAGCTTGCACTCCAGTCACTGCAGGAATTCCGGCCTGATTTCGAGTCAGGGTATCTCCAGGTCAATTCCACTGGAGGCCGCAAATTCAACCTCCCTCAAACAGACGTACACCTGCCAGAAGCCTCCTCTTGTGGTGCTTGTGGACAGTTGGCATTCCTCTTGATTGGAAGCCAGGAAATCAGCTCTCAGCTCGAGGTGATTCGGAATACACCGAGCTGTTTCTTGTTGGAGAAGTGATTTTTGGGTCCCTCTAGACTTGAGACAGTGTTCCTGGGGTTTCTCTTGAGTGCCATCAAGGAAATCCAGGCTGCTTTCTGGTTTGATGGGGAGCACGCTATTGCTCTGCATGGTGTGCAGGGGAATCGGGCCTCATCTCGCGGCGAGGGGGGAGTCTCATGGTTTTTCTCGAGTTGCAGCGGGAACCTGGTGTATACTCTCGAGTTACGACGGGGATGGCCCTTCCAAACAAGGGTGTGTTCAGCGACGTCAAGACTCCTGTCTAGTTGCGAGTGACCACTCGGGAGTCTCCTCGCGGCTTGAAAGGGCCATACGAACACCTCTCGAGGTGAGGCCGCAGACCTAGGTTCCCTTTCCTGTTGCCACTGGGATTCTGGATTTTCTGTCCATTTTCCAGAGGAATCAGGCATCCTCTCGTTTGGAATCATTGAACTCCGTGTTCCTCTCGCACTGTCCAATGGATGTGAAACCACCTAGCGAGAAAGGGCAGGGTGCTAGGGCATTCTCTACTGTCTCCCCAGGGGATTCAGACATCCCTTCATCTTGTGAGATGAAATCCAGCTTGCAAACAAGTCACTGCAGGAATTCTGGCCTGATTTCGAGTCAGGGCATCTCGGGGTCGATTCCACTAGAGGCCGTAAAATTCAACCTCCCTCAACCAGACCTACAGCTGCGAGAAGCCTCCTCTTGTGGTGCTTGTGCACAGTAGGCATTCCTCTTGATTTGAAGCCAGGAAATCAGCTCTCAGCTCGGGATGATTCGGAACACACAGAGCTGTTTCTGGTTGGTGAAGTGACTTTAGGATCCCTCTAGACTTGAGACAGTTTTCCTGGTGATTCTCAGGAGTGCCATCAAGGAAATCAAGGCTCCTTTCGGGTTTGATGGGGAGGACGCAATTGCTCTGCACACTGTGCAGGGGAATCAGGCCTGATCTCGCAGCGAGTGGGGAGTCTCATGGTTTTTCTCGAGTTGTGGCGGGAAACTGGGGTATATTCTCGAGTTACGAAGGGAAGGCCCTTCCAAACACGGGTGTGTTCAGCGACGTCAGGACTCCTGTCTAGTTGCGAGGGACCACTTGGGAGTCTCCTCGCGGCTTGAAAGGGCAATAGGAAAACCTCTCAAGGTGAGGCGGCAGACCCATTGTCCCTTTCCTGTTGCCACTGGGATCCTGGGATTCCTGTCCATTTTCCAAGGAGTCAGGCATCGTCTCCTTTGGAATCATTGAATTCCGTGTTCCTCTCGAGCTGTCCAATGTATGGCAGGCCGCCTCTCTAGAAAAGGCAGGGAGCTACGGCTTTCTCTAGTGTCTCCCCAGGGCTTCAGACATCCCTTTATCTTGTGAGATGGAATCCAGCTTGCACTCAAGTCACTGCAAGAATTCCGGCCTGATTTAGAATCAGGGCATCTCGGGGTCGTTTCCAGTGTAGGCCATAAATTCAACGTCCCTCTCCCAGACGTACAGCTGGGAGAAGCCTCCTCTTGTGGTGATTGTGGACAGTTGGCATAACTCTTAATTTGAAGCCAGGAAATTCAATCTCACCTCGAGATGATTGGGGTTACACGGAGCTCTTTCTCCTTACAGCAGTGACCTCAGAATCCCTCTAGACTTGATAGAGTGTTCCTTGAATTTCTCTGGAGTACCATCAAGGATATCAAGGCTCCTTTCTGGTTTGACAGTGAGCACGGAATTGCTCTGCACGCAGTGCAGGGGAATCGGGCTTCATCTTGCGGCGAGGGGGGAATCTCATGGTTTTTCTCGAATTGTGGCGGGAACCTGGGGTATATTCTCGAGTTACGACGAGGATGGCCCTTCCAAACCCGGGTGTGTTCAGCGACGTCAGGACTCCTGTCTAGTTGCGAGGGACCCCTCGGGAGTCTCTTTGCGGTTTGAAAGGGCCATAGAAACACCTCTGGAGTTGAGGCCTCAGACCCATTATCTCTTTTCTGTTGCCACTGTGATCCTGGGATTCCTGTTCATTTTCCAGTGGAGTCAGGCATCGTCCCCTTTGGAATCGTTGAACTCCGTGATCCTCTCGCACTGTCCAATGGATGGGAGTCCGCATCTCTAGAAAAGGCAGGGAGCTAGGGCTTTCTCTAGTGTCTCTCCAGGGGCTTCAATCATCCGTTCATCTTGTGAGATGAAATCCAGCTTGCACTCAAGCCACTGCAGGAATTCAGTCCTGATTTCGTGTTAGGGCATCTCGGGGTCGATTCCACTGGAGGCCGCAAATTCAACCTCCGTCAACCAGACTTACAGCTGCGAGAAGCCTCCTCTTGTGGTGCAGTGGACAGTTGGCATTCCTCTTGATTTGCAGCCAGGAAATCAGCTCTCAGCTCGAGATGATTCGGAATACATGGAGCTCTTTCTGGTTGGTGAAGTGACCTTAGGATCCCTCTAGACTTGAGACAGTGTTCCTGGGGTTTCTCTGGAGTGCCATCAAGGAATTCAATGCTCCTCTCGGATTTGGTAGGGAGCCGGCAATTGCTCTGCATGCTGTGCAGGGGAATCGGGCCTCATCTCGCGAAGAGGGGGGAGTCTCATGGTTTTTCTCGAGTCCCAGGGGGAACCTGGGGTATATTCTCGAGTTACGGCGGGGATGGCCCTTCCAAACACGGGTGTGTTCATCGACGTCAGGACTCCTGTCTAGTTGCGAGGAAACCCTCACGAGTCTCCTTATGTCTTGAAAGGGCCATAGGAAAACCTCTCAAGGTGAGGCGGCAGACCCTTTGTCCCTTTCCTGTTGACACTGGGATCCTGGAATATCTGTCCATTTTCCAGAGGAGTCAGGCATTGTCTTCTTTGGAATCACTGAACTCCGTTTTCCTCTCGAGCTGTCCAATGAATGGAAGGCCTACTCTCTAGAAAAGGCAGGGAGCTAGGGTTTTCTCTAGTGTCTCCCCAGGGGTTTCCGACATCTGTTTATCTTGTGAGATTAAATCCAGCTTGCACTCAAGTCATTGCAAGAATTCCGGCCTGATTTCGTGTCAGGGCATCTCGGGGTTGATTGCACTGGAGGCCGCAAATTCAACCTCTCTCTCCCAGACGTACAGCTGCGAGAAGCCTCCTCTTGTGGAGCTTGTGGACAGTTGGCATTTCTCTTGATTTGAAGCCAGGAAATTCGATCTCACCTCGAGATGATTGGGGGTGCACGGAGCTCTTTCTGGTTCGTGCAGTGACCTCAGGATCCCTCTAGACTTGAGAGAGAGTTCCTTGAGTTTCTCTGGAGTGCCATCAAGGAAATCAATGCTCCTTTCGGGTTTGATGGGGAGCACGGAATTGCTCTGCATGCAGTGAAGGGAAATCGGGCTTCATCTGGCGGCGAGTGGGGAGTCTCATGGTTTTCCTCGAGTTGAGGCGGGAAACTGGGGTATATTCTCGAGTTACGACGGGGATGGCCCTTCCAAACACGGGTGTGTTCAGCGACGTCAGGACTCCTCTCTAGTTGCAAGGGACCCGTCGGGAGTCTCCTCGCGGCTTGAAAGGGCCATAGGAAAACCTCTGGAAGTGAGGCCGCAGACCCATTGTCCCTTTCCTGTTGCCACTGGGACCCTGGGATACCTGTCCATTTTCCTGACGAGTCAGGCATCCTCTCCTTTGGAATCATTGAACTCCGTGTTCCTCTCGAGCTGTCCAATGGATGGGAGGCCGCCTCTCTAGATAAAGCAGGGAGCTACGGCTTTCTCTAGTGTCTCCCCAGGGGCTTCAGACATTCCTTTATCTTGTGAGATGAAATCCAGCTTGCACTCAAGTCACTGGAAGAATTCCGACCTGATTTCGAGTCAGGGCATCTCGGGGTCGATTCCTCTGGAGGCCGCAAATTCAAACTCCCTCAACCAGACGTACAGATGCGAGAAGCCTCTTCTTGTGGTGCTTGTGGACAGTTGGCATTCCTCTTGATTTGAAGCCAGGAGATCAGCTCTCATCTCGAGATGATTCGGAATACACGGAGCTGTTTCTGATTGGTGACGTGACTTTAGGATCCCTCTAGACTTGAGACAGTGTTCCAGGGGTTTCTCTGGTGTGCCATCAAGCAAATCAAGGCTCCTTTCGGGTTTGATGGGGAGCACGCAATTGCTCTGCATGCTGTGCAGGGGAATCAGGCCTCATCTCGCGTTGAGTGGGGAGTCTCATGGTTTTTCTCGAGTTGCGGCGGGAACCTGGGGTATATTCTCGAGTTACGCCAGGGATGGCACTTCCAAACACGGGCGTGTTTTTCGAAGTCAGGACTCTTGTCCACTTGCGAGGGACCCCTCGGGAGTCTCCTCGCGGCGTGAAAGGGCCATAGGAACACCTCCCTAGGTGAGGAGGCAGATCCATTTTCCCTTTCCGGTTGCCACTGGGATGCTGGGATTCCTGTCCATTTTCCAGAGGAGTCAGGCATCGTCTCCTTTGGAATCACTGAACTCCCTGTTCCTCTCGAGCAGTCCAATGGACGGGAGGCCTCCTCTCTAGAAAAGGCAGGGAGCTAGGGCTCTCTCTAGTGTCTCCCCAGGGGCTCCAGACATCCCTTCATCTTGTGAGATGAAATCCAGCTTGCCCTTAAGTCACTGCAGGAATTCCGTCCTGATTTCGAGTCAGGGAATCTCGGCGTCGATTACACTGGAGGCCGCAAATTCAACGTCCCTCTCCCAGACGTACAGCTGAGAGAAGCCTCCTTTTGTGGTGCTTGTGGACAGTTGGCATTCCTCTTGATTTGAAGCCTGAAAATCAGCTCTCAACTCGAGATGATTCGGCATACACGGAGCTGTTTCTTGTTGGTGAAGTGACTTTAGGATCCCTCTAGACTTGAGACAGTGTTCCTGGGGTTTCTCTGGAGTGCCATCAAGGAAATCAAGGCTCCTATCGGGTTTGATGGGGAGCACGCAATAGGTCTGCAAGCTGTGTGGGGGAATCGGGCCTCATCTCGCGGCGAAGGGGCAGTCTCATGGTTTTTCTCGAGTTGCGGCGGGAACCTGTGGTATATTCTCGAGTTACGACGGGGATGGCCCTTCCAAACACGGGTGTGTTCAGCGACGTCAGGACTCCTGTGTCAGGGAATGTTTGATGGGAGGATTCCTACATGCTGTCTCTCATGAATCCTTTGTCCCTCTTCAAGCGGAACAGTTCGCTGCTCCCAGGGACTGAGGTCATTGTGTGAGGCAAGCATGAGTCTCCTTTAGTAAACATTTTCCTTAGGACAAAACAGCTTAATCTCCTTCCCCTTTCTTGAGATATGGATTGTGTCCTGACCTTGTGACTAACATTACCCCTTTTCCCTTGATAACGGTTGCTGTACATTTGGTTTTCTGATCTCTATCATTCCCGAAAGAAGTTTCTTGTACTGTAGCCTATATATACTCATAGAAAAATCATTAAAGCACCTTTGCTCCATCAGAGCTTAGGTCCCCGGGTCTTTTTTGTCTCTCTCTCTCTTTCTCCCTCTCTCTTTCTCTCTTTTACTTTCTTATCGTCGACTCCGTACCACCAGGTTCTGGTCCATTAAAGGACCCCAACAAATGGCGCCCGAACAGGGACACTGATATACGCGGTACATCGGGCGGAGTGACTCAGGGACCCATTGAGGTCGGTAAGTACTAAGGCATGGGTTAAAAGGCTGGCCAGCCCCATTATTTTTCTACTTTACTTCACCATTTGTTTTAATTTCAAGGACTTCTGGCTTCATGGCAATAAATAGAGGCTTGCCTTCAAACAGTAGTTAAACATAATCCTTAGTTTTCTGATAAATGCAGTTTTGATTTAAAAATTTGGCTCCAGGTCAAAGAAAATGTTAAATGAGCAGCCATACAAAGAAAAAATATTCCAGTTGATCTCTAGCCCCTATGGGCTGTTATTAAAGCTATAATTTTGTCATTTCAAGGTACATTCTAGCCCTTCCAATATTCAGCAACAGACAGAACACTTATTACATAAATATAAATTAAATGATTAAACTTTACAAAAGGCCCAATTGAAACAATACAAACTATCTCAAAATTTTCTTACTAGCCCTGCCCTGGCTTCTCCAAATGCTTCTCCTCTGCCGACAGTCACAACTCCAAAAGTCTCTCATTTGTTGGAACCTAATGAAAAGTTATGCTAATTTTTAAACTAGATTAGAAGCTACTATTTCCCGTACTGTAATCGGAGAAGAAACCAAAAAACAGCTAGAGAAATTACTTGCTTATGAGAATGCAAATCAGAAATGTCAAAGAGCTATAGCTGCAATTTGTGAGACTAAAATTATTATTGATTACTTAAAAGCTTATCACAATCTAGGATCAGAAGCTCAAAAGATGCAAATGCTGATTGAGGCAATGGCTACTATCTTTAAAAAGGGAAATGAAAGATGTTTAAATTGTGTGGAGATAAAAATCTTTTAAAAAGGGATTGACCTAAGAAGGCTAATAAAATACCAAAAAATTTGCCCTCGCTGCTGTAAAAGAATGCACTAGGCCAAAAGTTGTAAATTTAAATTTGATATTGATGAAAAACCTATTCCAGAAAACTCCAAACAGGAGCAAATTCTATCTTTTCCCTCAAACCCTCAACATCCGGCAGTTCTGCCGTCGATAAATGATTTTTTCCTTTACCCTCAAACAATCCCTACTAGAGTGCCTACCGGACTTTTTGGACCCCTGCCCCCACAAACTTTTGGTCTTTTGTTTGGCCGATCAAGTCTGATTTCTAAAGGAATTACTGTTCACCCTGGAATAATTGATTCAGATTATAAAGGAGAGATTCAAATTCTGATGTCATCTCAGATTCTATGGCAATTCAAAAAGGGGTACAAAATTGCTCAATTACTTCTTTTACCTTACATTTCTATTAATTCCTCTAATAATGTACGGACAGATAGGTCTGACAGTACAGATCAAAAACAATCTTTGTGGACATTATTAGTATCTGAGTATGCCCGACCAAATATAAATATCAAAATTAATGGTAAAAGATTTTCTGGTCTCCTTGACACTGGATCTGGTATTACTATTATTTCCAAATATTTATGGCCCAAATCCTGGCCTATACAAAAGGTCTCTTGCCAAATTGCAAAAATTTCTCAAACTAAACTACAAAAAGTTTATCAAAGTGTTCAAATATACTCATGTGAGAGACCAGAAGGCCAACCTACAACATTAAAACCTTATGTGATAAATGTACCCTTTAATCTAATAAAAAGGGACTTACTTATACAATGGCAAACTCAGATATACATTCCACATTTTTCCTAGGGGCCACTGCTCATTTAACAAAGAAAACAATTATTAAAATAACTAAGAAAAATTATGAGCCTATTTGGACAAAGCAATGGCCCCTTATGAAAAAAAAAAATTACAAGCTACTAAAGAACTTATAAACACACAATTAAAATTGAAACATATTGAAGAATCTTGCTCTTTTTGGAACTCTATTTTTGTTATAAAAAAAAAAAAACATAACAAATGGTGTCTCTTAACAAAGTTTAAAAAAGTTAATTCTTTTATAAAACCTATGGGTACATTGCAACCAGAGATCCCATCACCTATTACTATTTCTCAAAATTTGCACATTATTATTACTGATTCACAAGATTCCCTTTTAAATATACCTTTACACCCTTTAGACCGGGAGAAATTCACTTTCTCTCTCCCTTATCCTAATCATATCGGGCCTCATCAAAGATTTCAATAGACTATGTTACCTCAAGGTATGCTTAAAAGTCCTGCTACTGCTGCTGCTAAGTCACTTCGGTCGTGTCCTACTCCATGCGACCCCATGGATGTCAGCCCGCCAGGCTCGCCCGTCCCTGGGATTCTCCAGACAAGAGTACTGAAATAGGGTGCCATTGCCATCTCCGTAACAGTCCTAGTATTTGTCAAAATTTTGTAGCCAAGGCTTTACTTCCTGTGTGACAACAATCCCCTCATGCATATATCATTAATAATATACTATAGCTACAAAAAAGAGAAATGATTATTTTTGACACTGAATGGCTATGATATTCTTTAGACTCTGGAGGAAACTGATGAAAATAAAATCTTTTTTGAAATTGCAAATATATATATATATATATATATATATATATATATATTTGAGCTCCAGTTCTGCCTGGGAAACAAAAATAGGCCTAAGAAAAAACCTTAAGTTAACTCTTATCATGTCCTTGGGATACACAGCCCACTCTATCTAGGACTCCAGCCATTAACAAATTGGTGGAGCTCAAAATAAATAAATAAAACAAAAGGATATTTTAAATTTCAAACGGAAAACTATCGCTATGTATCTAAAATTTTCTATGTCTCAATGTATGTCTTTGTTTTTGGATAGTGTGGAGTTAATCAGCTCTATTTAGATTCAGCTTTACATAAACTGAAGGCTGTTCAATGTTGGGTATAATGTTTATTTAAATGTGAATGTGACTTAAATATAATTATTTGTTAATCTAGTTGGGACATGTCTTAAGTCATCAACATTATATAATACTTTTATTATGCCTTGGTTTAAGGTAAACTAAGTTTGTCAACAAAAAGGTAACTCTTTATATTTCTATATACACAAATATATAGATGAGATAAAAACTTTTAGATAAGCTCTTAGAAATAAATGTATTTTTGATAGAATGATCTGTTATCTATAATATAGAGCCATCTCTTGGGATTAGAGTGACTTAGGTTTCTAGAGTTGTGCTGAACTAAGTAATACAAGTTTGTTGAATGGCTGGGTCATTTCCAAATGAAGTAAGATTTTGAAGCGTTAATTGCTGAACACTGGCTTGCTCTTAAAAGGGGTTTTTTCTTGCAGAAGAGTTGAAGAGATTTTGAGCTGTTAATGAATATAAATATATATTTATATAGGAATGGATATATATATAATATAATATGATTTGAAAAATATGTTCAATGGTCCATAAAATGCTAATATACAAGACATTTCATGGTTTCTATAAAAAAGTAAAATATATGCTTTTAATAGAAAGATATAAGAAATGGCAAATAAAATGATGAATACAAAAATATTTTTTTAATTGTTGAAACATTTATTATAGAATAAAATGGTATTTATATAAGCTTTACTAGATTAGTTTTTCATTGTCGTTCTAGCTACAGCAAATGTTCTTTCTCCAAATTAAACCAAATTGGAAACAAGAGAAAAATTCTGAAAAAACAATATTTAACAAAATTAACTTTTGTCAGCAGATACATTCAGACTGCAAATATATTAGAAAATGCAGTTGAAATGCTTGGGTGGATCACAATGAAAACCACAAAATATGGTATGTTTATTTAAAATAAACATTGCATTTGTTTATTATGCTATCATACTTTGTTTTGGCCTTTTAACTTTTAAAGATATTTAGTGCTGGAATTTTAAAAAGGACACCATTTCCCGAATGGATTATTTGTTCCTAAGAATATCAGAAATGCGGAATGTTTGCCTTCTTTTCAGGTCTGTCTTGGAAGTGTAGTCATCCTCTTTAACAGTGAGATTCAACAGTGAGATTCAACAGTTTCTAAGCTGCATTTCTTCTTCAAGGACAAAGTCAAACATATTTGGATGTGAGCAACATTTCATTTATCAAGTTGTTCTGCATCAACTTTTCAATAATTTCACTTAGGAAAAAATATTTAAATGGTTACTCCTAATCCTTTGCCCCAAATAACACAAACCACAGCCAAATACCAGTCCCAAACAGATTTCTGAATGATTTTTTTTTCTTTTCGACTGAAATATTTCCTAAAAATGTTTTCATCATTATCGCTTTCCTCTCTTTTTATAACTATTGTTAATATAGCCTTATTTATTTTAAAGTTTTTAAACTTACCACAAAGAGATGTTTTGACAACAGCAAAAAACAAACAAACAAAAAAAGAAGTTTTGAAACATGAAAGGACACCTCCTTTCCTTTGCCCATTTGATATCAAAACGGGTTAACTAATCAATAGAAGTCTAAGAAACTAATCTTACAGGGAAAGGATATGCTTCTATTTCTCCAGATGGATCCAACGAGCTCACATTACTTCCTCTTCAGAAGATTCAACCTAAGGGGGCCCCCAACATTCAGACTAGAGATGAAACAGCAAAAAACCCAGGAAGAAAGAATTCCAATATAAGCCATGGCGACATTAAAAATTTCCAAAAAGCGCTTCACTCGACATTATGATCTCCCTACTTGGGGACAGACAAAAACCGTAACTAATTAAACTGAAAACCTGATTTCTCAACAGGGAATGCCTCGAAATCCTAAAAATATTTCTCTTCGCTATGCTTGCTTTGCTTGCTTTTGCTTCCCCCGCTCAGGCTGACCTGATTGATCACACTTACTGGGCTTATATACCTAACTCCCCCTTTTTTATTGTAGGTTGTAAAATGGACAGATATAGAACCAATCATATTCACTAACGAGTCAGCACATATGCCCCCTCCTTGGAACTGGAGGGGCCCTCTCATCCTGAAGAATAAGAAAAACTAATTAATATCATTCTAGGTTATGAAGTCCTTCTTTTATGTATGGGCCCAGCAAAATTATGTACAAACGTTAGTTGACAAACTTGGGCTTTCGTCCTGCCTCCAGAAAAGGGTTTTCGGACACTACTTGGATTATTTACTGCCCTTTCTTTGTCAATGAACCATGTTTATACTACTGAAACTTTAGGGAAAAAATTAGGGAAAGAACAAAGAACAACATGCCAAGGGTTTACTAATAAGAACTTTAAATATATTCCTGTTCATTGGGACTAATGTTAGGCCAAACAAGGAAAATTAATGTTTATAGCTAATCATACAATTGTCAATTGGGGACCCCATAATATGTGGTTATTGAACTGCTCAGATGATATTAACAATACTATGTATGATTATATTACTCAAGTAACATGGGAGGTTACTAATACTACAATGGAACATTACCATGACAGAGGACTTCTTGGCTAGCTTGATGAAGAAATGGCCCCCACCTCGTCCTCGAATCATCTTTGATAAGCAGATTGGGCCTAAACAATGGGACATCTGAAAACTTGCTGCAAACACCGAAGAACTTGGGACTTGGACCAGACATTCCGCAGGGACCAATCATAGCTATAGCAATTATTTCTTTCACTATAATCAATCATATTTTATACAAGCCTGTGTTCCATTTCCTTTTGTTATAGCTATAGGAAACTTACAATTCAATAAGACTATACGTTCTGTAACTTGCATAAATTGCAGATTATATACTTGTCTTAACTCCTCTATTTCCTTAAGGTATGATTCTCTTTTAATTCTTCGATCTCGACGTAGTCTATGGTTACCAATAAATCTCCAACGGCCCTGGGAAGAAGGTCCCATGGCTGGACTTGCTTCCCGGTTGCTTACTAAATTGCTCCGGCGATCTAAACGATTCATTGGATAGCTGATTTTTAGTATTCTGGGATTAATAGCCATTTGCACCACTGCTGTTGTCACTGGTGTTGCTTTACAAACCTCTATTCAGACACATAATTTTATTCAAAATTGGACTAAAGATGCCCATAGTTTATGGGCCACTCAGACTCAGATTGATGAGGAAATTCAAGAAGAAATACAGAAACTGAAAACAGCCATCGAATGGGTTAGAGATCAATTAACAGATGTACAAAAACAGGTGATGGTAAAATGTGACTAGAATTCTACTCAATTTTGTGTTACTCCTGTTCATTTTAATAATAGTGCCTACAACTGGGAACAAATCAAGTTTCATTTACAAAACATACATGATAATGTCTGTCTGAATGTACAATTATTGCAAAAAGAAATATTTGAAACTTTTTCTAATAATCTGCCCTCTTCCATTGATAAGAAAACTTTAGCTAAACAATTAACTGATCAATTATCTGCGCTAGACCCACGTGGATGGTTTCAAAGTCTTACTCATAGCATTGGATCTGGAACCATAATTTTGGTGATTGTCTTAACAATTATATTTGTTGTCTACCGTTGCCTTCATGCAAAGATTGTCAAAACTAAACAAACTCTGATGGTCAAAACTCTTCTTACAAATATTATAAATAAATAAGGGGGAATTGTCAGGGAATGTTTGATGGGAAGATTCCTACATGCTGTTTCTCATGAGTCCTTTGTCCCTCTTCAAGCGGAACAGCACGCTGCTCCCAGGGACTGAGGTCATTGTGTGAGGCAAGCATGAGTCTCCTTTAGTAAACATTCTCCTTAGGACAAAACAGCTTAATCTCCTTCCCCTTTCTTGAGATATGGATTGTGTCCTGACATTGTGACTAACATTATCCCTTGTTCCCTTGATAACGGTTGCTGTACATTTGGTTTTCTGATCTCTACCATTCCCGAAAGAAGTTTCTTGTACTGTAGCCTATATATACTCATAGAAAAATCATTAAAGCACCTTTGCTCCATCAGAGCTTAGATCTCCGGGTCATTTTTGTCTCTCTCTCTCTTTCTCCCTCTCTCTTTCTCTCTTTTACTTTCTTATCGTCGACTCCGTACCACCAGGTTCCGGTCCATTAAAGGACCCCAACACTCCTGTCTAGTTGCGAGGGACCCCTCGGGAGTCTCCTCGCGGCTTAACAGGGCCATAGGAACACCTCTCGAGGTGAGGCCTCAGACCCAGTTTCCCATTCCTGTTGCCACTGGGATCCTGGGATTCCTGTCCATTTTCCAGAATTTTCAGGCATCGTCTCCTTTGGAATCATTGAACTCCGTGTTCCTCTCGAGCTCTCCAATTGATGTGAGGCGGCGTCTCTAGAAAAGGCAGGGAGCCAAGGCTTTCTCTAGTGTCTCCCCAGGGGCTTCAGACATCCCTTTATCTTGTGAGATGAAATCCAGCTTGCACTCATGTCACTGCAAGAATTGCGGCATGATTAAAGTCAGGGCATCTCGGGGTCGATTCCAGTGGAGGCCATAAATTAAACGTCCCTCTCCCAGACGTACATCTTTGAGAAGCCTCCTCTTGTGGTGCTTGTGGACAGTTGGCATTTCTCTTGATTTGAAGCCAGGAATTTCGCTCTCACCTCGAGATGATTGGGGGTACACAGAGCTCTTCCTGGTTCCTGCAGTGACCTCAGGATCCCTCTAGAATGGAGAGAGTGTTCCTTGAGTTTCTCTGGAGTGCCATCAAGGAAATCAACCCTCCTTTCGAGTTTGACGGGGAGGACGGAATTGCTCTGCACGCAGTGCAGGGAAATCGGGTTTCAACTCGTGGCGAGAGGGGAGTCTCATGGTTTTTCTCGAGTTGCGGCAGGAACCAGGGGTATATTCTCGAGTTACAGCCGGGATGGCCCTTCCAAACAGGGGTGTGTTCAGCGACGTCAGGACTCCTGTCTAGTTTCGAGGGACCCATCGGGAGTCTCCTCGCGTCTTGAAAGGGCCATAGGAACACCTCTCGAGGTGAGGCCTCAGACCCAGGTTCCCTTTCCTGTTGCCACTGGGATCCTGGGATTCCTGTCCATTTTCCAGAGGAGTCAGGCATCGTCTCCTTTGGAATCATTGAACTCCGTCTTCCTCATGAGCTGTCCAATGGATGGGAGGCCGCCTGTCGAGAAAGGGCAGGGTGGTAAGCATTCTCTAGTGTCTCCCCAGGGGCTTCAGACATCCCTTCATCTCGTGAGATGAAATCCAGCTTGAACTCAATCACTGCAGGAATTCCGGCCTGATTTCGAGTCAGGGCATCTCGGGGTCGATTCCACTGAAGGCCGCAAATTCATACTCCCTCAACCAGTCGTACAGCTGGGGGAAGCCTCCTCTTTTGGTGCTTGTGGACAGTTGGCATTCCTCTTGATTTGAAGCCAGGAAATCAGCTCTCAGCTTGAGATGATTCGGAATACACGGAGCCGTTTCTGGTTGATGAAGTGACTTTAGTATCCCTCTAGACTTGAGACAGTTTTCCTGGGGTTTCAGTGGAGTGCCATCAAGGAAATCAAGGCTCCTTTCGGGTTTGATGGGGAGCACGCAATTGCTCTGCATGTTGTGCAGGGGAATCGGGCCTCCTCTCGGGGCGAGGGGGGAGTCTCATGGTTTTCTCGAGTTACGACGGGGATGGCCCTTCCAAACACGGGTGTGTTCAGCGACTTCAGGACACCTGTCTAGTTGCAAGGGACCCGTCGGGAGTATCCTCGCGGCTTGAAAGGGCCATAGGAAAGCCGCTCGAGGTGAGGCGGCAGACCCATTGTCCCTTTCCTGTTGCCAATGGAATCCTGGGATTCCTGTCCGTTTTCCAGAGGAGTCAGGCATTGTCTCCATTGGAATCATTGAACTCCGTGTTCCTCTCGAGCTTACCAATTGATGCGAGGCTGCCTCTCTAGAAAAGGCAGGGATCTAGGGCTTTCTCTATTGTCTCCCCAGGGGCTTCAGTCATCCCTTCATCTTGTGAGATGAAATCCAGCTTGCATTCAAGTCACTGCAGGAATTCTGGCCTGATTTCGAGTCAGGGCCTCTCGGGGTCGATTCCACTGGAGGCCGCAAATTCAACCTCCCTCAACCAGACGTACAGCTGCGAGAAGCCTCCTCTTGTGGTGCTTGTGAACAGTTGGCATTCCTCTTGATTTGAAGCCAGGAAATCAGCTCCCAGCTCGAGATGATTCGGAATACACGGAGCTGTTTCTGGTTGGTGAAATGACTTTTGGCTCCCTCTAGACTTGAGAGAATGTTCCAGGGGTTTCTCTGGAGTGCCATCAAGGAAATCAAGGCTCCTTTCGGGTTTGATGTGGAGCACGCGATTGCTCTGCACGCTGTGCAGGGGAATCGGGCCTCATCTCGTGGCGAGGGGGGAGTCTCATTGTTTTTCCCAAGGTGCGGCGGGAACCTGGGGTATATTCTCGAGTTACGACGGGGATGGCCCTTCCAAACACGGGTGTGTTCAGCGACGTCAGGACTCCTGTATAGTTGCGAGGGACCCCTCGGGAGTCTCCTCGCGGCTTGAAAGGGCCATAGGAAAACCTCTCGAGGTGAGGCAGCAGACCCATTGTCCCTTTCCTATTGACACTGGGATCTTGTGATTCCTGTCCATTTTCCAGAGGAGTCAGGCATCGTCTCCTTTGGAATCATTGAACTCCATGTTCCTCTCGAGCTGTCCAGTTGATGGGAGGCAGGCTCTCTAGATAAGGGAGGGAGATAGTGCTTTCTCGAGTGTCTCCACAGGGGCTTCAGACATCCCTTCATCTTGTGGGATGAAATCCAGGTTGCACTCAAGCCACTGCAAGAATTCAGGCCTGATTTCGGGTCAGGGCATCTCGGGGTCGATTCCAGTGGAGGCCAAAAATTCAACCTCCCACAACCAGACGTACAGCTGCGAGAAGCCTCCTCTTGTGGTGCTTGTGGACAGTTGGCATTCCTCTTGATTTGAAGCCAGGAAATTCGCTCTCAACTTGAGATGATTCGGGGTACACGGAGCTCTTTTTGGTTCCTGCAGTGACCTCAGGATCCCTCTAGACTTGAGAGAGTGTTCCTTGAGTTCTCTGGAACGCCATCCAGGAAATCAAGGCTCCTTTCGGGTTTGAGGGGGAACATTGAATTGCTTTGCATGCAGTGCAGGGGAATTGTGCTTCATCTCGCGGCGAGGGGAGAGTCTCATGGTTTTTCTCGAGTTGCGGTGCGAACCTGGGGTATATTCTCGAGTTATGGCCTGGATGGCCCTTCCAAAGACGAGTGTGTTCAGCGACGTCAGGACTACTGTCTAGTTGCGAGGAATCGCTCGGGAGTCTCCTCGCGGCTTGAAAGGGCCATAGGAACACCTCTCGAGGTGAGGTGGCATACCCAGGTTCCCTATCCTGTTGCCACTGGGAACCTGGGATTCCTGTCCATTTTCCAGAGGAGTCAGGCATCGTCTCCTTTGGAATCAATGTACTCCGTGTTCCTCTCGAGCTGTCCAATGGATGGGAGGCCGCCTGGGGAGAAAGGGCATGGTGCTAGGACATTCTCTACTGTCTCCCCAGGGGCTTCAGACATCCCTTCATTTGTGAGATGAAATCCAGCTTGCACTAAAGTCACTGCAGGAATTCCGGCCTGATTTCGAGTCAGGGCATCTCGGGGTCGATTCCACTGGAGGCCTCAAATTCAACCTCCCTCAACCAGATGTACAGCTGCGAGAAGCCTCGTCTTGTGGTGCTTGTGGACAGTTGGCATTCCTCTTGATTTGCAGCCAGGAAATCACCTCTCAGCTCGAGATGTTTCGGAATACATGGAGCTGTTTCTGGTTGGTGAAGTGAAGTTAGGATCCCTCTAGACTTGAGACAGTTTTCCTGGGTTTTCACTGGAGTGCCTTCAAGGAAATCAAAGCTCCTTTCGGGTTTGATGGGAGCACGCAATTGCTCTGCATGCAGTGCAGGGGAATCGGGCCTCATCTCGTGGCGAGGGGGGAGTCTCATGGTTTTTCTCGAGTTGCGGCGGTAACCTGGGGTATATTCTCTAGATACAGCGGGGATGGCCCTTCCAAACACGGGTGTGTTCAGCGACGTCAGGACTCCTGTCTAGTTGCGAGGGACCACTTGGGAGTCTCCTGGCGGCTTGAAAGGGCAATAGGAAAACCTCTCAAGGTGAGGCGGCAGACCCATTGTCCCTTTCCTGTTGCCACTGGGATCCTGGGATTCCTGTCCATTTTCCAAGGAGTCAGGCATCGTCTCCTTTGGAATCATTGAATTCCGTGTTCCTCTCGAGCTGTCCAATATATGGGAGGCCGCCTCTCTAGAAAACGCAGGCAGCTACGGCTTTCTCTAGTGTCTCCCCAGGGCTTCAGACATCCCTTTATCTTGTGAGATGAAATCCAGCTTGCACTCAAGTCACTGCAGGAATTCCGGTTGATTTAGAATCAGGGCATTTCGGGGTCGTTTACAGTGTAGGCCATAAATTCAAGGTCCCTCTCCCAGACGTACAGCTGGGAGAAGCCTCCTCTTATGGTGATTGTGGACAGTTGGCATAACTCTTAATTTGAAGCCAGGAAATTCGATCTCACCTCGAGATGATTGGGGTTACACAGAGCTCTTTCTCCTTACTGCAGTGACCTCAGAATCCCTCTAGACTTGATAGAGTGTTCCTTGATTTTCTCTGGAGTTCCATCAAGGATATCAAGGCTCCTTTCTGGTTTGACAGGGAGCACGGAATTGCTCTGCACTCAGTCCAGGGGAATCGGGCTTCATCTTGTGGCGAGGGGGGAATCTCATGGTTTTTCTCGAATTGTGGCGGGAACCTGGGGTATATGCTCGAGTTACGACGAGGATGGTCCTACCAAAGACGGGTGTGTTCAGCGACGTCAGGACACATGTCTAGTTGCGAGGGACCCCTCTGGAGTCTCTTTGCGGCTTGAAAGGGCCATAGGAACACCTCTCGAGGTGAGACCTCAGACCCATTGTCTCTTTTCTGTTGCCACTGTGATCCTGGGACTCCTGTCCATTTTCCAGTGGAGTCAGGCATCGTCCCCTTTGGAATCGTTGAACTCCGTGATCCTCTCGCGCTGTACAATGCATGGGAGTCCGCATCTCTAGAAAAGGCAGGGAGCTAGGGCTTTCTCTAGTGTCTCTCCAGGGGCTTCAGACATCCCTTTATCTTGTGTGATGAAATCCAGCTTGCACTCAAGTCACTGGAAGAATTCCGGACTGATTAAGAGTCAGGGCATCTCGGGGTCAATTCCAGTGGAGCCCATAAATTCAACGTCCCTTTCCCAGACGTCCAGCTACGAGAAGTCTCCTCTTGTCATGCGTGTGGACAGTTGGCATTCCTCTTGATTTGAAGCCAGGAAATTTGCTCTCACCTCGAGATGATTGGGGGTACACGGAGCTGTTTCTGTTTCCTGCAGTGACCTCAGGATCCCTCTAGGCTTGAGAGAATGTTCCTTGAGGTTCTCTGGAGTGTCATCAAGGAAATCAAGGCTCCTTTCTGGTTTGACGGGGAGCACGGAATTGCTCTGCACGCAGTGCAGGGGAATCGGGCTTCATCCCGTGGCGAGGGGGGAGTCTCATGGTTTTTCGAGAGTTGCGGCGGGAACCTGGGGTACATTCTCGAGTTATGGCGGGGATGGCCCTTCCAAACACGGGTGTGTTCAGCGACGTCAGGAGACTCCTGTCTAGTTGCGAGGGACCCCTCGGGATTCTCCTCGCGGCTTGAAAGGGCCATAGGAACACCTCTCGATGTGATGCCGCAGACCCAGGTTCCCTTTCCTGTTGCCACTAGGATCCTGGGATTCCTGTCCATTTTCCAGAGGAGTCAGGCATGGTCTCCTTTGGAATCATTGAACTCCGTGTTACTCTCGAGCCGTCCAATGGATGGGAGACCTCCTGTCTAGAAAGGGCAGGGCGCTAGGGAATTCTCTAGTGTCTCCCCAGGGGCTTCAGACATCCCTTCATCTTGTGAGATGAAATCCAGCTTGCACTCACGTCACTGCAGGAATTCCGGCCTGATTTCGAGTCAGGGCATCTCGTGGTCAATTCCACTGGAGGCCACTAATTCAACGTCCCACAACCAGACGTACAGCTGCGAGAAGCCTGCTGTTGTGGTGCTTGTGGACAGTTGGCATTCCTCTTGATTTGAAGCCTGGAAATCAGCTCTCAGCTCGAGATGATTCGGAATACACGGAGCTGTTTCTGTTTGGTGAAGTGGCTTTAGGATCCCTCTAGTCTTGAGACAGTGTTCCTGGGGTTTCTCTGGAGTGCCTTCAAGGAAATCAAGGTTCCTTTCGGGTTTGATGGGGAGCACGCAATTGCTCTGCATGCTGTGCAGGGGAATCGGGCCTCATCTCTCGGTGAGGGGCGAGTCTCATTGTTTTTCTCGAGTTGCGGCGGGAACCTGGGATATATTCTCGAGTTACGACGGGGATGGCCCTTCCAAACACGGGTGTGTTCAGCGACGTCAGGACTCCTGTCTAGTTGCGAGGGACCCTTGGGGAGTCTCCTTGTGGCTTGAAAGGGCCATAGGAAAACCTCTCGAGGTGAGGCGTCAAACCCATTGTCCCTTTCCTGTTGCCACTGGGATCCTGGGATTCCTGTCCATTTTCCAGAGGAGTCAGGCATCGTCTCCTTTGGAATAATTGAACACCGTGTTTCTCTCGAGCTGTCCAATTGATGGGAAGCCGCATCTCTAGGAAAGGCAGGGAGCTAGGGATTTCCCTAGTGTCTCCCCAGGGGCTTCAGACATCCCTTCATCTTGTGAGATGAAATCCAGCTTGCACTCAAGTCACTGCAGGAATTCCGGCCTGATTTCGAGAGGGCATCTCGGGGTCAATTCCACTGGAGGCCGCAAATTCAACCTCCCTCAACCTGACGTGCAGCTGCAAGAAGCCTCCTCCTGTGGTGTTGTGGACAGTTGGCATTCCTCCTGATTTGAAGCCAGGAAATCAGCTCTCAGCTAGAGATGATTAGGAATACACGGAGCTGTTTCCAGTTGGTGAATTGACTTTAGGATCCCTCTAGTCTTGAGACAGTGTTACTGGGGTTTCTCTGGAGTGCCATCAAGGAAATCAAGGCTCCTTTTGGGTTTGATGGGGAGCACGCAATTGCTCTGCATGCTGTGCAGGGTAATCGGGCCTCATCTCGCGGCGAGGGGGGAGTCTCATGGTTTTTCTTGAATTGTGGCGGGAACGTGGGTTATATTCTCGAGTTACGACGGGGATGGCCCTTCCAAACCCGGGTGTGTTCTGCGATGTCAGAACTCCTGTCTAGTTGCGAGGGACCCCTCGGGAGTCTCCTCGGGGCATGCAAGGGCCAGAGGAACACCTCTCGAGGTGAGGCGGCAAACCCATTATCCCTTTCCTGTTGACACTAGGATCCTGGGATTCCTGTCCATTTTCCAGAGGAGTCAGGCATCGTCTCCTTTGGAATCATTGAACTCCGTGTTCCTCTCGAGCTGTCCAATGGATGGGAGGCCGCCTCTCTATAAAAGGCAGGGAGCTAGGGCTTTCTCTAATGTCTCGCCAGGGGCTTCAGACATCCCTTTATCTTGTGAGATGAAATCCAGCTTGCACTCAAGTCACTGCAAGAATTCCGGCCTGGTTTCGAGTCAGACCATCTCGGGGTCGTTTCCAGTGGAGCCCATATATTCAATGTCCCTCTCCCAGACGTACAGCTGCGAGAAGCCTCCTCTTGTGATGCTTGTGGACAGTTGGCATTTCTCTTGATTGAAGCCAGGACATTCGCTCTCATGTCGAAATGATTGGTGGTACATGGAGCTCTTTCTGGTTCTTGCAGTGACTTCAGGATCCCTCTAGACTTGAGAGAGTGTTCCTTGAGTTTCTCTGGAGTGCCTTCAAGGAAATCAAGGCTCCTTTCGGGTTTGACGGGGAGCTCGGAATTGCTCTGCATGCAGTGCAGGGGAATCGGGCCTCATTTCGCGGCGAGGGGGGCGTCTCATGGTTTTTCTCGAGTTGCGGCGGGAACCATGGGTATATTCTCGAGTAACGAAGGGGATGGCCTTTCCAAACACGGGTGTGTTCAGCGACGTCAGGACTCCTGTCTACTTGCGAGGGACTCCTCGGTAGTCTCCTCGCGGCTTGAAAGGGCGATAGGAAAACCTCTCAAGGTGAGGCCGCAGACGGAGATTCCCTTTCCTGTTGCCACTGGGAACCTGGGATTCCTGTCCATTTTCCAGAGGAGTCAGGCATCGTCTCCTTTTGAACCATGGAACTCCGTGTTCCTCTCGAGCTGTCCAATGGATGGGAGGCCGCTTCTCTAGAAAAGGCAGGGAGCTAGGGCTTTCTCTAGTGTCACCCCAGGGGCTTCGGACATCACTTCATCTTGTGAGATGAAATCCAGGTTGCACTCAAGTCGCTGCAGGAATTCCAGCCTGATTTCGAGTCAGGGCATCTCGGGGTCGATTCCACTGGAGGCCGCAGTTTCAACCTCCCTCAACCAGTCGTACAGCTGCCAGAAGCCTCCTCTTTTGGTGCTTGTGGACAGTTGGCATTCCTCTTGATTTGATGCCAGCAAATCAGCTCTCAGCTCGAGATGATTCGGAATACATGGAGCTGTTTCTGGTTGGTGAAGTGACTTTAGGATCCCTCTAGACTTGACACAGTGTTCCTGGGGTTTCTCTGGAGTGCCATCAAGGAAATCAAGGATCCTTTCGGGTTTGATGGGGAGCACGTAATTGCTCTGCATGCTGTGCAAGGTAATCCGGCCTCATCTCTCGGCGAGGGGGCAGTCTCATGGTTTTTCTCGAGTTGCGGTGGGAACCTGGGGTATATTCTCCAGTTTCGAAGGGGATGGTGCTTCCAAACACGGGTGTGCTCAGCGACGTCAGGACTCCTGTCTAGTTGCGAGGGACCCCTCGGGAGTCTCCTCGTGGCTTGAAAGGGCCATAGGAAAACCTCTCGAGTAGAGGCGGCAGACCCATTGTCCCTTCCCTGTTGCCACTGGGATCCTGGGCTTCCTGTCCATTTTCCAGAGGAGTCAGGCATCCTCACCTTTGGAATCATAGAACTCCGTGCTCCTCTCAAGCTGTCCAATTGATGGGAGGCCGCCTTTCGAGAAAGGGCAGGGAGCTAGGGCTTTCTGTAGTGTCTCACCAGGGGCTTCAGACATCCCTTTATCTTGTGAGATAAAATCCAGCTTGCATTCATGTCACTGCAAGAATTCCGGCCTGATTTCGAGTCAGGTTTTCTCGGGTTCAATTTCACTGTAGGCCATAAGTTCAAACGCCCTCTCCCAAACGTACAGCTGCGAGAAGCCTCCTCTTGTGCTGCTGGTGGACAGTTGGCATTCCTCTTGATTGAAGCCAGGAAATTCGCTCTCACCTCGAGATGATTGGGGGTACACGGAACTCTTTCTGGTTCCTGCAGTGACCTCAGGATCCCTCTAGACTTGAGAGAGTGTTCCTTGAGTTTCTCTGGAGTGCCATCAAGGAAATCAAGGCTGCTGTCGGGTTTGACGGGAGAACGGAATTGCTCTACACGCATTGCAGGGGAATCGGGCTTCATCTCGCGCCGAGGGGAGCGTCTCATGGTTTTTCTAGAGTTGCGGCTGGAACCTGGGGTACATTCTCCTGTTACGACGGGGTTGGCCCTTCCAAACACGGGTGTGTTTAGTGACATCAGGACTCCTGTCTAGTTGCGAGGGACCCTCGGGAGTCTCCTCGCGGCTTGAAAGGGCCATAGGAACACCTCTCTAGTTGAGGCCGCAAACCCAGGTGCCCTTTCCTGTTGCCACTGGGATCCTGGGATTCCTGTCCATTTTCCAAAGGAGTCAGGCATCGTCTCCTTTGGAATCATTGAACTCCGTGTTCCTCTGGAGCTGTCCAATGCAATGGGGGCCACCTGTCGAGAAAGTGCAGGGTGCTAGGGCATTCTCTAGTGTCTCACCAGGGGCTTCAGACATCCCTTCATCTTGTGAGATGAAATCCAGCTTGCACTCCAGTCACTGCAGGAATTCCAGCCTGATTTCGAGTCAGGATATCTCCAGGTCAATTCCACTGGGGCCCTCAAATTCAACCTCCCTCAAACAGACGTACACCTGCCAGAAGTCTCCTCTTGTGGTGCTTGTGGACAGTTGGCATTCCTCTTGATTGGAAGCCAGGAAATCAGCTCTCAGCTCGAGATGATTCAGAATACACCGAGCTGTTTCTTGATGGAGAAGTGACTTTTGGGTCCCTCTAGACTTGAGACAGTGTTCCTGGGGTTTCTCTTGAGTGCCATCAAGGAAATCAAGGCTCCTTTCCGGTTTGATGGGGAGGACGCAATTGCTCTGCATGCTGTGCAGGGGAATCAGGCCTGATCTAGCAGCGAGTGGGGCGTCTCATGGTTTTTCTCGAGTTGCGGCGGGAACTTGGGGTATATTCTCGAGTTACGAAGGGATGGCCCTTCCAATCACGGGTGTGCTCAGTGACGTCAGGACTCCTGTCTAGTTGTGAGGGTCCCGTCGGGAGTCTCCTCGCGGCTTGAAAGGGCCATAGGAAAATCTCTCGAGGTGAGGCGGCAGACCGATTGTCCCTTTCCTGTTGCCAATGGAATCCTGGGATTCCTGTCCGTTTTCCAGAGTCAGGCATTGTCTCCTTTGGAATCATTGAACTCCGTGTTCCTCTCGAGCTTACCAATTGATGCGAGGCTGCCTCTCTAGAAAAGGCAGGGAGCTAGGGCTTTCTCTATTGTCTCCCCAGGGGCTTCAGTCATCCCTTCATCTTGTGAGATGAAATCCAGCTTGCATTCAATTTACTGCAGGAATTCCGGCCTGATTTCGAGTCAGGGCCTCTCGGGGTCGATTCCACTGGAGGCCGCAAATTCAACCTCCCTCAACCAGACGTACAGCTGCGAGAAGCCTCCTCTTGTGGTGCTTGTGAACAGTTGGCATTCCTCTTGATTTGAAGCCAGGAAATCAGCTCCCAGCTCGAGATGATTCGGAATACACGGAGCTGTTTCTGGTTGGTGAAATAACTTTTGGCTCCCTCTAGACTTGAGAGAGTGTTCCTTGGGTTTCTCTGGAGTGACAGCAAGGAATCAAGGCTCCTTTCGGGTTTGATGTGGAGCACGCGATTGCTCTGCATGCTGTGCAGGGGAATCGGGGCTCATCTCGTGGCAAATGGGGGTTTCATGGTTTTTCTCGCCTTTCGGCGGGAACCAGGGGTATATTCTCCAGTTACGACGGGGATGGTGCTTCCAAACACGGGCGTGTTCAGTGACGTCAGGACTCCTGTCTAGTTGCGAGGGACCCCTCGGGCGTCTCCTCGCGGCTTGAAAGGGCCAAAGGAACACCTCTCGAGGTGAGGCCTCAGACCCTGGTTTCCTTTCCTGTTGCCACTGGGATCCTGGGATTCCTGTCCATTTTCCAGAAGAGTCAGGCATCGTCTGCTTTGGAATCATTGAACTCTGTGTTCCTCTCGAGCTGTCCAATGGATGGGAGGCCGCCTGTCGAGAAAGGACAGGGTGCTAGGGCATTCTCTAGTGTCTCCCCAAGGGCTTCAGACATCCCTTCATCTTGTGAGATGAAATCAAGCTTGCACTCAAATCACTGAAGTAATGCCGGCCTGATTTCGAGTCAGGGCATCTCGGGTTGGCTTACACTGCAGGCCGCTAATTCAACCTCCCTCAATCAGACGTACAGCTGCGAGAAGCCTCCTCTTGTGGTGATTGTAGACAGTTGGCATTCCTCTTGATTTGAAGCCAGGACATCAGCTCTCAGCTCGAGATGACTCGGAATACACGGAGCTGTTTCTGGTTGGTGAAGTGACTTTAGGATCACTCTAGACTTGAGACAGTGTTCCTGGGGATTCTCTGGAGTACCATCAAGGAAATCAAGTCTTCTTTCTGGATTGATGGGGAGCACACAATTGCTCTGCATGCTGTGCAGGGGAATCGGGCCTCCTCTCGTTGCCAGGTGGGTGTCTCATGGTTTTCCACGAGTTTCAGCGGGAACCTGGTGTATATTCTCGAGTGATGACGGGGATGGCCCTTCCAAACACGGGTGTGTTCAGCGACGTCAGGACTCCTGTCTAGTTGCGAGGGACCATTCAGGAGTCTCCTCGCGGTTTGAAAGGGCCAGAGGAAAACCTCTCGATGTGAGGCGGTAGACCCATTGACCCTTTCCTGTTGCCACTGGGATCCTGGGATTCCTGTCCATTTTCCAGAGGAGTCAGGCATCGTGTACTTTGAAATCATTCAGCTCCGTGTTCCTCTCGAGCTGTCCAATTGATGGAAGGCTGTCTCTCTAAAAAATGCAGGGAGCTAGGGCTTCCTCTAGTGTCTCCCCAGGTGCTTCAGACATCCCTTCATCTTGTGAGATGAAATCCAGCTTGCACTGAAGTCACTGCAAGAATTCTGGCCTGATTTAGGGTCAGGGCATGTCCGGTTCAATTCCAGTGGAGGCCATAAATTCAACGTCCCTCTCCCAGTCATACAGCTGTGAGAAGCCTCCTCTTGTGTTCCTTGTGGACAGTTGGCATTCCTCTTGATTTGAAGCCAGGAAATCAGCTCTCACCTCGAGATGATTCGGAATACACGGAGCTGTTTCTGGTTGGTGAAGGGACTTTAGGATACCTCTAGACTTGAGACAGTGTTCCTGGGGTTTCTCTGGGGTGCCATCAAGGAAATCAAGGCTCCTTTCGGGTTTGATGGGGAGCACGCAATTGCTCTGCATGCTGTGCAGGGGAATCGGGCCTCAACTCGCGGCGAGTGGGGAGTCTCAAGGTTTTTCTCTAGTTGCGGCAGGAACCTGGGTTATAATCTCGAGTTATGACGGGCTTGGCCTTTCCAAACACGGGTGTGTTCAGCGACGGCAGGACTCCTGTCTAGTTGGGAAGGACCCATCGGGAGTGTCCTCGCAGCTTGAAAGGGCCATAGGAAAACCTCTCGAGGTGAGGCGGCAGACCCTTTTTCCCTTTCCTGTTGCCACTGGGATTCTGGGATTCCTGTCCATTTTCCAGAGGAGTCAGTCATCGTCTCCTTGGGAATCATTGAACTCCGTGTTTCTCTCGAGCTCTCCAATGGATTTGAGGCCGCCTGACGAGAAAGGGCAGGGTTGTGGGGCATTCTCTAGTGTTTCCCCAGGGGCTTCAGACATCCTTTCAACTTGTGAGATGAAATCCAGCTTGCACTCAAGTCACTGGAGTAATTCCGGCCTGATTTCGAGTCAGGGCATCTCGGGGTCGATGCCACTGGAGGCCGCAAATTCAACCTCCCTCAACCAGACGTACAGCTGCGAGAAGCCTCCTCTTGTGGTGCTGGTGGACAGTTGGCATTCCTCTCGATTTGAAGCCAGGAAATCAGCTCGCAACTCAAGATGATTCGGAATACTCGGAGCTGTTTCTGGTTGGTGAAGTGACTTTAGGATCCCTCTCGACTTGAGACAGCAGGCCATCAAGTTTCTCTGGAGTGCCATCAAGGAAATCAAGGCCCCGTTCGGGTTTGATGGGTAGCACGCAATTGCTCTGCATGCTGTGCAGGGGAATCGGGCCTCATCTCGCGGCGAGGGGGGAGTCTCAAAGTTTTCCTCTAGTTGCGGCGGGAACCTCGGGTATATTATCGAGTAACGACGGTGATGGCCCTTCCAAACTCGGGTGTGTTCAGCGACGTCAGGACTCCTGTCTAGTTGCGAGGGACACCTCGGGAGTCTCCTCGCGGCTTGAAAGGGTCATAGGAACACCTCTCGAGGTGAGGCGGCAGACCCAGTGTCCCTTTCCTGTTACCAATGTGATCCTGGAATTCCTGTCCATTTTCCAGAGGAGTCAGGCATCGTCTCCTTTGGAATCATTGTACTCCGAGTTCCTCTCGAGCTCTCCAATGGATGGGAGGCCGCCTGTCGAGAAAGGGCAGGGTGTTAGGGCATTCTCTGGTGTCTCCCCACGGGCTATAGGCATCCCATCATTTGTGAGATGAAATCCAGCTTGCACTCAAGGCACTGCAGGAATTCCGGCCTGATTTCCAGTCAGGGCATCTCGGGGTCGATTACACTGGAGGCCGCAAATTCAACCTCCCTTAACCAGACGTACAGCTGCGAAAAGCCTCCTCTTGTGGTGCTTGTGGACAGGTGGCATTTATCTTGATTTGAAGCTAGGAAATTCGGTCTCACCCCGAGATGATTGGGGGTACAGAGAGCTCTTTCTGGTTTCTGCAGTGACCTCAGGATCCCTCTAGACTTGAGAGAGTGTTCCTTGAGTTTCTCTGGAGTGTCATCAAAGAAATCAAGCCTCCTTTCGGGTTTGACGGGGAGCACGAAATTGCTCTGCATGCAGTGCAGGGGAATCGGGCCTCAACTCGCGTCGACCAGGGAGTCTCATTGTTTTTCTCGAGTTGCGGCGGGAACCTGGGGTATATTTTCGAGTTACAGCGGGGATGGCCCTTCCAAACACAGGTGTGTTCAGCGACGTCAGGACTCCTGTCTAGTTGCGAGGGACCCCTCAGGGTTATCCTCGCGGCATGAAAGGGCCATAGGAACACCTCTCGCCGTGAGGCCGCAGACCCAGGTTCCCTTTCCAGTTGCCACTGGGATCCTGGGATTCCTGTCCATTTTCCAGAGGAGTCAGGCGTCGTCTCCTTTGGAATCATTGAACTCCGTGTTCCTCTCGAGCTGTCCAATGGATGGGAGGCCGCCTCTCTAGAAAAGGCAGGGAGCCATGGCTTTCTCTATTGTCTCCCCAAGGGCTTCAGACATCCCTTTATCTTGTGAGATGAAATCCAGCTTGCACTCAAGTCACTGCAAGAATTCCAGCCTGATTTACAGTCAGGGCTTCGCGCGGTCGATTCCAGTGGAGGCCATAAATTCAACGTCCCTCTCCCAGATGTACAGCTGCGAGAAGCCTCCCCTTGTGGTGCTTGTGGACAGTTGGCATTCCTCTTGATTTGAAGCCAGGAAATTCGCACTCACCTCGAGATGATTCGGGGTACACGGACTTCTTTCTGGTTCCTGCATTGACCTCAGGATCCCTCTAGACTTGAGAGAGTGTTCTTTGAGTTTCTTCGCAGTGGCATCCAGGAAATCAAGTCTCCTTTCGGGTTTGAAGGGGAGCACGGAATTGCTCTGCATGCAGTGTAGGGTATTCGGGCCTCATCTCGCGGCGAGGGGGGAGTCTCATGGCTTTTTTCGAGTTTCGGCGACCTGAGGTTATATTCTCGAGTTACAGTGGGGATGGCCCTTCCAAACACGGGTGTGTTCACCGACGTCAGGACTCCTGTCTAGTTGCGAGGGACCCTTTGGGAGAATCCTCGCGGCTTGTAAGGGCCATAGGAACACCATTCGAGGTGAGGCCGCAGAGCCAGTTTCCCTTTCCTGTTGCCACTGGGATCCTGGGATGCCTGTCGATTTTCCAGAGGAGTCAGGCATCGTTTCCTTTGGAATCATTGAACTCCGAGTTCCTCTCGAGCTCTCCAATGGATGGGAGGCCGCCTGTCGAGAAAGGGTAGGGTGTTAGGGCATTCTCTGGTGTCTCCCCACGGGCTATAGGCATCCCATCATTTGTGAGATGAAATCCAGCTTGCACTCAAGGCACTGCAGGAATTCCGGCCTGATTTCCAGTCAGGGCATCTCGTGGTCGATTACACTGGAGGCCGCAAATTCAACCTCCCTCAACCAGACGTACAGCTGCGAGAAGCCTCCTCTTGTGGTGCTTGTGGACAGGTGGCATTTATCTTGATTTGAAGCTAGGAAATTCGGTCTCACCCCGAGATGATTGGGGGTACAGAGAGCTCTTTCTGGTTTCTGCAGTGACCTCAGGATCCCTCTAGACTTGAGAGAGTGTTCCTTGAAGTTCTCTGGAGTGCCATCAAGGAAATCAAGGCTACTTTCGGGTTTGATGTGGAGCATGGAATTGCTCTGCATGCAGGGTAGTGGAATCATGCTTCATCTCGCGGCGAGGGGGGAGTCTCATGGTTTCTCTCGAGTTGCGGCTGGAACCTGGGGTATATTCTCCAGTTACAGCGGGGATGGCCCTTCCAAACACGGGTGTGTTCAGCGACGTCAGGACTCCTGTCTATTTGCGAGGGAACCCTCGGGAGTCTCCTCGTGGCTTGTTAGGGCCATAGGAACAGATCTCAACATGAGGCTGCAGACCCATTGTCCCTCACCTGTTGCCACAGGGATCCTGGGATTCCTGTCCATTTTCCAGAAGAGTCAGACATCGTCTCCTTTGGAATCATTGAACTCCGTGTTCCTCTCGAGCTGTCTAATGGTTGGGAGGCCGCCTCTCTAGAAAAGTCAGGGAGCTAGGGCTTTCTCTAGTGTCTCCCCATGGGCTTCAGACATCCCTTCATCTTGTGAGATGAAATCCAGCTTGCACTCAATTCACTGCAGGAATTCCGGCCTGATTTCGTGTCAGGGCATCTCGGGGTCGATTCCACTGGAGGCCGCAAATTCAACCTCCCTCAACCACACGTACAGCTGCCAGAAGCCTCCTCTTGTGGTGCTTGTGGACAGTTGGCATTCCTCATGATTTGAAGCCGGGAAATCAGCTCTCAGCTCGAGATGATTCGGAATACATGGAGCTGTTTCTGGTTGGTGAAGTGACTTTAGGATGCCTCTAAACTTGAGATTGTGTTCCTGGGGTTTCTCTGGAGTGCCATCAAGGAAATCAAGGCTCCTTGTGGGTTGATGGGGAGCACGCAATTGCTCTGCATGCTGTGCAGGAGTATCGGGCCTCATCTCGCGGCGAGGGGGGAGTCTCATGGTTTTTCTCGAGTTGCGGCGGGAACCTGGGCTATATTCTTGAGTTATGCCGGGGATGGCCCTTCCAAACACGTGTGTGTACAGCGACGTCAAGACTCCTGTCTAGTTGCGAGGGACCACTCGGGTGTCTTCTCGTGGCTTGAAAGGGCCATAGGAACACCTCTCGAAATGAGGCCCCAGACACTGGGTCCCTATCCTGTTGCCACTGGGATCCTGGAATTCCTGTCAATTTTCCAGAGGAGATAGGTATCCTCTCTTTGGAATCATTGAGCTCGGTGCTCCTCTCGAGCTCTCCAATTGATGGGAAGCCGCCTCTCTATATAAGGCATGGAGGTAGGGTTTTCTCTAGTGTCTCCTCAGGGGCTTCAGACATCCCTTCATCTTGTGAGATGAAATTCAGCTTGCACTCAAGTCACTGCAGGAATTCCGGCCTGATTTCGTGTCAGGGCATCTGGTGGTCCATTCCACGGGAGGCCGCAAATTCAACCTCCCTCCACCAGACGTACAGTTGCAAGAAGCCTCCTCCTGTGGTGCTTGTGGACAGTTGGCATTCCTCTTGATTTCAAGCCAGGAAATGAGCTCTCAGCTCGAGATGATTCGGAATACACGGAGCTGTTTCTGCTTGGAGAAGTGACTTTCGGATCCCTCTAGACTTGGGACAGTGTTCCTGGTGGTTCTCTGGAGTGCCATCAAGGAAATCAAGGCTCCTTTCGGGTTTGATGGGGAGGACGCAATTGCTCTGCATGCTGTGCAGGGGAATCGGGCCTCATCTCGCGGCGAGGGGGGAGTCTCATGGTTTTTCTCGAATTGTGGCGGGAACATGGGGTATATTCTCGAGTTACGACGAGGATGGCCCTTCCAAGCACGGGTGTGTTCAGCGACGTCAGGACTCCTGTCTAGTTGCGAGGGACGCCTCGGAAGTCTCCTCGCGGCTTGAAAGGGCCATAGGAACACCTCTCGATGTGATGCCGCAGACCCAGGTTCCCTTTCCTGTTGCCACTGGGATCCTGGGATTCCTGTCCATTTTCCACAATTTTCAGGCACCGTCTCCTTTGGAATCATTGAAATCCGTGTTCCTCTTGTGCTGTCCAATGGATGGGAGGCCGCCTGTCGAGAAAGGGCAGTGTGCTAGGGCATTCTCTTTTGTCTCCAGAGGGGCTTCAGACATCCCTTCAACTTGTGAGATGAAATCCAGCTTGCATTCAAGTCACTGCAGGAATCCTGGCCTGATTTCGAGTCAGGGCATCTCGGGGTCGATTCCAATGGGGGCCATAAATTCAACGTCCCTCTCCCAGATGTGCAGCTGCGAGAAGCCTCCTCTTGTGGTGCTTGTGGACAGTTGGCATTCCTCTTGATTTGAGGCCAGGAAATTCGCTCTCACCTCGAGATGTTTGGGGTTACACAGAGCTCTTTCTGGTTCCTGCAGTGACCTCAGGATCCCTCTAGGCTTGAGACAGTGTTCCTTTAGGTTCTCTGGAGTGCCATCAAGGAAATCAAGGCACCATTCGGGTTTGACATGGATCACGGAATTGCTCTGCATGCAGTGCAGGGGAATCGGGCTTCAGCTCGCTGCGAGGGCGGAGTCTCATGGTTTTTCTCGATTTGAGGCGGGAACCTGGGGTATATTCTCGAGTTACCCCCGGGATGGCCCTTCCAAACACGGGTATGTTCAGCCACGTCAGGACTCCTGTCTAGTTGCGAGGGACCCCTCGGCAGTCTCCTCGCGGCTTGAAATGGCCAAAGGAACACCTCTCAAGATGAGGCCGCAGACCCACGTTCACTTTCGTGTTGCCACTGGGATCCTGGGCTTCCTGTCCATTTTTGCAGAGGAGTCAGGCATCACCTCCTTTGGAATTATTGAACTCCGTGTTCCTCTCGAGCTCTCCAATGGATGGGAGGCCGCCTGTCGAGAAAGGGCAGGGTGCTAGGGCATTCTCTAGTGTTTCCCAGGGGCTTCAGACATCCCTTCAACTTGTGAGATGAAATCAAGCATGCACTCAAATCACTGCAGGAATTCCGGCCTGATTTCAAGTCAGGGCATCTCGGGGTCGATTCCACTGGTGGCCGCAAATTCAACCTCCCTCAACCAGACGTACAGCTGCCAGAAGCCTCCACTTGTGGTGCTTGTGGACAGTTGGCATTCCTCTTGATTTGAAGCCAGGAAATCAGATCTCAGCTCCAGATGTTTCGGAATACAAGGAGCTGTTTCTGGTTGGAGAAGTGACTTTATTATCCCTCTAGACTTGAGACAGTGTTCCTGGGGTTTCTCTGGCGTGCCATCAAGGAAATCAAGGCTCCTTTCTGGTTTGATGGGGAGCACGCAATTGCTCTGCATGCTGTGCAGGGGAATCGGGCCTCATTCGTGGAGAGGGAGGAGTCTCAGTGTTTTTCTCGAGTTGCGGCGGCAATCTGGGGTATATTCTCGAGTTACGATGGGGATGGCCCTTCCTAAACACGTGTGTGTTCAGCGAAGTCAGGACTCCTGTCTCTTTGTGTGGGACCCCTGGGGATTCTCCTCTCGGCTTGAAAGGGCCATAGGAAAACCTTTCGAGGTGAGGCTGCAGAACCATTGTCCCTTTCCTGTTGCCACTGGGATCCTGGGATTCCTGTCCATTTTCCAGAGGAGCCAGGCATCGTCTAATTTGGAATCATTGAACTCTGTGTTCCTCTTTAGCTTTCCAATTGATGGGAGGCCGCCTCTCTAGAAAAGGCAGGGAGCTGGGGCTTTCTCTAGAGTCTCCCCAGGGGCTTTAGACATCCCTTTATCTTGTGAGATGAAATCCAGCTTTCACTCAAGTCACTGCTAGAATTCCGGCCTGATTTAGAGTCAGGGCATCTCGGGGTCGATTCCATTGGAGGCCCCAAATTCAACCTCCCTCAGCCAGACGTACAGCTGTGAGAAGCCTCCTCCTGTGGTGTTTGTGGACAGTTGGCATTCCTCTTGATTTGAAGCCAGGAAATTCGCTCTCACCTCGAGATGATTGGGAGTACACGGAGCTCTTTCAGGTTCCTGCACTGACCTCAGGATCCCTCTAGAATTGAGAGAGTGTTCCTTGTGTTTCTCTGGAGTGCCATCAAGGAAATCAACTATCCTTTCGGGTTTGACGGGGAGGACGGAATTGCTCTGCACGCAGTGCAGGGGAATCGGGCTTCAACTCGCGGCGAGGGGGGAGGCTCATGGTTTTTCTTGAGTTGCGGCGGGAACCAGGGATATATTCTCCAGTTACGGCCGGGATGGCCCTTCCAAACACGGGTGTGTTCAGCGACGTCAGGACTCCTGTCTAGTTGCGAGGTACCCCTCGGGCGTCTCCTCGCGGCTTGAACGGGCCATAGGAACACCTCTCGAGGTGAGGCCTCAGACCCAGGTTCCCTTTCCTGTTGCGACTGGGATCCTGGGATCCCTGTCCATTTTCCAGAGGAGTCAGGCATCGTCTCCTTTGGAATCATTGAACTCCGTGTTCCTCACGAGCTGTCCAATGGATGGGATGCCACCTGTCGAGAAAGGGCAGGGTGGTAGGCATTCTCTAGTGTCTCCCCAGGGGCTTCAGACATCCCTTCATCTTGTGAGATGAAATCCAGCTTGAACTGAAGTAACTGCAGGAATTCCGGCCTGATTTCGACTCAGGGCATCTCGAGGTCGATTCCACTGGAGGCTGCAAATTCAAACTCCCTCAACCAGATGTACAGCTGCGAGAAGCCTCCTCTTTTGGTGCTTGTGGAGAGTTGGCATTCCTCTTGATTTGAAGCCAGGATATCAGCTCTCAGCTCGAGATGATTCGGAATACACGCAGCTGTTTCTGGTTGGTGAACTGACTTTAGGATCCCTCTAGACTTAAGAGAGTTTTCCTGGGGTTTCAGTGGAGTGCCATCAAGGAAATCAAGGCTCCTTTTGGGTTTGATGGGGAGCACGCAATTGTTCTGCATGCTGTGCAGGGGAATCGGGCCTCCTCTCGCGGCGAGTGGGGAGTCTCATGGTTTTTCTCGAGTTACAATGGGGATGGCCCTTCCAAACACTGGTGTGTTCAGCGACGTCAGGGCTCCTGTCTAGTTGCGAGGGACCCCTCGGGAGTTTCCTCGCGGCTTGAAAGGTCCATAGGAAAACCTCTCAAAGTGAGGCTTCAGACCCATTGTCCATTTCCTGTTGCCACTGTGATCCTGGGATTCCTGTCCATTTTCCTGAGGAGTCAGGCATCGTCTCCTTTCGAATCAGTGAACTCCGTGTTCCTCTCGAGCTGTCCAATGGTTGGGAGGCCACTACTCTACAAAAGGCATGGAGCTAGGTCTTTCTCTAATGTCTCGACAGGGGCTTCAGACATCCCTTTATCTTGTGAGATGAAATCCAGCATGCACTCAAGTCACTGCAAGAATTCCGGCCTGATTTCGAGTCAGGGAATCTCGGGGTCGATACCAGTGGAGGCCATAAATTCAACGTCCCTCTCCCAGACATACAGCTGTGAGAAGCCTCCTCTTGTGGTGCTTGTGGACAGTTGGCATTCCTCTTGATTTGAAGCCAGGAAATTCGCTCTCTCCTCGAGATGACTGGGGGTACACGGAGCTCTTTCTGGTTCCTGTAGTGACCTCAGGATCCCTCTAGACTTGAGAGAGTGTTCTGGGGTTTCTCTGGAGTGCCATCAAGGAAATCAAGGCTCCTTTCGGGTTTGATGGGGAGCACGCAATTGCTCTGCATGCTGTGCAGGGGAATCGGGCCTCATCTCGCGGCAAGGGGGGAGTCTCACTGCTTATCTCGAGTTAAGGCAGGAACCTGGGGTATATTCTCGAGTTACGACGGGGATGGCCCTTACAAACAAGGGTGTGTTCAGCGACGTCAGGACTCCTCTCTATTTGCGAGGGACCCCTCGGGACTCTCCTCGCGGCTTGAAAGGGCCATAGGAACACCTCTCGAGGTGAGGCCACAGACCCAGGTTCCCTTTCCTGTTGCTACTGGGATCCTGGGATTCCTGTCAATTTTCCAGAGGAGTCTTGCATCGTCTCCTTTGGAATCATTGAACTCCGTGTTCCCTTCGAGCTGTCCAATTGATGGGAGGCCGCGTCTCTAGAAGAGTCAGGGTGCTATGGCTTTCTCTAATGTCTCCCCAGGTGTTTCAGACATCCCTTCATCTTGTGAGATGAAATCCAGCTTGCACTCAAGTCACTGCAAAAATTCCGACCTGATTTAGTTTCAGGTCAACTCGGGGTCGATTCCAGTGGAGGCCATAAATTCAACGTACCTCTCCCAGACGTACAGCTGCGAGAAGCCTCCTCTTGTGGTGCTTGTGGACAGTTGGCAATCCTCTTGATTTGAAGCCAGGAAATCAGCTCTCAGCTCAAGATGATTCGGAATTCACGGAGCTGTTTCTTGTTGGTGAAGTGACTTTAGGTTTTCTCTAGACTTGAGACAGTGCTCTGGGGTTTCTCTGGAGTGCCATCAAGGAAATCAAGTTTCCTTTCGGGATTAATGGGGAGCATGCAATTGCTCTGCATGCTGTGCAGGGGCATCGGGCCTCATCTCGCGGCGAGGAGGGAGTCTCATGGTTTTTCTCGAGTTGCAGCGGGAACTTGGTGTAAATACTCGAGTTACGACGGGGATGGCCCTTCCAAACACAGGTGTGTTCAGCGACGTCAGGACTCCTGTCTAGTTGCGAGGGACCCCTCGGGAGTCTCCTCGTGCCTTGAAAGGGCCATAGGAAAACCTCTCGAGGTGAGGCGGCAGACCCATTGTCCCTTTCCTGTTGCCACTGGGATCCTGGGTTTCCTGTCGTTTTTCCAGAGGAGTCATGCATTGTCTCCTTTGGAATCATTGAACTCCGTGTTCCTCTCGAGCTGTCCAATTGATGGGAGGCCGCCTCTCTAGAAGAGGCAGGGTGCTAGGGCTTTCTCTAATGTCTCCCCAGGGACTTCAGACATCCCTTTATCTTGTGAGATGAAATCCAGCTTGCACTCAAGTCACTGCAAAAATTCCGGCCTGATTTATAGTCAGGTCACCTCGGGGTCGATTCCAGTGGAGGCCAAAAATTCAACGTACCTCTCCCAGACGTCCACCTGCGAGAAGCCTCCTCTTGTGGTGCTTGTGAACAGTTGGCATTCCTCTTGATTTGAAGCCAGGAAATCAGCTCTCACCTCGAGATATTTGGGGGTACACGGAACACTTTCTGGTTCCTAAAGTGACCTCAGGAGCCCTCTAGACTTTAGAGAGTTTTCCTTGAGTTTCTCTGGAGTGCCATCAAGAAAATCAAGGCTCCTTTCGGGTTTGACGGGGATCACAGAATTGCTCTGCACGCAGAGCAGGGGAATCGGGCCTCATCTTGCGGCGAGGGGGGAGTCTCATGGTTTTTCTAGAGTTGCGGTGGGAAGCTGGGGTATATTCTCGAGTTATGAGGGGGATGGCCCTTCCAAACACGGGTGTGTTCAGCGACGTCAGGAGTCCTGTCCAGTTGCGAGGGACCATCGGGAGTCTCCTCGCGGCTTGAAATGGCCATACAAACACCTCTCGAGGTGAAGCTGCAGACCTAGGTTCCCTTTCCTGTTGCCACTGTGATCCTGGGATTCCTGTCCATTTTACAGAGGAGTCAGGCATCGTCTCCTTTGGAATCATTGAACTCCGTGTTCCTCTCCCGCTGTCCAATGGATGGGAAACTTCCTTTGCGAGAAAGGGCAGGGTGCTAGGGCATTCTCTAGTGTCTCCCCAGGGGCTTCAGACATCCCTTCATCTTGTGAGATGAAATCCAGCTTGCACACAAGTCACTGCAGGAATTCTGGCCTGATTTCGAGTCAGGGCATCTCGGGGTCGATTCCACTAGAGGCCGCAAATTCAACCTCCCTCAACCAGATGTACAGCTGCGAGAAGCCTCCTCTTGTGGTCCTTGTGCACAGTAGGCATTCCTCTTGATTTGAAGCCAGGAAATCAGCTTTCAGCTCGAGAAGGTTTGGAATACACGGAGCTCTTTCTGGTTGCTGAAGTGACTTTAGGATCCCTCTATTCTTGAGACAGTGTTCCTGGGGTTTCTCTGGACTGCCATCAAGGAAATCAAGGATCTTTTCGGGTTTGAAGGGGAGCACGCATTTGCTCTGCATGCTGTGCAGGGGTTTCGGGCCTTATCTCCCGGCGAGGGGGGAGACTCATGGTTTTTTTCGAGTTACGGCGGGAACCTGGGGCATATTCTCGAGTTACGACGGGGATGGCCCATCCAAACACCGGTGTGTTCAGCGACGTCAGGACTCCTGTCTAGTTGCAATGGACCCCTCGGGAGTCTCCTGGAGGCTTGAAAGGGCCATAGGAACACCTCTCGAGGTAAGGCCTCAGACCCAGTTTCCCATTCCTGTTGCCACCGGGATCCTGGGATTCCTGTCCATTTTCCAGAATTTTCAGGAATCGTCTCCTTTGGAATCATTGAACTCGGTGTTCCTATCGAGCTCTCCAATTGATGGGAGGCGGCCTCTCTAGAAAAGGCAGGGAGCCAAGGCTTTCTCTATTGTCTCCCCAGGGGCTTCAGACATCCCTTTATCTTGTGAGATGAAATCCAGTTTGCACTCATGTCACTGCAAGAATTGCAGCATGATTAAAGTCAGGGCATCTCGGGGTCGATTCCAGTGGAGGCCATAAATTAAACGTCCCTCTACCAGACGTACAGCTTCGAGAAGCCACCTCTTGTGGTGCTGGTGGACAGATGGCATTCCTCTTGATTTGAATCCAGGAATTTCGCTCTCACCTCGAGATGATTGGGGGTACACGGAGCTCTTCCTGGTTCCTGCAGTGACCTCAGGATCCCTCTAGAATTGAGAGAGTGTTCCTTGAGTTTCTCTGGAGTTCCATCAAGGAAATCAACCGCCCTTTCGGGTTTGACGGGGAGGACGGAATTGCTCTGCACGCAGTGCAGTGGAATCGGGCTTCAACTGGCGGCGACGGGGGAGTCACATGGTTTTTCTCGAGTTGCGGCAGGAACCAGGGGTATATTCTCGAGTTACGGCAGGGATGGTCCTTCCAAACAGGGGTGTGTTCAGCGACCTCAGGACTCCTGTCTAGTTGCGAGGGACCCCTCGGGAGTCTCCTCGCGGCTTGAAAGGGCCATAGGAACACCTCTCGAGGTGAGGTCTCAGACCCAGGTTCCCTTTCCTGTTTTCACTGGGATCCTGGGATTCCTGTCAATTTTTCAGAGGAGTCAGGCATCGTCTCCTTTGGAATCATTGAACTCCGTGTTCCTCACGAGCTGTCCAATGGATGAGAGGCCGCCTGTCGAGAAAGGGCAGGGTGGTAGGCATTCTCTAGTGTCTCCCCAGGGGCTTCAGACATCCCTTCATCTTGTGAGATGAAATCCAGCTTGAACTCAATCACTGCAGGTATTCCGGCATGATTTCGTGTCAGGGCATCTCGGGGTCGATTCCACTGAAGGCCGCAAATTCATACTCCCTCAACCAGTCGTACAGCTGGGGGAAGCCTCCTCTTTTGGTGCTTGTGGACAGTTGGCATTCCTCTTGATTTGAAGCCAGGAAATCAGCTCTCAGCTCGAGATGATTCGGAATACACGGAGCAGTTTCTGGTTGATGAAGTGACTTTAGTATCCCTCTAGACTTGAGACAGGTTTCCTGGGGATTCAGTGGAGTGCCATAAAGGAAAACAAGGCTCCATTCGGGTTTGATGGGGAACACGCAATTGCTCTGCATGCTGTGCAGGGGAATCGGGCCTCCTCTCGGGGCGAGGGGGGAGTCTCATGGTTTTCTCGAGTTACGACGGGGATGGCCCTTCCAAACACGGGTGTGTTCAGCGACTTCACTTCTCCTGTCTAGTTGCGAGGGACCCGTCGGGAGTCTCCTCGCGGCTTGAAAGGGCCATAGGAAAACCGCTCGAGGTGAGGCGGCAGACCCATTGTCCCTTTCCTATTGCCAATGGAATCCTGGAATTCCTGTCCGTTTTCCAGAAGAGTCAGGCATTGTCTCCTTTGGAATCATTGAACTCCGTGTTCCTCTCGAGCTACCCAATTGATGCGAGGCCGCCTCTATAGAAAAGGCAGGGAGCTAGGGCTTTCTTTATTGTCTCCCCAGGGGCTTCAGACATCCTTTCAACTTGTGAGATGAAATCCAGCTTGCACTCAAGTAACTGCAGGATTTCCGGCCTGATTTCGAGTCAGGGCATCTCGTGGTCGATTCCACTGGATGCCGCAAATTCAACCTCCCTCAACCAGATGTACAGCTGTGAGAAGCCTCCTCTTGTGGTGCTTGTGGACAGTTGGCATTCCTCTTGATTTGAAGCCAGGAAATCAGCTCTCAGCTCGAGATGATTCAGAAATCACGGAGCTGTTTCTTGTTGGTGAAGTGACTTTAGGATCCCTCTAGACTTGAGAGATTGTTCTGGGGTTTCTCTGGAGTGCCATCAAGGAAATCAAGGCTCCTTTCGGGTTTGATGGTGAGAACGCAATTGCTCTGCATGCTGTGCAGGGGAAATGGGCCTCATCTCGCAGCAAGGGGGGAGTCTCACTGTTTATCTCGAGTTGCGGCAGGAACCTGGGGTATATTCTCGAGTTACGACGGAGATGGCCCTTCCAAACACGGGTGTGTTCAGCGACGTCAGGACTCCTCTCTCCTTGCGAGGGACCCCTCGGGACTCTCCTCGCAGCTTGAAAGGGCCATAGGAACACCTCTCGAGGTGAGGTCGCAGACCCAGGTTCCCTTTCCTGTTGCTACTGGGATCCTGGGATTCCTGTCCATTTTCCAGAGGAGTCTTGCATCGTCTCCTTTGGAATCATTGAACTCCGTGTTCCCTTCGAGCTGTCCAATTGATGGGAGGCCGCGTCTCTAGAAGATTCAGGGTTCTATGGCTTTCTCTAATGTCTCCCCAGGTGCTTCAGACATCCCTTCATCTTGTGAGATGAAATCCAGCTTGCACTCAAGTCACTGCAAAAATTCCGACCTGATTTAGTTTCAGGTCAACTCGGGGTCGATTCCAGTAGAGGCCATAATTTCAACGTACCTCTCCCAGACGTACAGCTGCCAGAAGCCTCCTCTTGTGGTGCTTGTGGACAGTTGGCATTCCTCTTGATTTGAAGCCAGGAAATCAGCTCTCAGCTCAAGATGATTCGGAATTCTCGGAGCTGTTTCTTGTTGGTGAAGTGACTTTAGGATCCCTCTAGACTTGAGACAGTGTTCTGGGGTTTCTCTGGAGTGCCATCAAGGATATCAAGTTTCCTTTCTGGATTAATGGGGAGCATGCAATAGCTCTGCATGCTGTGCAGGGGCATCGGGCCTCATCTCGCGGCGAGGGGGGAGTCTCATGGTTTTTCTCGAGTTGCAGCGGGAACTTGGTGTAAACTCTCGAGCTTCGACAGGGATGGCCCTTCCAAAAACGGGTGTGTTCAGCGACGTCAGGACTCCTGTCTAGTTGTGAGGGACCCCTCGGGAGTCTCCTCGCAGCTTGAAAGGGCCATAGGAAAACCTCTCGAGGTGAGGCGGCAGACCCATTGTCCCTTTCCTGTTGCCTCTGGGATCCTGGGTTTCCTGTCGTTTTTCCAGAGGAGTCATGCATTGTCTCCTTTGGAATCATTGAACTACGTGTTCCCCTCGAGCTGTCCAATTGATGGGAGGCCGCCTCTTTAGAAGAGGCAGGGAGCTAGGGCTTTCTCTAATGTTTTCCCAGGGACTTCAGACATCCCTTTAACTTGTGAGATGAAATCCAGCTTGCACTCAAGTCACTGCAAAACTTCCGGCCTGATTTAGAGTCAGGTCACCTCGGGGTCGATTCCACTGGAGGCCGCAAATTCAACCTCTCTCAAACAGACGTACAGCTGTGAGAAGCCTCCTCTTGCTTTGCTTGTAAACAGTTGGCATTCATCTTGATTTGAAGTCAGGAAATCAGCTCTCAGCTCGGGATGATTCGGAATACACGGAGCTGTTTCTGGTTGGTGAAGTGACTTTAGGATCCCTCTAGACTTGAGACAGTGTTCCTGGGGTTTATCTGGAGTGCCATCAAGGAAATCAATGCTGCTATCGGGTTTGATGGGGAGCACGCAATTGTTCTGCATGCTGTGCAGGGGAATCTGGCCTCATCTCGCGGCGAGGAGGGAGTCTCATGGTTTTTCTCGAGTTGCGGCGGGAAGCTGGGGGATATTCTCGAGTTACGACATGGATGGCCCTTCCAACACGGGTGTTGTCGGCGACGTCAGGACACCTGTCTAGTTGTGAGGGACCACTGGGAGTCTCCTCGCGGATTGAAAGGGCCATACGAACACCTCTCGAGGTGAGGCCGCAGACCTAGGTTCCCTTTCCTGTTGCCACTGTGATCCTGGGATTCCTGTCCATTTTCCAGAGGAGTCAGGCATCGTCTCCTTTGGAATCATTGAACTCCGTGTTCCTCTCGAGCTCTCCAATGGATGGGAAACCGCCTTTGCGAGAAAGGGCAGGATACTAGGGCATTCTCTAGTGTCTCCCCAGGGGCTTCAGACATCCCTTCATCTTGTGAGATGAAATTCACCTTGCACACAAGTCATTGCAGGAATTCTGGCCTGATTTCGATTCAGGGCATCTCGGGGTCGATTCCACTATAGCCCGCAAATTCAACCTCCCTCAACCAGAGGTACAGCTGCGAGAAGCCTCCTCTTGTGGTGCTTGTGCACAGTAGGCATTCCTCTTGATTTGAAGCCAGGAAATCAGTTTTCAGCTCGAGAAGATTTGGAACACACGGAGTTCTTTCTGGTTGGTGAAGTGACTTTAGGATCCCTCTAGTCTTGAGACAGTGTTCCTGGGGTTTCTCTGTACTGCCATCAAGGAAATCAAGGATCTTTTCGGGTATGATGGGGAGCACGCAATTGCTCTCCATGCTGTGCAGGGGAATCGGGCCTTATCTCACGTCGAGGGGGGAGACTCATGGTTTTTTTCGAGATGCGGCGGGAACCTGGGGTATATTCTCGAGTTAAGACGGGGATGGCCTTTCCTAACACAGGTGTGTTCAGCGACGTCAGGACTCCTGTCTTGTTGCGAGGGACCCCTCAGGAGTCTCCTTGGGGCTTGACAGGTCCATAGGAAAACCTCTCGAGGTGAGGCAGCAGACCCATTTTCCTATCCTGTTGCCAATGGGATCCTGCGATTCCAGTCCATTTTCCAGAGGAGTCAGGAATCGTCTCCTTTGGAATCATTGAATTCCGTGTTCCTCTCGAGCTGTCCAATTGATGGGAGGCCGCCTCTCTAGAAAAGGCAGGGAGCTAGGGCTTTCTCTAGTGTCTCCCCAGGGACTTCAGACATCCCTTTATCTTTTGAGATGAAATCCAGCTTGCACTCAAGTCACTGCAAGAATTCTGGCCTGATTTCGAGTCAGGGCATCTCGGGTCAGTTCCAGTGGAGGCCATAAATTCAACATCCCTCTCCCAGACGTACAGCTGCGAGAAGCCTCCTCTTGTGGTTTTTGTGGACAGTTGGCATTCCTCTTGATTTGAAGCCGGAAATCCGCTCTCACCTCGAGATGATTGGGGGTACACGGAGCTCTTTCTGTTTCCTCAGTGGCCTCACGATCCCTCTAGACTTGAGAGAGTGTTCTTTGAGTTTCTCTGGATTGCCATTAAGGAAATCAAGGTTCCTTTCGGTTTGACGGGGAGCACAGAATTGCTCTGCAAGCAGTGCATGGGAATCGGGCTTCATCTCGTGGCGAGGCGAGAGTCTCATGTTAATTCCCGAGTTGCGGCGAGAACCTGGGTATATTCTCGAGTTACGGCGGGGATGGCCCTTCCAAACCCGGGTGTGTTCAGCGAAGTCAGGACTCCTGTCTAGTTGCGAGGGACCCCTCGGGAGTCTCCTCGCGGCTTGAAAGGGCCATAGGAAAACCTCTCGAAGTGAGGCGGCAGACCCATTGTCCCTTTCTTGTTGTCACTGGGATCCTGGGATTCCTGTCCTTTTTCCAGAGGAGTCATGCATTGTCTCCTTTGCAATCATTGAACTCCGTGTTCCTCTCGAGCTGTCCAATTGATGGGAGTCCGCGTCTCTAGAAGAGGCAGGGAGCTAGTGCTTTCTCTAGTGTCTCCCCAGGGACTTCAGACATCCCTTTATCTTGTGAGATGAAATCCAGCTTGCACTCAAGTCACTGCAAAAATTCCGGCCTGATTTAGTGTCAGGTCACCTCGGGTCGATTCTAGTGGAGGCTATAAATTCAACGTACCTCTCCCAGACGTACAGCTGCGAGAGGCCTCCTCTGGTGGTGATTGTGGACAGTTGGCTTTCCTCTTGATTTGAAGCCAGTAAATTCGCTCTCACCTCGAGATGATTGGGGGAACACGAAACGCTTTCTGGTTCCTGCAGTGACCTCAGGAGCTCTCTAGACTTTAGAAAGTGTTCCTTGAGTTTCTCTGGAGTGCCATAAAAGAAATCAAGGCTCCTTTCTGGTTGGACGGGGAGCACGGAATTGCTCTGCACGCAGTGCAGGGGAATCGGGCTTCATCTCGCGGTGACGGGAGAGTCTCATGGGTTTTCTCGAGTTGCGGCGGGAACCTGGGGTATATTCTCGAGTTACGACGGGGATGGCCCTTCTAAACACGGGTGTGTTCAGCGACGTCAGGACTCCTGTCTAGTTGCGAGGGACCCGTCGGGAGTCTCCACGCGGCTTGAAATGGCCATAGGAACACCTCTCGAGGTGAGGCCGCAGACCCATTGTCCCTTTCCTGTTGCCACTGGGATCCTGCAATTCCTGTCCATTTTCCAGTGGAGTCAGGCATCGTCTCCTTTGGAATCATTGAACTCCGTGTTCCTCTTGCGCTGTCCAATGGATGGGAAACCGCCTGGCGAGAAAGGGCAGGGTGCTAGGGCGTTCTCTAGTGTCTCCCCAGGGGCTTCAGACATCCCTTTATCTTGTGAGATGAAATTCAGCTTGCACTCAAGTCAATGCAAGAATTCCGGCCTGATTTAGAGTCAGAGCATGTCGGGGTCGATTCCAGTCGAGGCCAAAGTTTCAACTTCCCTCTTCCAGATGTACAACTGCGAGAAGCCTCCTCTTGTGGTGCTGGTGGACAGTGCATTCCTCTTGATTTGAAGCCAGGAAATTCGCTCTCACCTCGAGACGGTTGGGGGAACACGGAGCTCCTTCTGGTTCCTGCAGTGACCTCAGGATCCCTCTAGACTTGAGAGAGTGTTCCTTGAGATTCTCTGGAGTGCCATGAAGGAAATCAAGTGTCCTTTCTGGTTTGACGGGGAGCACGAAATTGCTCTGCACGGCGTGCATGGGAATCGGGCTTCATCTCGCGGCGAGGTGGGAGTCTCACGGTTTATATCGAGTTGCGACGGGAACCTGGGGTATATTCTCGAGTTACGGTGGGGATGACCCTTCCAAACACGGTTGTGTTCAGCGACGTCAGGACTCCTGTCTAGTTGCGAGGGACCCCTTGAAAGGGCTTGAAAGGGCCATAAGAACACCTCTCGAGATGATGCGGCAGACCCAGGATCCCTTTCCTGTTGCGACAGGGATCCTGGGATTCCTGTCCATTTTCCAGAGGAGTCAGGCATCGTCTCCTTTGGAATCATTGAACTCCGTGTTCCACTCTAGGTGTCAAATGTATGGGAGGCCGCCTGTCGAGAAAGGGCAGGGTGCTAGGGCATTCTCTAGTGTCTCCCTAGGGGCTTCACACATCCCTTCATCTTGTGAGATGAAATCCAGCTTGCACTCAAGTCACTGCAGGAATTCCGGCCTGATTTCGAGTCAGGGCATCTCGGGGTCGATTTCACTATAGGCCGCAAATTCAACCTCCATCAACCAGACAAACAGCTGCGAGAAGCCTCCTCTTGTGGTGCTTGTGGACAGTTGGCATTCCTCTTGATTTGAATCCAGGAAATGAGCTCTCAGCTCGAGATGATTCGGAATTCACGAGGCTGTTTCTTGTTGGTGAAGTGACTTTAGGATCCCTCTAGACTTGATACAGTGTTCTGGGGTTTCTCTGGAGTGCCATCAAGGAAATAAAGGCACCTTTCGGGTTTGATGGGGAGCACGCAATTGCTCTGCATGCTGTGCAGGGGAATCGGGCCTCATCTCGCGGCAAGGGGGGAGTCTCATGGTTTATCTCGAGTTGCGGCGGGAACCTGGGGTATATTCTCGAGTTACGACGGGGATGGCCCTTCCAAACAAGGGTGTGTTCAGCGACGTCAGGACTCCTCTCTAGTTGCGAGGGACCCCTCGGGAGACTCCTTGCGGCTTGAAAGGGCCATAGGAAAACCTCTCGAGGTGAGGCGGCAGACCCATTGTCCCTTTCCTGTTGCCACTGTGATCCTGGGATTCCTGTCCATTTTCCAGAGAAGTCAGGCATCGTCCCCTTTGGAATCATTGAGCTCCCTGTTCCTTTCGAGCTATCCAATGCATGGGAGGCCGGTTCTCTAGAAAAGGCAGGGAGGTAGGGATTTCTCTAGTGTCTCCCCAGGGGCTTCAGTCATCCCTTTATCTTGTGAGATGAAATCCAGCTTGCACTCAAGTCACTGCAGGAATTCCGGCCTCATTTCGAGTCAGGGCATCTCTGGGTCGATTCCAGTGTCCATAATTTCAACGTCCCTCTCCTAGACATATAGCTGCGAGAAGCCTCCTCTTGTGCTGCTTGTGGACAGTTGGCATTCCTCTTGATTTGAAGCCAGGAAATTGGCTCTCACCTCGACATGATTGAGGGTACACGGAGCTCTATCTGGTTCCTGCAGTGAGCTCAGGATCCCTCTAGGCTTGAGAGAGTGTTCCTTGAGTATCTCTGGAGTGCCATCAAGGAAATCAAGGCTCCTTTTGGGTTTGATGGGGAGCACTTAATTGCTCTGCATGCTGTGCAGGGGAATCGGGCCTCATCTCGGGCAAGGAGGGAGGCTCATGGTTTTTCTCGTTTTGCGGCGGGAACCTGGGGTATATTCTCCAGTTATGACGGGGATGGCACTTCCAAACACCGGTGTGTTCAGCAACGTCAGGACACCTGTTTAGTTTTGCGGGACCACTCGGGAGTCTCTTCCCGGCTTGAAAGGGCCATAGGAAAGGCTCTCGAAGTGAAGCGGCAGACCTATTGTTCCCTTTCTATTGCCACCGGGATTCTGGGATTCCTGTCCATTTTCCAGAGGAGTCAGGCATTGTCTCCTTTGGAATCATTGAACTCCGTGTTTCTCTTGATCTGTCCAATTAATGGGAGCCCGCCTGTCTAGAAAAGGCAGGGAACTAGGGCTTTCTCTATTGTCTCCTCAGGGGCTTCAGACATCCCTTTATCTTGTGAGATGAAATCCAGCTTGCACTCAAGTCACTGCAGGAATTCCGCCCTGATTTCGAGTCAGGGCATCTCGGGGTCAATTGCAAAGCGGCCGAAAATTCAACCTCCATCAACCAGATGAAGAGCTGCGAGAAGCCTCCTCTTGTGGTGCTTGAGGACAGTTGGCATTCCTCTTGATTTGAAGCCAGGAAATCAGCTCTCAGCTCGAGATGATTCGGAATTCACGGAGCTGTTTCTGGTTGGTGAAGTGACTTTAGGATCACTCTTGACTTCAGACAGTGTTCCTGTTGTTTCTCTGGAGTGCCATAAAGGAAATCAAGGCTCCTTTCGGGTTTGATGGGGAGCACGCAATTGCTCTGCATGCTCTGCAGTGGAATCGGGCCTCATCTCGCGGCGAGGGCGGAGTCCCATGGTTTTTCTCGAGTTCCGGCGGGAACCTGGGGTATATTCTCGAGTTACGACAGGGTTGGCCCTTCCAAACACGGGTGTGTTCAGCAACGTCAGGACTCCAGTCTAGTTGCGAGGGACACCTCGGGAGTCTCCTCGCGGCTTGAAAGGGCCATAGGAAAACCTGTCGAAATGCGGCGGAGACCCATTTTCCCGTTCCTGTTGCCACTGTGATCCTGGGATTCCTGTCCATTTTCCGAAGGGGTCAGGCATTGTCTCCTTTGGAATCATTGAACTCCGTGTTCCTCTTGAGCTGTCCAATTGATGGGATGCCACCTCTCTAGAAAAGGCAGGGAGCTAGTACTTTCTCTATTGTCTCCCCAGGGGCTTTAGACATCCCTTTATCTTGTGAGATGAAATCCAGCTTGCACTCAATTCACTGCAAGAATTCCGGCCTGATTTAGAGTCAGGGCATCTCGGGGTCGATTCCAGTGGAGGCCATAAATTCAACGTCCCTCTCCCAGAGGTAGAGCTGCGAGAAGCCTCCCCTTGTGGTGATTGTGGACAGTTGGCATTCCTCTTGATTTTAAGCTAGGAAATTCGCTCTCACCTCGAGATGATTGGGGGTACATGGAGCTCTTTCTGGTTCCTGCAGTGACGTCAGGATCCCTCTAGATTTGAGAGAGTGTTCCTTGAGTTTATCTGGAGTGCCATCAAGGAAGTCAAGCCTCCTTTCGGGTTTGACGGGGAGCACGGAGTTGCTCTACACGCAGTGCAACGGAATCGGGCTTCTTCTCTTGGCGAGGGGGGAGTCTCATGGTTTTCTCGAGTTGCGGCGGTAACCTGGGGTATATTCTCGAGTTACAGCGCGGATGCCCCTTCCAAACACGGGTGTGTTCAGCGACGTCAGGACTCTTGTCTAGTTGTGAGGGACCCCTCGGTAATGTCCTTGCGACTTGAAAGGGCCATAGGAACACCTCTCGAGGTGAGGCCGCAGACCCAGGTTCCCTTTCCTGTTGCCAATGGGATCCTGGATTCCTATCCATTTTCCACAGGAGTCAGGCATTGTCTCGTTTTGAATCATTGAACTCCGTGTTCCTCTCGAGCTGTCCAATGGATGGGAGGACGCCTGTCGAGAAAGGGCAGGGTGCTAGGATATTCCCTAGTGTCTCCCCAGGGGCTTCAGACATCCCCTCAACTTGTGAGATGAAATCCAGCTTGCACTCAAGTCACTGCAGGAATTCCGGCTTGATTTCGAGTCAGGGTATCTCAGGGTCGATTCCACTGGAGGCCGCAAATTCAACCTCCCTCAACCAGACGTACAGCTGCGAGAAGCCTCCTCTTGTGGTGCTTGTGGACAGTTGGCATTCCTCTTGATTTGAAGCCAGGAAATCAGCTCTCACCTCGAGATGATTTGGAATACACGGAGCTGTTTCTGGTTGGTGAAGTGACTTTAGGATCCCTCTAGACTTGAGACAGTGTTCCTGGGGTGTCTCTGGGGTACCATCAAGGAAATCAAGGCTCCTTTCGGGTTTGATGGGGAGCACGCAATTGCTGTGCATGCTGTGCAGGGGAATCGGGCCTCATCTCGCGGCAAGAGGGGAGTCTCATGGTTTATCTCGAGTTGCGGCGGGAACCTGGGGTATATTCTCGAGTTACGACGGGGATGGTCCTTCCAAACAAGGGTGTGTTCAGCGACGTCAGGCCTCCTGTCTAGTTGCGAGGGACCCCTCGGGAGACACCTCGCGGCTTGAAAGGGCCATAGGAAAACCTCTCGAGGTGAGGCGGCAGACCCATTGTCCCTTTCCTGTTCCCACAGTGATCCTGGGATTCCTGTCCATTTTCCAGAGGAGTCAGGCATCGTCTCCTTTGGAATCATTGAACTCCCTGTTCCTTTCGAGCTATCCAATGCATGGCAGGCCGCCTCTCTAAAAAAGGTAGGGAGCTAGGGATTTCTCTAGTGTCTCCACAGGGGCTTCAGTCATCCCTTTATCTTGTGAGATGAAATCCAGCTTGCACTCAAGTCACTGCAGGAATTCCGGCCTCATTTCGAGTCAGGGATTCTCGGGGTCGATTCCAGTGTCCATAAATTCAACGTCCCTCTCCCAGACGTACAGCTGCGAGAAGCCTCCTCTTGTGCTCTTGTGGACAGTTGGCATTACTCTTGATTTGAAGCCAGGAAATTGGCTCTCACCTCGAGATGATTGAGGGTACACAGAGCTCTTTTTGGTTCCTGCAGTGAGCTCAGGATCCCTCTAGGCTTGAGAGAGTGTTCCTTGAGTATCTCTGGAGTGCCATCAAGGAAATCAAGGCTCCTTTTGGGTTCAATGGGGAGCACGCAATTGCTCTGCATGCTGTGCAGGTGAATCGGGCCTCATCTCGCGGCGAGGGGGGAGTGTCATGTTTTTTCTCGAGTTGGGGCCGGAACCTGTGGTATATTCTCGAGTTACGATGGGGATGGCTGTTCCAAACACAGGTGTGTTCAGCGACGTCAGGACTCCTGTCTAGTTGCGAGGGACCCCTCGGGAGACTCCTCGCGGCTTGAAATGGCCATAGGAAATCCTCTCGAGGTGAGGCGGCAGACACATTGTCCCTTTCCTGTTGCCACTGGGATCCTGGGATTCCTGTCCATTTTCCAGAGGAGTCAGGCATCGTGTCCTTTGGAATCATTGAACTCCGTGTTCATCTCGAGATGTCCAATGGATGGGAGGCCGCTACTCTAGAAAAGGCAGGGAGCCAGTGCTTTCTCTAATGTCTCCCCAGTAGCATCAGACAACCCTTCATCTTGTGAGATGATATCCAGCTTGCACTCAAGTCACTGCAAGAATTCCGGCCTGATTTAGAGTCAGGGCATCTCGGGGTCGATTCCAGTGGAGGCCATAAATTCAACGTCCCTCTCCCAGACGTACAGCTGCGAGAAGCCTCCTCTTGTGCTACTTGTGGACAGTTGGCATTCCTCTTGATTTGAAGCCAGGAAATTGGCTCTCACCTCGAGATGATTGAGGGTACACGGAGCTCTTTCTGGTTCCTGCAGTGAGGTCAGGATTCCTCTAGACTTCAGAGAGTGTTCCTTGAGTATCTCTGGAGTGCCATCAAGTAAATCAAGACTCATTTCGGGTTTGACGGATAGCACGGAATTGCTCTGCACGCAGGGCAGGGGTATCGGTCTTCATCTCGCGTCGAGGGGGGAGTCTCATGGTTTTTTTCGAGTTGCGGCGGGAACCGGGTGTATATTCTCGAGTTACGGCGGGGATGGCCCTTCCAAACACGGGTGTTTTCAGCGACGTCAGGACTCCTGTCTAGTTACGAGGGACCCGTCGGGAGTCTCCTCGCGGATTGAAAGAGCCATAGGAACACCTCTCGATATGAGGCCGAAGACCCAGGTTCCCTTTCATGTTGCCACTGGGATCCTGGGATTCCTGACCATTTTCCAGAGGAGTCATGCATTGTCTCCTTTGCAATCATTGAACTCCGTGTTCCTCTCGAGCTGTCCAATGGATGGGAGGCAGCTTCTCGAGAAAGGGCAGGGTGCTAGGGCATTCTCTAGTGTCTCCCCAGGGGCTTCAGACATCCCCTCATCCAGCTTGCACTCAAGTCACTGCAGGAATTCCGGCCTGATTTTGTGTCAAGGCACCTCGGGGTCGATTCGACTGGAGGCCGCAAATTCAACCTCCCTCAACCAGATGTACAGCTGCGAGAAGCCTCCTCTTTTGGTGCTTGTGGACAGTTGGCATTCCTCTTGATTTGAAGCCAGGAAATCAGCTCTCACCTCGAGATGATTCGGAATACACGGAGCTGTTTCTGGTTGGTGAAGTGACTTTAGGATCCCTCTAGACTTGAGACAGTGTTCCTGGGGTGTCTCTGGGGTGCCATCAAGGAAATCAAGGCTCCTTTCTGGTTTGATGGGGAGCACGCAATTGCTCTGCATGCTGTGCAGGGGAATCGGGCCTCATCTCGCGGAGAGGGGTTAGTCTCATGGTTTTTCTCGAGTTGCGGCGGGAAACTGGGGTATATTCTCGAGTTACGACAGGGTTGGCCCTTCCAAACACGGGTGTGTTCAGCGACGTCAGGACTCCTGTCTAGTTGCGAGGGACCCGTCGGGAGTCTCCGCGCGGCTTGAAACGGCCATAGGAAAACCTCTCGAGGTGAGGCCGAAGACCCATTGTCCCTTTCCTGTTGCCACTGGGATCCTGGAATTCCTGTCCATTTTCCAGAGGGGTCAGGCATCGTCTCCTTTGGAATCATTGAACTCCATGTTCCTCTCGGGCTGTCCAATTGATGTGAGGCCGCCTGTCTAGAAAAGGCAGGGAGCTAGGGCTTTCTCTAATGTCTCCCCAGGGGCTTCAGTCATCCCTTTATCTTGTGAGATGAAATTCAGCTTGCACTCAAGTCAATGCAAGAATTCCGGCCTGATTTAGAGTCAGAGCATCTCGGGGTCGATTCCAGTCGAGGCCAAAGTTTCAACTTCCCACTTCCAGACGTACAACTGCGAGAAGCCTCCTCTTGTGGTGCTTGTGGACAGTGCATTCCTCTTGATTTGAAGCCAGGAAATTCGCTCTCACCTCGAGACGATTGGGGGAACACGGAGCTCCTTCTGGTTCCTGCAGGGACCTCAGGATATCTCTAGACTTGAGAGAGTGTTCCTTGAGATTCTCTGGAGTGCCATGAAGGAAATCAAGGCTCCTTTCGGGTTTGACGGGGAGCACGGAAATGTTCTGCACGGCGTGCACGGGAATCGGGCTTCATCTCGCGGGGAGGTGGGAGTCTCACGGTTTATATCGAGTTGGGACGGGAAGCTGGGGTATATTCTCGAGTTACGGTGGGGATGTCCCTTCCAAACACGGTTGTGTTCAGCGACGTCAGAACTCCTGTCTAGTTGCGAGGGACCCCTTGAAAGGGCTTGAAAGGGATATAAGAACACCTCTCGAGATGAGGCGGCAGACCCAGGATCCCTTTCCTGTTGCGAAAGGGTTCCTGGGATTCCTGTCCATTTTCCAGAGGAGTCAGGCATCGTCTCCTTTGGAATCATTGAACTCCGTGTTCCTCTCTAGGTGTCAAATGTATGGGAGGCTGCCTGTCGAGAAAGGGCAGGGTGCTAGGGCATTCTCTAGTGTCTCCCCAGGGGCTTCAGACATCCCTTCATCTTGTGAGATGAAATCCAGCTTGCACTCAAGTCACTGCAGGAATTCCGGCCTGATTTCGAGTCAGGGCATCTCGGGGTCGATTTCACTATAGGCCGCAAATTCAACCTCTATCAACCAGACGAACAGCTGCGAGAAGACTCCTCTTGTGGTGCTTGTGGACAGTTGGCATTCCGCTTGATTTGAATCCAGGAAATGAGCTCTCAGCTCGTGATGATTCGGAATTCACGGGGCTGTTTCTTGTTGGTGAATGACTTTAGGATCCCTCTAGACTTGAGACAGTGTTCTGGGGTTTCTCTGGAGTGCCATCAAGGAAATCAAGGCACCTTTCGGGTTTGATGGGGAGCACGCAATTGCTGTGCATGCTGTGCAGGGGAATCGGGCCTCATCTCGCGGCAAGGGGGGAGTCTCATGGTTTATCTCGAGTTGCGGCGGGAACCTGGGGTATATTGTCGAGGTACGATGTTGATGGCCCTTCCAAACAAGGGTGTGTTCAGCGACGTCAGGACTCCTCTCTAGTTGCGAGGGACCCCTCGGGAGACACCTCGCGGCTTGAAAGGGCCATAGGAAAACCTCTCGAGGTGAGGCGGCAGACCCATTGTCCCTTTCCTGTTCCCACTGTGATCCTGGGATTCCTGTCCATTTTCCAGAGGAGTCAGGCATCGTCTCCTTTGGAATCATTTTACTCCCTGTTCCTTTCGAGCTATCCAATGCATGGGAGGCCACCTCTGTAAAAAAGGCAGGGAGCTAGGGATTTCTCTAGTGTCTCCCCAGGGGCTTCAGTCATCCCTTTATCTTGTGAGATGAAATCCAGCTTGCACTCAAGTCACTGCAGGAATTCCGGCCTCATTTCGAGTCAGGGCATCTCAAGGTCGATTCCAGTGTCCATAAATTCAACGTCCCTCTCCCAGACGTACAGCTGCGAGAAGCCTCCTCTTGTGCTGCTTGTGGACAGTTGGCATTCCTCTTGATTTGAAGCCAGGAAATTGGCTCTCACCTCGAGATGATTGAGGGTACACGGAGCTCTTTCTGGTTCCTGCAGTGAGGTCAGGATTCCTCTAGACTTGAGAGAGTGTTCCTTGAGTATCTCTGGAGTGCCATCAAGTAAATCAAGACTCATTTCGGGTTTATTGGTTTGCATGGAATTGCTCTGCATGCAGGGCAGGGGTATTGGTCTTCATCTCGCGGCGATTGGGGAGTCTCATGGTTTTTTTCGAGTTGCGGCGGGAACCGGGGGTATATTCTCGAGTTAAGGCGGGGATGGCCCTTCCAAACACGGGTGTGTTCAGCGACATCAGGACTCCTGTCTAGTTACGAGGGACCCGTCGGGAGTCTCCTCGCGGCTTGAAAGAGCCATAGGAACTCCTCTCAATATGTAGTCGAAGACCCAGGTTCCCTTTCCTGTTGCCACTGGGATCCTGGGATTCCTGACCATTTTCCAGAGGAGTCAGGCATCGTCTCCTTTGGAATCATTGAACTCCGTGTTCCTCTCGAGCTGTCCAATGGATGGGAGGCCGCTTCTCGAGAAAGGTCAGGGTGCTAGGGCATTCTCTAGTGTCTCCCCAGGGACTTCAGACATCCCTTCATCTTGTGAGATGAAATCAACCTTGCACTCAAGTCACTGCAGGAATTCCGGCCTGATTTTGTGTCAAGGCACCTCGGGGTCGATTCCACTGGAGGCCGCAAATTCAACCTCCCTCAATCAGATGTACAGCTGCGAGAAGCCTCCTCTTATGGTGCTTGTGGACAGTTGGCATTCCTCTTGATTTGATGCCAGGAAATCAGCTGTCAGCTCGAGAAGATTTGGAATACACGGAGCTGTTTCTCGTTGGTGAAGTGACTTTAGGATCCCTCTAGTCTTGAGACAGTGTTCCTGGGAATTCTCTGGAGTGCCATCAAGGAAATCAAGGCTCCTTTCGGGTTTGATGGGGAGCACGCAATTGCTCTGCATGCTGTGCAGGTGAATCGGGCCTTATCTCGCGGCGAGGGGGGAGACTCATGGTTTTCCTCGAGTTGCGGCGGGAACGTGGGGTATATTCTCGAGTTACGACGGGGACGGCCCTTCCAAACACGGGTGTGTTCAGCGACGTCAGGAATCCTGTCTAGTTGCGAGGGACCCCTCGGGAGTCTCCTCGGGGCTTGAAAGGTCCATAGGAAAACCTATTGAGGTGAGGCGCCAGACCCATTGTACCTATCCTGTTGCCACTGGGATCGTGGGATTCCTGTCCATTTTCCAGATGGGTCAGGCATCGTCTCCTTTGGAATCATTGAACTCCGTGTTCCTCTCGAGCTCTCCAATGAATGGGAGGCTGCCTGTAGAGAATGGGCAGGGTGCTAGGGTATTCTCTAGGGCCTCCCCAGGGGCTTCAACATCACTTCATCATGTGAGATGAAATCCAGATTGCACTCAAGTCACTGAAAGAATTCCGGCCTGTTTTCGAGTCAGGGCATCTCGGGGTCGATTCCAGTGGAAGCCATAAATTCAACGACCTTCTCCCAGACGTACAGCTGCGAGAAACCTCCTCTTGTGGTGCTTGTGGACAGTTGGCATTCCTCTTGATTTGAAGCCAGGAAATCAGCATTCACCTCGAGATGATTGGGGGTACACGGAGCTCTTTCTGGTTCCTGCAGTGACCTCAGGATCCCTCTAGATTTGAGAGAGTGTTCCTTGATTTTCTCTGGAGTGCCATCAAGAAATTCAAGGCTCCTTTCGGTTTTACGGGGAGCAGACAATTGCTCTGCACGCACTGCAGGGGAATCGGGCTTCATCTCGCGGCGAGGCGGGAGTCTCATGTTTTTTCTCGAGTTGCGGTGGGAAACTGGGGTATATTCTCGAGTTACGGCGGGGATGGCCCTTCCAAACACGGGTGTGTTCAGCGAAGTCAGGACTCCTGTCTAGTTGCTAGGGACCACTCGGGAGTCTCCTCGCGGCTTGACAGGGCCACAGGAACAACTCTCGAGGTGAGGCCGCAGACCCAGGTTCCCTTGCCGGTTGCCACCGGGATCCTGGGATTCCTGTCCATTTTCCAGAGGAGTCAGGCATCGTCTCCTTTGGAATCATTGAACTCCATGTTCCTCTAGAGCTGTCCAATTGATGGGAGGCCGCCTCTATAGAAAAGGCAGTGAGCTAGAGCTTTCTCTAGTGTCTAATCAGGGGCTTAAGTTTTCCCTTTTACTTGTGAGATGAAATCCAGCTTGCACTCAAGTCACTGCAAAAATTCCGGCCTGATTTCGAGTCAGGGCATCTCGGGGTCGATTCCAGTGGAGGCCATAAATTCAACGACCCTCTCCCAGACGTGCAGCTGCGAGAAGCTTCCTCTTGTGGTGCTTGTGGACAGTTGGCATTCCTCTTGATTTGAATCCAGGAATTTCGCTCTCACCTCGAGATGATTGGGGGTACACGGAGCTCTTTCTGGTTCCTGCAGTGACCTCAGGATCCCTCTAGACTTGAGAGAGTGTTCCTTGAGTTTCTCTGGAGTGCCATCAAGGAAATCAAGGCTCCTTTCTGGTTTGACGGGGAGCACAGAATTTCTCTGCACGCAGTGCAGGGGAATCAGGCTTCATCTCGCGGCGAGGCGGGAGTCTCATGGTTTTTCTCGAGTTGCGGTGGGAACCTGGGGTATATTCTCGAGTTAAGGTGAGGATGGCCCTTCAAAACACGGATGTGTTCAGCGACGTCAGGAGTCCTGTCTAGTGGCGAGGGACCCCTCAGGAGTCTCCTCGCGGCTTGAAAGGGCCATAGGAACACCTCTCGATGTGAGGCCACAGACCCAGTTTCCCCTTCCTGTTGGCACTGGGATCCTGGGATTCCTGTCCATTTTCCAGAGGAGTCAGGCATCGTCTCCTTTGGCATCATTGAACTCCGTGTTCCTCTCGAGCTGTCCAATGGATGGGAGGCCGCCTGTCGAGAAAGGGCAGGGTGCTAGGGCACTCTCTAGTGTCTCCGCAGTGGTTTCACATATCCCTCAATCTTGTGAGATTAAATCCATCTTGCAGTCAAGTCACTGAAGTAATTCCAGCCTGATTTCGAACCAGGGCATTTCGGGTTCGATTCCACTGGAGGCCGGAAATTCAACCTCCCTCAACCAGACGTGCAGCTGCCAGAATTCTCCTCTTGTGGTGCTGGTGGACAGTTGGCATTTCTGTTGATTTGAAGCCAGGATATCAGCTCTCAGCTCGAGATGATTCGGAATACACGGAGCTGTTTCTGGTTGGTGAAGTGACTTTAGGATCCCTCTAGACTTGAAAGAGTGTTCCTGGGGTTTCTCTGGAGTTCCATCAAGGAAATCAAGGCTCCTTTTGGGTTTGATGGGGAGTACCTAATTGCTCTGCATGCTGTGCAGGGGAATCGGGCCTCATCTCGGGCAAGGTGGGAGGCTCATGATTTTTCTAGATTTGCGGCGGGAACCTGGGGTATATTCTCGAGTTACGACGGGGATGGCCCTTCCAAACAAGGGTGTGTTCAGCAACGTCAGTACACCTGTCTAGTTGTGCGGGACCCCTCGGGAGTCTCCTCGCGGCTTGAAAGGGCCATAGGAAAAACTCTCGAAGTGAGGCGGCAGATTGATTGTTCCCTTTCTCTTGCCACCGGGATGCTGGGATTCCTGTCCATTTTCCAGAGGAGTCAGGCATTGTCTCCTTTGGAATCATTGAACTCCGTGTTTCTCTCGAGCTGTCCAATTAATGGGAGGCCGCCTGTCTAGAAAAGGCAGGGAGCTAGTGCTTTCTCTAGTGTCTCCCCAGGGGCTTCAGACATCCCTTTACCTTGTGAGATGAAATCCAGCTTGCACTCAAGTCCCTGCAGGAATTCCGGCCTGATTTCGAGTCAGGGCATATCGGGGTCGATTCCAATAGAGGCCGCAAATTCAACCTCCATCAACCAGATGAAGAGCTGGGAGAAGCCTCCTCTTGTGGTGCTTGAGGACAGTTGGCATTCCTCTTGATTTGAAGCCAGGAAATCAGCTCTCAGCTCGAGATGATTCGGAATTCACGGAGCTGTTTCTGGTTGGTGAAGTGACTTTAGGATCACTCTAGACTTGAGACAGTGTTCCTGTTGTTTCTCTGGAGTGCCATAAAGGAAATCAAGGCTCCTTTCGGGTTTGATGGGGAGCACGCAATTGCTCTGCATGCTCTGCAGTGGAATCGGGCCTCATCTCGCGGCGAGGGCGGAGTCCCATGGTTTTTCTCGAGTTCCGGCGGGAACCTGGGGTATATTCTCGAGTTACGACAGGGATGGCCCTTCCAAACATGGGTTTGATCAGCAACGTCAGGACTCCAGTCTAGTTGCGAGGGACCCCTCGGGAGTCTCCTCCCTTTCGGGCCATAGGAAAACCTGTCGAAATGAGGCAGAGACCCATTTTTCCCGTTCCTGTTGCCACTGGGATCCTGGGATTCCTGTCCATTTTCCGGAGGGGTCAGGCATTGTCTCCTTTGGAATCATTGAACTCTGTGTTCCTCTTGAGCTGTCCAATTGATGGGATGCCGCCTCTCTAGAAAAGGCAGGGAGCTAGGGGTTTCTCTATTGTCTCCCGAGGGACTTCAGACAACCCTTTATCTTGTGAGATGAAATCCAGCTTGCACTCAATTCACTGCAAGAATTCCGGCCTGATTTAGAGTCAGGGCATCTCGGGGTCGATTCCAGTGGAGGCCATAAATTCAAAGTCCCTCTCCCAGAGGTACAGCTGCAAGAAGCCACCCCTTGTGGTGCTTGTGGACAGTTGGCATTCCTCTTGATTTTAAGCTAGGAAATTCGCTCTCACCTCGAGATGATTGGGGGTACATGGAGCTCTTTCTGGTTCCTGCAGTGACTTCAGGATCCCTCTAGACTTGAGAGAGTGTTCCTTGAGTTTATCTGGAGTGCCATCAAGGAAGTCAAGTCTCCTTTCGGGTTTGACGGGGAGCACGGAGTTGCTCTACACGCAGTGTAGCGGAATCGGGCTTCATCTCGTGGCGAGGGGGGAGTCTCATGGTTTTCTCTAGGTGTGGCGGTAACCTGGAGTATATTCTCGAGTTACAGCGGGGATGGCCCTTCCAAACACGGGTGTGTTCAGCGAGTCAGGTCTCCTGTCTAGTTGTGAGGGACCCCTCGGGAATCTCCTCGCGGCTTGAAAGGGCCATAGGACCACCTCTCGAGGTGAGGCCGCAGACCCAGTTTCCCTTTCCTGTTGCCACTGGGATCCTGGATTACTATCCATTTGCCAGAGGAGTCAGGCATTGTGTCGTTTTGAATCATTGAACTCCGTGTTCCTCTCGAGCTGTCCAATGGATGGGAGGACGCCTGTCGAGAAAGGGCAAGGTGCTAGGGCACTCTCTAGTGTCTCCCCAGGGGCTTCAGACATCCCTTCATCTTGTGAGATGAAATCCAGCTTGCACTCAAGTCACTGCAGGAATTCCGGCTTGATTTCGAGTCAGGGCATCTCAGGTTCGATTCCACTGGAGGCCGCAAATTCAACCTCCCTCAACCAGACGTACAGCTGTGAGAAGCCTCCTCTTGTGGTGCTTGTGGACAGTTGGCATTCCTCTTGATTTGAAGCCAGGAAATCAGCATTCACCTCGAGATGATTCGGAATACACGGAGCTGTTTCTGGTTGGTGAAGTAACTTTAGGATCCCTCTAGACTTGAGACAGTGTTCCTGGGGTGTCTCTGGTGTGCCATCAAGGAAATCAAGGCTCCTTTCTGGTTTGATGGGGAGCACGCCATTGCTCTGCATGCTGTGCAGGGGAATCGGGCCTCATCTCGCGGAGAGTGGTTAGTCTCATGGTTTTTCTCGAGTTGCGGCGGGAACCTGGGGTATATTCTCGAGTTACGACAGGGTTGGCCCTTCCAAACACGGGTGTGTTCAGCGACGTCAGGACTCCTGTCTAGTTGCGAGGGACCCCTCGGGAGTCTCCTCGCGGCTTGAAAGTGCCATAGAAAAACCTCTCGAGGTGAGGCGGCAGACCCATTGTCCCTTTCCGTTGCCACCGGGATCCGGGAATTCCTGTCCATTTTCCAGAGGGGTCAGGCATCGTCTCCTTTGGAATCATTGAACTCCATGTTCCTCTCGGGCTGTCCAATTGATGTGAGGCCGCCTGTCTAGAAAAGGCAGGGAGCTATGGCTTTCTCTAGTGTCTCCCCAGGGGCTTCAGACATCCCTTTATCTTTTGAGATGAAATTCAGCTTGCACTCAAGTCAATGCAAGAATTCTGGCCTGATTTAGAGTCAGAGCATCTCGGGGTCGATTCCAGTCGAGGCCAAAGTTTCAACTTCCCACTTCCAGACGTACAACTGCGAGAAGCCTCCTCTTGTGGTGCTTGTGGACAGTGCATTCCTCTTGATTTGAAGCCAGGAAATTCGCTCTCACCTCGAGACGATTGGGGGAACACGGAGCTCCTTCTGGTTCCTGCAGTGACCTCAGGATCCCTCTAGACTTGAGAGAGTGTTCCTTGAGATTCTCTGGAGTGCCATGAAGGAAATCAAGGCTCCTTTCGGGTTTGACGGGGAGCACGGAATTGTTCTGCACGGCGTGCACGGGAATCAGGCTTCATCTCGCGGCGAGGTGGGAGTCTCACGGTTTTATCGAGTTGCGACGGGAACCTGGGGTATATTCTCGAGTTACGGTGGGGATGTCCCTTCCAAACACGGTTGTGTTCAGCGACGTCAGAACTCCTGTCTAGTTGCGAGGGACCCCTTGAAAGGGCTTGAAAGGGCCATAAGTACACCTCTCGAGATGAGGCGGCAGACCAGGATCCCTTACCTGTTGCGACAGGGATCCTGGGATTCCTGTCCAATTTCCATAGGAGTCAGGCATCGTCTCCTTTGGAATCATTGAACTCCGTGTTCCTCTCTAGGTGTCAAAGGTATGTGAGGCTGCCTGTCGATAAAGGGCAGGGTGCTAGGGCATTCTCTAGTGTCTCCCCAGGGGCTTCAGACATCCCTTCATCTTGTGAGATGAAATCCAGCTTGCACTCAAGTCACTGCAGGAATTCCGGCCTGATTTAGAGTCAGGGCATCTCGGGGTCGATTCCACTATAGGCCGCAAATTCAAACTCCATCAACCAGACGAACAGCTGCGAGAAGACTCCTCTTGTGGTGCTTGTGGACAGTTGGCATTCCTCTTGATTTGAATCCAGGAAATGAGCTCTCAGCTCGAGATGATTCGGAATTCACGGGGCTGCTTTTTGTTGGTGAAGTGACTTTAGGATCCCTCTAGACTTGAGACAGTGTTCTGGGGTTTCTCTGGAGTGCCATCAAGGAAATCAAGGCACCTTTCGGGTTTGATGGGGAGCACACAATTGCTCTGCATGCTGTGCAGGGGAATCGGGCCTTATCTCGCGGCAAGGGGGGAGTCTCATGGTTTATCTTGAGCTGCGGCGGGAACCTGGGGTATATTCTCGAGTTACGACGGGGATGGCCCTTCCAAACAAGGGTGTGTTCAGCGACGTCAAGACTCCTGTCTAGTTGCAAGGGACCCCTCGGGAGACTCCTCGCGGCTTGAAATGGCCATAGGAAAACCTCTCGAGGTGAGGCGGCAGACCCATTGTCCCTTTCCTGTTGCCACTGTGATCCTGGGATTCCTGTCCATTTTCCAGAGGAGTCAGGCATCCTCTCCTTTGGAATCATTGAACTCCCTGTTCCTTTCGAGCTATCCAATGCATGGGAGGCCGACTCTCTAGAAAAAGCAGGGAGCTAGGGATTTCTGTAGTGTCTCCCCAGTGGCTTCAGTCATCCCTTTATCTTGTGAGATGAAATCCAGCTTGCACTCAAGTCACTGCAGGAATTCCGGCCTCATTTCGAGTCAGGGCATCTCGGGGTCGATTCCAGTGTCCATAAATTCAACGTCCCTCTCCCAGACGTACAGCTGCGAGAAGCCTCCTCTTGTGCTGCTTGTGGACAGTTGGCATTCCTCTTGATTTGAAGCCAGGAAATTGGCTCTCACCTCGAGATGATTGAGGGTACACGGAGCTCTTTCTGGTTCCTACAATGAGGTCAGGATTCCTCTAGACTTGAGAGAGTGTTCCTTGAGTATCTCTGGAGTGCCATCAAGGAAATCAAGGCTCCTTTTGGGTTTAATGGGGAGCACGCAATTGCTCTGCATGCTGTGCAGGTGAATCGGGCCTCATCTCGCGGCGAGGGGTGAGTCTCATGGTTTTTTTCGAGTTGTGGCGGGAACCGGGGGAATATTCTCGAGTTACGGCGGGGATGGCCCTTCCAAACACGGGTGTGTTCAGCGACGTCAGGACTCCTGTCTAGTTACGAGGGACCCGTCGGGAGTCTCCTCGCGGCTTGAAAGAGCCATAGGAACACCTCTCGATATGAGGCCGAAGACCCAGGTTCCCTTTCATGTTGCCACTGTGATCCTGGGATTTCTGACCATTTTCCAGAGGAGTCAGGCATCGTCTCCTTTGGAATCATTGAACTCCGTGTTCCTCTCGAGCTGTCCAATGGATGGGAGGCTGCTTCTCGAGAAAGGGCAGGGTGCTAGGGCATTCTCTAGTGTCTCCCCAGGGGCTTCAGACATACCTTCAACTTGTGAGATGAAATCCAGCTTACACTCATGTGACTGCAGGAATTCCGGCCTGATTTCGTGTCAAGGCACCTCGAGGTCGATTCCACTGGAGGCTGCAAATTCAACCTCCCTCAACCAGATGTACAGCTGCGAGAAGCCTCCTCTTGTGGTGCTTGTGGACAGTTGGCATTCCTCTTGATTTGATGCCAGGAAATCAGCTGTCACTTTGAGAAGATTTGGAATACACGGAGCTGTTTCTGGTTGGTGAAGTGACTTTAAGATCCCTCTAGTCTTGAGACAGTGTTCCTCGATTTCTCTGGAGCGCCATCAAGGAAATCAAGGCTCCTTTCGGGTTTGATGGGGAGCACGCAATTGCTCTGCATGCTGTGCAGGGGAATCGGGCCTTATCTCGCGGCGAAGGGGGAGACTCAAGGTTTATCTCGAGTTGCGGCGGGATCGTGGGTTATATTCTCGAGTTACAACGGGGATGGCCCTTCCAAACAAGGGTGTGTTCAGCGACGTCAGGAATCCTGTCTAGTTGCGAGGGACCCCTCGGGAGTCTCCACGGGGCTTGAAAGGTCCATAGGAAAACCTATCGATGTGAGGCGGCAGACCCATTGTACCTATCCTGTTTCCACTTGGATCGTGGGATTCCTGTCCATTTTCCAGAGGGGTCAGGCATCGTCTCCTTTGGAATCATTGAACTCCGTGTTCCTCTCGAGCTCTCCAATGAATGGGAGGCCGCCTGTCGAGATAGGGCAGGGTGCTAGGGCATTCTCTAGGGCCTCCCCAGGGGCTTCAACATCCCTTCACCATGTGAGATGAAATCCAGCTTGCACTCAAGTCACTGCAAGAATTCCGGCCTGATTTCGAGTCAGGGCATCTCGGGGTCGATTCCAGTGGAAGCCATATATTCAACGTCCTTCTCCCAGACGTACAGCTGCGAGAGGCCTCCTCTTGTGGTGCTTGTGGACAGTTGGCATTCCTCTTGATTTGAAGCCAGTAAATCCGCTCTCACCTCGAGATGATTGGGGGTACACGGAGCTCTTTCTGGTTCCTGCAGTGAGCTCAGGATCCCTCTATACTTGAGAGAGTGTTCCTTGACTTTCTCTGGAGTGCCATCAAGAAAATCAAGGCTCCTTTCGGTTTTACGGGGAGCACAGTATTTCTTTGCTCGCAGTGCAGGGGAATCAGGCTTAATCTCGCGGCGAGGCGGGAGTCTCATGGTTTTTCTCGAGTTGAGGAGGGAACCTGGGGTATATTCTCGAGTTACGTCGGGGATGGCCCTTCCATACACGGGTGTGTTCAGCGACGTCAGGACTCCTGTCTAGTTGCGAGGGACCCCTCGGGAGTCTCCTCGCGGCTTGAAAGGTCCATAGGAACACCTCTCGAGGTGAGGCTGAAGACCCAGGTTCCCGTTCCTGTTGCCACTTGGATCCTGGGATTCCTGTCCATTTTCCAGAGGAGTCAGGCATCTTCTCCTTTGGCATCATTGAACTCCGTGTTCCTCTCGAGCTGTCCAATGGATGGGAGGCCGACTGTCGAGAAAGGGCAGTGTGCTAGGGCATTCTCTAGTGCCTCCCCAGGGGCTTCAGACATCCCTTCATCTTGTGAGATGAAATCCAGCTTGCACTCAAGTCACTGCAGGAATTCCGGACTCATTCCTAGTCAGGGCATCTTGGGGTCAATTCCACTGGAGGCCGCAAATTCAACCTCCCTCAACCAGACATACAGCTACCAGAAGCCTCCTCTTGTGGTGCTTGTTGACAGTTGGCATTCCTCTTGATTTGAAGCCAGGAAATCAGCTCTCTGCTCGAGAAGATTTGGAATACACGGAGCTGTTTCTGTTTGGTGAAGTGACTTAAGGATCCCTCTCGTCTTGAGACAGTGTTCCTGGGGTTTCTCTGGAGTGCCATCAAGGAAATCAAGGCTCCTTTCTGGTTTGATGGGGAGCACGCAATTGCTCTACATGTTGTGCAGGGGAATCGGGCCTCATCTCGCGGCGAGGGGGGAGACTCATGGTTTTACTCGAGTTGCAGCGGGATCCTGGGGTATATTCTCCAGTTACAATGGGGATGGCCTTTCAAAACACAGGTGTGTTCAGCGACGTCAGGACTCCTGTCTAGTTGCGAGGGACCACTTGGGAGTCTCCTCGCGGCTTGAAAGGGCCATAGGAACACCTCTCGAGGTGAGGTCGAAGACCCAGGTTCCCTTTCCTGTTGCCACTGGGATCCTGGGATTCCTGACCATTTTCCAGATGAGTCAGGCATCGTCTCCTTTGGAATCATTGAACTCCGTGTTCCTCTCGAGCTGTCCAATGGATGGGAGGCCGCCTGTCGAGAAAGGGCAGGGTGCTAGGGCATTCTCTATTGTCTCTTAAGGGGCTTCAGCATCCCTTCATCTTGTGAGATGAAATCCAGCTTGCACTCAAGTCATTGCAGGAATTCCGGCCTGATTTCGTGTCAAGGCATCTCGGCCTCGATTCCACTCGAGGCCACAAATTCAACCTCCCTTTTCCAGACGTACTGCTGCGAGAAGCCTCCTCTTGTGGTGCTTGTGGACAGTTGGCATTCCTCTTGATTTGAAGCTAGGAAATGTGCTCTCAGCTCGAGAAGATTTGGAATATATGGAGCTGTTTCTGGTTGGAAAAGTGACTTTAGGATCCCTCTATTCTGGAGACAGTGTTCCTGGGGTTTCTCTGGAGTGCCATCAAAGAATTCAAGGCTCCTCTCAGGATTGATCGGGAGCACGCAATTGCTCTGCATGCTGTGCAGGGGAATCGGGCCTTATCTCGCGGCGACGGGGGAGACTCATGGTTTTTTTCGAGTTGTGGCGGGAACCTGTGGTATATTCTCGAGTTTCGACGGGGATGGCCCTTCCAAACAAGGGTGTGTTCAGCGACGTCAGGACTCCTGTCTAGTTGTGAGGGACCCCTCGGTAGTCTCCTCGCGGCTTGAAAGGGCCATAGGAAAGCCACTCGAGGCGAGGCGGCAGACCCATTGTCCCGTTCCTGTTGCCACTGGGATCCTGGGATTCCTGTCCATATTCCAGAGGAGTCAGGCATCGTCTCCTTTGGAATCATTGAACTCCGTGTTCCTCTCGAGCTGTCCAATGGATGGGAGGCCGCCTCTCTATAAAAGGCAGGGAGCTAGGGCTTTCTCTAGTGTCTACCCAGGGGCTTCAGTCATCCCTCTATCTTGTGAGATGAAATCCAGCTTGCACTCTAGTCACTGCATGAATTCCGGCTTGATTTCGAGTCAGGGCATCTCGGGGTCGATTCCAGTGGAGGCCATAAATTCAACGTCCCTCTACCAGACGTACAGCTGTGAGAAGCCTCCTCTTGTGGTGCTTGTGGACAGTTGGTATTCCTCTTGATTTGAATCCAGGAAACTCGCTCTCACCTCGAGATGATTGGGGGTACACGGAGCTCTTTCTGGTTCCTACAGTGACATCAGGATTCCTCCAGACTTGAGAGAGTGTTCCTTGAGTTTCTCTGAACTGCCATCAAGGAAATCAAAGCTCCGTTCGTGTTTGACGGGCAGCATGGAATTGCTCTGCACGCAGTGCAGGGGAATCGGGATTCATCTCGCGGCGATGGGGGAGTCTCATGGTTTTTCTCGAGTTGCGGCGGGATCCTGGGGTATATTGACGAGTTACGGCGGAGATGACCCTTCCAATACGGGTGTGTTCAGCGACGTCAGGACACCTTTCTAGTTGCGAGGGACCCCTGGAGAGTCTCCTCCCAGCTTGAAAGGGCCATAGGAACACCTCTCGTGTTCAGGCAGCACACCCAGGTTCCCTTTCCTTTTGCCACAGGGATCCTGGGATTCCTGTCCATTTTCCAGAGGAGTCAGGCATCGTCTCCTTTGGAATCATTGAACTCCATGTTCCTCTCGATCTGTCCAATGGATGGGAGGCCGCCTGTCGAGAAAGGGCAGGGTGCTAGGGCATTCTCTAGTGTCTCCCCAGGGGCTTCAGACATCCCTTCATCTTGTGAGATGAAATCCAGCTTGCACTCAAGTCATTGCAGGAATTCCGGCCTGATTTCGAATCAGGGTATCTCGGGTTCGACTCCACTGGAGGCCGCAAATTTAACCTCCCTCACCCAGACATACAGTTGCGAGAAGCCTCCTCTTGTGGTGCTTGTGGACAGTTGGCATTTCTCTTGATTTGAAGCCAGGAAATCAGTCTCAGGTCGAGAAGATATGGAATACACGGAGCTGTATTTGGTTGGTGAAGTGACTTAAGGATCCCTCTAGTCTTGAGACAGTGTTCCTGGGGTTTCTTTGGAGTGCCATCAAGGAATTCAAGGCTCCTTTCTGGTTTGATAGGGAGCATGCAATTGATCTGCATGCTGTGCAGGGGAATCGGGCCTTATCTCGCGGCCAGGGGGGAGACTCATGGTTTTTCTCGAGTTGCGGCGGGAACCTGGGGTATATTCTCGAGTTACGATGGGGATGGCCCTTCCAAACACGGGTGTGTTCAGTGAAGTCAGGACTCCTGTCTAGTTGCGAGGGACAACTCGGGAGTCTCCTCGCGGCTTGAGAGGGCCATAGGAACACCTCTCGCGGTGAGGCCGCAGACCCAGGTTCCCTTTCCTGTTGCCACTGGGATCCTGGGATTCCTGTCCATTTTCCAGAGGAGTCAGGCATCGTCTCCTTTGGAATCATTGAACTCCATGTTCCTCTCGAGCTGTCCAATGGACGGGAGGCCGCTTCTCTAGAAAAGACAGGGAGCTAGGGCTTTCTCTAGTGTCACCCCAGGGGCTTCGGACATCCCTTCATCTTTTGAGATGAAATCCAGCTTGCACTCAAGTCACTGCAGGAATTCCAGCCTGATTTCGAGTCAGGGCATCTCGGCGTCGATTCCACTGGAGGCCGCAAATTCAACGTCCCTTTCCCAGACGTACAGCTGAGAGAAGCCTCCTTTTGTGGTGCTTGTGGACAGTTGGCATTCCTCTTGATTTGAAGCCAGGAAATCAGCTCTCAGCTCGAGATGATTTGGAATACACGGAGCTGTTTCTGGTTGGTGAAGTGACTTTAGGATCCCTCTAGACTTGAGACAGAGTTCCTGGGGTTTCTCTGGAGTGCCATCAAGGAAATCAAGGCTCCTTTCAGGTTTGATGGGGAGCACGCAATTGCTATGCATGCTGTGCAGGGGAATCGGGCCTCATCTCGCGACCAGTGGGGAGTCTCATGGTTTTTCTCGAGTTGCGGCGGGAACCTGGGGTATATTCTCGAGTTACGACGGGGATGGCCCTTCCGAACACGGGTGTGTTCAGCAACGTCATCACACCTGTCTAACTGCGAGGGACCCCTCGGGAGTCTCCTCGCGGCTTGAAAGGGCCATAGGAACACCTCTCGAGGTGAGGCCGCAGACACTGTTTCCCTTTCCTGTTGCCACTGGGATCCTGGGATTCCAGTCCATTTTCCAGAGGAGTCAGGCATCGTCTCATTTGGAATCATTGAACTCCGTGTTCCTCTCGAGCTGTCAAATGGATGGGAGGCCTGTTGTCGAGAAAGGGCCGGGTGCTAGGGCATTCTCTAGTGTCTCCCCAGGGGCTTCAGACATCCCTTCATCTTGTGAGATGAAATCCAGCTTGCACTCAAGTCACTGGAGGAATTCAGGCCTGATTTCGTGTCAGGGCATCTCGGGTTTGATTCCACTGGAGGCCGCAAATTCAACCTCCCTCAACCTGACGTGCAGCTGCGAGAAGCCTCCTTTGTCGTGCTTGTGGACAGTTGGCATTTCTCTTGATTTGAAGCCAGGAAATTCGATCTCACCTCGAGATGATTGGGGGTGCACGGAGCTCTTTCTGGTTCGTGCAGTGACCTCAGGATCCCTCTAGACTTGAGAGAGTGCTCCTTGAGTTTCTCTGGAGTGCCATCAAGGAAATCAAGGCTCCTTTCGTGTTTGACGGGGAGCACAGAATTGCTCTGCACGCAGTGCAGGGGAATCGGCCTTCATCTCGCGGCGAGGGGGGAGTCTCATGGTTTTTCTCGAGTTGAGGCGGGAACCTGGGGTATATTGTCGATTTACGACGGGGATGGCCCTTCCAAACACGGGTGTGTTCAGCGACGTCAGGACTCCTCTCTAGTTGCGAGGGACCCATCGGGAGTCTCCTCGCGGCTTGAAAGGGCCATAGGAAAACCTCTCGAAGTGAGGCCACAGACCCATTGTCCCTTTCCTGTTGCCACTGTGATCCTGGGATACCTGTCCATTTTCCTGACGAGTCAGGCATCCTCTCCTTTGGAATCATTGAACTCCGTGTTCCTCTCGAGCTGTCCAATGGATGTGAGGCCGCCTCTCTAGATAAAGCAGGGAGCTAGGGCTTTCTCTAGTGTCTCCCCAGGGGCTTCCGACATTCCTTTAACTTGTGAGATGAAATCCAGCTTGCACTCAAGTCATTGGAAGAAATCCGGCCTGATTTCGAGTCAGGGCATCACGGGGTCGATTCCTCTGGAGGCCCTAAATTCAACCTCCCTCAACCAGACGTACAGCTGCGAGAAGCCTCCTCTTATGGTGCTTGTGGACAGTTGGCATTCCTCTTGATATGAAGCCAGGAGATCAGCTCTCATCTCGAGATGATTCGGAGTACACGGAGCTGTTTCTGGTTGGTGTCATGACTTTAGGATCCCTCTAGACTTGAGACAGTGTTCCTGGGGTTTCTCTGGAGTGCCATCAAGGAAATCAAGGCTCCTTTCGGGTTTGATGGGGAGCACGCAATTGCTCTGCATGCTGTGCAGGGGAATCAGGCCTCATCTCGCGTTGAGTGGAGAGTCTCATGGTTTTTCTCGAGTTGCGGCGGGAACCTGGGGTATATTCTCGAGTTACGCCGGGGATGGCACTTCCAAACACGGGTGTGTTCATCGAAGTCACGACTCCTGTCCAGTTGCGAGGGACCACTCGGGAGTCTCCTCGCGGCTTGAAAGGGCCATAGGAACACCTCTCTAGGTGAGGAGGCAGACCCATTTTCCCTTTCCAGTTGCCACTGGGATGCTGGGATTCCTGTCCACTTTCCAGAGGAGTCAGGCATCGTCTCCTTTGGAATCACTGAACTCCGTGTTCCTCTCGAGCTGTCCAATGGATGGGAGTCCGCCTCTCTAGAAAAGGCAGGGATCTAGGGCTTTCTCTAGTGTCACCCCAGGGGCTTCGGACATCCCTTCATCTTGTGAGATGAAATCCAGCTTGCACTCAAGTCACTGCAGGAATTCCAGCCTGATTTCGAGTCAGGGCATCTCGGCGTCGATTCCACTGGAGGCCGCAAATTCAACGTCCCTCTCCCAGACGTACAGCTGAGAGAAGCCTCCTTTTGTGGTGCTTGTGGACAGTTGGCATTCCTCTTGATTTGAAGCCAGGAAATCAGCTCTCAGCTCGAGATGATTTGGAATACACGGAGCTGTTTCTGGTTGGTGAAGTGACTTTAGGATCCCTCTATACTTGAGACAGTTTTCCTGGGGTTTCTCTGGACTGCCATCAAGGAAATCAAGGCTCCTATCGGGTTTGATGGGGAGCACGCAATAGGTCTGCAAACTGTGTGGTGGAATCGGGCCTCATCTCGCGGCGAGGGGGGAGTCTCATGGTTTTTCTAGAGTTGCGGTGGGAACCTGGGGTATATTCTCGAGTTACGACGGGAATGGCCCTTCCAAACACGGGTGTGTTCAGCGACGTCAGGACTCCTGTGTCAGGGAATGTTTGATGGGAGGATTCCTACATGCTGTCTCTCATGAGTCCTTTGTCCCTCTTCAAGCGGAACAGTACGCTGCTCCCAGGGACTGAGGTCATTGTGTGAGGCAAGCATGAGTCTCCTTTAGTAAACATTTTCCTTAGGACAAAACAGCTTAATCTCCTTCCCCTTTCTTGAGATATGGATTGTGTCCTGACCTTGTGACTAACATTACCCCTTTTCCCTTGATAACGGTTGCTGTACATTTGGTTTTCTGATCTCTATCATTCCCGAAAGAAGTTTCTTGTACTGTAGCCTACATATACTCATAGAAAAATCATTAAAGCACCTTTGCTCCATCAGAGCTTAGGTCCCCGGGTCTTTTTTGTCTCTCTCTCTCTTTCTCCCTCTCTCTTTCTCTCTTTTACTTTCTTATCGTCGACTCCGTACCACCAGGTTCTGGTCCATTAAAGGACCCCAACAAATGGCGCCTGAACAGGGACACTGATATACGCGGTACATCAGGCGGAGTGACTCAGGGACCCATTGAGGTCGGTAAGTACTAAGGCATGGGTTAAAAGCCTGGCCAGCCCCATTATTTTTCTACTTTACTTCACCATTTGTTTAAATTTCAAGGACTTCTGGCTTCATGGCAATAAATAGAGGCTTGCCTTCAAACAGTAGTTAAACAATCCTTAGTTTTCTGATAAATGCAGTTTTGATTTAAAAATTTGGCTCCAGGTCAAAGAAAATGTTAAATGAGCAGCCATACAAAGAAAAAATATTCCAGTTGATCTCTAGCCCCTATGGGCTGTTATTAAAGCTATAATTTTGCCATTTCAAGGTACATTCTAGCCTTTCCAATATTCAGCAACAGACAGAACACTTATTACATAAATATAAATTAAATGATTAAACTTTACAAAAGGCCCAATTGAAACAATACAAACTATCTCAAAATTTTCTTACTAGCCCTGCCCTGGCTGCTCCAAATGCTTCTCCTCTGCCGACAGTCACAACTCCAAAAGTCTCTCATTTGTTGGAACCTAATGAAAAGTTATGCTAATTTTTAAACTAGATTAGAAGCTACTATTTTCCGTACTGTAATTGGAGAAGAAACCAAAAAACAGCTAGAGAAATTACTTGCTTATGAGAATGCAAATCAGAAATGTCAAAGAGCTATAGCTGCAATTTGTGAGACTAAAATTATTATTGATTACTTAAAAGCTTATCACAATCTAGGATCAGAAGCTCAAAAGATGCAAATGCTGATTGAGGCAATGGCTACTATCTTTAAAAAGGGAAATGAAAGATGTTTTAATTGTGTGGAGATAAAAATCTTTTAAAAAGGGATTGACCTAAGAAGGCTAATAAAATACCAAAAAATTTGCCCTCGCTGCTGTAAAAGAATGCACTAGGCCAAAGTTGTAAATTTAAATTTGATATTGATGAAAAACCTATTCCAGAAAACTCCAAACAGGAGCAAATTCTATCTTTTCCCTCAAACCCTCAACATCCGGCAGTTCTGCCGTCGATAAATGATTTTTTCCTTTATCCTCAAACAATCCCTACTAGAGTGCCTACCGGACTTTTTGGACCCCTGCCCCCACAAACTTTTGGTCTTTTGTTTGGTCGATCTAGTCTGACTTCTAAAGGAATTACTGTTCACCCTGGAATAATTGATTCAGATTATAAAGGAGAGATTCAAATTCTGATGTCATCTCAGATTCTATGGCAATTCAAAAAGGGGGACAAAATTGTTCAATTACTTCTTTTACCTTACATTTCTATTAATTCCTCTAATAATGTACGGACAGATAGGTCTGACAGTACAGATCAAAAACAATCTTTGTGGACATTATTAGTATCTGAGTATGCCCGACCAAATATAAATATCAAAATTAATGGTAAAAGATTTTCTGGTCTCCTTGACACTGGATCTGATATTACTATTATTTCCAAATATTTATGGCCCAAATCCTGGCCTATACAAAAGGTCTCTTGCCAAATTGCAAAAATTTCTCAAACTAAACTACAAAAAGTTTATCAAAGTGTTCAAATATACTCATGTGAGAGACCAGAAGGCCAACCTACAACATTAAAACCTTATGTGATAAATGTACCCTTTAATCTAATAAAAAGGGACTTACTTATACAATGGCAAACTCAGATATACATTCCACATTTTTCCTAGGGGCCACTGCTCATTTAACAAAGAAAACAATTATTAAAATAACTAAGAAAAATTATGAGCCTATTTGGACAAAGCACTGGCCCCTTATGAAAAAAAAATTACAAGCTACTATAGAACTTATAAACACACAATTAAAATTGAAACATATTGAAGAATCTTGCTCTTTTTGGAACTCTATTTTTGTTATAAAAAAAAAAACATAACAAATGGTGTCTCTTAACAAAGTTTAAAAAAGTTAATTCTTTTATAAAACCTATGGGTACATTGCAACCAGAGATCCCATCACCTATTACTATTCCTCAAAATTTGCACATTATTATTACTGATTCACAAGATTCCCTTTTAAATATACCTTTACACCCTTTAGACCGGGAGAAATTCACTTTCTCTCTCCCTTATCCTAATCATATCGGGCCTCATCAAAGATTTCAATAGACTATGTTACCTCAAGGTATGCTTAAAAGTCCTGCTACTGCTGCTGCTAAGTCACTTCGGTCGTGTCCTACTCCATGCGACCCCATGGATGTCAGCCCGCCAGGCTCGCCCGTCCCTGGGATTCTCCAGACAAGAGTACTGAAATAGGGTGCCATTGCCATCTCTGTAACAGTCCTAGTATTTGTCAAAATTTTGTAGCCAAGGCTTTACTTCCTGTGTGACAACAATCCCCTCATGCATATATCATTAATAATATACTATAGCTACAAAAAAGAGAAATGATTATTTTTGACACTGAATGGCTATGATATTCTTTAGACTCTGGAGGAAACTGATGAAAATAAAATCTTTTTTGAAATTGCAAATATATATATATATATATATTTTTTTTGAGCTCCAGTTCTGCCTGGGAAACAAAAATAGGCCTAAGGAAAAACCTTAAGTTAACTCTTATCATGTCCTTGGGATACACAGCCCACTCTATCTAGGACTCCAGCCATTAACAAATTGGTGGATCTCAAAATAAATAAATAAAACAAAAGGATATTTTAAATTTCAAACGGAAAACTATCGCTATGTATCTAAAATTTTCTATGTCTCAATGTATGTCTTTGTTTTTGGATAGTGTGGAGTTAATCAGCTCTATTTAGATTCAGCTTTACATAAACTGAAGGCTGTTCAATGTTGGGTATAATGTTTATTTAAATGTGAATGTGACTTAAATATAATTATTTGTTAATCTAGTTGGGACATGTCTTAAGTCATCAACATTATATAATACTTTTATTATGCCTTGGTTTAAGGTAAGCTAAGTTTGTCAACAAAAAGGTAGCTCTTTATATATCTATATACACAAATATATAGATGAGATAAAAACTTTTAGATAAGCTCTTAGAAATAAATGTATTTTTGATAGAATGATCTGTTATCTATAATATAGAGCCATCTCTTGGGATTAGAGTGACTTAGGTTTTTAGAGTTGTGCTGAACTAAGTAATACAAGTTTGTTGAATGGCTGGGTCATTTCCAAATGAAGTAAGATTTTGAAGCGTTAATTGCTGAACACTGGCTTGCTCTTAAAAGGGGTTTTTTCTTGCAGAAGAGTTGAAGAGATTTTGAGCTGTTAATGAATATAAATATATATTTATATAGGAATGGATATATATATAATATAATATGATTTGAAAAATATGTTCAATGGTCCATAAAATGCTAACATACAAGACATTTCACAGTTTCTATAAAAAAGTAAAATATATGCTTTTAATAGAAAGATATAAGAAATGGCAAATAAAATGATGAATACAAAAATATTTTTTTAATTGTTGAAATATTTATTATAGAATAAAATGCTATTTATATAAGCTTTACTAGATTAGTTTTTCATTGTCGTTCTAGCTACAGCAAATGTTCTTTCTCCAAATTAAACCAAATTGGAAACAAGAGAAAAATTCTGAAAAAACAATATTTAACAAAATTAACTTTTGTCAGCAGATACATTCAGACTGCAAATATATTAGAAAATGCAGTTGAAATGCTTGGGTGGATCACAATGAAAACCACAAAATATGGCATGTTTATTTAAAATAAACATTGCATTTGTTTATTATGCTATCATACTTTGTTTTGGCCTTTTAACTTTTAAAGATATTTAGTGCTGGAATTTTAAAAAGGACACCATTTCCCGAATGGATTATTTGTTCCTAAGAATATCAGAAATGCGGAATGTTTGCCTTCTTTTCAGGTCTGTCTTGGAAGTGTAGTCATCCTCTTTAACACACTGCACAGTGAGATTCAACAGTTTCTAAGCTGCATTTCTTCTTCAAGGACAAAGTCAAACATATTTGGATGTGAGCAACATTTCATTTATCAAGTTGTTCTGCATCACCTTTTCAATAATTTCACTTAGGAAAAAAATATTTAAATGGTTACTCCTAATCCTTTGCCCCAAATAACACAAACCACAGCCAAATACCAGTCCCAAACAGATTTCTGAATGATTTTTTTTTCTTTTCGACTGAAATATTTCCTAAAAATGTTTTCATCATTATCGCTTTCCTCTCTTTTTATAACTATTGTTAATATAGCCTTATTTATTTTAAAGTTTTTAAACTTACCACAAAGAGATGTTTTGACAACAGCAAAAAACAAACAAACAAAAAAAGAAGTTTTGAAACATGAAAGGACACCTCCTTTCCTTTGCCCATTTGATATCAAAACGGGTTAACTAATCAATAGAAGTCTAAGAAACTAATCTTACAGGGAAAGGATATGCTTCTATTTCTCCAGATGGATCCAACGAGCTCACATTACTTCCTCTTCAGAAGATTCAACCTAAGGGGGCCCCCAACATTCAGACTAGAGATGAAACAGCAAAAAACCCAGGAAGAAAGAATTCCAATATAAGCCATGGCGACATTAAAAATTTCCAAAAAGCGCTTCACTCGACATTATGATCTCCCTACTTGGGGACAGACAAAAACCCTAACTAATTAAACTGAAAACCTGATTTCTCAACAGGGAATGCCTCGAAATCCTAAAAATATTTCTCTTCGCTATGCTTGCTTTGCTTGCTTTTGCTTCCCCCACTCAGGCTGACCTGATTGATCACACTTACTGGGCTTATATACCTAACCCCCCTTTTTTATTGTAGGTTGTAAAATGGACAGATATAGATCCAATCATATTCACTAACGAGTCAGCACATATGCCCCCTCCTTGGAACTGGAGGGGCCCTCTCATCCTGAAGAATAAGAAAAACTAATTAATATCGTTCTAGGTTATGAAGTCCTTCTTTTATGTATGGGCCCAGCAAAATTATGTACAAACGTTAGTCGACAAACTTGGGCTTTCGTCCTGCCTCCAGAAAAGGGTTTTTGGACACTACTTGGATTATTTACTGCCCTTTCTTTGTCAATGAACCATGTTTATACTACTGAAACTTTAGGGAAAAAATTAGGGAAAGAACAAAGAACAACATGCCAAGGGTTTACTAATAAGAACTTTAAATATATTCCTGTTCATTGGGACTAATGTTAGGCCAAACAAGGAAAATTAATGTTTATAGCTAATCATACAATTGTCAATTGGGGACCCCATAATATGTGGTTATTGAACTGCTCAGATGATATTAACAATACTATGTATGATTATATTACTCAAGTAACATGGGAGGTTACTAATACTACAATGGAACATTACCATGACAGAGGACTTCTTGGCTAGCTTGATGATGAAATGGCCCCCACCTCGTCCTCGAATCATCTTTGATAAGCAGATTGGGCCTAAACAATGGGACATCTGAAAACTTGCTGCAAACACCGAAGAACTTGGGACTTGGACCAGACATTCCGCAGGGACCAATCATAGCTATAGCAATTATTTCTTTCACTATAATCAATCATATTTTATACAAGCCTGTGTTCCATTTCCTTTTGTTATAGCTATAGGAAACTTACAATTCAATAAGACTATACGTTCTGTAACTTGCATAAATTGCAGATTATATACTTGTCTTAACTCCTCTATTTCCTTAAGGTATGATTCTCTTTTAATTCTTCGATCTCGACGTAGTCTATGGTTACCAATAAATCTCCAACGGCCCTGGGAAGAAGGTCCCATGGCTGGACTTGCTTCCCGGTTGCTTACTAAATTGCTCCGGCGATCTAAACGATTCATTGGATAGCTGATTTTTAGTATTTTGGGATTAATAGCCATTTGCACCACTGCTGTTGTCACTGGTGTTGCTTTACAAACCTCTATTCAGACACATAATTTTATTCAAAATTGGACTAAAGATGCCCATAGTTTATGGGCCACTCAGACTCAGATTGATGAGGAAATTCAAGAAGAAATACAGAAACTGAAAACAGCCATCGAATGGGTTAGAGATCAATTAACAGATGTACAAAAACAGGTGATGGTAAAATGTGACTAGAATTCTACTCAATTTTGTGTCACTCCTGTTCATTTTAATAATAGTGCCTACAACTGGGAACAAATCAAGTTTCATTTACAAAACATACATGATAATGTCTGTCTGAATGTACAATTATTGCAAAAAGAAATATTTGAAACTTTTTCTAATAATCTGCCCTCTTCCATTGATATGAAAACTTTAGCTAAACAATTAACTGATCTGGGCTAGACCCACGTGGATGGTTTCAAAGTCTTACTCATAGCATTGGATCTGGAACCATAATTTTGGTGATTGTCTTAACAATTATATTTGTTGTCTACCGTTGCCTTCAAGCAAAGATTGTCAAAACTAAACAAACTCTGATGGTCAAAACTCTTCTTACAAATATTATAAATAAATAAGGGGGAATTGTCAGGGAATGTTTGATGGGAAGATTCCTACATGCTGTTTCTCATGAGTCCTTTGTCCCTCTTCAAGCGGAACAGCACGCTGCTCCCAGGGACTGAGGTCATTGTGTGAGGCAAGCATGAGTCTCCTTTAGTAAACATTCTCCTTAGGACAAAACAGCTTAATCTCCTTCCCCTTTCTTGAGATATGGATTGTGTCCTGACATTGTGACTAACATTATCCCTTGTTCCCTTGATAATGGTTGCTGTACATTTGGTTTTCTGATCTCTACCATTCCCGAAAGAAGTTTCTTGTACTGTAGCCTATATATACTCATAGAAAAATCATTAAAGCACCTTTGCTCCATCAGAGCTTAGGTCCCCTGGTCATTTTTGTCTCTCTCTCTCTTTCTCCCTCTCTCTTTCTCTCTTTTACTTTCTTATCGTCGACTCCGTACCACCAGGTTCCGGTCCATTAAAGGACCCCAACACTCCTGTCTAGATGCGAGGGACCCCTCGGGAGTCTCCTCGCAGCTTAACAGGGCCATAGGAACACCTCTCGAGGTGAGGCCTCAGAACCAGTTTCCCATTCCTGTTGCCACTGGGATCCTGGGATTCCTGTCCATTTTCCAGAATTTTCAGGCATCGTCTTCTTTGGAATCATTGAACTCCGTGTTCCTCTCGAGCTCTCCAATTGATGTGAGGCGGCCTCTCTAGAAAAGGCAGGGAGCCAAGGCTTTCTCTAGTGTCTCCCCAGGGGCTTCAGACATCCCTTTATCTTGTGAGATGAAATCCAGCTTGCACTCATGTCACTGCAAGAATTGCGGCATGATTAAAGTCAGGGCATCTCGGGGTCAATTCCAGTGGAGGCCATAAATTAAACGTCCCTCTCCCAGATGTACAGCTTCGAAAAGCCTCCTCTTGTGGTGCTTGTGGACAGTTGGCATTCCTCTTGATTTGAAGCCAGGAATTTCGCTCTCACCTCGAGATGATTGGGGGTACACGGAGCTCTTCCTGGTTCCTGCAGTGACCTCAGGATCCCTCTAGAATAGAGAGAGTGTTCCTTGAGTTTCTCTGGAGTGCCATCAAGGAAATCAACCCTCCTTTCGGGTTTGACGGGGAGGACGGAATTGCTCTGCACGCAGTGCAGGGGAATCGGGCTTCAACTCGCGGCGAGGGGGGAGTCTCATGGTTTTTCTCGAGTTGCGGCAGGAACCAGGGGTATATTCTCGAGTTACGGCCGGGATGGCCCTTCCAAACAGGGGTGTGTTCAGCGACGTCAGGACTCCTGTCTAGTTGCGAGGGACCCATCGGGATTCTCCTCGCGGCTTGAAAGGGCCATAGGAACACCTCTCGAGGTGAGGCCTCAGACCCAGGTTCCCTTTCCTGTTGCCACTGGGATCCTGGGATTCCTGTCCATTTTCCAGAGGAGTCAGGCATCGTCTCCTTTGGAATCATTGAACTCCGTGTTCCTCATGAGCTGTCCAATGGATGGGAGGCCGCCTGTCGAGAAAGGGCAGGGTGGTAGGCATTCTCTAGTGTCTCCCCAGGGGCTTCAGACATCCCTTCATCTTGTGAGATGAAATCCAGCTTGAACTCAATCACTGCAGGAATTCCGGCCTGATTTCGCGTCAGGGCATCTCGGGGTCGATTCCACTGAAGGCCGCAAATTCATACTCACTCAACCAGTCGTACAGCTGGGGGAAGCCTCCTCTTTTGGTGCTTGTGGACAGTTGGCATTCCTCTTGATTTGAAGCCAGGAAATCAGCTCTCAGCTCGAGATGATTCGGAATAAAAGGAGCCGTTTCTGGTTGATGAAGTGACTTTAGTATCCCTCTAGACTTGAGACAGTTTTCCTGGGGTTTCAGTGGAGTGCCATCAAGGAAATCAAGGCTCCTTTCCGGTTTGATGGGGAGCACGCAATTGCTCTGCATGCTGTGCAGGGGAATCGGGCCTCATCTCGCGGCGAGGGGGGAGTCTCATGGTTTTTCTCGAGTTGCAGCGGGAACCTGGTGTATACTCTCGAGTTACGACTGGGATGGCCCTTCCGAACACGGGTGTGTTCACCGACGTCAGGACTCCTGTCTAGTTGCGAGGGACCACTCGGGAGTCTCCTCGCGGCTTGAAAGGGCCATACGAACACCTCTCGAGGTGAGGCCGCAGACCTAGGTTCCCTTTCCTGTTGCCACTGGGATTCTGAGTTTCCTGTCCATTTTCCAGAGGAGTCAGGCATCCTCTCGTTTGGAATCATTGAACTCCGTGTTCCTCTCGCGCTGTCCAATGGATGTGAAACCGCCTGGCGAGAAAGGGCAGGGTGCTAGGGCATTCTCTAATGTCTCCCCAGGGGATTCACACATCCCTTCATCTTGTGAGATGAAATCCAGCTTGCACACAAGTCACTGCAGGAATTCCGGCCTGATTTCGAGTCAGGGCATCTCGGGGTCGATTCCACTACAGGCCGGAAAATTCAACCTCCCTCAACCAGACCTACAGCTGCGAGAAGCCTCCTCTTGTGGTGATTGTGCACAGTAGGCATTCCTCTTGATTTGAAGCCAGGAAATCAGCTCTCAGCTCGGGATGATTCGGAACACACGGAGCTGTTTCTGGTTGGTGAAGTGACTTTAGGATCCCTCTAGACTTGAGACAGTTTTCCTGGTGATTCTCAAGAGTGCCATCAAGGAAATCAAGGCTCCCTTCGGGTTTGATGGGGAGGACGCAATTGCTCTGCATGCTGTGCAGGGGAATCAGGCCTGATCTCGCGGCGAGTGGGGAGTCTCATGGTTTTTCTCGAGTTGCGGCGGGAACCTGTGGTATATTCTCGCGTTACGAAGGGATGGCCCTTCCAATTACGGGTGTGCTCAGCGACGTCAGGACTCCTGTCTAGTTGCGAGGGTCCCGTCGGAAGTCTCCTCGCGGCTTGAAAGGGCCATAGGAAAACCTCTCGAGGTGAGGCGGCAGACCCATTGTCCCTTTCCTGTTGCCAATGGAATCCTGGGATTCCTGTCCGTTTTCCAGAGTCAGGCATTGTCTCCTTTGGAATCATTGAACTCCGAGTTCCTCTCGAGCTTCCCAATTGATGCGAGGCTGCCTCTCTAGAAAGGCAGGGAGCTAGTGCTTTCTCTATTGTCTCCCCAGGGGCTTCAGTCATCCCTTCATCTTGTGAGATGAAATCCAGCTTGCATTCAAGTCACTGCAGGAATTCCGGCCTGATTTCGAGTCAGGGCCTCTCGGGGTGGATTCCACTGGAGGCCGCAAATTCAACCTCCCTCAACCAGACGTACAGCTGCGAGAAGCCTCCTCTTGTGGTGCTTGTGAACAGTTGGCATTCCTCTTGATTTGAAGCCAGGAAATCAGCTACCAGCTCGAGATGATTCGGAATACACGGAGCTGTTTCTGGTTGGTGAAATGACTTTTGGCTCCCTCTAGACTTGAGAGAGTGTTCCTGGGGTTTCTCTGGAGTGCCATCAAGGAAATCAAGGCTCCTTTCGGGTTTGATGTGGAGCACGCGATTGCTCTGCACGCTGTGCAGGGGAATCGGGCCTCATCTCGTGGCGAGGGGGGAGTCTCATTGTTTTTCCCAAGGTGCGGCGGGAACCTGGGGTATATTCTCGAGTTACGACGGGGATGGCCCTTCCAAACATGGGTGTGTTCAGCGACGTCAGGTCTCCTCTCTAGTTGCGAGGGACCCCTCAGGAGTCTCCTCGCGTCTTGAAAGGGCCATAGGAAAACCTCTCGAGGTGAGGCAGCAGACCCATTGTCCCTTTCCTGTTGACACTGGGATCTTGAGATTCCTGTCCATTTTCCAGAGGAGTCAGGCATCGTCTCCTTTGGAATCATTGAACTCCATGTTCCTCTCGAGCTGTCCAGTTGATGGGAGGCAGGATCTCTAGATAAGGGAGGGAGATAGTGCTTTCTCGAGTGTCTCCACAGGGGCTTCAGACATCCCTTCATCTTGTGGGATGAAATCCACGTTGCACTCAAGCCACTGCAAGAATTCAGGCCTGATTTCGGGTCAGGGCATCTCAGGGTCGATTCCAGTGGAGGCCAAAAATTCACCCGCCCACAACCAGAGGTACAGCTTCAAGAAGCCTCCTCTTGTGGTGCTTGTGGACAGTTGGCATTCCTCTTGATTTGAAGTCGGGAAATTCGCTCTCAACTTGAGATGATTCGGGGTACACGGAGCTCTTTCTGGTTCCTGCAGTGACCTCAGGATCCCTCTAGATTTGAGAGAGTGTTCCTTGAGTTCTCTGGAACGCCATCAAGGAAATCAAGGCTCCTTTCGGGTTTGAGGGGGAACATGGAATTGCTTTGCACGCAGTGTAGGGGAATCGGGCTTCATCTCGCGGCGAGGGGAGAGTCTCATGGTTTTTCTCGAGTTGCGGCGCGAACCTGGGGTATATTCTCGAGTTATGGCGTGGATGGCCCTTCCAAAGACGAGTGTGTTCAGCGACGTCAGGACTACTGTCTAGTTGCGAGGGATCGCTCGGGAGTCTCCTTGCGGCTGAAAGGGCCATAGGATCACCTCTCGAGGTGAGGCCGCATACCCAGGTTCCCTATCCTGTTGCCACTGGGATCCTGGGATTCCTGTCCATTTTCCAGAGTAGTCAGGCATCGTCTCCTTTGTAATCATGTACTCCGTGTTCCTCTCAAGCTGTCCAATGGATGGGAGGCCGCCTGGGGAGAAAGGGCATGGTGCTAGGACATTCTCTACTGTCTCCCCAGGGGCTTCAGACATCCCTTCATTTGTGAGATGAAATCCAGCTTGCACTAAAGTCACTGCAGGAATTCCGGCCTGATTTCGAATCAGGGCATCTCGGGGTCGATTCCACTGCAGGCCTCAAATTCAACCTCCCTCAACCAGATGTACAGCTGCGAGAAGCCTCGTCTTGTGGTGCTTGTGGACAGTTGGCATTCCTCTTGCATTGAAGCCAGGAAATCACCTCTCAGCTCGAGATGATTCGGAATACATGGAGCTGTTTCTGGTTGGTGAAGTGACGTTAGGATCCCTCTAGACTTGAGACAGTGTTCCTGGGTTTTCTCTGGAGTGCCTTCAAGGAAATCAAGGCTCCTTTCAGGTTTGATGGGAACACGCAATTGCTCTGCATGCTGTGCAGGGGAATCGGGCCTCATCTCGTGGCGAGGGGGGAGTCTCATGGTTTTTCTCGAGTTGCGGCGGTAACCTGGGGTATATTCTCGAGATCCAGCGGGGATGGCCCTTCCGAACACGGGTGTGTTCAGCAACGTCAGCACACCTGTCTAGTTGCGAGGGACCCTTGGGGAGTCTCCTTGTGGCTTGAAAGGGCCATAGGAAAACCTCTCGAGGTGAGGCGGCAGACCCATTGTCCCTTTCCTGTTGCCACTGGGATCCTGGGATTCCTGTCCATTTTCCAGAGGAGTCAGGTATCGTCTCCTTTGGAATAATTGAACACCGTGTTTCTCTCGAGCTGTCCAATTGATGGGAAGCCGCATCTCTAGAAAAGGCAGGGAGCTAGGGATTTCCCTAGTGTCTCCCCAGGGGCTTCAGGCATCCCTTTAACTTGTGAGATGAAATCCAGCTTGCAGTCAAGTCACTGCAAGAATTCCGGCCTGATTTAGAGTCAGGGCATCTCGGGGTCGATTCCAGTGGAGCCCATAAATTCAACGTTCCTCTCCCACACGTAGAGCTGCGAGAAGCCTCCTCTTGTGGTGCTTGTGGACAGTTGGCATTCCTCTTGATTTGAAGCCAGGAAATTCACTCTCACCTCGGGATGATTGGGGGTAAACGGAGCTATTTCTGGTTCCTGCAATGACCTCAGGATCCCTCTAGACTTGAGAGAGTGTTCCTTGAGTTTCACTGGAGTGCCATCAAGGAAATCAAGGCTCCTTTCGCGTTTGACGGGGAGCTCGGAATTGCTCTGCACGCAGTGGAGCGGAATCGGGCCTCATCTCGGGGCTAGTGGGGAGTCTCATGGTTTTTCTCGAGTTGCGGCGGAACCTGGGTATATTTTCGAGTTACGATGGGGATGGCCCTTCAAAACACGGGTGTGTTCAGCAACGTCAGGACTCCTGTCTACTTGCGAGGGACTCCTCGGTAGTCTCCTCGCGGCTTGAAAGGGCGATAGGAAAACCACTCAAGGCTAGGCTGCAGACGCAGATTCCCTTTCGTGTTGCCACTGGGATCCTGGGATTCCTGTCCATCTTCCAGAGGAGTCAGGCATCGTCTCCTTTGAACCATGGAACTAAGTGTTCCTCTCGAGCTGTCCAATGGATAGGAGGCCGCTGGTCGAGAAAGGGCAGGGTGCTAGGGCATTCTCTAGTGTCTCCCAAGGGGCTTCAGACATCCCTTGATCTTGTGAGATGAAATCCAGCTTGCACTCAAGTCACTGCAGGAATTCCAGCCTGATTTCGAGTCAGGGCATCTCGGGGTCGATTCCACTGGAGGCCGCAGTTTCAACCTCCCTCAACCTGACGTACAGCTGCCAGAAGCCTCCTCTTGTGGTGCTTGTGGACAGTTGGCATTCCTCTTGATTTGAAGCCAGGAAATCAGCTCTCAGCTCGAGACGATTCGGAATACATGGAGCTGTTTCTGGTTGGTGAAGTGACTTTAGGATCACTCTAGACTTGAGACAGTGTTCCTGGGGTTTCTCTGGAGTGCCATCAAGGAAATCAAGGATCCTTTCGGGTTTGATGAGGAGCACGCAATTGCTCTGCATGCTGTGCAGGGGAATCGGGCCTCATCTCTCGGCGAGGGGGCAGTCTCATGGTTTTTCTCGAGTTGCGGTGTGAACCTGGGGTATATTCTCCAGTTTCGAAGGGGATGGTGCTTCCAAACACGGGTGTGCTCATCGACGTCAGGACTCCTGTTTAGTTGCGAGGGACCTCTCGGGAGTCTCCTCGTGGCTTGAAAGGGCCATAGGAAAACCTCTTGAGTTGAGGTGGCAGACCCATTGTCCCTTCCCTGTTGCCACTGGGATCCTGGGATTCCTGTCCATTTTCCAGAGGAGTCAGGCATCGTCTCCTTTGGAATCATAGAACTCCGTGCTCCTCTCAAGCTGTCCAATTGATGGGAGGCCGCCTGTCGAGAAAGGGCAGGGAGCTAGGGCTTTCTGTAGTGTCTCGCCAGGGGCTTCAGACATCCCTTAATCTTGTGAGATAAAATCCAGCTTGCATTCAAGTCACTGCAAGAATTCCGGCCTGATTTCGAGTCAGGTCATCTCGGGTTCAACTTCACTGTAGGCCATAAGTTCAAACGCCCTCTCCCAGACGTACAGCTGCGAGAAGCCTCCTCTTGTGGTGCTGGTGGACAGTTGGCATTCCTCTTGATTTGAAGCCAGGAAATTCGCTCTCACCTCGAGATGATTGGGGGTACACGGAGCTCTTTCTGGTTCCTGCAGTGACCTCAGGATCCCTCTAGACTTGAGAGAGTGTTCCTTGAGTTTCTCTGGAGTGCCATCAAGGAAATCAAGGATCCTGTCGGGTTTGACGGGAAGAACGGAATTGCTCTGCACGCAGTGCAGGGGAATCGGGCTTCATTTCGCAGCGAGGGGAGCGTCTCATGGTTTTTCTAGAGTTGCGGCGGGAACCTGGGGTATATTCTCCAGTTACGACGTGGTTGGCCCTTCCAAACATGGGTGTGTTTAGTGACGTCAGGACTCCTGTTTAGTTTCGAGGGACCCTCGGGAGTCTCCTCGCGGCTTGAAAGGGCCATAGGAACACCTCTCGAGTTGAGGTCGCAAACCCAGGTGCCCTTTCCTGTTGCCACTGGGATCCTGGGATTCCTGTCCATTTTCCAAAGGAGTCAGGCATCGTCTCCTTTGGAATCATTGAACTCCGTGTTCCTCTGGAGCTGTCCAATGGATTGGGGGCCACCTGTCGAGAAAGTGCAGGGTGCTAGGGCATTCTCTAGTGTCTCCCCAGGGGCTTCAGACATCCCTTCATCTTGTGAGATGAAATCCAGCTTGCACTCCAGTCACTGCAGGAATTCCGGCCTGATTTCGAGTCAGGGTATCTCCAGGTCAATTCCACTGGAGGCCGCAAATTCAACCTCCCTCAAACAGACGTACACCTGCCAGAAGCCTCCTCTTGTGGTGCTTGTGGACAGTTGGCATTCCTCTTGATTGGAAGCCAGGAAATCAGCTCTCAGCTCGAGGTGATTCGGAATACACCGAGCTGTTTCTTGTTGGAGAAGTGACTTTTGGGTCCCTCTAGACTTGAGACAGTGTTCCTGGGGTTTCTCTTGAGTGCCATCAGGAAATCCAGGCTGCTTTCTGGTTTAATGGGGAGCACGCTATTGCTCTGCATGGTGTGCAGGGGAATCGGGCCTCATCTCGCGGCGAGGGGGGAGTCTCATGGTTTTTCTCGAGTTGAAGCGGGAACCTGGTGTATACTCTCGAGTTACGACGGGGATGGCCCTTCCAAACAAGGGTGTGTTCAGCGACGTCAAGACTCCTGTCTAGTTGCGAGTGACCCTTCGGGAGTCTCCTCGCGGCTTGAAAGGGCCATACGAACACCTCTCGAGGTGAGGCCGCAGACCTAGGTTCCCTTTCCTGTTGCCAATGGGATTCTGGATTTTCTGTCCATTTTCCTGAGGAATCAGGCATCCTCTCGTTTGGAATCATTGAACTCCGTGTTGCTCTCGCACTGTCCAATGGATGTGAAACCACCTAGCGAGAAAGGGCAGGGTGCTAGGGCATTCTCTAGTGTCTCCCCAGGGGATTCAGACATCCCTTCATCTTGTGAGATGAAATCCAGCTTGCAAACAAGTCACTGCAGGAATTCTGGCCTGATTTCGAGTCAGGGCATCTCGGGGTCGATTCCACTAGAGGCCGTAAAATTCAACCTCCCTCAACCAGACCTACAGCTGCGAGAAGCCTCCTCTTGTGGTGCTTGTGCACAGTAGGCATTCCTCTTGATTTGAAGCCAGGAAATCAGCTCTCAGCTCGGGATGATTCGGTACACACAGAGCTGTTTCTGGTTGGTGAAGTGACTTTAGGATCCCTCTAGACTTGAGACAGTTTTCCTGGTGATTCTCAGGAGTGCCATCAAGGAAATCAAGGCTCCTTTCGGGTTTGATGGGGAGGACGCAATTGCTCTGCACACTGTGCAGGGGAATCAGGCCTGATCTCGCAGCGAGTGGGGAGTCTCCTGGTTTTTCTCGAGTTGTGGCGGGAAACTGGGGTATATTCTCGAGTTACGAAGGGACGGCCCTTCCAAACACGGGTGTGTTCAGCGACGTCAGGACTCCTGTCTAGTTGCGAGGGACCACTTGGGAGTCTCCTCGCGGCTTGAAAGGGCAATAGGAAAACCTCTCAAAGTGAGGCGGCAGACCCATTGTCCCTTTCCTGTTGCCACTGGGATCCTGGGATTCCTGTCCATTTTCCAAGGAGTCAGGCATCGTCTCCTTTGGAATCATTGAATTCTGTGTTCCTCTCGAGCTGTCCAATGTATGGCAGGCCGCCTCTCTAGAAAACGCAGGGAGCTACGGCTTTCTCTAGTGTCTCCTCAGGGCTTCAGACATCCCTTTATCTTGTGAGATGGAATCCAGCTTGCACTCAAGTCACTGCAAGAATTCCGGCCTGATTTAGAATCAGGGCATCTCGGGGTCGTTTCCAGTGTAGGCCATAAATTCAACGTCCCTCTCCCAGACGTACAGCTGGGAGAAGCCTCCTCTTGTGGTGATTGTGGACAGTTGGCATAACTCTTAATTTGAAGCCAGGAAATTCAATCTCACCTCGAGATGATTGGGGTTACACGGAGCTCTTTCTCCTTACAGCAGTGACCTCAGAATCCCTCTAGACTTGATAGAGTGTTCCTTGATTTTCTCTGGAGTGCCATCAAGGATATCAAGGCTCCTTTCTGGTTTGACAGTGAGCACGGAATTGCTCTGCACGCAGTGCAGGGGAATCGGGCTTCATCTTGCGGCGAGGGGGGAATCTCATGGTTTTTCTCGAATTGTGGCGGGAACCTGGGGTATATTCTCGAGTTACGACGAGGATGGCCCTTCCAAACACGGGTGTGTTCAGCGACGTCAGGACTCCTGTCTAGTTGCGAGGGACCCCTCGGGAGTCTCTTTGCGGCTTGAAAGGGCCATAGAAACACCTCTGGAGGTGAGGCCTCAGACCCATTGTCTCTTTTCTGTTGCCACTGTGATCCTGGGATTCCTGTTCATTTTCCAGTGGAGTCAGGCATCGTCCCCTTTGGAATCGTTGAACTCCGTGATCCTCTCGCACTGTCCAATGGATGGGAGTCCGCATCTCTAGAAAAGGCAGGGAGCTAGGGCTTTCTCTAGTGTCTCTGCAGGGGCTTCAGACATCCGTTTATCTTGTGTGATGAAATCCAGCTTGCACTCAAGACACTGGAAGAATTAAGGCCTGATTAAGAGTCAGGGCATCTCGGGGTCGATTCCAGTGGAGCCCATAAATTCAACGTTCCTCTCCCAGACGTCCAGCTACGAGAAGTCTCCTCTTGTCATGCGTGTGGACAGTTGGCATTCCTCTTGATTTGAAGCCAGGAAATTCGCTCTCACCTTGAGATGATTGGGGGTACACGGAGCTCTTTCTTTTTCCTGCAGTGACCTCAGGATGCCTCTAGGCTTGAGAGAGTGTTCCTAGAGGTTCTCTGGAGTGTCATCAAGGAAATCAAGGCTCCTTTCTGGTTTGACGGGGAGCACGGAATTGCTCTGCATGCAGTGCAGGGGAATTGGGCTTCATCCCGTGGCGAGGGGGGAGTCTCATGGTTTTTCTCGAGTTGCGGAGGGAACCTGGGGTACATTCTCGAGTTATGGCGGGGATGGCCCTTCCAAACACGGGTGTGTTCAGCGACGTCACGACTCCTGTCTAGTTGCGAGGGACCCCTCGGGAGTCTCCTCGCGGCTTGAAAGGGCCATAGGAACAACTCTCGAGGTGAGGCCGCAGACCCAGGTTCCCTTTCCTGTTGCCACTGGGATCCTGGGATTCCTGTCCATTTTCCAGAGGAGTCAGGCATCGTCTCCTTTGGAATCATTGAACTCCGTGTTACTCTCAAGCCGTCCAATGGATGGGAGGCCGCCTGTCTAGAAAGGGCAGGGCGCTAGAGAATTCTCTAGTGTCTCCCCAGGGGCTTCAGACATCCCTTCATCTTGGGAGATGAAATCCAGCTTGCGCTCACGTCACTGCACGAATTCCGGCCTGATTTCGAGTCAGGGTATCTCGGGGTCGATTCCACTGGAGGCCGCTATTTCAACCTCCCACAACCAGACGTACAGCTGCGAGAAGCCTGCTGTTGTGGTGCTTGTGGACAGTTGGCATTCCTCTTGATTTGAAGCCTGGAAATCAGCTCTCAGCTCGAGATGATTCGGAATACACGGAGCTGTTTCTGTTTGGTGAAGTGGCTTTAGGATCCCTCTAGACATGAGACAGTGTTCCTGGGGTTTCTCTGGAGTGCCTTCAAGGAAATCAAGGCTCCTTTCGTGTTTGATGGGGAGCACGCAATTGCTCTGCATGCTGTGCATGGGAATCGGGCCTCATCTCGCGGCGAGGGGCGAGTCTCATTGTTTTTCTCTAGTTGCGGCGGGAACCTGGGATATATTCTCGAGTTACGTCGGGGATGGCCCTTCCAAACACGGGTGTGTTCAGTGACGTCAGGACTCCTGTCTAGTTGCGAGGGACCCTTGGGGAGTCTCCTTGTGGCTTGAAAGGGCCATAGGAAAACCTCTCGAGGTGAGGCGGCAGACCCATTGTCCCTTTCCTGTTGCCACTGGGATCCTGGGATTCCTGTCCATTTTCCAGAGGAGTCAGGCATGGTCTCCTTTGGAATAATTGAACACTGTGTTTCTCTCGAGCTGTCCAATTGATGGGAAGCCGCATCTCTAGAAAAGGCAGGGAGCTAGGGATTTCCCTAATGTCTCCCCAGGGGCTTCAGACATCCCTTTATCTTGTGAGATGAAATCCAGCTTGCAGTCAAGTCACTGCAAGAATTCCGGCCTGATTTAGAGTCAGGGCATCTCGGGGTCGATTCCAGTGGAGCCCATAAATTCAACGTTCCTCTCCCTCACGTAGAGCTGCGAGAAGCCTCCTCTTGTGGTGCTTGTGGACAGTTGGCATTCCTCTTGATTTGAAGCCAGGAAATTCGCTCTCACCTCGGGATGATTGGGGGTACACGGAGCTATTTCTGGTTCCTGCAGTGACCTCAGTATCCCTCTAGACTTGAGAGAGTGTTCCTTGAGTTTCACTGGAGTGCCATCGAGGAAATCAAGGCTCCTTTCGCGTTTGACGGGGAGCTCGGAATTGCTCTGCACACAGTGGAGCGGAATCGGGCCTCATCTCGGGGCGAGTGGGGAGTCTCATGGTTTTTCTCGAGTTGCGGCGGAACCTGGGTATATTCTCGAGTTACGACGGGGATGGCCCTTCCAAACACGGGTGTGTTCAGCAACGTCAGGACTCCTGTCTACTTGCGAGGGACCCCTCGGGAGTCTCCTCGCGGCTTGAAAGGGCGATAGGAAAACCACTCAAGTTGAGGCCGCAGACGCAGATTCCCTTTCGTGTTGCCACTGGGATCCTGGGATTCCTGTCCATCTTCCAGAGGAGTCAGGCATCGTCTCCTTTTGAACCATGGAACTCCGTGTTCCTCTCGAGCTGTCCAATGGATAGGAGGCCACTGGTCAAGAAAGGGCAGGGTGCTAGGGCATTCTCTAGTGTCTCCCCAGGGGCTTCAGACATCCCTTGATCTTGTGAGATGAAATCCAGCTTGCACTCAAGTCACTGCAGGAATTCCGGCCTGATTTGGAGTCAGGGCATCTCGGGGTCGATTCCACTGGGGGCCGCAGTTTCAACCTCCCTCAACCTGACGTACAGCTGCCAGAAGCCTCCTCTTGTGGTGCTTGTGGACAGTTGGCATTCCTCTTGATTTGAAGCCAGGAAATCAGCTCTCAGCTCGAGATGATTCGGAATACATGGAGCTGTTTCTGGTTGGTAAAGTGACTTTAGGATCACTCTAGACTTGAGACAGTGTTCCTGGGGTTTCTCTGGAGTGCCATCAAGGAAATCAAGGATCCTTTCGAGTTTGATGAGGAGCACGCAATTGCTCTGCATGCTGTGCAGGGGAATCGGGCCTCATCTCTCGGCGAGGGGGCAGTCTCATGGTTTTTCTCGAGCTGCGGTATGAACCTGGGGTATATTCTCCAGTTTCGAAGGGGATGGTGCTTCCAAACACGGGTGTGCTCAGCGACGTCAGGACTCCTGTCTAGTTGCGAGGCACCCCTCGGGAGTCTTCTCGTGGCTTGAAAGGGCCATAGGAAAACCTCTCAAGATGAGGTGGCAGACCCATTGTCACTTCCCTGTTGCCACTGGGATCCTGGGACTCCTGTCCATTTTCCAGAGGAGTCAGGCATCGTCAACTTTGGAATCATAGAACTCCGTGCTCCTCTCAAGCTGTCCAATTGATGGGAGGCCACCTGTCGAGAAAAGGCAGGGAGCTAGTGCTTTCTGTAGTGTCTCACCAGGGGCTTCAGACATCCCTTTATCTTGTGAGATAAAATCCAGCTTGCATTCAAGTCACTGCAAGAATTCCGGCCTGATTTCGAGTCAGGTCATCTCAGGTTCAATTTCACTGTAGGCCATAAGTTCAAACGCCCTCTCCCAGAGGTACAGTTGCGAGAAGCCTCCTCTTGTGGTGCTGGTGGACAGTTGGCATTCCTCTTGATCTGAAGCCAGGAAATTCGCTCTCACCTCGAGATGATTGGGGGTACACGGAGCTCTTTCTGGTTCCTGCAGTGACCACAGGATCCCTCTAGACTTGAGAGAGTGTTCCTTGAGTTTATCTGGAGTGCCATCAAGGAAATCAAGGCTCCTGTCAGGTTTGACGTGGAGAACGGAATTGCTCTGCACGCAGTGCAGGGGAATCGGACTTCATCTCGCGGCGAGGGGATCGTCTCATGGTTTTTCTAGAGTTGCGGCGGGAACCTGGGGTATATTCTCCAGTTACGACTTGGTTGGCCCTTCCAAACACGGGTGTGTTTAGTGACGTCAGGACTCCTGTTTAGTTTCGAGGGACCCTCGGGAGTCTCCTCGCGGCTTGAAAGGGCCATAGGAACACCTCTCGAGTTGAGGCCGCAAACCCAGGTGCCCTTTCCTGTTGCCACTGGGATCCTGGGATTCCTGTCCATTTTCCAAAGGAGTCAGGCATCGTCTCCTTTGAAATAATTGAAGTCCGTATTCCTCTGAAGCTGTCCAATGGATTGGGGGCCACCTATCGAGAAAGTGCAGGGTGCTAGGGCATTCTCTAGTGTCTCCCCAGGGGCTTCAGACATCCCTTCATCTTGTGAGATGAAATCCAGCTTGCACTCCAGTCACTGCAGGAATTCCGGCCTGATTTCGAGTCAGGGTATCTCCAGGTCAATTCCACTGGAGGCCGCAAATTCAACCTCCCTCAAACAGACGTACACCTGCCAGAAGCCTCCTCTTGTGGTGCTTGTGGACAGTTGGCATTCCTCTTGATTGGAAGCCAGGAAATCAGCTCTCAGCTCGAGATGATTCAGAATACACCGAGCTGTTTCTTGTTGGAGAAGTGACTTTTGGGTCCCTCTAGACTTGAGACAGTGTTCCTGGGGTTTCTCTTGAGTGCCATCAAGGAAATCCAGGCTGCTTTCTGTTTTGATGGGGAGCACGCTATTGCTCTGCATGGTGTGCAGGGGAATCGGGCCTCATCTCGCGGCGAGGGGGGAGTCTTATGGTTTTTCTCGAGTTGCAGCGGGAACCTGGTGTATACTCTCGAGTTACGATGGGGATGGGCCTTTCAAACAAGGGTGTGTACAGCGACGTCAAGACTCCTGTCTAGTTGCCAGTGACCACTCGGGAGTCTCCTCGCGGCTTGAAAGGGCCATACGAACACCTCTCGAGGTGAGGCCGCAGACCTAGGTTCCCTTTCCTGTTGCCACTGGGATTCTGGATTTTCTGTCCATTTTCCAGAGGAATCAGGCATCCTCTCGTTTGGAATCATTGAACTCCGTGTTCCTCTCGCGCTGTCCAATGGATGTGAAACCACCTGGCGAGAAAGGGCAGGGTGCTAGGGCATTCTCTAGTGTCTCCCCAGGGGATTCAGACATCCCTTCATCTTGTGAGATGAAATCCAGCTTGCAAACAAGTCACTGCAGGAATTCTGGCCTGATTTCGAGTCAGGGCATCTCGGGGTCGATTCCACCAAAGGCCGTAAAATTCAACCTCCCTCAACCAGACCCACAGCTGCGAGAAGCCTCCTCTTGTGGTGCTTGTGCACAGTAGCCATTCCTCTTGATTTGAAGCCAGGAAATTAGCTCTCAGCTCGGGATGATTCGGAACACACAGAGCTGTTTCTGGTTGGTGAAGTGACTTTAGGATCCCTCTAGACTTGAGACAGTTTTCCTGGTGATTCTCAGGAGTGCCATCAAGGAAATCAAGGGTCCTTTCGTGTTTGATGGGGAGGATGCAATTGCTCTGCATGCTGTGCAGGGGAATCAGGCCTGATCTCGCAGCGAGTGGGGAGTCTCATGGTTTTTCTCGAGTTGCGGCGGGAATCTGTGGTATATTCTCGAGTTACGAAGGGATGGCACTTCCAATCACGGGTGTGCTCAGCGACGTCAGGATTCCTGTCTAGTTGCGAGGGTCCCGTCGGGAGTCTCCTCGCGGCTTGAAAGGGCCATAGGAAAACCTCTCGAGGTGAGACTGCAGACCCATTGTCCCTTTCCTGTTGCCAATGGAATCCTGGGATTCCTGTCCGTTTTCCAGAGTCAGGCAATGTCTCCTTTGGAACCATTGAACTCCGTGTTCCTCTCGAGCTTCCGAATTGATGCGAGGCTGCCTCTCTAGAAAAGACAGGGAGCTAGGGCTTTCTCTTTTGTCTCACCAGGGGCTTCAGACATCCCTTCCTCTTGTGAGATGAAATCCAGCTTGCATTCAAGTCACTGCAGGTATTCCGGCCTGATTTCGAGTCAGGGCCTCTCGGGGTTGATTCCACTGGAGGCCGCAAATTCAACCTCCCCCAACCAGACGTACAGCTGCAAGAAGCCTCCTCTTGTGGTGCTTGTGAACAGTTGGCATTCCTCTTGATTTGAATCCAGGAGATTAGCTCCCAGCTCGAGATGATTCGGAGTACACGGAGCTGTTTCTGGTTGGTGAAATGACTTTTGGCTCCCTCTAGACTTGAGAGAGTGTTCCTGGGGTTTCTCTGGAGTGCGATCAAGGAAATCAAGGCTCCTTTCGGGTTTGATGTGGAGCACGCGATTGCTCTGCACGCTGTGCAGGGGAATCGGGCCTCATCTCGAGGCGAGAGGGGAGTCTCATTGTTTTTCCCAAGGTGCGGCGGGAACCTGGGGTATATTCTCGAGTTAGGACGGGGATGGCCCTTCCAAACACGGGTGTGTTCAGCGACGTCAGGACTCCTGTATAGTTGCGAGGGACCCCTCGGGAGTCTCTTTGCGGCTTGAAAGGGCCATAGGAAAACCTCTCGATTTGAGGTGGCAGACCCATTGTCCCCTCCCTGTTGCCACTTGGATCCTGGGATTCCTGTCCTTTTTCTAGAAGAGTCAGGCATCGTCACCTTTGGAATCATAGAACTCCGTGCTCCTCTCAAGCTGGCCAATTGATGGGAGGCCGCCTGTCGAGAAAGGGCAGGGAGCTAGGGCTTTCTGTAGTGTCTCACCAGGGGCTTCAGACATCCCTTTATCTTGTGAGATAAAATGCAGCTTGCATTCAAGTCACTGCAAGAATTCCGGCCTGATTTCGTGTCAGGTCATCTCGGGTTCAATTTCACTGTAGGCCATAAGTTCAAACGCCCTCTCCCAGATGTACAGCTGCGAGAAGCCTCCTCTTGTGGTGCTGGTGGACAGTTTGCATTCCTCTTGATTTGAAACCAGGAAATTCGCTCTCACCTCGAGATGATTGGGTGTACACGGAGCTCTTTCTGGTTCTTGCAGTGACCTCAGGATCCCTCTAGACTTGAGAGAGTGTTCCTTGAGTTTCTCTGGAGTGCCATCAAGGAAATCAAGGCTCCTGTTGGGTTTGATGGGGAGAATGGAATTGCTCTGCACGCAGTGCATGGGAATCGGGCTTCATCTCGCGGCGAGGGGAGCGTCTCATGGTTTTTCTAGAGTTGCGGCGGGAACCTGGGGTATATTCTCCAGTTACGACGGGGTTGGCCCTTCCAAACACGGGTGTGTTTAGTGACGTCAGGACTCCTGTCTAGTTGCGAGGGACCCTCGGGAGTCTCCTCGCGGCTTGAAAGGGCCATAGGAACACCTCTCGAGTTGAGGCCGCAAACCCAGGTGCCCTTTCCTGTTGCCACTTCGATCCTGGGATTCCTGTCCATTTTCCAAAAGAGTCAGGCATCATCTCCTTTGGAATCATTGAACTCCGTGTTCCTCTGGAGCTTTCCAATGGATTGGGGGCCAACTGTCGAGAAAGTGCAGGGTGCTAAGGCATTCTCTAGTGTCTCCCCAGGGGCTTCAGACATCCCTTCAACTTGTGAGATGAAATCCAGCTTGCACTCCAGTCACTGCAGGAATTTCGGCCTGATTTCGAGGCAGGGTATCTCCGGGTCAATTCCACTGGAGGCCGCAAATTCAACCTCCCTCAAACAGACGTACACCTGCCAGAAGCCTCCTCTTGTGGTGCTTGTGGACAGTTGGCATTCCTCTTGATTGGAAGCCAGGAAATCAGCTCTCAGCTCGAGATGATTCAGAATACACCGAGCTGTTTCTTGTTGGAGAAGTGACTTTTGGGTCCTTCTAGACTTGAGACAGTGTTCCTGGGGTTTCTCTGGATTGCCATCAAGGAAATCCAGGCTGCTTTCTGGTTTGATGGGGAGCACGCAATTGCTCTGCATGGTGTGCAGGGGAATCGGGCCTCATCTCGAGGCGAGGGGGGAGTCTCATGGTTTTTCTCGAGTTGCAGCGGGAACATGGGGTATAGTCACGAGTTACGACGGGGACGGCCCTTCCAAACACGGGTGTGTTCAGCGACGTCAGGACTCCTGTCTATTTGTGAGGGACCCCGCGGGAGTCTCCTCGCGGCTTGAAAGGGCCATTGGAACACCTCTCGAGGTGACGCCGCAGTCCCAATTTCCCTTTGTTGTTGCCACTGTTATCCGGGATTCCTGTCCATTTTCCAGAGGAGTCAGGCATCGTCTCCTTTGGAATCATTGAACTCCGTGTTCCTCTCGAGCTGTCCAATGGATGGGAGGCTGCCTGTCAAGAAAGGGCAGGGTCTGGGCATTCTCTACTGTCTCCCCAGGGGCTTCAGACAGCCCTTCATCTTGTGAGATGAAACCCAGCTTGCACTCAAGTCACTGCAGGAATTCCGGCCTGATTTCGACTCAGGGCATCTCGGGGTCAATTCCACTGGAGGCCGCAAATTCAACCTCCCTCAACCAGACGTACAGATGCGAGAAGCCTCCTCTTGTGGTGCTTGTGGAGAGTTTGCATTCCTCTTGATTTGAAGCCAGGAAATCAGCTCTCAGCTCGAGATGATTCGGAATACACGGAGCTGTTTCTGGTTGGTGAAGTGACTTTCAGATCCCTCTAGTCTTGAGACAGTTTTCCTTCAGTTTCTCTGGGGTGCCGTCAAGGAAATCAAGGCTCCTTTCGGGTTTGATGGAGAGCACGCAATTGCTCTGCATGCTGTGCAGGGGAATCCGGCCTCATCTCGCTGCGAGGGGTGAGTCTCATGGTTTTTCTCGAGTTGCGGCGGGAACCTGGGGTATAATTTCGAGTAACGACGGGGAGGGCCCTTCCAAACACGGGTGTGTTCCGCGACATCATGACTCCTGTTTAGTTGCGAGGGACCCCTCGGGAGTCTCCTCGCGGCTTGAAAGGGCCATAGAAACACCTCTCGATTTGAGGCCGCAGACCCTGTGTCCCTTTCCTGTTGCCACTGGGATCCTGGGATTCCTGTCCATTTTCCAGAGGAGTCAGGCATCGTCTTCTTTGGAATCATTGAACTCCGTGTTCCTCTCGAGCTGTCCAATGGATGGGAGGCCGACTCTCTAGAAAAGGCAGGGAGCTAAGGCTTTCTCTAGTGTCTCCCCAGGGGTTTCAGATATCCCTTTACCTTGTGAGATGAAATCCAGCTTGCACTCAAGTCACTGCAAGAATTCCACCCTGATTTCGAGTCAGGGCCTCTCGGGGTCGATTTCAGCGAAGGCCATATATTCAACGTCCCCCTCCCAGACGTATAGCTGCGAGAAGCCTCCTCTTGTGGTGCTTTTGGACAGTTGGCATTCCTCTTGATTTGAAGCCAGAAAATTCGCTCTAACCTCGAGATGATTGGGGGTACACGGATCTCTTTCATGTTCCTTCAGTGACCCCAGGATCCCTCTAGACTTGAGAGAGTGTTCCTTGAGTTTCTCTGGAGTGCCATCAAGGAAATCAAGGCTCCTTTCGGGTTTGACGTGGATCACTGAAGTGCTCTGCATGCATTGCATCGGAATTGGGCTTCATCTCGCGGCGAAGGGGTAGTCTCATGGATTTTCTCCAGTTGCGGCGGGAACCTGGGGTATATTCTCGAGTTACGACCGGGATGGCCCTTCCAAACCAGGGTGTGTTCAGCGACGTCAGGGCTCCTGTCTAGTTGCGAGGGACCCCTCGGGAGTCTCCTCGCGGCTTGAAAGTGCCATAGAAAAACTTCTCGAGGTGAGGCGGCAGACCCATTGTCCCTTTCTGTTGCCACCGGGATCCTGGAATTCCTTTCCATTTTCCAGAGGAGTCAGGAAACGTTGCCTTTGGAATCATTGAACTCCGTGGTCCTCTCGAGCTGTGTAATGGATGGCAGGCCGCCTCTCTAGAAAGGGCAGGGACGTAGGGCTTTCTCTAGTGTCTCCCCAGGGGCTTCAGACATCCCTTTATCTTGTGAGATGAAATCCAGCTTGCACTCAAGTCACTGCAGGAATTCCGGCCTAATTTCTAGTCAGAGCATCTTGGGGTCGATTCCACTGGAGGCCATAAATGCAGCCTCCCTCTCCCAGATGTACAGCTGCGAGAGGCCTCCTCTTGTGGTGCTTGTGGACATTTGGCATTCCTCTTTATCTGAAGACAGGAAATTTGCTCTCACCTCGAGATGATTGGGGTTACACGGAGCTATTTCTGGTTCCTGCAGTGACCTCAGGATCCCTCTAGACTTGAGAGAGTGTTCCTTGAGTTTCTCTGGAGTGCCATCAAGGAAATCAAGGCTCCTTTCGGGTTTGACGTGGATCACTGAAGTGCTCTGCACGCAGTGCAGGGGATTTGGGCTTCTTCTCGCGGCGAGGAGGGAGTCTCTTGGATTTTCTTGAGTTGCGGCGTGAACCTGGTGTATATTCTCGATTTATGACGTGGATGGCCCTTCCAAACACGGGTGTTTTCAGCGATCTCAAGTCTCCTGTCTATTTGCGAGGTACACTTCGGGAGTCTCCTCACGGCTTGAAAGGGCCTTAGGAACACCTCACGAGGTGAGGCCGCAGACCCAGGTTCCCTTTCCTGTTGCCACTGGGATCCAGGGATTCCTGTCCATTTTCCAGAGGAGTCAGGTCGTCTCTTTGGAATCATTGAACTCCGTGTTCCTCTCGAGCTGTCCAATAAATGGGAGGCCACCTCTCTAGAAAAGGAAGGGAGCTAGGGTATTCTCTAGTGTCTCGCCAGGGGCTTCAGACATACCTTTATCTTGTGAGATGAAATCCAGCTTGCATTCAAGTCACTGAAAGAATTCCAGCGTGAATCAGAGTCAGGGCATATCAGGGTCGATTCCAGTGCAGCCCATAAATTCAACCTCCCTCTCCCAGACGTACAGCTGCAAGAAGCCTCCCCTTGTGGTGCTTGTGGACAGTTTGAATTCCTCTTGAGTTGAAGCCAGGAAATTCGCTCTCACCTCGAGATGATTGGGGGTACACGGAGCTATTTCCGGTTCCTGCAGTGACATCAGGTTCCCTCTAGACTTGAGAGAGTGTTCCATGAGTTTCTCTGAAGTGCCATCACGGAAATCAGGGCTCCTTTCGTGTTTGACGGGGAATTCGGAATTGCTATGCACGCAGTGCAGGGGAATCGCGCTTCATCTCGCGGCGAGGGGGGAGTCTCATTTTTTTTCTCGAGTTGCGGCGGGAACCTGGGGTATATTCTCGAGTTACGGCGGGGATGGACATTCCAAACACGGGTGTGTTCAGCGACGTGAGGACTCCTGTCTAGTTGCGAGGGAACCCTCGGGAGTCTCCTCTCGGCTTGAAAGGGCCATAGGAAAATCTCTCGAGGTGAGGGTGCACACCCATTGTCCCTTTCCTGTTGCCACTGGGATCCTGGGATTCCTGTCCATTTTCCAGAGGAGTCAGGCATCATTTCCTTTGGAATCATTGAACTCCGTGTTCCTCTCGAGCTGTCCAATTGATGGGACGCCACCTCTCTAGAAAATGCAGGGAGCTAGGGCTTTCTCTAGTGTCTCTACATGGGCTTCAGACATCCCTTTAGCTTGTGAGATGAAATCCAGCTTGCACTCAAGTCACTGCAAGAATTCCGGCCTGATTTAGAGTCATGGCATCATGGGGTTGATTCCACTGGAGGCCATAAACTCAACGTCCCTCTCCCAGACGTACAGCTGGGAGACGCCTCCTCTTGTGGTGCTTGTGAACAGTTGGCATTCCTCTTGATTTGAAGCCAGGAAATCAGCTCTCAGCTCGAAATGATTCGGAATTCACCGAGCTGTTTCTCGTTGGTGAAGTGACTTTAGGATCCCTCTAGACTTGAGACAGTGTTCCTGGGGTTTCTCGGGAGTGCTATCAAGGAAATCAAGGCTCCTTTCTGGTTTGATGGGGAGCACGCAACTACTCTGCATGCTGTGCAGGGGAATCGGGCCTCATCTCGCGGGGAGGGGGGTGTCTCATGGTTTTTCTCGAGTTGTGGCTGGAACCTGGGTTATATTCTCGAGTTACGACGGGGCTGGCTCTTCCAAACACCGGTGTGTTCAGCGACGTCAGGACTCCTGTCTAGTTGTGCGGGACACCTCGGTTGTCTCCTCACGGCTTGAAAGGGCCATAGGAAAAACTCTCGAAGTGAGGCAACAGACCTATTTTTCCCTTTCTCTTGCCACCGGGATGCTGGGTTTCCTGTCCATTTTCTAGAGGAGTCAGGCATTGTCTCCTTTGAAATCATTGAACTCCGTGTTTCTCTCGAGCTGTCCAATTGATGGGAGGCCGCCTGTCTAGAAAAGGCAGGGAGCTAGGGTTTTCTCTACTGTCTCCCCAGGGGCTTCAGACATCCTTTATCTTGTCAGATGAAATCCAACTTGCACTCAATTCACTGCAAGAATTCCGGCCTGATTAAGGGTCAGGGCATCTCGGGATCGAATCCAGTGGACCCCATAAATTCAACGTCCCTCTCCCAGATGTCCAGCTGGGAGAAGTCTCCTCTTGTCGTGCTTGTGGACAGTTGGCATTCCTCTTGATTTGAAGCCAGGAAATTCGCTCTCACCTCGAGAAGACTGGGGGTACACGTAGCTCTTTCTGGTTCTTGCAGTGACCTCAGGAGCCCTCTAGACTTGAGAGAGTGTTCCTTGTGTTTCTCTGGATTGCCATCAAGGTAATCAAGGCTCCTTTCGGGATTGACGGGGAGCATGGAATTGCTCTGCATGCAGTGCAGGGGAATCGAGCTTCATCTCACTGCCGGGGGGAGTCTCATGGTTTTTGTCGAGTTGTGGCGGGAACCTGGGTATATTCTCGACTTACGGAAGGGATGTCCCTTCCAAACACGGGTGTGTTCAGCGATGTCAGGACTCCTGTCTAGTTGCCAGGGACCCCTCGGGAGTCTCCTCGCGGCTTGAAAGGGTCATACGAACACCTCTCGAGGTGAGGCCGCAGACCTATGTTCCCTTTCCTGTTGCCACTGGGATCCTGGGATTCCTGTCCATTTTCCAGAGCTGTCCATTGGATGTGAGAAAGGCTGTCGAGAAAGGGCAGGGTGCTACGGCATTCTCCAGTGCCTCCCCAGGGGCTTCGAACATTTCTTCATCTTGTTAGATGAAATCCATCTTGCACTCAAGTCACTGCAGGAATTCCGGCCTGATTTCGAATCAGGGCATCTCGGGGTCGATTCCACTGGAGGCCGCAAATTCAACCTCCATCAACCAGACGTACAGCTGCGAGAAGCCTCCTCTTGTGGTTCTTGTGGACAGTTGGCATTCCTTTTGATTTGAAGCCAGGAAATCAGCTCTCAGCTCGAGATGATTCGGAACACACGGAGCTATTTCTGGTTGGTGAAGTGACTTTAGGATCCCTCTAGACTTGAAACAGTTTTCCTAGGGTTTCTCTGGAGTGCCATCAAGGAAATCAAGCCTCTTTCGGGTTTGACGGGGAGCACGGAATTGCTCTGCATGCAGTACAGGGGAATCGGGCTTCATCTCGCAGCGAGGGGAGAGTCTCATGGTTTTTCTCGGGTTGCAACGGGAACCTGGGGTATATTCTCGAGTTACGGCGGGGATGGCCCTTCCAAACACGGGTTTGTTTAGCAAAGTCAGGACTCCTGTCTAGTTTTGAGGGACCCCTCGGGAGGCTCCTCGCCGCTTGAATGGGCCATGGGAACACCTCTCGAGGTGAGGCCGCAGACCCAGGTCCCCTTTCCTGCTGGACTAGGATCCTGGGATTCCTGTCCATTTTTCAGAGGAGTCAGGCATTGTCTCCTTTGGAATCATTGAACTCCGGGTTCCTCTCGAGCTGTCCAATGGATGGGAGGGGGCCTGTCGAGAAAGAACAGGGTGCTCGGGCATTCTCTAGTGTCCCCCAGGGGCTTCAGACATCCCTTCATGTTGTGAGATGAAATCCAGCTTGCACTGAATTCACTGCAGGAATTCCAGCCTGATTTCGAGTCAGGGCATCTCGAGGTTAATTCCACTGGAGCCCGCAAATTCAACCACCCTCAACCAGACGTACAGCTGCGAGAAGCCTCCTCTTGTGGTGCTTGTGGACAGTTGGCATTCCTCTTGATTTGAAGCCAGGAAATCGCTCTCAGCTCGAGATGATTCGGAATACACGGTGCTGTTTCTGGTTGGTGAAATAACTTGGGAATCCCTCTAGACTTGAGACAGTGTTCCTGGGGTTTCTCTGGAGTGCCATCAAGGAAATCAAGGATACTTTCTTTTTTGATGGGGAGTACGCAATGGCTCTGCATGCTGTGCAGGGGAATCGGGCCTCATCTCGTGGCAAGTGGGGAATCTCATGGTTTTCCTCGAGTTGCGGCGGGAACCTGGGGTATATTCTCGAGTTACGACTGGGATGGCCCTTCAAAACACGGGTGTGTTCAGCGACGTCAGGAATCCTGTCTAGTTGAGAGGGACCCCTCGGGAGTCTCCTCGCGGCTTGAAAGGGCCATAGGAAAACCTCTCGAGCTGAGGCGGCAGACACATTGTCCCTTTCGTGTTGCCACTGGGATCCTGGCATTCCTGTCCATTTTCCACAAGAGTCAGGCATCGTCTCCTTTGGAATCATTGAACGCCGTGATCCTCTCGAGCTGTTCAATGGATGGGAGGCCTTCTCTCTAGAAAAGGCAGGGAGCTAGGGCTTTCTTTAGTGTCTCCCCAGGGGCTTCAGACATCCCTTTATCTCGTGAGATGAAATCCAGCTTGCACTAAAGTCACTGCAAGAATTCCGGTCTGATTTAGAGTCAGGGCATCTCGAGGTCGATTCCTGTGGAGGCCATAAATTCAACGTCCCTCTCCCAGAAGTACACCTGTGAGAAGCCTCCTCTTGTGGTGCTTGTGGACAGTTGGCATTCCTCTTGATTTGAAGCCAGGAAATTCGCTCGCACCTCGAGATGATTGGGCGTACACGGAAAACTTTCTGGTTCCTGCAGTGACCTCAGGATCCTCTAGACTTGAGAGAGTGTTCCTTGAGGTTCTCTGGAGTGCCATCAAGGAAATCAAGGCTCCTTTCGGGTTTGACGGGGAACCCAGCATTGCTCTGCACGCAGTGCAGGGGAATCGGCCTTCGTCTCGCGGCAAGGGGGTGTCTCATGATTTTTATCGAGTTGCAGCGGGACCCTGGGTTATATTCTCGCGTTACGGCGGGGATGGCCCTTCCAAACACGGGTGTGTTCAGCGACGTCAGGACTCCTGCCTAGTTGCGAGGGACCCCTCGGGAGTCTCTACGCGGGTTGAAAGGGCCATAGGTAAAGCTCTCGTAGTGAGGCGGCAGACTCATTGTCCCTTTCTTGTTGCCACTTGGATCCTGGGATTCCTGTCCATTTTGCAGAGGAGTCAGGCATTGACTCCTTTAAAATCATTGAACTCCGTGTTCCTCTCGATCTATCCAATGGATGGGAGGTCGACTCTCTATAAAAGGCAGGGAGCTAGGGCTTTCTCTAGTGTCTCCCCAGGGACTTCAGACATCCCTTCATCTTGTGAGATGAAATCCAGCTTGCACTCAAGTCACTGCAGGATTTCCGGCCTGACTTAGGTTCAGGGAATCTCGGGGTCGATTCCGCTGGAGGCCGCAAATTCAACCTCCCTCAACCAGATGTACAGCTGCGAGAAGCCTCCTCTTGTGGTGCTTGTGGACAGTTGGCATTCCTCTTGATTTGAAGCCTGGAAATCAGCTCTCAGCTCGAGATGATTCGGAATACACGGAGTTGTTTCTGGTTGGTGAAGTGACTTTAGGATCCCTCTAGACTTGAGACAGTGTTCCTGGGGTTTCTCTGGAGTGCCATCAAGTAAATCAAGGCTCCTTTCGGATTTGATGGGTAGCACGCAATTGCTCTGCATGCTGTGCAGGGGAATCGGGCCTCATCTCGCGGCGAGGGGGGAGTCTCATTGTTTTTCTCGAGTTGCGGCGGGAACCTGGGGTATTTTCTCGAGTTACAACGGGGATGGCCCTTCCAAACATGGGTGTGTTCAGCGACTTCAGGACTCCTGTCTAGTTGCGAGGGTCCCCTCGGGAGTCTCCTGGCAGCTTGAAAGGGCCATAGGAAAACCTCTCGATTTGAGGCCGCAGACCCAGGTTCCCTTTCCTGTTGCCACTGGGATCCTGGGATTCCTGTCCATTTTCCAGAGGAGTCAGGCATCATCTCCTTTGGAATCATTGAACTCCGTGTTCCTCTCGAACTGTCCAGTGGATGGATGGCGGCCTGTCGAGAAAGGGCACGGTGATAGGGCATTCTCTAGTGTCTCCCCAGGGGCTTCAATCATCACTTCATCTTGTGAGATGAAATCCAGCTGGCACTCAAGTCACTGCAGGAATTCCGGCCTGATTTCGTGTCAGGGAATCTCGGGGTCGATTCCACTGGAGGCCGCAAATTCAACCTCCGTCAAACAGACGTACAGCTGCGAGAAGCCTCCTCTTTTGTTGCTTGTGGACAGTTGGCATTCCTCTTGATTTGCAGCCAGGAAATCAGCTCTCAGGTCGAAATTATTCGGAATACACAGAGCTGTTTCTGGTTGGGGAAGTGACGTTAAGATCCCTCTAGAATTGAGACAGTGTTCCTGGGATTTCTCTGGAGTGCCATCAAAGAAATCAAGGCTCCTTTCGGATTTGGTGGGGAGCCGGCAATTTGTCTGCATGCTGTGCAGGGGAATCGGGCCTCATTTCACGGCGAGGGGGGAGTCTCATGGTTTTGCTCGAGTTGCGGGGGGAACCTGGGGTATACTCTCGAGTTACGACGGGGATGAGCCGTCCAAACACGGGTGTGTTCAGCGACGTCAGGACTCCAGTCTAGTTGCGGGGGACCCTCGGGAGTCTCCACGCGGCTTGAAAGGGCCATAGGAAAACCTCTCGAGCTGAGGCGGCAGACCCATTGACCCTTTCCTGTTGCCACTGGGATCCTGAGATTCCTGTCCATTTTCAGAGGAGTCAGGCATCGTCTCCTTTGGAATCATTGAACTCCGTTTTCCCCTCGAGCTGTCCAACGGAAGTGAGGCTGCCTCTCTAGAAAAGGCAGGGAGCTAGGGCATTCTCTAGTGTCTCCCCAGGTGATTCCGACATCCCTTTATCTTGTGAGATGAAATCCAGCTTGCACTGAAGTCACTGCAAGAATTCCGGCCTGATTTAGTGTCAGGGCATCTTGAGGTCGATTCCAGTGGAGGCCATAAATTCAACGTCCCTCTCCCAGACGTACAGCGGAGAGAAGCCTCCTCTTTTGGTGCTTGTGGACAGTTGGCATTCCTCTTGATTTGAAGCCAGGAAATTCGCTCTCACCTCGAGATGGTGGGGGAGCACGGAGCTCTTTCTTGTTCCTGTAGTGACCTCAGGATCCCTCTAGACTTCAGAGAGTGTTCCTTGAGTTTCTCTGAAGTGCCATCAAGGAAATTAAGGCTCCTTTCGGGTTTGACGGGGAGCACGGAATTTCTCTGCACGAAGTTCAGGGGAATCGGGCTTCATCTCGTGGTGAGGTGGGAGTCTCATGTTTTTTCTCTAGTTGCGGCGGGCACCTGGGGTATATTCTCGAGTTACGCCGGGGATTGTCCTTCCAAACAAGGGTGTGTTCAGCGAAGACAGGACTCCTGTCTAGTTGCGAGGGACCCCTCGGGAGTCCCTCGCGGCTTGAAAGGGCCATAGGAACACCTCTCGAGGTGAGGCTGGAAATCCAGTTTCCCTTTCCTGTTGCCACTGAGATCCTGCGATTCCTGTCCATTATCCAGAGGAGACAGGCATCGTCTCCTTTGGAATCATTGAACTCCGTGTTCCTCTCGAGCTGTCCAAAGGAAGGGTGGTGGCCTGTTGAGAAAGGGCACGGTGATGGGGCATTCTCTAGTGTCTCCCCAGGGGCTTCAATCATCCCTTCATCTTGTGAGATGAAATCCAGTTTGCACTCAAGTCACTGCAGGAATTCCGGCCTGATTTCGTGTCAGGGCATCTCGGGGTCGATTCCACTGGAGGCCGCAAATTCAACCTCCGTCAACCAGACTTACAGCTATGAGAAGCCTCCTCTTGTGGTGCTTGTGGACAGTTGGCATTCCTCTTGATTTGCAGCCAGGAAATCAGCTCTCAGCTCGAGATGATTCGGAATACATGGAGCTGTTTCTGGTTGGTGAAGTGACCTTAGGATCCCTCTAGACTTGAGACAGTGTTCCTGGGGTTTCTCTGGAGTGCCATCAAGGAAATCAATGCTCCTTTCGGATTTGGTGGGGAACCGGCAATTGCTCTGCATGCTGTGCAGGGGAATCGGGCCTCATCTCACGGAGAGGGGGGATTCTCATGGTTTTTCTCGAGTTGCCGGGGGAACCTGGGGTAAATGCTCGAGTTACGGCGGGGATGGCCCTTCCAAACACGGGTGTGTTCATCGACGTCAGGACTCCTGTCTAGCTGCGAGGAACCCCTCGGGTGTCTCCTTGCATCTGGAAAGGGCCATAGGAAAACCTCTCGAGGTGAGGCGGCAGACCCATTGTGCCTTTCCTGTTGACACTGTGATCCTGGAATCTCTGTCCATTTTCCAGAGGAGTCAGGCATTTTCTCCTTTGGAATTATTGAACTCCGTTTTCCTCTCGAGCTGTCCAATGGATGGGAGGCCACCTCTCTAGAAAAGGCAGGGAGCTAGGGTTTTCTCTAGTGTCTCCCCAGGGGTTTCCGACATCCGTTTATCTTGTGAGATTAAATGCAGCTTGCACTCAAGTCATTGCAAGAATTCCGGCCTGATTTAGCGACAGGGCATCTAGGGGTCTATTCCAGTGGAGGCCATAAATTCAACGTCCCTCTCCCAGACGTACAGCGGCGAGAAGCCTCCTCTTGTGATGCTTGTGGACAGTTGACATTCCTCTTGATTTGAAGCCAGGAAATTTGCTCTCACCTCGAGATGATTGGGGGTACACGGAGCTCTTTCTGGTTCCTGTAGTGACCTCAGGATACCTCTAGACTTGAGAGAGTGTTCCTTGAGTTTCTCTGGAGTGCCATCAAGGAAATCAAGGCTCCTTTCGGGTTTGACATTGAGCACGGAGTTGCTCTGCACGCAGTGCAGGGGAATCGGGCCTCATCTCGCAGCGAGGGGGATGTCTGATGGTTTTTCTCGAGTTGCGGCGGGAAACTGGGGTATATTCTCGAGTTACGGCGGGGATGGCCCTTCCAAACAAGGGTGTGTTCAACGACGTCAGGTCTCCTGTCTAGTTGCGAGGGACCCCTCGGGAGTTTCTTCGCGGCTTGAAAGGGCCATAGGAAAATCTCTCGTAGTGAGGCGGCAGACCCAATGTCCCTTTCCTGTTGCCACTGGGATCCTGGGATTCCGGTCCATATTCCAGAGGTTTCAGGCATTGTCTCCTTTGGAATTATTGAACTCCGTGTTCCTCTCGTGCTGTCCAATGGATGGGACGCCGCCTCTCTATAAAAGGCAGGGAGCTAGGGATTTCTCTAGTGTCTCCCCAGGGGCTTTAGACATCCCTTTATCTTGTGAGATGAAATCCATCTTGCACTCAAGTCACTGCAAGAATTCCGGCCTGACTTAGAGTCAGGGCATCTCGGGGTCGATTTCAGTGGAGGCCATAAATTCAACGATCCTCTCCCAGACGTACAGCTGCGAGACGTATCCTCTTGTGGTGCTTCTGGACAGTTGGCATTCCTCTTGATTTGAAGCCAGGAAATCAGCTCTCAGGTCGAGATGATTCGGAAAGCACGGAGCTTTTGCTGGTTGGTGAACTGACCTTAGGATCCCTCTAGACTTGAGACAGTGTTCCTGGGGTTTCTCTGGAGTGCCATCAAGGAAATCAAGGATCCTTTCGGGTTTAACGGGGACCACCGAATTGCTCTGCACGCAGTGCAGGGGAATCGGGCTTCATCTCGCAGCGAGGGGGGAGTCTCATTGTTTTTCTCGAGTTGCGGCGGGAACCTGGGGTATATTCTCGAGTTACGGCGGTTATGGTCCTTCCAAACACTGGTGTCTTCAACGACGTCAGGACTCCTGCCTAGTTGCGAGGGACCCCTCGGCAGTCTCCTTGCGGCTTGAAAGGTCCATAGGAACACCTCTCAAGTTGAGGCCGCAGACACTGGCTCCCTTTCCTGTTGCCACTGGGATCCTGGTATTCCTGTCCATTTTCCAGAGGAGTCAGGCATCGTATCCTTTGGATTCATTGAACTCCGTGTTCCTCTCGAGCTGTCCAATGGATGGAAGGCCACCTGTCTAGAAATGGCAGGGTGCAAGCGCATTCTCTAGTGTCTCCCCAGGGGCTTCAGATATCCCTTCAACTTGTGAGATTTAATCCAGCTTGCACTCAAGTCACTGCAGGAATTCTGGCCTGATTTCGAGTCAGGGCATCTCGGGGTCGATTCCACTGAAGGCCGCAATTTCAACATCCCTCAACCTGATGTACAGCTGCGAGAAGCCTCCTCTTGTGGTGCTTGTGGACAGGTGGCATTCCTCTTGATTTGAAGCCAGTAAATCGGCTCTCAGCTCGAGATGATTCAGAATACACGGAGCTGTTTCTGGTGGGTGAAGTGACTTTAGCATCCCTCTAGGCTTGAGATAGTGTTCCTGGGTTTTCTCTGGAGTGCCATCAAGGAAATCAAGGCTCCTTTCAGGTTTGATGGGGAGCACGCAATTGCTCTGCATGCTGTGCAGGGGAATCGGGCCTCATTTCGCGGAGAGTGGGGAGTCTCATGGTTTTTCTCGAGTTGCGGCGGGAACCTGGGGTATATTCTCGAGTTACGACGGGGATGGCCCTTCCGAACACGGGTGTGTTCAGCAACGTCAGCACTCATGTCTAGTTGCGAGGGACCCCTCGGGAGTCTCCTCGCGGCTTGAAAGGGCCATAGGAACACCTGTCGAGGTGAGGCCGCAGACCCTGGTTCCCTTTCCTGTTGCCACTGGGATTCTGGGATTCCTGTCCATTTTCCAGAGGAGTCAGGCATGTCTCATTTGGAATCATTGAACTCCGTGTTCCTCTCGAGCTGTCAAATGGATGGGAGGCCTGTTGTCGAGAAAGGTCAGTGTGCTAGGGCATTCTCTAGTGTCTCCCCAGGGGCTTCAGACATCCCTTCATCTTGTGAGATGAAATCCAGCTTGCACTCAAGTCACTGGAGGAATTCAGGCCTGATTTCGTGTCAGGGCATCTCGGGTTTGATTCCCCTGGAGGCCGCAAATTCAACCTCCCTCTCCCAGACGTACAGCTGCGAGAAGCCTCCTCTTGTGGTGCTTGTGGACAGTTGGCATTTCTCTTGATTTGAAGCCAGGAAATTCGATCTCACCTCGAGATTATTGGTGGTGCACCTAGCTCTTTCTGGTTCGTGCAGTGACTTCAGGATCCCTCTAGACTTGAGACAGTGTTCCTGGGGTTTCTCTGGAGTGCCATCAAGGAAATCAAGGCTCCTTTCGGGTTTGATGGGGAGCACGCAATTGCTCTGCATGCTGTGCTGGGGAATCAGGCCTCATCTCGCTTTGAGTGGAGAGTCTCATGGTTTTTTCGAGTTGCGGCGGGATCCTGGGGTATATTCTCGAGTTACGCCGGGGATGGCACTTCCAAACACTGGTGTGTTCTTCGAAGTCAGGACTCCTGTCCAGTTGCGAGGGACCCCTCAGGAGTCTCCTCGCGGCTTGAAATGGCCATAGGAACACCTCTCTAGGTAAGGAGGCAGACCCATTTTCCCTTTCGGGTTGCCACTGGGATCCAGGGATTCCTGTCCCTTTTCCAGATGAGTCAGGCATCGTCTCCTTTGGAATCACTGAACTCCCTGTTCCTCTCGAGCTGTCCAATGGATGGGAGGCCGCCTCTCTAGAAGAGGCAGGGAGCTAGGGCTTTCTCTCGTGTCTCCCCAGGGGCTTCGGACATCCCTTCATCTTGTGAGATGAAATCCAGCTTGCACTCAAGTCACTGCAGGAATTCCGTCCTGATTTAGAGTCAGGGCATCTCGGCGTCGATTCCACTGGAGGCCGCAAATTCAACGTCCCTCTCCCAGACGTACAGCTGAGAATAGCCTCATTTTGTGGTGCTTGTGGACAGTTGGCAATCCTCTTGATTTGAAGCCAGGAAATCAGCTCTCAGCTTGAGATGATTCGGCATACACGGAGCTGTTTCTGGTTGGTGAAGTGACTTTAGGATCCCTCTAGACTTGAGACAGTGTTCCTGGGGTTTCTCTGTAGTGCCATCAAGGAAATCAAGGCTCCTATCGGGTTTGATGGGGAGCACGCAATAGGTCTGCAAGCTGTGTGGGGGAATCGGGCCTCATCTCGCGGCGAGTGGGGAGTCTCATGGTTTTTCTAGAGTTGCGGCGGGAACCTGGGGTATAATCTCGAGTTACGACGGGGATGACCCTTCCAAACACGGGTGTGTTCAGCGACGTCAGGACTCCTGTGTCAGGGAATGTTTGTTGGGAGGATTCCTACATGCTGTCTCTCACGAGTCCTTTGTCCCTCTTCAAGCGGAACAGTACGCTGCTCCCAGGGACTGAGGTCATTGTGTGAGGCAAGCATGAGTCTCCTTTAGTAAACATTTTCCTTAGGACAAAACAGCTTAATCTCCTTCCCCTTTCTTGAGATATGGATTGTGTCCTGACCTTGTGACTAACATTACCCCTTTTCCCTTGATAACGGTTTCTGTACATTTGGTTTTCTGATCTCTATCATTCCCGAAAGAAGTTTCTTGTACTGTAGCCTATATATACTCATAGAAAAATCATTAAAGCACCTTTGCTCCATCAGAGCTTAGGTCCCCGGGTCTTTTTTGTCTCTCTCTCTCTTTCTCCCTCTCTCTTTCTCTCTTTTACTTTCTTATCGTCGACTCCGTACCACCAGGTTCTGGTCCATTAAAGGACCCCAACAAATGGCGCCCGAACAGGGACACTGATATACGCGGTACATCGGGCGGAGTGACTCAGGGACTCATTGAGGTCGGTAAGTACTAAGGCATGGGTTAAAAGGCTGGCCAGCACCATTATTTTTCTACTTTACTTCACCGTTTGTTTAAATTTCAAGGACTTCTGGCTTCATGGAAATAAATAGAGGCTTGCCTTCAAACAGTAGTTAAATATAATCCTTAGTTTTCTGATAAATGCAGTTTTGATTTAAAAATTTGGCTCCAGGTCAAAGAAAATGTTAAATGAGCAGCCATACAAAGAAAAAATATTCCAGTTGATCTCTAGCCCCTATGGGCTGTTATTAAAGCTATAATTTTGCCATTTCAAGGTACATTCTAGCCCTTCCAATATTCAGCAACAGACAGAACACTTATTACATAAATATAAATTAAATGATTAAACTTTACAAAAGGCCCAATTGAAACAATACAAACTATCTCAAAATTTTCTTACTAGCCCTGCCCTGGCTGCTCCAAATGCTTCTCCTCTGCCGACAGTCACAACTCCAAAAGTCTCTCATTTGTTGGAACCTAATGAAAAGTTATGCTAATTTTTAAACTAGATTAGAAGCTACTATTTTCCGTACTGTAATCGGAGAAGAAACCAAAAAACAGCTAGAGAAATTACTTGCTTATGAGAATGCAAATCAGAAATGTCAAAGAGCTATAGCTGCAATTTGTGAGACTAAAATTATTATTGATTACTTAAAAGCTTATCACAATCTAGGATCAGAAGCTCAAAAGATGCAAATGCTGATTGAGGCAATGGCTACTATCTTTAAAAAGGGAAATGAAAGATGTTTAAATTGTGTGGAGATAAAAATCTTTTAAAAAGGGATTGACCTAAGAAGGCTAATAAAATACCAAAAAATTTGCCCTCGCTGCTGTAAAAGAATGCACTAGGCCAAAAGTTGTAAATTTAAATTTGATATTGATGAAAAACCTATTCCAGAAAACTCCAAACAGGAGCAAATTCTATCTTTTCCCTCAAACCCTCAACATCCGGCAGTTCTGCCGTCGATAAATGATTTTTTCCTTTACCCTCAAACAATCCCTACTAGAGTGCCTACCGGACTTTTTGGACCCCTGCCCCCACAAACTTTTGGTCTTTTGTTTGGCCGATCTAGTCTGATTTCTAAAGGAATTACTGTTCACCCTGGAATAATTGATTCAGATTATAAAGGAGAGATTCAAATTCTGATGTCATCTCAGATTCTATGGCAATTCAAAAAGGGGTACAAAATTGCTCAATTACTTCTTTTACCTTACATTTCTATTAATTCCTCTAATAATGTACGGACAGATAGGTCTGACAGTACAGATCAAAAACAATCTTTGTGGACATTATTAGTATCTGAGTATGCCCGACCAAATATAAATATCAAAATTAATGGTAAAAGATTTTCTGGTCTCCTTGACACTGGATCTGGTATTACTATTATTTCCAAATATTTATGGCCCAAATCCTGGCCTATACAAAAGGTCTCTTGCCAAATTGCAAAAATTTCTCAAACTAAACTACAAAAAGTTTATCAAAGTGTTCAAATATACTCATGTGAGAGACCAGAAGGCCAACCTACAACATTAAAACCTTATGTGATAAATGTACCCTTTAATCTAATAAAAAGGGACTTACTTATACAATGGCAAACTCAGATATACATTCCACATTTTTCCTAGGGGCCACTGCTCATTTAACAAAGAAAACAATTATTAAAATAACTAAGAAAAATTATGAGCCTATTTGGACAAAGCAATGGCCCCTTATGAAAAAAAAATTACAAGCTACTAAAGAACTTATAAACACACAATTAAAATTGAAACATATTGAAGAATCTTGCTGTTTTTGGAACTCTATTTTTGTTATAAAAAAAAAAAAACATAACAAATGGTGTCTCTTAACAAAGTTTAAAAAAGTTAATTCTTTTATAAAACCTATGGGTACATTGTAACCAGAGATCCCATCACCTATTACTATTTCTCAAAATTGGCACATTATTATTACTGATTCACAAGATTCCCTTTTAAATATACCTTTACACCCTTTAGACCGGGAGAAATTCACTTTCTCTCTCCCTTATCCTAATCATATCGGGCCTCATCAAAGATTTCAATAGACTATGTTACCTCAAGGTATGCTTAAAAGTCCTGCTACTGCTGCTGCTAAGTCACTTTGGTCGTGTCCTACTCCATGCGACCCCATGGATGTCAGCCCGCCAGGCTCGCCCGTCCCTGGGATTCTCCAGACAAGAGTACTGAAATAGGGTGCCATTGCCATCTCCGTAACAGTCCTAGTATTTGTCAAAATTTTGTAGCCAAGGCTTTACTTCCTGTGTGACAACAATCCCCTCATGCATATATCATTAATAATATACTATAGCTACAAAAAAGAGAAATGATTATTTTTGACACTGAATGGCTATGATATTCTTTAGACTCTGGAGGAAACTGATGAAAATAAAATCTTTTTTGAAATTGCAAATATATATATATATATATATATATTTTGAGATCCAGTTCTGCCTGGGAAACAAAAATAGGCCTAAGAAAAAACCTTAAGTTAACTCTTATCATGTCCTTGGGATACACAGCCCACTCTATCTAGGACTCCAGCCATTAACAAATTGGTGGAGCTCAAAATAAATAAATAAAACAAAAGGATATTTTAAATTTCAAACGGAAAACTATCGCTATGTATCTAAAATTTTCTATGTCTCAATGTATGTCTTTGTTTTTGGATAGTGTGGAGTTAATCAGCTCTATTTAGATTCAGCTTTACATAAACTGAAGGCTGTTCAATGTTGGGTATAATGTTTATTTAAATGTGAATGTGACTTAAATATAATTATTTGTTAATCTAGTTGGGACATGTCTTAAGTCATCAACATTATATAATACTTTTATTATGCCTTGGTTTAAGGTAAGCTAAGTTTGTCAACAAAAAGGTAGCTCTTTATATATCTATATACACAAATATATAGATGAGATAAAAACTTTTAGATAAGCTCTTAGAAATAAATGTATTTTTGATAGAATGATCTGTTATCTATAATATAGAGCCATCTCTTGGGATTAGAGTGACTTAGGTTTCTAGAGTTGTGCTGAACTAAGTAATACAAGTTTGTTGAATGGCTGGGTCATTTCCAAATGAAGTAAGATTTTGAAGCGTTAATTGCTGAACACTGGCTTGCTCTTAAAAGGGGTTTTTTCTTGCAGAAGAGTTGAAGAGATTTTGAGCTGTTAATGAATATAAATATATATTTATATAGGAATGGATATATATATAATATAATATGATTTGAAAAATATGTTCAATGGTCCATAAAATGCTAACATACAAGACATTTCATGGTTTCTATAAAAAAGTAAAATATATGCTTTTAATAGAAAGATATAAGAAATGGCAAATAAAATGATGAATACAAAAATATTTTTTTAATTGTTGAAACATTTATTATAGAATAAAATGGTATTTATATAAGCTTTACTAGATTAGTTTTTCATTGTCGTTCTAGCTACAGCAAATGTTCTTTCTCCAAATTAAACCAAATTGGAAACAAGAGAAAAATTCTGAAAAAACAATATTTAACAAAATTAACTTTTGTCAGCAGATACATTCAGACTGCAAATATATTAGAAAATGCAGTTGAAATGCTTGGGTGGATCACAATGAAAACCACAAAATATGGTATGTTTATTTAAAATAAACATTGCATTTGTTTATTATGCTATCATACTTTGTTTTGGCCTTTTAACTTTTAAAGATATTTAGTGCTGGAATTTTAAAAAGGACACCATTTCCCGAATGGATTATTTGTTCCTAAGAATATCAGAAATGCGGAATGTTTGCCTTCTTTTCAGGTCTGTCTTGGAAGTGTAGTCATCCTCTTTAACACACTGCACAGTGAGATTCAACAGTTTCTAAGCTGCATTTCTTCTTCAAGGACAAAGTCAAACATATTTGGATGTGAGCAACATTTCATTTATCAAGTTGTTCTGCATCACCTTTTCAATAATTTCACTTAGGAAAAAAATATTTAAATGGTTACTCCTAATCCTTTGCCCCAAATAACACAAACCACAGCCAAATACCAGTCCCAAACAGATTTCTGAATGATTTTTTTTTCTTTTCGACTGAAATATTTCCTAAAAATGTTTTCATCATTATCGCTCTCCTCTCTTTTTATAACTATTGTTAATATAGCCTTATTTATTTTAAAGTTTTTAAACTTACCACAAAGAGATGTTTTGACAACAGCAAAAAACAAACAAACAAAAAAAGAAGTTTTGAAACATGAAAGGACACCTCCTTTCCTTTGCCCATTTGATATCAAAACGGGTTAACTAATCAATAGAAGTCTAAGAAACTAATCTTACAGGGAAAGGATATGCTTCTATTTCTCCAGATGGATCCAACGAGCTCACATTACTTCCTCTTCAGAAGATTCAACCTAAGGGGGCCCCCAACATTCAGACTAGAGATGAAACAGCAAAAAACCCAGGAAGAAAGAATTCCAATATAAGCCATGGCGACATTAAAAATTTCCAAAAAGCGCTTCACTCGACATTATGATCTCCCTACTTGGGGACAGACAAAAACCCTAACTAATTAAACTGAAAACCTGATTTCTCAACAGGGAATGCCTCGAAATCCTAAAAATATTTCTCTTCGCTATGCTTGCTTTGCTTGCTTTTGCTTCCCCCGCTCAGGCTGACCTGATTGATCACACTTACTGGGCTTATATACCTAACCCCCCTTTTTTATTGTAGGTTGTAAAATGGACAGATATAGATCCAATCATATTCACTAACGAGTCAGCACATATGCCCCCTCCTTGGAACTGGAGGGGCCCTCTCATCCTGAAGAATAAGAAAAACTAATTAATATCGTTCTAGGTTATGAAGTCCTTCTTTTATGTATGGGCCCAGCAAAATTATGTACAAACGTTAGTCGACAGACTTGGGCTTTCGTCCTGCCTCCAGAAAAGGGTTTTTGGACACTACTTGGATTATTTACTGCCCTTTCTTTGTCAATGAACCATGTTTATACTACTGAAACTTTAGGGAAAAAATTAGGGAAAGAACAAAGAACAACATGCCAAGGGTTTACTAATAAGAACTTTAAATATATTCCTGTTCATTGGGACTAATGTTAGGCCAAACAAGGAAAATTAATGTTTATAGCTAATCATACAATTGTCAATTGGGGACCCCATAATATGTGGTTATTGAACTGCTCAGATGATATTAACAATACTATGTATGATTATATTACTCAAGTAACATGGGAGGTTACTAATACTACAATGGAACATTACCATGACAGAGGACTTCTTGGCTAGCTTGATGATGAAATGGCCCCCACCTCGTCCTCGAATCATCTTTGATAAGCAGATTGGGCCTAAACAATGGGACATCTGAAAACTTGCTGCAAACACCGAAGAACTTGGGACTTGGACCAGACATTCCGCAGGGACCAATCATAGCTATAGCAATTATTTCTTTCACTATAATCAATCATATTTTATACAAGCCTGTGTTCCATTTCCTTTTGTTATAGCTATAGGAAACTTACAATTCAATAAGACTATACGTTCTGTAACTTGCATAAATTGCAGATTATATACTTGTCTTAACTCCTCTATTTCCTTAAGGTATGATTCTCTTTTAATTCTTCGATCTCGACGTAGTCTATGGTTACCAATAAATCTCCAACGGCCCTGGGAAGAAGGTCCCATGGCTGGACTTGCTTCCCGGTTGCTTACTAAATTGCTCCGGCGATCTAAACGATTCATTGGATAGCTGATTTTTAGTATTTTGGGATTAATAGCCATTTGCACCACTGCTGTTGTCACTGGTGTTGCTTTACAAACCTCTATTCAGACACATAATTTTATTCAAAATTGGACTAAAGATGCCCATAGTTTATGGGCCACTCAGACTCAGATTGATGAGGAAATTCAAGAAGAAATACAGAAACTGAAAACAGCCATCGAATGGGTTAGAGATCAATTAACAGATGTACAAAAACAGGTGATGGTAAAATGTGACTAGAATTCTACTCAATTTTGTGTCACTCCTGTTCATTTTAATAATAGTGCCTACAACTGGGAACAAATCAAGTTTCATTTACAAAACATACATGATAATGTCTGTCTGAATGTACAATTATTGCAAAAAGAAATATTTGAAACTTTTTCTAATAATCTGCCCTCTTCCATTGATATGAAAACTTTAGCTAAACAATTAACTGATCTGGGCTAGACCCACGTGGATGGTTTCAAAGTCTTACTCATAGCATTGGATCTGGAACCATAATTTTGGTGATTGTCTTAACAATTATATTTGTTGTCTACCGTTGCCTTCATGCAAAGATTGTCAAAACTAAACAAACTCTGATGGTCAAAACTCTTCTTACAAATATTATAAATAAATAAGGGGGAATTGTCAGGGAATGTTTGATGGGAAGATTCCTACATGCTGTTTCTCATGAGTCCTTTGTCCCTCTTCAAGCGGAACAGCACGCTGCTCCCAGGGACTGAGGTCATTGTGTGAGGCAAGCATGAGTCTCCTTTAGTAAACATTCTCCTTAGGACAAAACAGCTTAATCTCCTTCCCCTTTCTTGAGATATGGATTGTGTCCTGACATTGTGACTAACATTATCCCTTGTTCCCTTGATAATGGTTGCTGTACATTTGGTTTTCTGATCTCTACCATTCCCGAAAGAAGTTTCTTGTACTGTAGCCTATATATACTCATAGAAAAATCATTAAAGCACCTTTGCTCCATCAGAGCTTAGGTCCCCTGGTCATTTTTGTCTCTCTCTCTCTTTCTCCCTCTCTCTTTCTCTCGTTTACTTTCTTATCGTCGACTCCGTACCACCAGGTTCCGGTCCATTAAAGGACCCCAACACTCCTGTCTAGATGCGAGGGACCCCTCGGGAGTCTCCTCGCGGCTTAACAGGGCCATAGGAACACCTCTCGAGGTGAGGCCTCAGAACCAGTTTCCCATTCCTGTTGCCACTGGGATCCTGGGATTCCTGTCCATTTTCCAGAATTTTCAGGCATCGTCTTCTTTGGAATCATTGAACTCCGTGTTCCTCTCGAGCTCTCCAATTGATGTGAGGCGGCCTCTCTAGAAAAGGCAGGGAGCCAAGGCTTTCTCTAGTGTCTCCCCAGGGGCTTCAGACATCCCTTTATCTTGTGAGATGAAATCCAGCTTGCACTCATGTCACTGCAAGAATTGCGGCATGATTAAAGTCAGGGCATCTCGGGGTCAATTCCAGTGGAGGCCATAAATTAAACGTCCCTCTCCCAGATGTACAGCTTCGAAAAGCCTCCTCTTGTGGTGCTTGTGGACAGTTGGCATTCCTCTTGATTTGAAGCCAGGAATTTCGCTCTCACCTCGAGATGATTGGGGGTACACGGAGCTCTTCCTGGTTCCTGCAGTGACCTCAGGATCCCTCTAGAATAGAGAGAGTGTTCCTTGAGTTTCTCTGGAGTGCCATCAAGGAAATCAACCCTCCTTTCGGGTTTGACGGGGAGGACGGAATTGCTCTGCACGCAGTGTAGGGGAATCGGGCTTCAACTCGCGGCGAGGGGGGAGTCTCATGGTTTTTCTCGAGTTGCGGCAGGAACCAGGGGTATATTCTCGAGTTACGGCCGGGATGGCCCTTCCAAACAGGGGTGTGTTCAGCGACGTCAGGACTCCTGTCTAGTTGCGAGGGACCCATCGGGATTCTCCTCGCGGCTTGAAAGGGCCATAGGAACACCTCTCGAGGTGAGGCCTCAGACCCAGGTTCCCTTTCCTGTTGCCACTGGGATCCTGGGATTCCTGTCCATTTTCCAGAGGAGTCAGGCATCGTCTCCTTTGGAATCATTGAACTCCGTGTTCCTCATGAGCTGTCCAATGGATGGGAGGCCGCCTGTCGAGAAAGGGCAGGGTGGTAGGCATTCTCTAGTGTCTCCCCAGGGGCTTCAGACATCCCTTCATCTTGTGAGATGAAATCCAGCTTGAACTCAATCACTGCAGGTATTCCGGCCTGATTTCGCGTCAGGGCATCTCGGGGTCGATTCCACTGAAGGCCGCAAATTCATACTCACTCAACCAGTCGTACAGCTGGGGGAAGCCTCCTCTTTTGGTGCTTGTGGACAGTTGGCATTCCTCTTGATTTGAAGCCAGGAAATCAGCTCTCAGCTCGAGATGATTCGGAATAAAAGGAGCCGTTTCTGGTTGATGAAGTGACTTTAGTATCCCTCTAGACTTGAGACAGTTTTCCTGGGGTTTCAGTGGAGTGCCATCAAGGAAATCAAGGCTCCTTTCCGGTTTGATGGGGAGCACGCAATTGCTCTGCATGCTGTGCAGGGGAATCGGGCCTCATCTCACGGCGAGGGGGGAGTCTCATTGTTTTTCTCGAGTTGCAGCAGGAACCTGGTGTATACTCTCGAGTTACGACGGGGATGGCCCTTCCAAACACGGGTGTGTTCACCGACGTCAGGACTCCTGTCTAGTTGCGAGGGACCACTCGGGAGTCTCCTCGCGGCTTGAAAGGGCCATACGAACACCTCTCGAGGTGAGGCCGCAGACCTAGGTTCCCTTTCCTGTTGCCACTGGGATTCTGAGTTTCCTGTCCATTTTCCAGAGGAGTCAGGCATCCTCTCGTTTGGAATCATTGAACTACGTGTTCCTCTCGCGCTGTCCAATGGATGTGAAACCGCCTGGCGAGAAAGGGCAGGGTGCTAGGGCATTCTCTAATGTCTCCCCAGGGGATTCACACATCCCTTCATCTTGTGAGATGAAATCCAGCTTGCACACAAGTCACTGCAGGAATTCCGGCCTGATTTCGAGTCAGGGCATCTCGGGGTCGATTCCACTACAGGCCGGAAAATTCAACCTCCCTCAACCAGACCTACAGCTGCGAGAAGCCTCCTCTTGTGGTGATTGTGCACAGTAGGCATTCCTCTTGATTTGAAGCCAGGAAATCAGCTCTCAGCTCGGGATGATTCGGAACACACGGAGCTGTTTCTGGTTGGTGAAGTGACTTTAGGATCCCTCTAGACTTGAGACAGTTTTCCTGGTGATTCTCAAGAGTGCCATCAAGGAAATCAAGGCTCCCTTCGGGTTTGATGGGGAGGACGCAATTGCTCTGCATGCTGTGCAGGGGAATCAGGCCTGATCTCGCGGCGAGTGGGGAGTCTCATGGTTTTTCTCGAGTTGCGGCGGGAACCTGGGGTATATTCTCGCGTTACGAAGGGATGGCCCTTCCAATTACGGGTGTGCTCAGCGACGTCAGGACTCCTGTCTAGTTGCGAGGGTCCCGTCGGAAGTCTCCTCGCGGCTTGAAAGGGCCATAGGAAAACCTCTCGAGGTGAGGCGGCAGACCCATTGTCCCTTTCCTGTTGCCAATGGAATCCTGGGATTCCTGTCCGTTTTCCAGAGTCAGGCATTGTCTCCTTTGGAATCATTGAACTCCGAGTTCCTCTCGAGCTTCCCAATTGATGCGAGGCTGCCTCTCTAGAAAGGCAGGGAGCTAGGGCTTTCTCTATTGTCTCCCCAGGGGCTTCAGTCATCCCTTCATCTTGTGAGATGAAATCCAGCTTGCATTCAAGTCACTGCAGGAATTCCGGCCTGATTTCGAGTCAGGGCCTCTCAGGGTGGATTCCACCGGAGGCCGCAAATTCAACCTCCCTCAACCAGACGTACAGCTGCGAGAAGACTCCTCTTGTGGTGCTTGTGAACAGTTGGCATTCCTCTTGATTTGAAACCAGGAAATCAGCTCCCAGCTCGAGATGATTCGGAATACACGGGGCTGTTTCTGGTCGGTGAAATGACTTTTGGCTCCCTCTAGACTTGAGAGAGTGTTCCTGGGGTTTCTCTGGAGTGCAATCAAGGAAATCAAGGCTCCTTTCGGGTTTGATGTGGAGCACGCGATTGCTCTGCACGCTGTGCAGGGGAATCGGGCCTCATCTCGTGGCGAGGGGGGAGTCTCATTCTTTTTCCCAAGGTGCGGCGGGAACCTGGGGTATATTCTCGAGTTACGACGGGGATGGCCCTTCCAAACACGGGTGTGTTCAGCGACGTCAGGTCTCCTCTCTAGTTGCGAGGGACCCCTCGGGAGTCTCCTCGCGTCTTGAAAGGGCCATAGGAAAACCTCTCGAGGTGAGGCAGCAGACCCATTGTCCCTTTCCTGTTGACACTGGGATCTTGAGATTCCTGTCCATTTTCCAGAGGAGTCAGGCATCGTCTCCTTTGGAATCATTGAACTCCATGTTCCTGTCGAGCTGTCCAGTTGATGGGAGGCAGGCTCTCTAGATAAGGGAGGGAGATAGTGCTTTCTCGAGTGTCTCCACAGGGGCTTCAGACATCCCTTCATCTTGTGGGATGAAATCCACGTTGCACTCCAGCCACTGCAAGAATTCAGGCCTGATTTCGGGTCAGGGCATCTCAGGGTCGATTCCAGTGGAGGCCAAAAATTCACCCGCCCACAACCAGAGGTACAGCTGCGAGAAGCCTCCTCTTGTGGTGCTTGTGGACAGTTGGCATTCCTCTTGATTTGAAGTTGGGAAATTCGCTCTCAACTTGAGATGATTCGGGGTACACGGAGCTCTTTCTGGTTCCTGCAGTGACCTCAGGATCCCTCTAGATTTGAGAGAGTGTTCCTTGAGTTCTCTGGAACGCCATCAAGGAAATCAAGGCTCCTTTCGGGTTTGAGGGGGAACATGGAGTTGCTTTGCACGCAGTGTAGGAGAATCGGGCTTCATCTCGCAGCGAGGGGAGAGTCTCATGGTTTTTCTCGAGTTGCGGCACTAACCTGGGGTATATTCTCGAGTTATGGCGTGGATGGCCCTTCCAAAGACGAGTGTGTTCAGCGACGTCAGGACTACTGTCTAGTTGCGAGGGATCGCTCGGGAGTCTCCTCGCGTCTTGAAAGGGCCATAGGATCACCTCTCGAGGTGAGGCCGCATACTCAGGTTCCCTATCCTGTTGCCACTGGGATCCTGGGATTCCTGTCCATTTTCCAGAGTAGTCAGGCATCGTCTCCTTTGTAATCAATGTACTCCGTGTTCCTCTCGAGCTGTCCAATGGATGGGAGGCCGCCTGGGGAGAAAGGGCATGGTGCTAGGACATTCTCTACTGTCTCCCCAGGGCCTTCAGACATCCCTTCATTTGTGAGATGAAATCCAGCTTGCACTAAAGTCACTGCAGGAATTCCGGCCTGATTTCGAATCAGGGCATCTCGGGGTCGATTCCACTGCAGGCCTCATATTCAACCTCCCTCAACCAGATGTACAGCTGCGAGAAGCCTCGTCTTGTGGTGCTTGTGGACAGTTGGCATTCCTCTTGATTTGAAGCCAGGAAATCACCTCTCAGCTCGAGATGATTCGGAATACATGGAGCTGTTTCTGGTTGGTGAAGTGACGTTAGGATCCCTCTAGACTTGAGACAGTGTTCCTGGGTTTTCTCTGGAGTGCCTTCAAGGAAATCAAGGCTCCTTTCGGGTTTGATGGGAACACGCAATTGCTCTGCATGCTGTGGATGGGAATCGGGCCTCATCTCGTGGCGAGGGGGAAGTCTCATGGTTTTTCTAGAGTTGCGGCGGTAACCTGGGGTATATTCTCGAGATCCAGCGGGGATGGCCCTTCCAAACACGGGTGTGTTCAGCGACGTCAGGACTCCTGTCTAGTTGCGAGGGACCACTTGGGAGTCTCCTCGTGGCTTGAAAGGGCAATAGGAAAAGCTCTCAAGGTGAGGCTGCAGACCCATTGTCCCTTTCCTGTTGCCACTGGGATCCTGGGATTCCTGTCCATTTTCCAAGGAGTCAGGCATCGTCTCCTTTGGAATCATTGAATTCCGTGTTCCTCTCGAGCTGTCCAATGTATGGGAGGCCGCCTCTCTAGAAAACGCAGGCAGCTACGGCTTTCTCTAGTGTCTCCCCAGGGCTTCAGACATCCCTTTATCTTGTGAGATGAAATCCAGCTTGCACTCAAGTCACTGCAAGAATTCCGGCCTGATTTAGAATCAGGGCATCTCGGGTTCGTTTCCAGTGTAGGCCATAAATTCAACGTCCCTCTCCCAGACGTACAGCTGGGAGAAGCCTGCTCTTGTGGTGATTGTGGACAGTAGGCATAACTCTTAATTTGAAGCCAGGAAATTCGATCTCACCTCGAGATGATTGGGGTTACACGGAGCTCTTTCTCCTTACTGCAGTGACCTCAAAATCCCTCTAGACTTGATAGAGTGTTCCTTGATTTTCTCTGGAGTGCGATCAAGGATATCAAGGCTCCTTTCTGGTTTGACAGGGAACACGGAATTGCTCTGCACGCAGTGCAGGGGAATCGGGCTTCATCTTGCAGTGAGGGGGGAATCTCATGGTTTTTCTCGAATTGTGGCGGGAACCTGGGGTATATTCTCGAGTTACGACGAGGATGGCCCTTCCAAACACGGGTGTGTTCAGCGACGTCAGGACTCCTGTCTAGTTGCGAGGGACCCCTCGGGAGTCTCTTTGCGGCTTGAAAGGGCCATAGGAACACCTCTCGAGGTGAGGCCTCAGACCCATTGTCTCTTTTCTGTTGCCACTGTGATCCTGGGATTCCTGTCCATTTTCCAGTGGAGTCAGGCATCATCCCCTTTGGAATCGTTGAACTCCGTGATCCTCTCGCGCTGTCCAATGGATGGGAGTCCGCATCTCTAGAAAAGGCAGGGAGCTAGGGCTTTCTCTAGTGTCTCTGCAGGGGCTTCAGACATCCGTTTATCTTGTGTGATGAAATCCAGCTTGCACTCAAGTCACTGGAAGAATTCCGGCCTGATTAAGAGTCAGGGCATCTCGGGGTCGATTCCATTGGAACCCATAAATTCAACGTCCCTCTCCCAGACGTCCAGCTACGAGAAGTCTCCTCTTGTCGTGCTTGTGGACAGTTGGCATTCCTCTTGATTTGAAGCCAGGAAATTCGCTCTCACCTCGAGATGACTGGGGGTACACGGAGCTCTTTCTTTTTCCTGCAGTGACCTCAGGCTCCCTCTAGGCTTGAGAGAGTGTTCCTTCAGGTTCTCTGGAGTGTCATCAAGGAAATCAAGGCTCCTTTCGGGTTTGACGGGGAGCACGGAATTGCTCTGCACGCAGTGCAGGGGAATCGGGCTTCATCCCGTGGCGAGGGGGGAGTCTCATGGTTTTTCCCGAGTTGCGGTGGGAACCTGGGATACATTCTCGAGTTACGGCGGGGATGGCCCTTCCAAACACGGGTGTGTTCAGCGACGTCAGGACACCTGTCTACTTGCGAGGGACCCCTCGGGAGTCTCCTCACGTCTTGAAAGGGCCATAGGAACAACTCTCGAGGTGAGGCCGCAGACCCAGGTTCCCTTTCCTGTTGCCACTGGGATCCTGGCATTCCTGTCCATTTTCCAGAGGAGTCAGGCATCGTCTCCTTTGAAATCATTGAACTCCGTATTACTCTCGAGCCGTCCAATGGACGGGAGGCCGCCTGTCTAGAAAGGCAGGGCGCTAGGGAATTCTCTAGTGTCTCCCCAGGGGCTTCAGACATCCCTTCATCTTGGGAGATGAAATCCAGCTTGCGGTCACGTCACTGCATGAATTCCGGCCTGATTTCGAGTCAGGGCATCTAGGGGTCGATTCCACTGGAGGCCGCTATTTCAACCTCCCACAAACAGACGTACAGCTGCGAGAAGCCTGCTGTTGTGGTGCTTGTGCACAGTTGGCATTCCGCTTGATTTGAAGCCTGGAAATCAGCTCTCAGCTCGAGATGATTCGGAATACACGGAGCTGTTTCTGTTTGGTGAAGTGGCTTTAGGATCCCTCTAGACTTGAGACAGTGTTCCTGGGGTTTCTCTGGAGTGCCTTCAAGGAAATCAAGGCTCCTTTCGGGTTTGATGGGGAGCACGCAATTGCTGTGCATGCTGTGCAGGGGAATCGGGCCTCATCTCGCGGCGAGGGGCGAGTCTCATTGTTTTTCTCTAGTTGCGGCGGGAACCTGGGATATATTCTCGAGTTACGACGGGGATGGCCCTTCCAAACACGGGTGTGTTCAGCGACGTCAGGACTCCTGTCTAGTTGTGAGGGACCCTTGGGGAGTCTCCTTTTGGCTTGAAAGTGCCATAGGAAAACCTCTCGAGGTGAGGCGGCAGACCCATTGTCCCTTTCCTGTTGCCACTGGGATCCTGGGATTCCTGTCCATTTTCCAGAGGAGTCAGGTATCGTCTCCTTTGGAATAATTGAACACCGTGTTTCTCTCGAGCTGTCCAATTGATGGGAAGCCGCATCTCTAGAAAAGGCAGGGAGCTAGGCATTTCCCTAATGTCTCCCCAGGGGCTTCAGGCATCCCTTTATCTTGTGAGATGAAATCCAGCTTGCAGTCAAGTCACTGCAAGAATTCCGGCCTGATTTAGAGTCAGGGCATCTCGGGGTCGATTCCAGTGGAGCCCATAAATTCAACGTTCCTCTCCCACACGTAGAGCTGTGAGAAGCCTCCTCTTGTGGTGCTTGTGGACAGTTGGCATTCCTCTTGATTTGAAGCCAGGAAATTCGCTCTCACCTCGGGAAGATTGGGGGTAACGGAGCTATTTCTGGTTCCTGCAATGACCTCAGAATCCCTCTAGACTTGAGAGAGTGTTCCTTGAGTTTCACTGGAGTGCCATCAAGGAAATCAAGGCTCCTTTCGCGTTTGACGGGGAGCTCGGAATTGCTCTGCACGCAGTGGAGCGGAATCGGGCCTCATCTCGGGGCTAGTGGGGAGTCTCATGGTTTTTCTCGAGTTGCGGCAGAACCTGGGTATATTCTCGAGTTACGACGGGGATGGCCCTTCCAAACACGGGTGTGTTCAGCAACGTCAGGACTCCTGTCTACTTGCGAGGGCCTCCTCGGGAGTCTCCTCGCGGCTTGAAAGGGCGATAGGAAAACCTCTCAAGGTGAGGCCGCAGACGCAGATTCCCTTTCGTGTTGCCACTGGGATCCTGGGATTCCTGTCCATCTTCCAGAGGAGTCAGGCATCGTCTCCTTTTGAACCATGGAATTCCTTGTTCCTCTCGAGCTGTCCAATGGATAGGAGGCCGCTGGTCGAGAAAAGGCAGGGTGCTAGGGCATTCTCTAGTGTCTCCCAAGGGGCTTCAGACATCCCTTCATCTTGTGAGATGAAATCCAGCTTGCACTCAAGTCACTGCAGGAATTCCAGCCTGATTTCGAGTCAGGGCATCTCGGGGTCGATTCCACTGGAGGCCGCAGTTTCAACCTCCCTCAACCTGACGTACAGCTGCCAGAAGCCTCCTCTTGTGGTGCTTGTGGACAGTTGGCATTCCTCTTGATTTGAAGCCAGGAAATCAGCTCTCAGCTCGAGACGATTCGGAATACATGGAGCTGTTTCTGGTTGGTGAAGTGACTTTAGGATCACTCTAGACTTGAGACAGTGTTCCTGGGGTTTCTCTGGAGTGCCATCAAGGAAATCAAGGATCCTTTCGGGTTTGATGAGGAGCACGCAATTGCTCTGCATGCTGTGCAGGGGAATCGGGCCTCATCTCTCGGCGAGGGGGCAGTCTCATGGTTTTTCTCGAGTTGCGCTGTGAACCTGGGGTATATTCTCCAGTTTCGAAGGGGATGGTGCTTCCAAACACGGGTGTGCTCATCGACGTCAGGACTCCTGTCTAGTTGCGAGGGACCTCTCGGGAGTCTCCTCGTGGCTTGAAAGGGCCATAGGAAAACCTCTTGAGTTGAGGTGGCAGACCCATTGTCCCTTCCCTGTTGCCACTGGGATCCTGGGATTCCTGTCCATTTTCCAGAGGAGTCAGGCATCGTCTCCTTTGGAATCATAGAACTCCGTGCTCCTCTCAAGCTGTCCAATTGATGGGAGGCCGCCTGTCGAGAAAGGGCAGGGAGCTAGGGCTTTCTGTAGTGTCTCGCCAGGGGCTTCAGACATCCCTTAATCTTGTGAGATAAAATCCAGCTTGCATTCAAGTCACTGCAAGAATTCCGGCCTGATTTCGAGTCAGGTCATCTCGGGTTCAATTTCACTGTAGGCCATAAGTTCAAACGCCCTCTCCCAGACGTACAGCTGCGAGAAGCCTCCTCTTGTGGTGCTGGTGGACAGTTGGCATTCCTCTTGATTTGAAGCCAGGAAATTCGCTCTCACCTCGAGTTGATTGGGGGTACACGGAGCTCTTTCTGGTTCCTGCAGTGACCTCAGGATCCCTCTAGACTTGAGAGAGTGTTCCTTGAGTTTCTCTGGAGTGCCATCAAGGAAATCAAAGCTCCTGTCGGGTTTGACGGGGAGAACGGAATTGCTCTGCACGCAGTGCAGGGGAATCGGGCTTCATTTCGCAGCGAGGGGAGCGTCTCATGGTTTTTCTAGAGTTGCGGCGGGAACCTGGGGTATATTCTCCAGTTACGACGTGGTTGGCCCTTCCAAACACGGGTGTGCTTAGTGACGTCAGGACTCCTGTTTAGTTTCGAGGGACCCTCGGGAGTCTCCTCGCGGCTTGAAAGGGCCATAGGAACACCTCTCGAGTTGAGGCCGCAAACCCAGGTGCCCTTTCCTGTTGTCACTGGGATCCTGGGATTCCTGTCCATTTTCCAAAGGAGTCAGGCATCGTCTCCTTTGGAATCATTGAACTCCGTGTTCCTCTGGAGCTGTCCAGTGGATTGGGGGCCACCTGTCGAGAAAGTGCAGGGTGCTAGGGCATTCTCTAGTGTCTCCCCAGGGGCTTCAGACATCCCTTCATCTTGTGAGATGAAATCCAGCTTGCACTCCAGTCACTGCAGGAATTCCGGCCTGATTTCGAGTCAGGGTATCTCCAGGTCAATTCCACTGGAGGCCGCAAATTCAACCTCCCTCAAACAGACGTACACCTGCCAGAAGCCTCCTCTTGTGGTGCTTGTGGACAGTTGGCATTCCTCTTGATTGGAAGCCAGGAAATCAGCTCTCAGCTCGAGGTGATTCGGAATACACCGAGCTGTTTCTTGTTGGAGAAGTGACTTTTGGGTCCCTCTAGACTTGAGACAGTGTTCCTGGGGTTTCTCTTGAGTGCCATCAAGGAAATCCAGGCTGCTTTCTGGTTTGATGGGGAGCACGCTATTGCTCTGCATGGTGTGCAGGGGAATCGGGTCTCATCTCGCGGCGAGGGGGGAGTCTCATGGTTTTTCTCGAGTTGCAGCGGGAACCTGGTGTATACTCTCGAGTTACGACGGGGATGGCCCTTCCAAACAAGGGTGTGTTCAGCGACGTCAAGACTCCTGTCTAGTTGCGAGTGACCTCTCGGGAGTCTCCTCGCGGCTTGAAAGGGCCATACGAACACCTCTCGAGGTGAGGCCGCAGACCTAGGTTCCCTTTCCTGTTGCCACTGGGATTCTGGATTTTCTGTCCATTTTCCAGAGGAATCAGGCATCCTCTCGTTTGGAATCATTGAACTCCGTGTTCCTCTCGCATTGTCCAATGGATATGAAACCACCTAGCGAGAAAGGGCAGGGTGCTAGGGCATTCTCTAGTGTCTCCCCAGGGGATTCAGACATCCCTTCATCTTGTGAGATGAAATCCAGCTTGCAAACAAGTCACTGCAGGAATTCTGGCCTGATTTCGAGTCAGGGCATCTCGGGGTCGATTCCACTAGAGGCCGTAAAATTCAACCTCCCTCAACCAGACCTACAGCTGCGAGAAGCCTCCTCTTGTGGTGCTTGTGCACAGTAGGCATTCCTCTTGATTTGAAGCCAGGAAATCAGCTCTCAGCTCGAGACGATTCGGAATACATGGAGCTGTTTCTGGTTGGTGAAGTGACTTTAGGATCACTCTAGACTTGAGACAGTGTTCCTGGGGTTTCTCTGGAGTGCCATCAAGGAAATCAAGGATCCTTTCGGGTTTGATGAGGAGCACGCAATTGCTCTGCATGCTGTGCAGGGGAATCGGGCCTCATCTCTCGGCGAGGGGGCAGTCTCATGGTTTTTCTCGAGTTGCGCTGTGAACCTGGGGTATATTCCCCAGTTTCGAAGGGGATGGTGCTTCCAAACACGGGTGTGCTCATCGACGTCAGGACTCCTGTCTAGTTGCGAGGGACCTCTCGGGAGTCTCCTCGTGGCTTGAAAGGGCCATAGGAAAACCTCTTGAGTTGAGGTGGCAGACCCATTGTCCCTTCCCTGTTGCCACTGGGATCCTGGGATTCCTGTCCATTTTCCAGAGGAGTCAGGCATCGTCTCCTTTGGAATCATAGAACTCCGTGCTCCTCTCAAGCTGTCCAATTGATGGGAGGCCGCCTGTCGAGAAAGGGCAGGGAGCTAGGGCTTTCTGTAGTGTCTCGCCAGGGGCTTCAGACATCCCTTAATCTTGTGAGATAAAATCCAGCTTGCATTCAAGTCACTGCAAGAATTCCGGCCTGATTTCGAGTCAGGTCATCTCGGGTTCAATTTCACTGTAGGCCAAAAGTTCTAACGCCCTCTCCCAGACGTACAGCTGCGAGAAGCCTCCTCTTGTGGTGCTGGTGGACAGTTGGCATTCCTCTTGATTTGAAGCCAGGAAATTCGCTCTCACCTCGAGTTGATTGAGGGTACACGGAGCTCTTTCTGGTTCCTGCAGTGACCTCAGGATCCCTCTAGACTTGAGAGAGTGTTCCTTGAGTTTCTCTGGAGTGCCATCAAGGAAATCAAAGCTCCTGTCGGGTTTGACGGGGAGAACGGAATTGCTCTGCACGCAGTGCAGGGGAATCGGGCTTCATTTCGCAGCGAGGGGAGCGTCTCATGGTTTTTCTAGAGTTGCGGCGGGAACCTGGGGTATATTCTCCAGTTACGACGTGGTTGGCCCTTCCAAACACGGGTGTGTTTAGTGACGTCAGGACTCCTGTTTAGTTTCGAGGGACCCTCGGGAGTCTCCTCGCGGCTTGAAAGGGCCATAGGAACACCTCTCGAGTTGAGGCCGCAAACCCAGGTGCCCTTTCCTGTTGTCACTGGGATCCTGGGATTCCTGTCCATTTTCCAAAGGAGTCAGGCATCGTCTCCTTTGGAATCATTGAACTCCGTGTTCCTCTGGAGCTGTCCAGTGGATTGGGGGCCACCTGTCGAGAAAGTGCAGGGTGCTAGGGCATTCTCTAGTGTCTCCCCAGGGGCTTCAGACATCCCTTCATCTTGTGAGATGAAATCCAGCTTGCACTCCAGTCACTGCAGGAATTCCGGCCTGATTTCGAGTCAGGGTATCTCCAGGTCAATTCCACTGGAGGCCGCAAATTCAACCTCCCTCAAACAGACGTACACCTGCCAGAAGCCTCCTCTTGTGGTGCTTGTGGACAGTTGGCATTCCTCTTGATTGGAAGCCAGGAAATCAGCTCTCAGCTCGAGGTGATTCGGAATACACCGAGCTGTTTCTTGTTGGAGAAGTGACTTTTGGGTCCCTCTAGACTTGAGACAGTGTTCCTGGGGTTTCTCTTGAGTGCCATCAAGGAAATCCAGGCTGCTTTCTGGTTTGATGGGGAGCACGCTATTGCTCTGCATGGTGTGCAGGGGAATCGGGCCTCATCTCGCGGCGAGGGGGGAGTCTCATGGTTTTTCTCGAGTTGCAGCGGGAACCTGGTGTATACTCTCGAGTTACGACGGGGATGGCCCTTCCAAACAAGGGTGTGTTCAGCGACGTCAAGACTCCTGTCTAGTTGCGAGTGACCACTCGGGAGTCTCCTCGCGGCTTGAAAGGGCCATACGAACACCTCTCGAGGTGAGGCCGCAGACCTAGGTTCCCTTTCCTGTTGCCACTGGGATTCTGGATTTTCTGTCCATTTTCCAGAGGAATCAGGCATCCTCTCGTTTGGAATCATTGAACTCCGTGTTCCTCTCGCACTGTCCAATGGATGTGAAACCACCTAGCGAGAAAGGGCAGGGTGCTAGGGCATTCTCTACTGTCTCCCCAGGGGATTCAGACATCCCTTCATCTTGTGAGATGAAATCCAGCTTGCAAACAAGTCACTGCAGGAATTCTGGCCTGATTTCGAGTCAGGGCATCTCGGGGTCGATTCCACTAGAGGCCGTAAAATTCAACCTCCCTCAACCAGACCTACAGCTGCGAGAAGCCTCCTCTTGTGGTGCTTGTGCACAGTAGGCATTCCTCTTGATTTGAAGCCAGGAAATCAGCTCTCAGCTCGGGATGATTCGGAACACACAGAGCTGTTTCTGGTTGGTGAAGTGACTTTAGGATCCCTCTAGACTTGAGACAGTTTTCCTGGTGATTCTCAGGAGTGCCATCAAGGAAATCAAGGCTCCTTTCGGGTTTGATGGGGAGGACGCAATTGCTCTGCACACTGTGCAGGGGAATCAGGCCTGATCTCGCAGCGAGTGGGGAGTCTCATGGTTTTTCTCGAGTTGTGGCGGGAAACTGGGGTATATTCTCGAGTTACGAAGGGAAGGCCCTTCCAAACACGGGTGTGTTCAGCGACGTCAGGACTCCTGTCTAGTTGCGAGGGACCACTTGGGAGTCTCCTCGCGGCTTGAAAGGGCAATAGGAAAACCTCTCAAGGTGAGGCGGCAGACCCATTGTCCCTTTCCTGTTGCCACTGGGATCCTGGGATTCCTGTCCATTTTCCAAGGAGTCAGGCATCGTCTCCTTTGGAATCATTGAATTCCGTGTTCCTCTCGAGCTGTCCAATGTATGGCAGGCCGCCTCTCTAGAAAAGGCAGGCAGCTACGGCTTTCTCTAGTGTCTCCCCAGGGCTTCAGACATCCCTTTATCTTGTGAGATGGAATCCAGCTTGCACTCAAGTCACTGCAAGAATTCCGGCCTGATTTAGAATCAGGGCATCTCGGGGTCGTTTCCAGTGTAGGCCATAAATTCAACGTCCCTCTCCCAGACGTACAGCTGGGAGAAGCCTCCTCTTGTGGTGATTGTGGACAGTTGGCATAACTCTTAATTTGAAGCCAGGAAATTCAATCTCACCTCGAGATGATTGGGGTTACACGGAGCTCTTTCTCCTTACAGCAGTGACCTCAGAATCCCTCTAGACTTGATAGAGTGTTCCTTGAATTTCTCTGGAGTACCATCAAGGATATCAAGGCTCCTTTCTGGTTTGACAGTGAGCACGGAATTGCTCTGCACGCAGTGCAGGGGAATCGGGCTTCATCTTGCGGCGAGGGGGGAATCTCATGGTTTTTCTCGAATTGTGGCGGGAACCTGGGGTATATTCTCGAGTTACGACGAGGATGGCCCTTCCAAACACGGGTGTGTTCAGCGACGTCAGGACTCCTGTCTAGTTGCGAGGGACCCCTCGGGAGTCTCTTTGCGGTTTGAAAGGGCCATAGAAACACCTCTGGAGTTGAGGCCTCAGACCCATTGTCTCTTTTCTGTTGCCACTGTGATCCTGGGATTCCTGTTCATTTTCCAGTGGAGTCAGGCATCGTCCCCTTTGGAATCGTTGAACTCCGTGATCCTCTCGCAATGGCCAATGGATGGGAGTCCGCATCTCTAGAAAAGGCAGGGAGCTAGGGCTTTCTCTAGTGTCTCTCCAGGGGCTTCAGACATCCCTTTATCTTGTGTGATGAAATCCAGCTTGCACTCAAGGCACTGGAAGAATTCCGGCCTGATTAAGAGTCAGGGCATCTCCGGGTCGATTCCAGTGGAGCCCATAAATTCAACGTCCCTCTCCCAGACGTCCAGCTACGAGAAGTCTCCTCTTGTCATGCGTGTGGACAGTTGGCATTCCTCTTGATTTGAAGCCAGGAAATTCGCTCTCACCTTGAGATAATTGGGGGTACACGGAGCTCTTTCTGTTTCCTGCAGTGACCTCAGGATGCCTCTAGGCTTGAGAGAGTGTTCCTTGAGGTTCTCTGGAGTGTAATCAAGGAAATCAAGGCTCCTTTCTGGTTTGACGGGGAGCACGGAATTGCTCTGCATGCAGTGCAGGGAAATCGGGCTTCATCCCATGGCGAGGGGAGAGTCTCATGGTTTTTCTCGAGTTGCGGAGGGAACCTGGGGTACATTCTCGAGTTATGGCGGGGATGGCCCTTCCAAACACGGGTGTGTTCAGCGACGTCACGACTCCTGTCTAGTTGCGAGGGACCCCTCGGGAGTCTCCTTGCGGCTTGAAAGGGCCATAGGAACAACTCTCGAGGTGAGGCCACAGACCCAGGTTCCCTTTCCTGTTGCCACTGGGATCCTGGAATTCCTGTCCATTTTCCAGAGGAGTCAGGCATCGTCTCCTTTGGAATCATTGAACTCCGTGTTACTCTCAAGCCGTCCAATGGATGGGAGGCCGCCTGTCTAGAAAGGGCAGGGCGCTAGAGAATTCTCTAGTGTCTCCCCAGGGGCTTCAGACATCCCTTCATCTTGGGAGATGAAATCCAGCTTGCGCTCACGTCAGTGCACGAATTCCAGCCTGATTTCGAGTCAGGGTATCTCGGGGTCGATTCCACTGGAGGCCGCTATTTCAACCTTCCACAACCAGACGTATAGATGCGAGAAGCCTGCTGTTGTGGTGCTTGTGGACAGTTGCCATTCCTCTTGATTTGAAGCCTGGAAATCAGCTCTCAGCTCGAGATGATTCGGAATACACGGAGCTGTTTCTGTTTGGTGAAGTGGCTTTAGGATCCCTCTAGACTTGAGACAGTGTTCCTGGGGTTTCTCTGGAGTGCCTTCAAGGAAATCAAGGCTCCTTTCAGGTTTGATGGGGAGAACGCAATTGCTCTGCATGCTGTGCAGGGGAATCGGGCCTCATCTCGCGGCGAGGGGCGAGTCTCATTGTTTTTCTCTAATTGCGGCGGGAACCTGGGATATATTCTCGAGTTACGTCGGGGATGGCCCTTCCAAACACGGGTGTGTTCAGCGACGTCAGGACTCCTGTCTAGTTGCGAGGGACCCTTGGGGAGTCTCCTTGTGGCTTGAAAGGGCCATAGGAAAACCTCTCGAGGTGAGGCGGCAGACCCATTGTCCCTTTCCTGTTGCCACTGGGATCCTGGGATTCCTGTCCATTTTCCAGAGGAGTCAGGCATGGTCTCCTTTGGAATAATTGAACACCGTGTTTCTCTCGAGCTGTCCAATTGATGGGAAGCCGCATCTCTAGAAAAGGCAAGGAGCTAGGGATTTCCCTAATGTCTCCCCAGGGGCTTCAGACATCCCTTTATCTTGTGAGATGAAATCCAGCTTGCAGTCAAGTCACTGCAAGAATTCCGGCCTGATTTAGAGTCAGGGCATCTCGGGGTCGATTCCAGTGGAGCCCATAAATTCAACGTTCCTCTCCCACACGTAGAGCTGCGAGAAGCCTCCTCTTGTGGTGCTTGTGGACAGTTGGCATTCCTCTTGATTTGAAGCCAGGAAATTCGCTCTCACCTCGGGATGATTGGGGGTACACGGAGCTATTTCTGGTTCCTGCAGTGACCTCAGGATCCCTCTAGACTTGAGAGAGTGTTCCTTGAGTTTCACTGGAGTGCCATCAAGGAAATCAAGGCTCCTTTCGCGTTTGACGTGGAGCTCGGAATTGCTCTGCACGCAGTGGAGCGGAATCGGGCCTCATCTCGGGGCGAGTGGGGAGTCTCATGGTTTTTCTCGAGTTGCGGCGGAACCTGGGTATATTCTCGAGTTACGACGGGGATGGCCCTTCCAAACACGGGTGTGTTCAGCAACGTCAGGACTCCAGTCTACTTGCGAGGGACTCCTCGGGAGTCTCCTCGCGGCTTGAAAGGGCGATAGGAAAACCTCTCAAGGTGAGGCCGCAGACGCAGATTCCCTTTCGTGTTGCCACTGGGATCCTGGGATTCCTGTCCATCTTCCAGAGGAGTCAGGCATCGTCTCCTTTTGAACCATGGAACGCCGTGTTCCTCTCGAGCTGTCCAATGGATAGGAGGCCGCTGGTCGAGAAAGGGCAGGGTGCTAGGGCATTCTCTAGTGTCTCCACAGGGGCTTCAGACATCCCTTCATCTTGTGAGATGAAATCCAGCTTGCACTCAAGTCACTGCAGGAATTCCGGCCTGATTTGGAGTCAGGGCATCTCGGGGTTGATTCCACTGGAGGCCGCAGTTTCAACCTCCCTCAACCTGACGTACAGCTGCCAGAAGCCTCCTCTTGTGGTGCTTGTGGACAGTTGGCATTCCTCTTGATTTGAAGCCAGGAAATCAGCTCTCAGCTCGAGACGATTCGGAATACATGGAGCTGTTTCTGGTTGGTGAAGTGACTTTAGGATCCCTCTAGACTTGAGAGAGTGTTCCTGGGGTTTCTCTGGAGTGCCATCAAGGAAATCAAGGATCCTTTTGGGTTTGATGAGGAGCACGCAATTGCTCTGCATGCTGTGCAGGGGAATCGGGCCTCATCTCTCGGCGAGGGGGCAGTCTCATGGTTTTTCTCGAGTTGCTGTGTGAACCTGGGGTATATTCTCCAGTTTCGAAGGGGATGGTGCTTCCAAACACGGGTGTGCTCAGCGACGTCAGGACTCCTGTCTAGTTGCGAGGCACCCCTTGGGAGTCTTCTCGTGGCTTGAAAGGGCCATAGGAAAACCTCTCGAGATGAGGTGGCAGACCCATTGTCACTTCCCTGTTGCCACTGGGATCCTGGGACTCCTGTCCATTTTCCAGAGGAGTCAGGCATAGTCAACTTTGGAATCATAGAACTCCGTGCTCCTCTCAAGCTGTCCAATTGATGGGAGGCCGCCTGTCGAGAAAGGGCAGGGAGCTAGGGCTTTCTGTAGTGTCTCACGAGGGGCTTTAGACATCCCTTTATCTTGTGAGATAAAATCCAGCTTGCATTCAAGTCACTGCAAGAATTCCGGCCTGATTTCGAGTCAGGTCATCTCAGGTTCAATTTCACTGTAGGCCATAAGTTCAAACGCCCTCTCCCAGACGTACAGTTGCGAGAAGCCTCCTCTTGTGGTGCTGGTGGACAGTTGGCATTCCTCTTGATCTGAAGCCAGGAAATTCGCTCTCACCTCGAGATGATTGGGGGTACACGGAGCTCTTTCTGGTTCCTGCAGTGACCTCAGGATCCCTCTAGACTTGAGAGAGTGTTCCTTGAGTTTCTCTGGAGTGCCATCAAGGAAATCAAAGCTCCTGTCGGGTTTGACGGGGAGAACGGAATTGCTCTGCACGCAGTGCAGGGGAATCGGGCTTCATTTCGCAGCGAGGGGAGCGTCTCATGGTTTTTCTAGAGTTGCGGCGGGAACCTGGGGTATATTCTCCAGTTACGACGTGGTTGGCCCTTCCAAACACGGGTGTGTTTAGTGACGTCAGGACTCCTGTTTAGTTTCGAGGGACCCTCGGGAGTCTCCTCGAGGCTTGAAAGGGCCATAGGAACACCTCTCGAGTTGAGGCCGCAAACCCAGGTGCCCTTTCCTGTTGTCACTGGGATCCTGGGATTCCTGTCCATTTTCCAAAGGAGTCAGGCATCGTCTCCTTTGGAATCATTGAACTCTGTATTCCTCTGGAGCTGTCCAATGGATTGGGGGCCACCTGTCGAGAAAGTGCAGGGTGCTAGGGCATTCTCTAGTGTCTCCCCAGGGGCTTCAGACATCCCTTCATCTTGTGAGATGAAATCCAGCTTGCACTCCAGTCACTGCAGGAATTCCGGCCTGATTTCGAGTCAGGGTATCTCCAGGTCAATTCCACTGGAGGCCGCAAATTCAACCTCCCTCAAACAGACGTACACCTGCCAGAAGCCTCCTCTTGTGGTGCTTGTGGACAGTTGGCATTCCTCTTGATTGGAAGCCAGGAAATCAGCTCTCAGCTCGAGGTGATTCGGAATACACCGAGCTGTTTCTTGTTGGAGAAGTGACTTTTGGGTCCCTCTAGACTTGAGACAGTGTTCCTGGGGTTTCTCTTGAGTGCCATCAAGGAAATCCAGGCTGCTTTCTGGTTTGATGGGGAGCACGCTATTGCTCTGCATGGTGTGCAGGGGAATCGGGCCTCATCTCGCGGCGAGGGGGGAGTCTCATGGTTTTTCTCGAGTTGCAGCGGGAACCTGGTGTATACTCTCGAGTTACGACGGGGATGGCCCTTCCAAACAAGGGTGTGTTCAGCGACGTCAAGACTCCTGTCTAGTTGCGAGTGACCACTCGGGAGTCTCCTCGCGGCTTGAAAGGGCCATACGAACACCTCTCGAGGTGAGGCCGCAGACCTAGGTTCCCTTTCCTGTTGCCACTGGGATTCTGGATTTTCTGTCCATTTTCCAGAGGAATCAGGCATCCTCTCGTTTGGAATCATTGAACTCCGTGTTCCTCTCGCACTGTCCAATGGATGTGAAACCACCTAGCGAGAAAGGGCAGGGTGCTAGGGCATTCTCTACTGTCTCCCCAGGGGATTCAGACATCCCTTCATCTTGTGAGATGAAATCCAGCTTGCAAACAAGTCACTGCAGGAATTCTGGCCTGATTTCGAGTCAGGGCATCTCGGGGTCGATTCCACTAGAGGCCGTAAAATTCAACCTCCCTCAACCAGACCTACAGCTGCGAGAAGCCTCCTCTTGTGGTGCTTGTGCACAGTAGGCATTCCTCTTGATTTGAAGCCAGGAAATCAGCTCTCAGCTCGGGATGATTCGGAACACACAGAGCTGTTTCTGGTTGGTGAAGTGACTTTAGGATCCCTCTAGACTTGAGACAGTTTTCCTGGTGATTCTCAGGAGTGCCATCAAGGAAATCAAGGCTCCTTTCGGGTTTGATGGGGAGGACGCAATTGCTCTGCACACTGTGCAGGGGAATCAGGCCTGATCTCGCAGCGAGTGGGGAGTCTCATGGTTTTTCTCGAGTTGTGGCGGGAAACTGGGGTATATTCTCGAGTTACGAAGGGAAGGCCCTTCCAAACACGGGTGTGTTCAGCGACGTCAGGACTCCTGTCTAGTTGCGAGGGACCACTTGGGAGTCTCCTCGCGGCTTGAAAGGGCAATAGGAAAACCTCTCAAGGTGAGGCGGCAGACCCATTGTCCCTTTCCTGTTGCCACTGGGATCCTGGGATTCCTGTCCATTTTCCAAGGAGTCAGGCATCGTCTCCTTTGGAATCATTGAATTCCGTGTTCCTCTCGAGCTGTCCAATGTATGGCAGGCCGCCTCTCTAGAAAAGGCAGGGAGCTACGGCTTTCTCTAGTGTCTCCCCAGGGCTTCAGACATCCCTTTATCTTGTGAGATGGAATCCAGCTTGCACTCAAGTCACTGCAAGAATTCCGGCCTGATTTAGAATCAGGGCATCTCGGGGTCGTTTCCAGTGTAGGCCATAAATTCAACGTCCCTCTCCCAGACGTACAGCTGGGAGAAGCCTCCTCTTGTGGTGATTGTGGACAGTTGGCATAACTCTTAATTTGAAGCCAGGAAATTCAATCTCACCTCGAGATGATTGGGGTTACACGGAGCTCTTTCTCCTTACAGCAGTGACCTCAGAATCCCTCTAGACTTGATAGAGTGTTCCTTGAATTTCTCTGGAGTACCATCAAGGATATCAAGGCTCCTTTCTGGTTTGACAGTGAGCACGGAATTGCTCTGCACGCAGTGCAGGGGAATCGGGCTTCATCTTGCGGCGAGGGGGGAATCTCATGGTTTTTCTCGAATTGTGGCGGGAACCTGGGGTATATTCTCGAGTTACGACGAGGATGGCCCTTCCAAACACGGGTGTGTTCAGCGACGTCAGGACTCCTGTCTAGTTGCGAGGGACCCCTCGGGAGTCTCTTTGCGGTTTGAAAGGGCCATAGAAACACCTCTGGAGTTGAGGCCTCAGACCCATTGTCTCTTTTCTGTTGCCACTGTGATCCTGGGATTCCTGTTCATTTTCCAGTGGAGTCAGGCATCGTCCCCTTTGGAATCGTTGAACTCCGTGATCCTCTCGCAATGGCCAATGGATGGGAGTCCGCATCTCTAGAAAAGGCAGGGAGCTAGGGCTTTCTCTAGTGTCTCTCCAGGGGCTTCAGACATCCCTTTATCTTGTGTGATGAAATCCAGCTTGCACTCAAGACACTGGAAGAATTCCGGCCTGATTAAGAGTCAGGGCATCTCCGGGTCGATTCCAGTGGAGCCCATAAATTCAACGTCCCTCTCCCAGACGTCCAGCTACGAGAAGTCTCCTCTTGTCATGCGTGTGGACAGTTGGCATTCCTCTTGATTTGAAGCCAGGAAATTCGCTCTCACCTTGAGATAATTGGGGGTACACGGAGCTCTTTCTGTTTCCTGCAGTGACCTCAGGATGCCTCTAGGCTTGAGAGAGTGTTCCTTGAGGTTCTCTGGAGTGTAATCAAGGAAATCAAGGCTCCTTTCTGGTTTGACGGGGAGCACGGAATTGCTCTGCATGCAGTGCAGGGAAATCGGGCTTCATCCCATGGCGAGGGGGGAGTCTCATGGTTTTTCTCGAGTTGCGGAGGGAACCTGGGGTACATTCTCGAGTTATGGCGGGGATGGCCCTTCCAAACACGGGTGTGTTCAGCGACGTCACGACTCCTGTCTAGTTGCGAGGGACCCCTCGGGAGTCTCCTTGCGGCTTGAAAGGGCCATAGGAACAACTCTCGAGGTGAGGCCACAGACCCAGGTTCCCTTTCCTGTTGCCACTGGGATCCTGGGATTCCTGTCCATTTTCCAGAGGAGTCAGGCATCGTCTCCTTTGGAATCATTGAACTCCGTGTTACTCTCAAGCCGTCCAATGGATGGGAGGCCGCCTGTCTAGAAAGGGCAGGGCGCTAGAGAATTCTCTAGTGTCTCCCCAGGGGCTTCAGACATCCCTTCATCTTGGGAGATGAAATCCAGCTTGCGCTCACGTCAGTGCACGAATTCCAGCCTGATTTCGAGTCAGGGTATCTCGGGGTCGATTCCACTGGAGGCCGCTATTTCAACCTTCCACAACCAGACGTATAGATGCGAGAAGCCTGCTGTTGTGGTGCTTGTGGACAGTTGCCATTCCTCTTGATTTGAAGCCTGGAAATCAGCTCTCAGCTCGAGATGATTCGGAATACACGGAGCTGTTTCTGTTTGGTGAAGTGGCTTTAGGATCCCTCTAGACTTGAGACAGTGTTCCTGGGGTTTCTCTGGAGTGCCTTCAAGGAAATCAAGGCTCCTTTCAGGTTTGATGGGGAGAACGCAATTGCTCTGCATGCTGTGCAGGGGAATCGGGCCTCATCTCGCGGCGAGGGGCGAGTCTCATTGTTTTTCTCTAATTGCGGCGGGAACCTGGGATATATTCTCGAGTTACGTCGGGGATGGCCCTTCCAAACACGGGTGTGTTCAGCGACGTCAGGACTCCTGTCTAGTTGCGAGGGACCCTTGGGGAGTCTCCTTGTGGCTTGAAAGGGCCATAGGAAAACCTCTCGAGGTGAGGCGGCAGACCCATTGTCCCTTTCCTGTTGCCACTGGGATCCTGGGATTCCTGTCCATTTTCCAGAGGAGTCAGGCATGGTCTCCTTTGGAATAATTGAACACCGTGTTTCTCTCGAGCTGTCCAATTGATGGGAAGCCGCATCTCTAGAAAAGGCAAGGAGCTAGGGATTTCCCTAATGTCTCCCCAGGGGCTTCAGACATCCCTTTATCTTGTGAGATGAAATCCAGCTTGCAGTCAAGTCACTGCAAGAATTCCGGCCTGATTTAGAGTCAGGGCATCTCGGGGTCGATTCCAGTGGAGCCCATAAATTCAACGTTCCTCTCCCACACGTAGAGCTGCGAGAAGCCTCCTCTTGTGGTGCTTGTGGACAGTTGGCATTCCTCTTGATTTGAAGCCAGGAAATTCGCTCTCACCTCGGGATGATTGGGGGTACACGGAGCTATTTCTGGTTCCTGCAGTGACCTCAGGATCCCTCTAGACTTGAGAGAGTGTTCCTTGAGTTTCACTGGAGTGCCATCAAGGAAATCAAGGCTCCTTTCGCGTTTGACGTGGAGCTCGGAATTGCTCTGCACGCAGTGGAGCGGAATCGGGCCTCATCTCGGGGCGAGTGGGGAGTCTCATGGTTTTTCTCGAGTTGCGGCGGAACCTGGGTATATTCTCGAGTTACGACGGGGATGGCCCTTCCAAACACGGGTGTGTTCAGCAACGTCAGGACTCCAGTCTACTTGCGAGGGACTCCTCGGGAGTCTCCTCGCGGCTTGAAAGGGCGATAGGAAAACCTCTCAAGGTGAGGCCGCAGACGCAGATTCCCTTTCGTGTTGCCACTGGGATCCTGGGATTCCTGTCCATCTTCCAGAGGAGTCAGGCATCGTCTCCTTTTGAACCATGGAACGCCGTGTTCCTCTCGAGCTGTCCAATGGATAGGAGGCCGCTGGTCGAGAAAGGGCAGGGTGCTAGGGCATTCTCTAGTGTCTCCACAGGGGCTTCAGACATCCCTTCATCTTGTGAGATGAAATCCAGCTTGCACTCAAGTCACTGCAGGAATTCCGGCCTGATTTGGAGTCAGGGCATCTCGGGGTTGATTCCACTGGAGGCCTCAGTTTCAACCTCCCTCAACCTGACGTACAGCTGCCAGAAGCCTCCTCTTGTGGTGCTTGTGGACAGTTGGCATTCCTCTTGATTTGAAGCCAGGAAATCAGCTCTCAGCTCGAGACGATTCGGAATACATGGAGCTGTTTCTGGTTGGTGAAGTGACTTTAGGATCCCTCTAGACTTGAGAGAGTGTTCCTGGGGTTTCTCTGGAGTGCCATCAAGGAAATCAAGGATCCTTTCGGGTTTGATGAGGAGCACGCAATTGCTCTGCATGCTGTGCAGGGGAATCGGGCCTCATCTCTCGGCGAGGGGGCAGTCTCATGGTTTTTCTCGAGTTGCTGTGTGAACCTGGGGTATATTCTCCAGTTTCGAAGGGGATGGTGCTTCCAAACACGGGTGTGCTCAGCGACGTCAGGACTCCTGTCTAGTTGCGAGGCACCCCTTGGGAGTCTTCTCGTGGCTTGAAAGGGCCATAGGAAAACCTCTCGAGATGAGGTGGCAGACCCATTGTCACTTCCCTGTTGCCACTGGGATCCTGGGACTCCTGTCCATTTTCCAGAGGAGTCAGGCATAGTCAACTTTGGAATCATAGAACTCCGTGCTCCTCTCAAGCTGTCCAATTGATGGGAGGCCGCCTGTCGAGAAAGGGCAGGGAGCTAGGGCTTTCTGTAGTGTCTCACGAGGGGCTTTAGACATCCCTTTATCTTGTGAGATAAAATCCAGCTTGCATTCAAGTCACTGCAAGAATTCCGGCCTGATTTCGAGTCAGGTCATCTCAGGTTCAATTTCACTGTAGGCCATAAGTTCAAACGCCCTCTCCCAGACGTACAGTTGCGAGAAGCCTCCTCTTGTGGTGCTGGTGGACAGTTGGCATTCCTCTTGATCTGAAGCCAGGAAATTCGCTCTCACCTCGAGATGATTGGGGGTACACGGAGCTCTTTCTGGTTCCTGCAGTGACCTCAGGATCCCTCTAGACTTGAGAGAGTGTTCCTTGAGTTTCTCTGGAGTGCCATCAAGGAAATCAAAGCTCCTGTCGGGTTTGACGGGGAGAACGGAATTGCTCTGCACGCAGTGCAGGGGAATCGGGCTTCATTTCGCAGCGAGGGGAGCGTCTCATGGTTTTTCTAGAGTTGCGGCGGGAACCTGGGGTATATTCTCCAGTTACGACGTGGTTGGCCCTTCCAAACACGGGTGTGTTTAGTGACGTCAGGACTCCTGTTTAGTTTCGAGGGACCCTCGGGAGTCTCCTCGAGGCTTGAAAGGGCCATAGGAACACCTCTCGAGTTGAGGCCGCAAACCCAGGTGCCCTTTCCTGTTGTCACTGGGATCCTGGGATTCCTGTCCATTTTCCAAAGGAGTCAGGCATCGTCTCCTTTGGAATCATTGAACTCCGTATTCCTCTGGAGCTGTCCAATGGATTGGGGGCCACCTGTCGAGAAAGTGCAGGGTGCTAGGGCATTCTCTAGTGTCTCCCCAGGGGCTTCAGACATCCCTTCATCTTGTGAGATGAAATCCAGCTTGCACTCCAGTCACTGCAGGAATTCCGGCCTGATTTCGAGTCAGGGTATCTCCAGGTCAATTCCACTGGAGGCCGCAAATTCAACCTCCCTCAAACAGACGTACACCTGCCAAAAGCCTCCTCTTGTGGTGCTTGTGGACAGTTGGCATTCCTCTTGATTGGAAGCCAGGAAATCAGCTCTCAGCTCGAGGTGATTCGGAATACACCGAGCTGTTTCTTGTTGGAGAAGTGACTTTTGGGTCCCTCTAGACTTGAGACAGTGTTCCTGGGGTTTCTCTTGAGTGCCATCAAGGAAATCCAGGCTGCTTTCTGTTTTGATGGGGAGCACGCTATTGCTCTGCATGGTGTGCAGGGGAATCGGGCCTCATCTCGCGGCGAGGGGGGAGTCTTATGGTTTTTCTCGAGTTGCAGCGGGAACCTGGTGTATACTCTCGAGTTACGACGGGGATGGGCCTTTCAAACAAGGGTGTGTACAGCGACGTCAAGACTCCTGTCTAGTTGCGAGTGACCACTCGGGAGTCTCCTCGCGGCTTGAAAGGGCCATACGAACACCTCTCGAGGTGAGGCCGCAGACCTAGGTTCCCTTTCCTGTTGCCACTGGGATTCTGGATTTTCTGTCCATTTTCCAGAGGAATCAGGCATCCTCTCGTTTGGAATCATTGAACTCCGTGTTCCTCTCGCACTGTCCAATGGATGTGAAACCACCTGGCGAGAAAGGGCAGGGTGCTAGGGCATTCTCTAATGTCTCCCCAGGGGATTCAGACATCCCTTCATCTTGTGAGATGAAATCCAGCTTGCAAACAAGTCACTGCAGGAATTCTGGCCTGATTTCGAGTCAGGGCATCTCGGGGTCGATTCCACTACAGGCCGGAAAATTCAACCTCCCTCAACCAGACCTACAGCTGCGAGAAGCCTCCTCTTGTGGTGCTTGTGCACAGTAGGCATTCCACTTGATTTGAAGCCAGGAAATCAGCTCTCAGCTCGGGATGATTCGGAACACACGGAGCTCTTTCTGGTTGGTGAAGTGACTTTAGGATCCCTCTAGACTTGAGACAGTTTTCCTGGTGATTCTCAGGAGTGCCATCAAGGAAATCAAGGGTCCTTTCGTGTTTGATGGAGAGGATGCAATTGCTCTGCATGCTGTGCAGGGGAATCAGGCCTGATCTCGCAGCGAGTGGGGAGTCTCATGGTTTTTCTCGAGTTGCGGCGGGAACCTGGGGTATATTCTCCAGTTACGAAGGGATGGCCCTTCCAATCACGGGTGTGCTCAGCGACGTCAGGACTCCTGTCTAGTTGCGAGGGTCCCGTCGGGAGTCTCCTCGCGGCTTGAAAGGGCCATAGGAAAACCTCTCGAGGTGAGACTGCAGACCCTTTGTCCCTTTCCTGTTGCCAATGGAATCCTGGGATTCCTGTCCGTTTTCCAGAGTCAGGCAATGTCTCCTTTGGAATCATTGAACTCCGTGTTCCTCTCGAGCTTCCGAATTGATGCGAGGCTGCCTCTCTAGAAAAGGCAGGGAGCTAGGGCTTTCTCTATTGTCTCCCCAGGGGCTTCAGTCATCCCTTCCTCTTGTGAGATGAAATCCAGCTTGCATTCAAGTCACTGCTGGAATTCCGGCCTGATTTCGAGTCAGGGCCTCTCGGGGTGGATTCCACTGGAGGCCGCAAATTCAACCTCCCTCAACCAGACGTACAGCTACAAGAAGCCTCCTCTTGTGGTGCTTGTGAACAGTTGGCATTCCTCTTGATTTGAAGCCAGGAGATTAGCTCCCAGCTCGAGATGATTCGGAATACACGGAGGTGTTTCTGGTTGGTGAAATGACTTTTGGCTCCCTCTAGACTTGAGAGAGTGTTCCTGGGGTTTCTCTGGAGTGCCATCAAGGAAATCAAGGCTCCTTTCGGGTTTGATGTGGAGCACGCGATTGCTCTGCACGCTGTGCAGGGGAATCGGGCCTCATCTCGTGGCGAGGGGGGAGTCTCAATGTTTTTCCCAAGGTGCGGCGGGAACCTGGGGTATATTCTCGAGTTACGACGGGGATGGCCCTTCCAAACACGGGTGTGTTCAGCGACGTCAGGACTCCTGTATAGTTGCGAGGGACCCCTCAGGAGTCTCTTTGCGGCTTGAAAGGGCCATAGGAAAACCTCTCGAGGTGAGGCGGCAGACCCATTGTCTCTTTTCTGTTGCCACTGTGATCCTGGGATTCCTGTCCATTTTCCAGTGGAGTCAGGCATCATCCCCTTTGGAATCGTTGAACTCCGTGATCCTCTCGCAATGGCCAATGGATGGGAGTCCGCATATCTAGAAAAGGCAGGGAACTAGGGCTTTCTCTAGTGTCTCTGCAGGGGCTTCAGACATCCCTTTATCTTGTGTGATGAAATCCAGCTTGCACTCAAGTCACTGGAAGAATTCCGGCCTGATTAAGTGTCAGGGCATCTCGGGGTTGATTCCAGTGGAGCCCATAAATTCAACGTCCCTCTCCCAGACGTCCAGCTACGAGAAGTCTCCTCTTGTCGTGCTTGTGGACAGTTGGCATTCCTCTTGATTTGAAGCCAGGAAATTCGCTCTCACCTCGAGTTGATTAGGGGTACACGGAGCTCTTTCTGTTTCCTGCAGTGACCTCAGGATCCCTCTAGGCTTGAGAGAGTGTTCCTTTTGGTTCTCTGGAGTGTCACCAAGGAAATCAAGGCTCATTTCGGGTTTGACGGGGAGCACGGAATTGCTCTGCACGCAGTGCAGGGGAATCGGGCTTCATCCCGTGGCGAGGCGGGAGTCTCATGGTTTATTTCGAGTTGCAGCGGGAACCTGGGGTACAATCTCGAGTTACGGCGGGGATGGCCCTTCCAAACACGGGTGTGTTCAACAACGTCAGGCCTCCTGTCTACTTGCGAGGGACCCCTTGGGAATCTCCTCGCGGCTTGAAAGGGCCATAGGAACAACTCTCGAGGTGAGGCCGCAGACCCAGGTTCCCTTTCCTGTTGCCACTGGGATCCTGGCATTCCTGTCCATTTTCCAGAGGAGTCAGGCATCGTCTCCTTTGGAATCATTGAACTCCGTGTTCCTCTCGAGCCGTCCAATGGATGGGAGGCCGCCTGTCTAGAAAGGGCAGCGCGCTAGGGAATTCTCTAGTGTCTCCCCAGGGGCTTCAGACATCCCTTCATCTTGGGAGATGAAATCCAGCTTGTGCTCACGTCACTGCAGGAATTCCGGCCTGATTTCGAGTCAGGGCATCTCGGGGTCGATTCCACTGGAGGCCGCTAATTCAACCTCCCACAACCAGACGTACAGCTGCGAGAAGCCTGCTGTTGTGGTGCTTAGGGACAGTTGGCATTCTTCTTGATTTGAAGCCTGGAAATCAGCTCTCAGCTCGAGATGATTCGGAATACACGGAGCTGTTTCTGTTTGGTGAAGTGGCTTTAGGATCCCTCTAGACTTGAGACAGTGTTCCTGGGGTTTCTCTGGAGTGCCTTCAAGGAAATCAAGGCTCCTTTCGGGTTTGATGGGGAGCACGCAATTGCTCTGCATGGTGTGCAGGGGAATCGGGCCTCATCTCGCGGCGAGGGGCGAGTCTCATTGCTTTACTCGAGTTGCGGCGGGAACCTGGGATATATTCTCGAGTTACGACGGGGATTGCCCTTCCGAACACGGATGTGTTCAGCAACGTCAGCACACCTGTCTAGTTGCGAGGGACCCTTGGGGAGTCTCCTTGTGGCTTGAAAGGGCCATAGGAAAACCTCTCGAGTTGAGGCGGCAGACCCATTGTCCCTTTCCTGTTGACACTGGGATCTTGAGATTCCTGTCCATTTTCCAGAGGAGTCAGGCATCGTTTCCTTTGGAATCATTGAACTCCATGTTCCTCTCGAGCTGTCCAGTTGATGGGAGGCAGGCTCTCTAGATAAGGGAGGGAGATAGTGCTTTCTCGAGTGTCTCCACAGGGGATTCAGACATCCCTTCATCTTGTGGGATGAAATCCACGTTGCACTCAAGCCACTGCAAGAATTCAGGCCTGATTTCGGGTCAGGGCATCTCGGGGTCGATTCCAGCGGAGGCCAAAAATTCATCCTCCCACAACCAGACATACAGCTGCGAGAAGCCTCCTCTTGTGGTGCTTGTGGACAGTTGGCATTCCTCTTGATTTGAAGCCAGGAAATTCGCTCTCAACTTGAGATGATTCGGGGTACACGGAGCTCTTTCTGGTTCCTGCAGTGACCTCAGGATCCCTCTAGACTTGAGAGAGTGTTCCTTGAGTTCTCTGGAACGCCATCAAGGAAATCAAGGCTCCTTTCGGGTTTGAGGGGGAACATGGAATTGCTTTGCACGCAGTGCAGGGGAATCGGGCTTCATCTCGCGGCGAGGGGAGAGTCTCATGGTTTTTCTCGAATTGCGGCGCGAACCTGGGGTATATTCTCGAGTTATGGCGTGGATGGCCCTTCCATAGACTAGTGTGCTCAGCGACGTCAGGACACCTGTCTAGTTGCGAGGGACCCCTCAGGAGTCTCCTCGCGGCTTGAAAGGGCCATAGGAAAACCTCTCGATTTGAGGTGGCAGACCCATTGTCCCTTCCCTGTTGCCACTTGGATCCTGGGATTCCTGTCCTTTTTCTAGAAGAGTCAGGCATCGTCACCTTTGGAATCATAGAACTCTGTGCTCCTCTCAAGCTGTCCAATTGATGGGAGGCCGCCTGTCGAGAAAGGGCAGGGAGCTAGGGCTTTCTGTAGTGTCTCACCAGGGGCTTCAGACATCCCTTTATCTTGTGAGATAAAATCCAGCTTGCATTCAAGTCACTGCAAGAATTCCGGCCTGATTTCGAGTCAGGTCATCTCGGGTTCAATTTCACTGTAGGCCATAAGTTCAAACGCCCTCTCCCAGACGTACAGCTGCGAGAGGCCTCCTCTTGTGGTGCTGGTGGACATTTGGCATTCCTCTTGATTTGAAACCAGGAAATTCGCTCTCACCTCGAGATGATTGGGGGTACACGGAGCTCTTTCTTGTTCTTGCAGTGACCTCAGGATCCCTCTAGACTTGAGAGAGTGTTCCTTGAGTTTCTCTGGAGTTCCATCAAGGAAATCAAGGCTCCTTTGGGTTTGACGGGGAGAATGGAATTGCTCAGCACGCAGTGCATGGGAATCGGGCTTCATCTCGCGGCGAGGGGAGGGTCTCATGGTTTTTCTAGAGTTGCGGCGGGAAGCTGGGGTATATTCTCCAGTTACGACGGGGTTGGCCCTTCCAAACACGGGTGTGTTTAGTGACGTCAGGACTCCTGTCTAGTTGCGAGGGACCCTCAGGAGTCTCCTCGCGGCTTGAAAGGGCCATAGGAACACCTCTCGAGTTGAGGCCGCAAACCCAGGTGCCCTTTCCTGTTGCCACTGGGATCCTGGGATTCCTGTCCATTTTCCAAAGGAGTCAGGCATCATCTCCTTTGGAATCATTGAACTCCGTGTTCCTCTGGAGCTTTCCAATGGATTGGGGGCCAACTGTCGAGAAAGTGCAGGGTGCTAAGGCATTCTCTAGTGTCTCCCCAGGGGCTTCAGACATCCCTTCAACTTGTGAGATGAAATCCAGCTTGCACTCCAGTCACTGCAGGAATTTCGGCCTGATTTCGAGGCAGGGTATCTCCGGGTCAATTCCACTGGAGGCCGCAAATTCAACCTCCCTCAAACAGACGTACACCTGCCAGAAGCCTCCTCTTGTGGTGCTTGTGGACAGTTGGCATTCCTCTTGATTGGAAGCCAGGAAATCAGCTCTCAGCTCGAGATGATTCAGAATACACCGAGCTGTTTCTTGTTGGAGAAGTGACTTTTGGGTCCCTCTAGACTTGAGACAGTGTTCCTGGCGTTTCTCTTGAGTGCCATTAAGGAAATCCAGGCTGCTTTCTGGTTTGATGGGGAGCACGCAATTGCTCTGCATGGTGTGCAGGGGAATCGGGCCTCATCTCGCGGCGAGGGGGGAGTCTCATGGTTTTTCTCGAGTTGCGGCGGGAACATGGGGTATATTCACGAGTTACGACGGGGACGGCCCTTCCAAACACGGGTGTGTTCAGCGACGTCAGGACTCCTGTCTAGTTGTGAGGGACCCCGCGGGAGTCTCCTCGCGGCTTGAAAGGGCCATTGGAACACCTCTCGAGGTGACGCCGCAATCCCAATTTCCCTTTGCTGTTGCCACTGTGATCTGGGATTCCTGTCCATTTTCCAGAGGAGTCAGGCATCGTCTCCTTTGGAATCATTGAACTCCGTGTTCCTCTCGAGCTGTCCAATGGATGGGAGGCCGCCTGTCAAGAAAGGGCAGGGTCTAGGGCATTCTCTACTGTCTCCCCAGGGGCTTCAGACAGCCCTTCATCTTGTGAGATGAAACCCAGCTTGCACTCAAGTCACTGCAGGAATTCCGGCCTGATTTCGAGTCAGGGCATCTCGGGGTCGATTCCACTGGAGGCCGCAAATTCAACCTCCCTCAACCAGACGTACAGATGCGAGAAGCCTCCTCTTGTGGTGCTTGTGGAGAGTTTGCATTCCTCCTGATTTGAAGCCAGGAAATCAGCTCTCAGCTCGAGATGATTCGGAATACACGGAGCTGTTTCTGGTTGGTGAAGTGACTTTCAGATCCCTCTAGTCTTGAGACAGTTTTCCTTCGGTTTCTCTGGGGTGCCATCAAGGAAATCAAGGCTCCTTTCGGGTTTGATCGGGAGCACGCAATTGCTCTGCATGCTGTGCAGGGGAATCCGGCCTCATCTCGCTGCGAGGGGTGAGTCTCATGGTTTTTCTCGAGTTGCGGCGGGAACCTGGGGTATAATTTCGAGTTATGACGGGGAGGGCCCTTCCAAACACGGGTGTGTTCCGCGACGTCATGACTCCTGTTTTGTTGCGAGGGACCCCTCGGGAGTCTCCTCGCGGCTTGAAAGGGCCATAGAAACACCTCTCGATTTGAGGCCGCAGACCCTGTGTCCCTTTCCTGTTGCCCCTGGGATCCTGGGATTCCTGTCCATTTTCCAGAGGAGTCAGGCATCGTCTTCTTTGGAATCATTGAACTCCGTGTTCCTCTCGAGCTGTCCAACGGATGGGAGGCCGACTCTCTAGAAAAGGCAGGGAGCTAAGGCTTTCTCTAGTGTCTCCCCAGGGGTTTCAGATATCCCTTTACCTTGTGAGATGAAATCCAGCTTGCACTCAAGTCACTGCAAGAATTCCACCCTGATTTCGAGTCAGGACCTCTCGGGGTCGATTTCAGCGAAGGCCATATATTCAACGTCCCCCTCCCAGACGTATAGCTGCGAGAAACCTCCTCTTGTGGTGCTTTTGGACAGTTGGCATTCCTCTTGATTTGAAGCCAGAAAATTCGCTCTAACCTCGAGATGATTGGGGGTACACGGATCACTTTCATGTTCCTTCAGTGACCCCAGGATCCCTCTAGACTTGAGAGAGTGTTCCTTGAGTTTCTCTGGAGTGCCATCAAGGAAATCAAGGCTCCTTTCGGGTTTGACGTGGATTACTGAAGTGCTCTGCATGCATTGCATCGCAATTGGGCTTCATCTCGCGGCGAAGGGGGAGTCTCATGGATTTTCTCCAGTTGCGGCGGGAACCTGGGGTATATTCTCGAGTTACGACCGGGATGGCCCTTCCAAACCAGGGTGTGTTCAGCGACGTCAGGACTCCTGTCTAGTTGCGAGGGACCCCTCGGGAGTCTCCTCGCGGCTTGAAAGTGCCATAGAAAAACCTCTCGAGGTGAGGCGGCAGACACATTGTCCCTTTCTGTTGCCACCGGGATCCTGGAATTCCTTTCCATTTTCCAGAGGAGTCAGGAAACGTTGCCTTTGGAATCATTGAACTCCGTGGTCCTCTCGAGCTGTGTAATGGATGGCAGGCCGCCTCTCTAGAAAGGGCAGGGACGTGGGGCTTTCTCTAGTGTCTCCCCAGGGGCTTCAGACATCCCTTTATCTTGTGAGATGAAATCCAGCTTGCACTCAAGTCACTGCAGGAATTCCGGCCTAATTTCTAGTCAGAGCATCTTGGGGTCGATTCCACTGGAGGCCATAAATGCAGCCTCCCTCTCCCAGATGTACAGCTGCGAGAGGCCTCCTCTTGTGGTGCTTGTGGACATTTGGCATTCCTCTTTATTTGAAGACAGGAAATTTGCTCTCACCTCGAGATGATTGGGGGTACACGGAGCTATTTCTGGTTCCTGCAGTGACCTCAGGATCCCTCTAGACTTGAGAGAGTGTTCCTTGAGTTTCTCTGGAGTGCCATCAAGGAAATCAAGGCTCCTTTCGGGTTTGACGTGGATCACTGAAGTGCTCTGCACGCAGTGCAGGGGATTCGGGCTTCTTCTCGCGGCGAGGAGGGAGTCTCTTGGATTTTCTCGAGTTGCGGCGTGAACCTGGTGTATATTCTCGATTTATGACGTGGATGGCCCTTCCAAACACGGGTGTTTTCAGCGACCTCAAGTCTCCTGTCTATTTGCGAGGGACCCCTGGGGAGTCTCCTCGCAGCTGGAAAGGACCTTGAAAGGGCCATAGGACCAAATCTCTAGGTGAGGCTGCAGACCCGGATTCCCTTTCCTGTTGCCACTGGGATTCTGAGATTCCTGTCCATTTTCCAGAGGAGGCAGGCATCGTCTCCTTTGGAATCATTGAACTCCTTGTTCCTCTCGAGCTGTACAATGGGTGGGAGGCCGACTCTCTAGAAAAGGCAGGGAGCTAGTGCTTTTTCTAGTGTCTCCCCAGGGGCTTCAGACATCCCTTTATCTTGTGAGATGAAATGCAGCCTGGACTCAAGTCACTGCAGGAATTCCGGCCTGGTTTCGAGTCAGGGCATCTCGGGGTCGATTCCACTGGAGGCCAAAAATTCAACCTCCCTCAACCAGACGTATAGCTGCGAGAAGCCTCCTCTTGTGGTGCTTGTGGACAATTGGCATTCCTCTTGATTTGAAGCCATGAAATTCGCTCTCACCTCGAGGTGATTGGGGGTACACGGAGCTCTTTCTGGTTCCTGCAGTGACCTCAGGTTACCTCTAGACTTGAGAGAGTGATCCTTGAGTTTCTCTGGAGTGTCAACAAGGAAATCAAGGCTCCATTCTCGTTTGACAGGGAGCACGGAATTGCTCTGCATGCAGTGCAGGGGAATCGGGCTTCATCTCGCGGAGAGTGGGGCGTCTCATGGTTTTTCTCTATTTGAGGCGTGAACCTGGCGTATATTCTCGAGTTACGACCGGGATGGCCCTTCCAAACACGGGTGTATTCAACGATGTCAGGACTCCTGTCTAGTTGGGAGGGAACACTCTGCAGTCTCCTTGCGGCTTGAAAGGGCCATAGGAACACCTCTCGAGGGGAGGCCGCAGATCCAGGTTTCCTTTCCTGTTGCCACTGGGATCCTGGGATGCCTGTCCATTTTCCAGAGGAGTCAGGTATTGTCTCCTTTGGAATCTTTGAACTCTGTGTTCCTCTCGAGCTGTTCAATGGATGGGAGGCTGCCTGTTGAGAAAGGGCAGCGTGTTAGGGCATTCTCTTCTGTCTCCCCAGGGGCTTCAGACATCCCTTCTTCTTGTGAGATGTAATCCAGCTTGCACTAACGTCACTGCAGGAATTCCGGCCTGATTTCGAGTTAGGCATCTCGGGGTCCATTCCAGTGGAGGCCATAAATTCAGCGTCCCTCTCCCAGAGTACAGCTGCGAGAAGCCTCCTCTTGTGGTGCTTGTGGACAGTTGGCATTTCTCTTGATTTGAAGCCAGGAAATCAGCTCTCCGGTCGAGAAGATTTGGAATACACGGAGCTGTTTCTGGTTGGTGAAGTGACTTTAGGATCCCTCTAGACTTGAGACAGTGTTCCTGGGGTTTCTCTGGAGTGCCATCAAGGAAATCAAGGCTCCTTTCGGGTTTGATGGGGAGCCCGCAATTGCTCTGCCTGCTGTGCAGGGTAAACGGGCCTCATCTCGTGGCGAGTGGGGAGTCTCATTGTTTTTCTCGAGTTGCGGCGGGAACCTGGAGTATATTCTCGATTTACGACGGGGATGGCCAGTCCAAACACGGGTGTTTTCAGCAACGACAGGAGTCCTGTCTAGTTGCGAGGGACACCTCGGGAGTCTCCTCGCGGCTTGAAAGGGCCATAAGAACAACTCTCTAGGTGAAGCCGCAGACCCTGGTTCCCTTCCTGTTGCCACTGGGATCCTGGAATTCCGGTCCATTTTCCAGAGGAGTCTGGCATCGTCTCATTTGGAATCATTGAATTCCGTGTTCCTCTCGAGCTGTCCAATGAAAGGGATGCCGCCTGTCGAGAAAGGTCAGGGTGCTAGGGCATTCTCTAGTGTCTCCCCAGGGGATTCAGACATCCCTTCATCTTGTGAGATGAAATCCAGCTTGCACTCAAGTCACTGCAAGAATTCTGGCCTGATTTCGAGTCAGAGCATCTTGGGGTCGATTCCACTGGAGGCCTCAAATTCAACCTCCCTCAACCAGACGTACAGGTGCGAGAAGCCTCCTCTTGTGGTGCTTGTGGACAGTTGGCATTCCTCTTGATTTGAAGCCAGGACATCAGCGCACAGCTCGAGATGATTCAGAATATACGGAGCTGTTTCTGTTTGTTGAAGTGACTTTAGGTTCCCTCTAGACTTGAGACAGTGTTCCTGGGGTTTCTCTGGAGTGCCATCAAGGAAATCTAGGCTCCTTTCGGGTTTGGTGGGGAGCATCAATTGCTCTGCATGCTGTGCAGGGGAATCGGGCCTCATCTCTTGGTGAGGGGGGAGTCTCATGGTTTTTCTCGAGATGCGGCGTGAACCTGGGGTATATTCTCGAGTTACGACGGGGAAGGCCCTTCCAAACACGGGTGTGTTCAGCGACGTCAGGACTCCTGTCTGGTTGCGAGGGACCCCTTCGGAGTCTCCTCGCGGCTTGAAAGGGCCATAGGAAAACGTCTCGAGGTGAGGCGGCAGACCCATTGTCCCTTTCCTGTTGCCACTGGGATCCTGCGATTCCTGTCCATTTTCCAGAGGAGTCAGGCATCGTCTACTTTGGAATCATTGAACTCCGTGTTCCTCTCGAGCTGTCCAATGGATGGGAGGCCGCCTGTCGAGAAAGGGCAGGGAGCTAGGGCATTCTCTAATGTCTCCCCAGGGGCTTCAGACAACCCTTTATCTTGTGCGATGAAATCCAGCTTGCATTCAAGTCACTGCAGGAATTCCGGCCTGATTTCGTGTCAGGGCATCTCGGGGTCAATTCCACTGGAGACCATAAATTCAACCTTCCTCTCCCAGATGTACAGCTGCGAGAAGCCTCTTCTTGTGGTGCTTGTGGACAGTTGGCATTCCTCTTGATTGTAAGCCTGGAAATCAGCTCTCAGCTCGAGATGATTCAAAATACACTGAGCTGTTTCTGGTTGGTGAAGTGCCTTTAGGATCCCTCTAGAATTGAGACAGTGTTCCTGCGGTTTCTTTGGAGTGCCACCAAGGAAATCAAGGCTCTTTCAGGCTGGATGGGGAGCACGCAGTTGCTCTGCATGCTCTGCAGGGGAATCGGGCCTCATCTCTCGGCGAGGGGAAGTCTCATGCTTTTTCACGAGTTGCAGCGGGAATCTGGTGTATATTCTCGAGTTACGACGGGCATGGCCCTTCCAAACACAGGTGTGTTCAGTGACGTCAGGACTCCTGTCTAGTTGCGAGGGACCCCTCGGGAGTCTCCTCGCAGCTTAAAAGGTCCATAGGAACACCTCTCGATGTGAGGCCGAAGACCCATGTTCCCTTTCCTGTTGCCACTGGGATCCTGGGATTCCTGTCCATTTTCCAGAGGAGTCTGGCATCGTCTCCTTTGGAATCATTGAAATCCGTGTTCCTCTCGAGCTGTCCAATGGATGGGAGGCAGCCTGTCGAGAAAGGGCCGGGTGTTAGGGCATTCTCTAGTGTCTCCCCTGGGGCTTCAGACATCCCTTCATCTTGTGAGATGAATTCCAGCATGCACTAAAGTCACTACAGGAATTCCGGCCTGATTTCGAGTCAGGGCATCTCTGGGTCTATTCCAGTGGAGGCCATAAATTCAGTGTCCCTCTCCCAGACGTACAGCTGCGAGAAACCTCCACTTGTGGTGCTTGTGGACAGTTGGCATTCCTCTTGATTTGAAGCCAGGAAATTCGCTCTCACCTCGAGATGATTGGGGGTACACGGAGCTCTTTCTGTTTCCTGCAGTGACCTCAGGATCCCTCTAGACTTCAAAGAGTGATCCTGGGGTTTCTCTGGAGTGCCATCAAGGAAATCAAGGCTCCTGTCGGGCCTCATCTCGTGGCGAATAGGGAGTCTCATGGTTTTTCTCGAGTTGCGGTGGGAACCTGGGGTATATTCTCCAGTTTCGATGGGGATGGCACTTCCAAACACGGGTGTGTTCAGCGACGTCATGACTCCTGTCTAGTTGTGAGGGACCCCTCATGAGTCTCCTCGCGGCTTGAAGGTACATAGGAAAACCTCTCGAAGTGAGGTGGCAGACCCATTTTCCCTTTCCTGTTGCCACTGGGATCCTGGGTTTCCTGGCCTTTTTCCAGAGGACTCAGGCATCGTCACCTTTGGAATCATTGAACTGCGCACTCCTCTCGAGCTGTGTAATGGATGGGAGGCCGGCTCTCTAGAAAGGACAGGGAGCTAGGGCGTTCTCTATTGTCTCCCCAGGGGCGTCAGACATCCCTTTATCTTGTGAGATGAAATCCAGCTTACACTAAAGTCACTGCAAGAATTCCATCCTGATTTCGAGTCAGGGCATCTCGGGGTCGGTTCCACTGTAGGCCATAAATTCAACGTACCTCTCCTAGACGTACAGCTCCGAGAAGCCTCCTCTTGTGGTGCTTGTGGACAACTGGCATTCCTCTTGATTTGAAGTCAGCAAAATCGCTCTCACCTCGAGATGATTAGGGGTACAGGGAGCTCTTTCTGGTTCCTGCAGTGACCTCAGGATCCCTCTAGACTTGAGAGAGGGTTCCTTGAGTTTCTCTGGAGTGCCATCAAGGAAATCAATGCTCCTGTCGGGTTTGACGGGGAGCACGGAATTGCTGTGTACGCAGTGCAGGGGAATCAGGCTTCATCTCGCGGCGGGCGGGGCGTCTCATGGTTTTTCTCGAGTTGCGGCGGGAACCTGGGGTATATTCTCCAGTTACGACCGGGTTGGCCTTTCCAAACACGGGTGTGTTCAGTGACGTCAGGACTCCTGTCTACTTGCGAGGGACCCCTCGGGAGTCTCCTTGTGGCTTGAAAGGGTCATAGGAACACCTCTCGAGGTGAGGCCGCAGACCCAGGTTCCCTATCCTGTTGCCACTGGGATCCTGGGATTCCTGTCCGTTTTCCAGCGGAGTCAGGCATCGTCTCCTTTGGAATCATTGAACTCCGTGTTTCTCTCAAGCTGTCCAATGGTTGGGAGGCCGCCTCTCTAAAAAGTCAGGGAGCTAGGGGTTTCTCTAGTGTCTCCCCATGGGCTTCAGACATCCCTTCATCTTGTGAGATGAAATCCAGCTTGCACTCAATTCACTGCAGAAATTCCGGCCTGGTTTCGAGTCAGGGCATCTCGGGGTCGATTCCACTGGAGGCCGCAAATTCAACCTCCCTCAACCAGATGTACAGCTGTGAGAAGTCGCCTCTTGTGGTACTTGTGGACAGTTGGCATTCCTCTTGGTTTGAAGCCAGGAAATCAGCTCTCAGCTCGAGATGATTCGGAATACATGGAGCAGTTTCTCTTTGGTGAAGTGACTTTAGGATCCCTCTATACTTGAGAGAGTGTTCCAGGGGTTTCTCTGTAGTGCCATCAAGAAATCAAGGCTCCTTTCGGGTTTGATGGGGAGCACGCAATTGCTCTGCATTCTGTAAAGGGGAATTGAGCCTCATCTGGTGGCGAGGGGGGAGTCTCATGGATTTTCTCGAGTTGCGGCGGGAACTTGGGGTGTATTCTCGAGTTACGACGGGGGTGGCCCTTCCAAACCAAGGTGTGTGCAGCCACGTCAGGACACCTGTCTAGTTGCGAGGGACCACTTGGGAGTCTCCTCCCAACTTCAAAGGGCCATAGGAACACCTCTCGAGGTTAGGCCGCAGACCCTGGTTCCCTTTCCCTTTGCCACTTGGATCCTGGGATTCCTGTCCATTTTCCAGAGGAGTCAGGCATCATCTCCTTTGGAATCATTGAACTCCTTGTTCCTCTCGAGCTGTCCAATTGATGGAAGGACGCCTCTCTAGAAAAGGCATGGAGCTAGGGCTTCATCTAGTTCCTCCCCATGGGCTTCAGACGTCCCTTTATCTTGTGAGATGAAATCCAGCTTGTACTAAAGTCACTGCAAGAATTCCGGCCTGATTAGTGTCAGGGCATCTCCGGGTCAATTCCATTGGAGGCCATAAATTCAACGTCCCTCTCCCAGATGTACAGCTGCGAGAAGCCTCCACTTGTGGTGCCTGTGGACAGTTGGCATTCCTTTTGATTTGAGGCCAGGAAATTCGCTCTCACATCGAGAAGATTGGGGGTACACGGAGCTCTTTTTGGTTCCTGCAGTGACCTCAGGATCCCTCTAGACTTGAGAGAGTGTTCCTTGAGTTTCCCTGGAGTGACATCAAGGAAATCAAGCTCCTTTCGGGTTTGACTGGGAGCCCGGAATTGCTCTGCACACAGTGCTGGGGAATCGGGCTTCATCTCACGGCGAGGGGGGAGTCTCATTTTTTTTCTCGTGTTGCGGCGGTCACCTGGGGTATATTCTCGAGTTACGGCGGGGATGACCCTTCCAAACACGGGTGTGTTCAGCGACGTCAGGAATACTGTCTAGTTGCGAGGGACCCCTCGGGAGTGTCCTCGCGGCTTGAAAGGGCCATAGGAACACCTCTCGAGGTGAGGCCGCAGACCCAGGCTCCCTTTCCTGTTTCCACTGGGAATCTGCGATTCCTGTCCATTTTCCAGAGGAGTCAGGCATCGTCTCCTTTAGAATCATTGAACTCCGTGTTCCTCTCGAGCTGTCCAATGGATGGGAGGTCGCCTGTCGATAAATGGCAGGGGTCTAGGGCATTCTCTAGTGTCTCCCCAGGGGCTTCAGACATCCCTTCATCTTGTGAGATGAAATCCAGCTTGCACTCAAGTCACTGCAAGAATTCCGGCCTGATTTCGTGTCAGGGCATCTCGGGGTCGATTCCACTGGAGGCCGCAAATTCAACCTCCCTCAACCAAATGTACAGCTGCGAGAAGCCTCCTCTTGTGGTGCTTGTGGACAGTTGGCATTCCTCTTGATTTGCAGCCAGGAAATCAGCTCTCAGCTCGAGATGATTCGGAATACACGGAGCTCTTTCTGGTTGGTGAAGTGACTTTAGGATCCCTCTAGACTTGAGACAGTGTTCCTGGGGTGTCTCTGGAGTGACATCCAGGAAATTAAGCCTCCTTTCTGGTTTGATAGGGAGCACGCAACTGCTCTGCATGCTGTACAGGGGAATCGGACATCATCACACGGCGAGGGGGGAATCTCATGCTTTATCTCTAGTTGCGGCGGGAACCTGGGGTATATTCTCGAGTTACGACGGGGATGGCCCTTCCAAACAAGGGTGTGTTCAGCGACGTCAGGACTCCTGTCTAGTTGCGAGGGACCCCTCGGGAGTCTCCTCGCGGCTTGAAAGGGCCATAGGAAAACCTCTCGAGGTGAGGCCGCAGACCCAGGTTCCCTTTCCTGTTGCCACTGGGATCCTGGGATTCCTGTCCATTTTCCAGAGGAGTCAGGCATCGTCTCCTTTGGAATCATTGAACTCCTTGTTCCTCTCGAACTGTCCAATGGATGGGAGGACGCCTGTCTAGAAAGGGCAGGGAGCTAAGGCATTCTCTAGTGTCTCCCCCGGGGCTTGAGACATCCCTTCAACTTTTTAGATGAAATCCAGCTTGCACTAAAGTCACTGCAGGAATTCCGGACTGATTTCGATTCAGGGCATCTCGGGGTCGATACCACTGGAGGCCGAAAGTTCAACCTCCCTCAATCAAACGTACAGCTGCGAGAAGCCTCCTCTTGTGCTGCTTGTAGACAGTTGGCATATCTCTTGATTTGAAGCCAGGAAATTCACTCTCAACTCGAGATAACTGGGGTACACGGAGCTCTTTCTTTTTCCTGCAGGGACCTCAGGATCCCTCTAGACTTGAGAGAGTGTTCCTTGAGTTTCTCTGGAGTGCCATCAAGGAAATCAAAACTCCTTTCAGGTTTGACGGGGAGCACGGAATAGCTCTGCACCCAGTGCAGGGAAATCGGCCTTCATCTCGCGGCGAGGGGGGAGTCTCATGGTTTTTCTCGAGTTGCGGCGGTCACCTGGGGTATATTCTCGAGTTACCGCGGTGATGGTCCTTCCAAACACGGATGTGTTCAGCGACGTCAGGACTCCTGTCTAGTTGCGAGGGACCCGTCGGCAGTCTCCTTGCGGCTTGAAAGGGCCATAAGAACACCTCTCGAGGTGAGGCCGCATCCCACGTTCCCTTTCCTGTTGCCACTGGGATCCTGGAATTCCTGTCCATTTTCCAGAGGAATCAGGCATCGTCTCCTTTGGAATCATTGAACTCCGTGTTCCTCTCGAGCTGTCCAATGGATGGGAGGCGGCCTCTCTAGAAAAGGCAGGGAGCTAGGGCTTTCTCTAGTGTCTCCCCAGGGGCTTCAGACATCCCTTTACCTTGTGAGATGAAATCCAGCTTGCACTCAAGTCACTGCAAGAATTCCAGCTTGATTTAGAGTCAGGGCATCTCGAGGTCGATTCCACTGGAGGCCATAAATTCAACGTACCTCTCCCAGACGTACAGCTGCGAGAAGCCTCCTCTTGTGGCGCTAGTGGACAGTTGGCATTCCTCTTGATTTGAAGCCAGGAAACTCGCTCTCACCTCGAGATGATTTGGGTACACGGAGCTCTTTCTGGTTCCTGCAGTGACCTCAGGATCCCTCTAGACTTGAGAGAGGGTTCCTTGAGTTTCTCTGAATTGCCATCAAGGAAATCAGGGCTCCTTTCGGGTTTGACGGGGAGCACGGAATTGCTCTGCATGCAGTGCAGGGGAATCAGGCTTCATCTCGCGGAGAGGGCGGAGTATCCTGGTTTTTCTCGAGTTGCGGCGGGAACCTGGGGTATATTCTCGAGTTACGTCGGGGATGGCCATTCCAAACACGGGTGTGTTCAGCGACGTCAGGACTCCTGTCTAGTTGCGAGGGACCCCTCGGGAGTCTCCTCTCGGCTTGAAAGTGCCATAGGAAAATCTCTCGAGGTGAGGCTGCACACACATTGTCCCTTTCCTGTTGCCACTGGGATCCTGGGATTCCTGTCCAATTTCCAGAGGAGTCAGGCATCGTCTCCTTTGGAATAACTTAACTCCGTGTTCCTCTCGAGCTGTCCAATTGATGGGAGGCCGCCTCTCTAGAAATGGCTTGTAGCTAGGGCTATCTCTAGTGTCTCCCCAGAGGCTTCCGACATCCCTTTATCTTGGGAGATGAAATCCAGGTTGCACTGAAGGCACTGCAAGAATTCCGCCCTGATTTATAGTCAGGGCATCTCGGGGTCGATTCAAGTGGCGGCCATAAATTCAGCGTCCCTCTCCCAGACGTACAGCTGTGAGAAGCCTACTCTTGTGGTGCTTGTGGACAGTTGGATTTCCTTCTGATTTGAAGCCAGGAAACTCGCTCTCACCTCGAGATGATTGGGGGTACACGGAGCTCTTTCTTTTTCCTACAGTGACCTCATGATCCCTCTAGAATTGAGAGAGTGTTCCTTGAGATTCTCTGGAGTGCCATCAAGGAAATCAAGGCTCCTTTTGAGTTTGACGGGGAGCACGGAATTGCTCTCCAAGCAGTGCAGGGGAATCGGGCTTCATCTCACGGCGAGGGGGGAGTCTCATGGTTTTTCTCGAGTTGCGGCGGGAACCTGGGTATATTCTCGAGTTACAGCGGGGATGGACCTTCCAAACACGGGTGTGTTCAGTGACTTCAGGACTCCTGTCTAGTTGCGAGGGACCCCTCGGGAGACTCCTCGCGGCTTGAAAGGGCCATAAGAACACTTCTCGAGGTGAGGCGGCAGACCCATTTTCCCTTTCCTGTTGCCACTGGGATCCTGGGATTCCTGTCCATTTTCCAGAGGAGTCAGGCATCGTCTCCTTTGGAATCATTGAACTCCGTGTTCCTCTTGAGCTGTCCAATGGATGGGAGGCAGCCTCTCTAAAAAAGGCAGGGAGCTAGGGATTTCTCTAGTGTCTCCCCAAGGGCTTCAGACATCCCTTTATCTTGTGAGATGAAATCCAGCTTGCACTCAAGTCACTGTAGGAATTCCGGCCTCATTTCGAGTCAGGGCATCTCGGGGTCGATTCCACTGGAGGTCGCAAATTCAACCTCCCACAACCAGTCGTACAGCTGCGAAAAGCCTCCTCTTGTGGTGCTTGTGGACAGTTGGCATTCGTCTTGATTTGAAGACATGAAATTCGCTCTCACCTCGAGATGATTAGGGGTACACGGAGCTCTTTCTTGTTCCTGCAGTGACCTCAGGATCCCTCTAGACTTGAGAGAGTGTTCCTTGACTTTCTCTGGAGTGCCATCAAGGAAATCAAGATTACTTTCGGTTTTGACTCGGAGCACGAAATTGCTCTGCACGCAGTGCAGGGGAATCGGGCTTCATCTCTCGGTGAGGGGGGAGATTCATGGTTTCTCTCGAGTTGCGGCCGGAACCGGGGGTATATTCTCGAGTTATGGCGAGGATGGCCCTTCCAAACACGGGTGCGTTCAGCGACGTGAGGACTCCTTTCTAGTTGCGAGGGGCCCGTCGGGAGTCTCCTCGCGGCTTGAAAGGGCCATAGGAACACCTCTCGATGTGAGGCCGCTCACCCAGTTTCCCTTTCCTGTTGCCACTGGCATCCTGTGATTCCTGTCCATTTTCCAGAGGAGTCAGGCATCGTCTCCTTTGGAATCATTGAACTCCGTGTTCCTCTCGAGCTGTCCAATGGATGGGCGGCCGCCGGTCGAGAATTGTCAGGGTGCTAGGGCATTCTATAGTGTATCCATAGGGGCTTCAGACATCCCTTCATCTTGTGAGATGAAATCCAGCTTGCACACAAGTCACTGCAAGAATTCCGGCCTGATTTCGAGTCAGGGCATCTCGGGGTCGATTCCACTGGAGGCCGCAAATTCAACCTCCCTCAACCAGACGTACAGCTGCAAGAAGCCTCCTCTTGTGGGGCTTTTGCACAGTTGGCATTCCTCTTGATTTGAAGCCAGGAAATCAGCTCTCTGCTCGAGATGGTTTGGAATACACGGAGCTGTTTCTTGTTGGTGAAGTGACTTTAGGCTCCCTCTAGACTTGAGACAGTGCTCCTGGGGATTCCTGGAGTGCCATCAAGGATATCAAGGTTCCTTTCGGGTTTGATGGGGAATACGCAATTGATCTGCATGTTGTACAGGGGAATTGGGCCTCATCTCGCGGCGAGGGGGGAGTCTCATTGTATTTCTCGAGTTGCGGCGGGAACCTGGGGTATATTCTCGAGTTATGACGGGGATGGCCCTTCCAAACACGGCTGTGTTCAGCGACGTCATGACTCCTGTCTAGTTGTGAGGTACCCCTCGGGAGTCTCCTCGCGGATTGAAAGGGCCATAGGAAAACCTCTCGAGGTGAGGCGGCAGACCCATTGTCCCTTTCCTGTTGCCACTGACATCCTGGAATTCCTGTCCATTTTCCAGAGGAGTCAGGCATTGTCTCCTTTAGAATCATTGAACTCCGTGTTCCTCTCGAGCTGTCCAATGGATGGGAGGCCGCCTCTCTAGACAAGGCAGGGAGCTAGGGCTTTCTCTAGTGTCTCCCCAGGGGCTTCAGACATCCCTTTATCTTGTGAGATTATATCCAGCTTGCACTCAAGTCACTGCAAGAATTCCGGCCTGATTTCGGGTCAAGGCATCTCGGGGTCAATTCCAGTGGAGGCCATAAATTCAACGTCCCTCTCCCAGACGTACAGCTGCGAGAAGCCTCCTCTTGTGGTGCTTGTGGACAGTTGACGATCCTCTTGATTTGACGCCAGGCAATTCGCTCTCACCTCGAGATGATTGGGGGTACACGGAGCTCTTTCTGGTTCCTGCAGTGGCCTCCGTATCCCTCTAGACTTGAGAGACTGTTTCTTGAGTTTCTCTGAAGTGCCATCAAGGAAATGAAGTCTCCTTTCGGGTTTCATGGCGAGCACGGAATTGCTTTGCACGCAGTGCAGGGGAATCGGGCCTCATTCCACGGCGAGGGGGGAGTCCCATGGTTTTTCTCGAGATGCAGCGGGAACGTGGAGTATATTCTATAGTTTCGTCGTGGATGGCCCTTCCAATCACGGATGTGTTCAGCGAAGTCAGAACTCCTGTCTAATTGTGAGGGACCCCTCGGGAGTCTCCTCGCGGCTTGAAAGGGCCATAGGACTTGTCTCGAGGTGAGGCGTCATACCCAGGGTCCCTTTCCTGTTGCCACTGGGATCCTGGGATTCCTTTCCATTTTCCAAAGGAGTCAGGCATCGTCTCCTTTGGAATCATTGAATTTCGTGTTCCTCTCGATCTGTCCAATGGATGGGAGGCCGCTTGTCGAGAAGGGGTAGGGATCTACGGCTTTCTCTAGTGTCTCCCCAGGGCCTTCAGACATCCCTTCAGCTTGTGAGATGAAATCCAGCTTGCACTAAAGTCACTGCAGGTATTCCAGCCTGATTTCGAGTAAGGGCATCTCGGGGTCGATTCCATTGGAGGCCGCAAGTTCAACGTCCCTCTCACAGACGTACAGCTGAGAGATGCCTCCTCTTGTGGGGCTTGTGGACAGTTGGCATTCCTCTTGATCTGAAGCCAGGAAATCAGCTCTCACCTCGAGATAATTTGGGGTACACGGAGCTCTTTTTGTTGGTGCAGTGACCTCAGGATTCCTCTAGACTTGAGACAGTGTTCCTGAGTTTTCTCACGACTGCCAACAAGGAAATCAAGGCTCCTTTCTGGTTTGATGGGGAGCACGGATATGCTCTGCACGCAGCGCAGGGGAATCGGGCCTCATTTCCTGGCGAGCACGGAGTCTCATCAGTTTGCTCGAGTTGGGGCGGGAACCTGGGGTGTATGCTCAAGTTACGACGGGGATGGCCCTTCCAAACACGGGTGTGTTCAGTGACGTCAGGACTCCTCTCTAGTTGTGAGGGAACCCTCGAGAGTCTCCTCGTGACTTGAAAGGGCCATAGGAACACCTCTCGATGTGAGGCGGCAGACCAAGTGTCCCTTTACTGTTGCCACTGGGATCCTGGGTTTCCAGTCCATTTTCCAGAGGAGTCAGGCATCGTCTCGTTTGGAATCATTGAACTCTGTGTTCCTCTTGAGCTGTCCAATGGATGGGAGGCCGCCTGTCATGAAGGTGTAGGGTGCTAGTGTTTTCTCTATTGTCTCCCCAGGGGATTCAGACATCCCTTCATCTTGTATGATGAAATCCAGCTTGCACTCAAGTCACTGCAGGAATTCCTACCTGATTTTGATTCAGGGCATCTCGGGGTCGATTCCATTGGAGGCCGCAAGACCAAAGTCCCTCTCACAGACGTACAGCTGAAAGACGCCTCCTCCTGTGGTGCTTGTGGACAGTTAGCATTCCTCTTGATTTGAAGCCAGGAAATCAGCTCTCACCTCGAGATGATTTGGGGTACACAAAGCGCTTTCTGTTGGCTGCAGTGACCTCAGGATCCCTATAGACTTGGGACAGTGTTCCTGTGGTTTCTCGGGAGTGCCATAAAGGAAATCAAGGCTCCTTTCTGATTTGATGGGGGCCTGGAATTGCTTTGCACACAGTGCAGGGGAATCGGGCCTCCTCTCGCGGGGAGTGGGGAGTCTCATGTTTTTTCTCGAGTTGCGGCGGGAACGTGGAGTATATTCTCGAATTTCGATGGGGATGGCCCTTCCAAACACGGGTGTTTTCAGCAACGTCAGGACTCCTGTCTAGTTGCGAGGGACCCCTCGGGAGTCTCCAAGCGGCTTGAAAGGGCCATAGGACACGTGTCGAGGTGAGGCTGCAACCCCAGGGTCCCTTTCCTGTTGCCACTGGGAACCTGAGATTCCTTTCCATTTTCCAGAAGAGTCAGGCATCGTCTCCTTTGGAATCATTGAACTTCGTGTTCCTCTCGAGCTGTCCAATGGATGGGAGGACGCCTATCGAGAAGGGGCAGGGAGCTAGGTCTTTCTCTAGTGTTTCCCCAGGGGCTTCAGACATCCCTTCATCTTGTGAGATGAAATCCAGCTTGCACTCACGTCACTGCAGGAATTCCTGCATGATTTCCTGTCAGGGCATCTCGTGGTCCATTCCATTGGAGGCCGCAATTTCAACGTCCCACTCACAGACATACAGCTGAGAGAAGCCTCCTCTTGTGGGGCTTGTGGACAGTTGGCATTCCTCTTGATTTGAAGCCAGGAAATCAGCTCTCACCTCAAGATGATTTGGGGTACACGGAGCTCTTTTTTGTTCGTGCAGTGACCTCAGGATCCCTCTAGTCTTGAGACAGTGTTCCTGGGATTTCACACGAGTGCCATCAAGGAATTGAAGCCTCCTTTCGGGTTTGATGGGGAGCACGGAATTGCTCTGCATGCAGTGCAGGGGAATCGGGCCTCATCTCGCGGCGAGCGGGGAGTCTCATCGGTTTGCTCGAATTGCGGCGGGAACCAGGGGTATATTCTCAAGTTACGACGGGGATGGCCCTTCCAAACACGGGTGTGTTCAGTGATGTCAGGACTCCTGTCTAGTTTTGAGGGAACCCTCGGGAGTCTCCTCTTGGCTGGAAAGGGCCATAGGAACACCTCTCAAGGTGAGGCGGCAGACCTAATGTCCCTTTCCTGTTGCCACTGGGATCCTGGGATTCCTGTCCATTTTCCAGAGGAGTCAGGCATCATCTCGTTTGGAATCATTGAACTCCGTGTTCCTCTCGAGCTGGCCAATGGATCGGAGGCCCCCTGTCGAGATGGGGCAGGGAGCTAGGGCTTTCTCTAGTGACTCCCAGGGGCTTCAGACATCCCTTCGTCTTCTGAGATGAAGTCCAGCTTGCACTCAAGTCACTGCAGGAATTCCTACCTGATGTCGAGTCAGGCCATCTCGAGGTCGATTCCATTGGAGGCCGCAAGACCAAAGTCCCTCTCACAGAACAACAGCTGAGAGAAGCCTCCTCTTGTGGTGCTTGTGGACAGTTGGCATTCCTCTTGATTTGAAGCCAGGAAATCAGCTCTCACCTCGAGATGATTTGTGGTACATGGAGCTCTTTCTGGTTGCTGCAGTGACCTCAGAGTCCCTCTAGACTTCAGACAGGGTTGCTGGGGTTTCTCTTGAGTGCCCTCAAAGAAATCAAGGACCCTTTTGTGTTTAATGGGGAGCACGGAATTGCTCTGCACGAAGTGCAGGGGAATCAGGCCTCATCTCGCAGTGAGGGGGGAGTCTCATGGTTTTTCTCAAGTTGAGGCGGGAACCTGGGGTATATTCTCGAGTTACGACAGGGATGGCCCTTCCAAACACAGGTGTGTTCAGCGACGTCAGGACTCCTGTCTAGTTGCGAGGTACCCTTCAGGTGTCTCCTCGCGGCTTGAAAGGGCCATAGGAACACCTCTCGAGGTGAGTGGCATACCCAGTGTGCCTTTCCTGTTGCCACTTGGTTCCTGGGATCCCTGTCCATTTTCCAGAGGAGTCAGGCATCGTCTCCTTTGGAATCATTGAACTCTGTCTTCCTCTCGAGCTGTCCAATGGATGGGAGGCCACCTGTCGAGAAGGAGCAGGGAGCTAGGGCTTTATCTAGTGTCTCCCCAGGGGATTCAGACATCCCTTCATCTTGTGAGATGAAATCCAGCTTGCACTCAAGTCACTGCAGGAATTCCGGCCTGATTTCGTGTCAGGGCATCTCGGGGTGGATTCCACTGGAGGCCGCAAATTCAACCTCCCTCAACCAGACGTACAGCTGCGAGAAGCCTCCTCTTGTGGTGCTTGTGGACAGTTGGCATTCCTCTTGATTTAAAGCCAGGAAATCAGCTCTCACCTCGAGATGATTTGTGGTAAACTGAGTTCTTTCGTGTTGTTCCAGTGACCTCAGGATTCCTCTAGACTTGAGAGAGCTTTCTTGGGGATTCTCTGGAGTACCAACAAGGAAGTCAAGTCGTCTTTCGGGTTTGATGTGGAGCACGGAATTTCTGTGCATGCATTGCAGGGGAATCGGGCCTCATTTCGCAGCGAGGGGAAAGTCTCATGGTTTTTCTTGAGTTGCAGCGGGAACTTGGGGTATATTCTCAAGTTAAGATGGACATGGCCCTTCCAAACACATGCTTGTTCAATGAAGTCAGGACTCCTGTCTAGTTGCGAGGGACCCCTTGTCATTCTCCTCGTGGCTTAAAAGGGCAATAGGAACACCTCTCGAGGTGAAGCAGCAGACCCAGGGTCCCTTTCCTGTTGCCACTGGGACACTGGGATTCCTGTCAATTTTCAAGAGGAGTCAGGCATCGTCTCCTTTTGAATCACTGAACTCCGTGTTCCTCTCGAGTTGTCAAATTGATGTGAGGCTGCCTATCGAGAAGGGGCCGGAGCTAGGGCTTTCTCTAGTGTCTCCCCAGGGGCTTCAGACATCCCTTCATCTTGTGAGATGAAATCCAGCTTGCATTCAAGTCACTGCAGAAATTCCGGTCTGATTTTGAGTAAGGGCATCTCGGGGACGATTCCATTTGTGCCCGCAAATTCAATGTCCCTCTCACATACGTATAGCTTAGAGATGCCTCCTCTTGTTGTGCTTGTGGATAGTTGGCATTCCTCTTGATTGGAAGCCAGGAAATCAGCTCTCATCTCGAGATAGTTTGGGGTACATGGAGTTCTTTCGTGTTGCTGCAGTGACCTCAGGATCCCTCTAGACTTGAGACAGTGTTTTTGGGGATTCTCTGGAGTGCCATCAAGGAAATCCAGGCTCCTTTCGGGTTTGATGTGGAACACGGAATTGCTCTGCAAGCAGTGCATGGGATCGGGCCTCATCTCCTGGCGAGGGGAAGTCTCGTGGTTTTTCTCGAGTTACCGCGGGAACGTGGATTATATTCTCGAGTTACGACGGGGCTGGCCCTTCCAAACACGTGTTTGTTCAGAGAAGTCACGACTCCTGTCTAGTTGTGAGGGACAACTCAGGAAACTCCTCGAGGCTGGGCATGGCAATTGGGATGCCTCTCCATGTGAGGCAGGAAACCCAGGTTCCCTTTCCACGTGCCACAGGGATGCTGGGATTCCTCCAATTTTCAAGAGGAATCAGGCCTTGTCTCCTTTTGAAGCATTGATCTCCACGTTCCTCTCGAGTTTTCCAAGGATGTGAGGCCTCAGTTCACGATTAGGCGTGGAACTAGTTCTTTCTCTATGGTCTCCACAGGTAATTCAGATATCCTTTCATCTTGGTAGATTCAAGACGAGCCTGCATGCAAGTCACTGCAGGGATATCTGGCCTTATTTTGAGTCAGGGCATCTCCGTGTCCATTCTACTTGAGGCGCAAACTCAGGAACCTCCTCACATACCTATAGCTGAGAGAAGCCTCCTCTTGAGATGATTGTGGAAAGATGGTATTCCTCTTGATTCGAAGCCAGGGACTAAGTTGATTTGGTGTACATGAAACTCTTTTGTGTTGCTACAGTGACCTCAGGATCCCTCTAGACTTGAAACAGTGTTCTTGGGGATTCTCTGGAGTGCCATCAAGGTAATCAAGGCTCCTTTCGTGTTTGATGGGGAGCACTGAATTGCTCTGCACGCAGTGCAGGGGAATCGGGTCTCATCTCACGGCGAGGGGAAAGTCTCATGGTTTTTGTCGAGTTGCGGCAGAAATCTGGGGTACGTTCCCGAGTTACGACGGGGATGGCCCTTGAGAACAGGTGTTTGTTCAGCGAAGTCACGACACCTTCCTAACTGCGAGTGACACCTCGGGCTTCTCCTCGAGGCTTGAAAGGGCAATAGCAACACCTCTCGATGTGAGGCGGCAAACCCTGCGTCCCTTTCCTGTTCCCACTGGGATACTGGGATACCTGTCAATTTCAAGAGGAGTCAGGCATCGTCTCCTTTGGAATCATTGAACTCCGTGTTTCTCTCAAGTTGTCAAAATGATGTGAGGCCTCCTGTCAAGATGGGTCAGTGAGCTAGGGCTTTCCATAATGTCTCCCCAGGGGATTCAGACATCCCTTCAAATTGTTAGAGGAAATCCAGCTTGCATAATGGTCACTGCAGGGATTTCCGTCCTGATTTCGAATCAGGGCATCTCGGGGTCGATTCCATTTGAGGCCGCAAATTCAACTTCCCTCTCCCTAATGTATAGCTAAGAGAAGTCTCCTCTTGTGGTGCTTGTGCAAAGTTGAGATTCCTCTTGATTTGAAACTAGGAAATCAGCTCTCATCTCGACATGATTTGGGGTACATGGAGCACTTACGTGTTGCTGCAGTGACCTCAGGTTCCCTCTAGACTTCAGACAGTGTTTTTGGGGATTCACTGGAGTGCCATCAAGGAATTCAAGTCTCCTTTCAGGTTTGATGTGGAACAGGGAATTTCTCTGCACGCAGTGCAGGGGAATCAAGCCTCGTCTCGTGGCGAGGGGGAAGTCTCATGTTTTTTCTCAAGTTTGAGCGGGAACCTGGTGTATATTCTCGAGTTACGACCTGGATGGCCCTTCCAAACATGTGTTTGTTCAGCGACGTCAGGACTCCTGTGTAGTTGCGAGGGACACTTTGGTATCCTCCTCGAGGGTTGGCAGGGCAATTGGGATGCCTCTCCAGGTGAGGTGGGAGACCCAGGGTCCCTTTCCACGTGCCACAGGGATACTGGGATTCATCTCAATTTTCAAGAGGAGTCAGGCCTCGTCTCCTTTTGAAACATTGATCTCTGTGAACCTCTCGAGTTTTCAAAAGGTGTGAGGCCTTCGGTCGCGATTATGCATGGAACTTGGTCTTTCTCTACGTTCTCCACAGGGGATTCAGACATCCTTTCCTCTTGGGAGATGCAAGACGAGCCTGCATTCAAATCACTACAGGGATATCTGGCATTATTTCGAGTCAGGTCATCTCAGTGTCCATTCCAATTGAGGCCGCAAATTCAGGGTCCTCCTCACATAACTATAGCTGACAGAAGTCTCCTCCTTGGTGCTTGTGGAAAGTTGGTATTCCTCTTGAGTCGAAGCCAGGGATTAAGCTCTCATCTCAAGGTGATTTGGGGTACATGGAGCTCTTTCATGTTGCTGCAGTGACCTCAGGATCCCTCAAGACCTGAGACAGTATTCTTGGGGATTCTCTGGAGTGCCATCAAGGATATCAATTCTCCTTTAAAGTTTGATGTGGAACAAGAAATTGCTCTGCATGCAGTGCAGGGGAATCGGGCCTCATCTCGCGGCAAGGGGGAAGTCTCATGGTTTTTCTCGAGTTGCGGCGGGAACCTGGTGTATATTCTCGAGTTACGTTGGGGATGACACTTCAGAACACGTGTTTGTTCCGAGACGTCAAGACTCCTGGCTAGCTGCGAAGGACACCTCAGGATTCTTCTGGAGGCTTGAAAGGGCAATAGGAACACCTCTCGAGGTGAGGCGGCAGACCCAGTCTCCCTTTCCTGTTGCCACTGTGATACTGGGATTCCTGTCATTTTTCAACAGGAGTCAGGCATCGTCTCCTTTGGACTAATTGAACTCCGTGTTCCTCTCGAGTTGTCATAGTGATGTGAGGCCTCCTGTCAAGATGGGGCAGGAGCTATGGATTTCTCCAGTGTCTCACCAGGGGGTTCAGACATCGCTTCCTCTTGTGAGATGAAATCCAGTTTGAATTCAAGTTACTGCAGGGAATCCGGCCTGATTTCGAGTCAGGGCATCTCAGGTTCAATTCCATTTGAGGCCGCAAAGTCAACGTCCCTCTCACATATATACAGCTGAGAGAAGCCTCCTCTTGTGGTGCTTGTAGAAAGTTGGCATACCTCTTGATTTGAAGCCAGGAAATCACCTCTCATCTCGAGTTGATTTGGGGTACATGGAGCACTTTTGTGTTGCTACAGTGACCTCACAATCGCTCTAGCCTTGAAACAGTGTTCTTGTGGATTCTTTGGAGTGCCATCAAGGAAATCAATGTTCCTTTCGTGTTTGATGTGGAACACGGAATTGTTCTGCACGCAGTGCAGGGAAATCTGGCCTCATCTCGCGGCGAGGGGGAAGTCTCATGATTATTCTCGAGTTACGGCGGGGATGGCCCTTGAGAACACGTATTTGTTCAGCGACGTCAGGACTCCTGCCTAGCTGCGAGGGACACCTCGGGAATCTCCTGGAGATTTGGAGGGGCAATTGGAACGCCTCTCCAGGTGAGGCGGGAGACCCAGGGTCACTTTACATGTGCCACAGTTATACTGGGATTCCTCTCAATTTTCAAGAGTCGTCAGGCCTCGTCTCCTTTTGAAGCATTGATCTCCGGGTACCTATCGAGTTTTCAAAGGATGTGAGGCCTCTGATCGCGATTAGGCTTAGAACTAAGTATTTCTCTATGGTGTCCACAGGGGATTCAGACATCCTTTCGTTTTGGGAGATGGAAGACGTGCCTGCATTCATGTCAGTGTAGGGATATCTGGCCTTATTTTGAGTCAGGGCATCTCGGTGTCCATTCCACTTGAGGCAGCAAACTCAGGGTCCTACTCACATACGTATAGCTGAGAGAAGCATCCTCTTGAGGTGCTTGTCAAAATTTGGTAGTCTTCTTGGCTCGAGTCCATGGACTAAGGTCTCATCTCAAGTTGAATTCGGGTACATGGAGGTCTTTCGTGTTGCTACAGTGACCTCAGGATCCCTCTAGGCTTGAGACAGTGTTCTTGGGGTTTCTATGGATTGCCATCAAGGAAATCAAGGCTCCTTTCAGCTTTGATGTGGAACACAAAATTGCTCTGCACGCAGTGCAGGTGAATCGGGCCTCATCTCGCGGCGAGGGGGAAGTCTCATGGTTTTTCTTGAGTTGCGGCGGGATCCTAGGGTATATTCTCGAGTTACGAAGGTGATGACCCTTGAGAACACGTGTTTGTTCCGAGACGTCAGGACTCCTGCCGACCTTCGAGGAACACCTCGGGATTCTCCTCGAGGCTTGAAAGGGCAATAGGAACACCTCTCCAGGTGAGGCGGCAGAGCCAGCGTCCCTTTCCTGTTGCCAATGTGATACTGGGATTCCGGTCAATTTTCAACAGGAGTCAGGCATCGTCTCCTTTGGTATCATTGAACTCCGTGTTCTTCTCGAGGTGTCAAAATGATGTGAGGCCTCCTGTCGAGATGAGGCAGGGAGCTAGGGCTTTCTCTAGTGTCTTCCCAGGGCATTCAGACATCCCTTCTTCTTGTGAGATGAAATCTAGCTGGCATTCAAGTCACTGCAGGGAATTCCGGCCTGTTACCGAGTCAGGGCATCTCGGGGTCGATTCCATTTGAGGCCGCAAATTCAACATCCCTCTCACATAAGTATAGCTGAGAGAAGCCTCCTCTTGTGGTGCTTGTGGAAAGTTGGCATTCCTCATGACTTGAAGCCAGGAAATCAGCTCTCATCTCGAGATAGTTTGGGGTACATGGAGCTCTTTCTGGTTGCTCCAGTGACCTCAGGATCCCTCTAGACTTGAGACAGTGTTCTTGGGGATTCTCTGGAGTGCCATCAAGTATATCAAGACTGCTTTCAATTTTGATGTGGAACACCGAATTGTTCTGCACGCAGTGTAGGGGAATCGGGTCTCATCTCGTGGCGAGGGTGAAGTCTCATGGTTTTTCTCTAGTTTCAGCGGAACCTGGGGTATATTTTCAAGTTATGCCGGGGATGGCCCTTGAGAACACGTATTTGTTCAGCCACGTCAGGACTCCTCTCTAGTTGCGAAGGACACCTCGGGATTCTCCTCGAAGCTTGGTAGGGCTATTGGGACGCCTCTACAGGTGAGGCGTGAGACGCAGTGTTCCTTTCCACATGCCACAGAGAAACTGGGATTCCTCTCAATTTTCAAGAGGAGTCAGGCATCGTCTCCTTTTGAAGCATTGATATCCGCCTACATCTCGAGTTTTCAAAGGATGTGAGCCCTCCGGTCACGATTAGCCGTGGAACTAGGTCTTTCGCTATGGTTTCCACAACGGATTCAGACATCCTTTCATCTTGGGAGATGAAAGACAAGCCTGCATTCAAGTCAGTGCAGGGATATCTGGCCTCATTTTGCGTCAGGGCATCTCAGTGTCCATTTCACTTCAGGCCGCAAACTTCGGGTCTTCCTCAGATACATATAGCTGAGAGAAGCCTCCACTTGAGGTGCTTGTGGAAAGTTGGTAATCGTCTTGAGTCGAAGCCAGGGACTAAGCTCACATCTCGAGTTGATTTGGATTACATGGAGCACATTTGATTTTGCTACAGTGACCTCAGGATCCCTCTAAACTTGAGACAGTGTTCTTGGGGATTCTCTGGAGTGCCATCAAGGAAATCAAGGCTCCTTTCAGGTTTGATGTGGAACACGGAATTGCTCACCACGCAGTGCAGGGGAATCGGGCCTCATCTCTCGGCGAGGGGGAAGTATCAAGGTTTTTCTTGAGTTGCGGCGGGAACATGGGGTATATTCTCGAGTTACAATGGGGATGGCCCTTGAGAACACGTGTTTGTTCAGCAACGTCAGGACTCCTGCCTAACGGCGAGGGACACTTCGGGATTCTCCTAGAGGCGTGGCAGAGCCATTGGGACGCCTCTCCAGGTGAGGTGGGAGACCCAGGGTCCCTTTCCACGTGCCACAGGGATCCTGAGATTCTTCTCAATTTTAAAGAGTAGTCAAGAATAGTCAGAAATTGCCTCCTTTTGAAGCATTGATCTCCACGTACCTCTCGAATCATCAAAGGATATGAGGCCTCCGGTCGTGATTAGGCGTGGAACTAGGTCTTTCTCTATGGTCTCCATAAGGGATTCAGACATCCTTTCGTCTTGGGAGATGCAAGACGAGCGTCTATTAAAGTCACTGCAGGGATATCTGGCCTTGTTACGAGTTAGGTCAACTCGGTGTCCATTCTACTTGAGGCTGCAAACTCAGGGTCCTCCTCACATAGCTATAGCTGAGAGAAGCTGCCTCTTGAGGTCCTTGTGAAAAGTTCGTATTCCTCTTGAGTCGATGCCAGGAACTAAGCTCTCATCTCGAGTTGATTTGGGGTACATGGAGCTCTTTCATGTTGCTCCAGTGACCGCAGGATCCATCTAGACTTGAGACAGAGTTCTTGGGCATTCTCTGGAGTGCCATCAAGGAAATCAAGGCTCCTTTTGAATTTGATGTGGAACACGGAATTGCTCTGCACACAGTGCAGGGTAATCGGGCCTCATCTCGCGGCGAGGGTGAAGTCTCATGGTTCTTCTCGAGTAGTTGTGAGAACCTGGGGTATATTCTCGAGTTACGACGGGGATGGCACTTGAGAAGACGTCTTTGTTCAGCAACGTCAGGATTTCTGCCTAGTTGCGAGCGATACCTCGGGATTCTCCTCGAGGTTTAAAAGGGCAATAGGAACACCTCCCTAGGTGAGGCAGCAGTCACAGTGTCCCTTTTCCTGTTGCCACTGTGATACTGGGATTCCTGTCAATTTTAAAGAGGAGTCAGGCATCGTCTCCTTTTGAATCATTGAATTCCGTGTTCCTCTCGAGTTGTCAAAGTGATGTGAGGCCTCTTGTCGAGACAGGGCAGGGAGCTAGGTCTTCCTCTACTGTCTCCACAGGGGATTAAGATATCCCTTCATCTTGTGAGATGAAGTCCAGCTTGCATTCAAGTCACTCTAGAGAATTCCAGCCTAATTTCGAGTCAGGGCATCTCGGGGTCGATTCCATTTGAGGCCGCAAATTCAATGTCCCTCTCACATACGTATAGCTGAGAGAAGCCTCCTCTCGTGGTGCTTGTGGAAAGTTGGCATTCCTCATGACTTGAAGCCAGGAAATCAGCTCTCATCTCGAGATAGTTTGGGGTACATGGAGCTCTTTCTGGTTGCTCCAGTGACCTAAGGGTCCCTCTAGACTTGAGACAGTGTTCTTGGGGATTCTCTGGAGTGCCATCAAGTATATCAAGACTGCTTTCAATTTTGATGTGGAACACGGAATTGTTCTGCATGCAGTGCAGTGCAATCGGGGCTCATCTCGTGGCGATGGGGAAGTCTGATCATTTTACTCGACGTGTGGCAGAAATCTTGTTTATATTCTCAAGTTATGACGGGGATGGCTCCTGAGAACACGTGCATGTTCAGCGACGTCAGGACTCCTGCCTAGCTGCGAGGGACACCTCTGAATTCTCTTCAAGCCTGAAAGGGCAGTAGGAACACCTCTCGAGGTGAGGCAGCAGACCCAGCGTCCCTGTCCTGTTGCCACTGTGAAACTGGTATTCATGTAAATTTTCAAGAGGAGTCAGGCATCGTATCCTTTTGAATCATTGAACTCCGTGTTCCTCTCGAGTTGCCAAAGTGATGTGAGGCCTCCTGTCGAGATGGGGCAGGGAGCTCGGGCTTTCTCTAGTCTCTCCTCAGGGGATTCAGACATCCCTTCATCTTGTGAGATGAAATCCAGCCTGAATTGAAGTGACTGCAGGGAATTCCGGCATGATTTCGAGTCAGGGCATCTCGGGGTCAATTCCATTTGAGGCCAAAAATTCAACGTCCCTCTCAGGTACATATAGCTGAGAGAAGCCTCCTCTTGTGGTGCTTGTGGAAAGTTGGCACTGCTATTGAATTGAAGCCAGGAAATCAGCTCTCATCTCGAGATGATTTGGGGTACATGGAGCTCTTTCGTGTTGCTACAGTGACCTCAGGATCCCTGTAGACTTCAGACAGTGTTCTTGGGGATTCCCTGGAGTGCCATCAAGGAAATCAAGGCTCCTTTTGAATTTGATGTGGAACACGGAATTGCTCTGCACACAGTGCAGGGGAATCAGGCCTCATCTCGCTGCAAGGGGTAAGTTTCATGTTTTTTCTCGAGGTGAGGCGGGAAACTGGGGTATATTGTCGAGTTACGATGGGGATGGCCCTTCCAAACCCGTGTTTTTTCAGCAACGTCAGGACTCCTGTCTAGTTGCGAGGGACACCTAGGGATTCTCTTCGAGGCTTGGCAGGGCAATTGAGACGCCTCTCCAGGTGAGGCGGGAGACCCAGGCACCCTATCTACGTGCCACAGGGATACTGATATTCCACTCAATTTTCACGAGAAATGAAGCAACGTCTCCTTTTGAAGCATTGATCTCCATGTACCTCTCGAGTTTTCAAAGATGTGAGGCCTCTGGTCGCAATTGGGCGTGAAACTAGGTCTTTCTCTATCGTCTCCACAGGTGATTCAGACACACTTTCGAACTGGGAGATGGAAGACGAGCCTGCACTCAAGTCACTGCAGGGATATCTGGCCTGATATCGAGCCAGGGCATCTCGGGGTCGATTCCATTTGAGGCCGCAAATTCAACGTCCCTCACACATACGTATAGCTGAGAGAAACCTCCTCTTGTGGCACTTGTGGAAAGCTGGCATTCCTCTTGATTTGAAGCCAAGAAATCAGCTCTCATCTCGAGATGATTTGGGGTACATGGAGATCTTTCGTGTTGCGGCAGTGACCTCAGGACCCCTCTCGACTAGAGACAGTGTTATTGGGGTTTCTTTGGAGTGCCATCAAGGAAATCAAGGCTCCTTTCGGGTTTGATGTGGAACACGGAATTATTCTGAACGCAGTGTAGTGGAATTGGGCCTTATCTCGTGGCGAGTGGTAAGTCTCATGTTTTTTCTCGAGTTGCGGCGGGAACCTGGGGTATACTCTCGATTTACAATGGGGATGGCCCTTGAAAACATGTCTTTGTTCAGCGACATCAGGACTCCTTCCTAGCTGCGAGGGACACCTCGGGATTCTCCTGGAGGCTTGAAGGAGGAATCGGAACACCTCTCGAGGTGAGGCGGCAGACCCAGTGTCCCTTTCATGTTGCCACTGGAATACTGGAATTCCTGTCAATTTTAAAGAGGAGTCAGGCGTTGTCTCCTTTGAAGCATTGATCTCTGCGTACCTCTCGAGTTTTCAAAGGATGTGAGGCCTCCAGTCGCGATTAGGCGTGGAACTTGGTCATTCTCTGTGGTCTCCACAGGAGATTCAGACAGCATTTCGTCTTGGGAGATGCAAGACGAGCCTGCATTCAAGCCACTGCAGGGAATTCCGGCCTGATTTCGATTCAGGGCATCTCAGTGTCCATGCCAGTTGAGGCTGTAAACTCAGGGTCCTCCTCATAATCATATAGCTGAGAGAATCCTCCTCTTGAGGTGCTTGTGGAAAGTTGGTATTCCTCTTGATTCGACGACTGGGACTAAGCACTTATCTCGAGTTGATTTGGGGTTCATGGAGCTCTTTCATGTTTCTACAGTGACCTCAGGATCCCTCTATACTTGAGACAGTGTTCTTGGGGATTCTCTGGAGTGCCTTCAAGGAAATCAAGGCTCCCTTCTTGTTTGATGTGGAACACGGAATTTCTTTGCATGCAGTGCATGGGAATAGAGCCTCATCTCGCGGCGAGGGGGAAGTCTCATGGTTTTTCTCGAGTTGCAGCGGGAACCTGGGGTATATTCTCGAGTTACGACGGGGATGGCCCTTGAGAACACGTGTTTGTTCAGCGACGTCAAGACTCCAGCCTAGCTAAGAGGGACACTTCGGGATTCTCCTGGAGGCTTCAAATGGCAATAGGAACACCTCTCGAGGTGAGGCGGCAGACCCGGTGTCCCTTTCCTGTTGCCACAGGGATATTGTGATTTCTGTCAATATTCAAGAAGAGTCAGGCATCGTCTCCTTTTGAATCATAGAACTATGTGTTCGTCTCGAGTTGTCAAATGATGTGAGTCCTCCTGTCGCGATGTGGCAGGGATCTAGGGCTCTCTCTAGTGTCTCCCCAGGGGCTTCAGACATCCCTTCACCTTGTGAGATGAAATCCAGCTTGCATTCAAGTCACTGCAGGGAACTCCCCCCGATTTCGTGTCAGGGCATCCCGGGGTCGATTCCATCTGAGGCCACAAATTCAACGTCCCTGTCACATACATATAGCTGAGAAAAGCCTCCTCTTGTGGTACACGTGGAAAGTTGGCATTCCTTTTGATCTGAAGCAGGAAATCAGCTCCCATCTCAATATGATCTGGGGTACATGGAGTTCTTCCGTGTTGCTACAGTGACCTCAGGATCCCTCTAGACTTGAAACAGTGTTCTTGGGGTTTCTCTGGAGTGCCATCAAGGAAATCAAGGCTCCTTTCGGGTTTGATATGGAACACGGAATGACTCTGCATGCAGGGCAGAGAAATCAGGCCTTATAACGTGGCGAGGGGGAAGTCTCATGGTTTTGCTGGACTTGTGGCAGAAATTTTTTTTATATTCTCGAGTTACAAAGGGGATGGCTCTTGAGAACACGTGCTTGTTCAGCGACGTCAGGACTCCTGCCTAGCTGTGAGGGACACCTCTGGATTCTCCTCGAGGCTTGAAAGGGCAATAGGAACACCTCTGGAGGTGAGGCGGCAGACCCAGTGTCCCTTTCCTGTTGCCACTGGGATACTGGGATTCCTCTAAATTTTCAAGAGGAGTCAGGCATCGTATCCTTTTGAATCATTGAACTCCATGCTCCTCTCGATTTGCCAAAGTGATGTGAGGCCTCCAGTTCAGATGGGACAGGGAGCTAGGGCTTTCTCTAGTGTCTCCCCAGGGGATTCAGACATCCCTTCATCTTGTGAGATGAAATCCAGCCTGAATTCAAGTGACTGCCGGAATTCCGGCCTGATTTCGAGTCACGGCATCTCGGGGTCGATTTCATTTGAGGCCGCAAATTCAACGTCCCTCTCACATACCTATAGCTGAGAGAAGCCTCTTCTTGTGGTGCTTGTGGAAAGTTGGCACTCCTCTTGATTTGAACCCAGGAAATCAGCTCTCATCTCGAGATGATTTGGGGTACATGGAGCTTTTTCGTGTTGCTGCAGTGACCTCAGGATCCCTCTAGAGATCAGACAGTGTTCTTGGGGATTCTCTGGAGTGCCATCAAGGAAATCAAGGCTCCTTTCGAGTTTGATATGTAACACAGAATTGCTCTGCATGCAGTGCAGGGGAATCAGGCCTCATCTCGCGGCAAGGGGTAAATCTCATGGTTTTTCTGGAGGTGAGGTGGGACCTGGGGTATATTCTCGAGTTATGACGTGGATGGCCCTTCCAAACCCATGTTTGCCCAGCAATGTCAGGACTCCTGTCTAGTTGCGAGGGACACCTCGCAATTCTCCTGGAGGCTTGGCAGGACAACTGGGATGCCTCTTCATGTGAGGCGGGAGACCCAGGTTCCCCTTCCACGTGACATATTGATACTGGGATTCCTGTCAATTTTAAGGAGGAGTCAGGCATCGTCTCCTTTGAAGCATTGATCTCCGCGTACCTCTCGAGTTTTCAAAGGATGTGAGGCCTCCAGTCGCGATTAGGCGTGGAAATAGGTCATTCTCTCTTGTCTCCACAGGAGATTCAGACATCATTTCGTCTTGGGAGATGCAAGACGAGCTTGCATTCAAGCCACTGCAGGGAATTCCGGCCTGATTTCGATTCAGGGCATCTCAGTGTCCATGTCACTTGAGGCCGTAAACTCAGGGTCCTCCTCATAATCGATTCTCCTGCATTGACTCCAGAGCAATTCTACATTCCTCATCAAACAGGACAAGTGGCTTGACTTGTTTTAAGCAGCTCCAGAGATTCCTGAGAACACCATACCAACTTTAGAGGGGCACCAAGTTCAGCACAGTAACTTGAGAAAAGCTCAGTGCACCCCAAATCATGTTGAGATGAGAGCTGATTAGCTGGCTTCAAAACAAGAGGAATGCCAACTTTCCACAAGCAGCTCAAACGGAGGATTTTCTCAGCTCTAGGTATGTGAGAGGGACCCTGAGATTGCTGCCTCAAGTGGAATGGACACCGAGATCCCCTGACTTGAAATAAGACCGGATTTCCCTGCAGTGACTTGAATGCCGGCTCGTCTTTCATCTCAAAAGATAAAGGGAAGTCTGAATTCCCTGTGAAGACCCTAGAGAAAGCCCTAGTTCCCTGCCTCATCTCGACAGGAGGCCTCATATCCCTTTGACAACAAGAGTGGAACGTGGAGTTCAATGCTTCAAAAGTAGACGATGACTGAACCTCTTGAAAATAGGCGGAAATCCCAGTATCCCTGTGGCAACCTGAAAGGACACTGGGTCTCCTTCCTCACCTCGAGAGGCGTCCCTATTGCCCTGCCAAGCCTTGAAGAGAATCCCGAGTTGTCCCTCGCAACTAGACAGGAATCCTGACGTCGCTGAACAGACACGAGTTTTAAAAGGCCATCCCCGCCATAACTTGGGAACATAACCCAGGTTCCCGCCGCAACTCCAGAGAAACAATGGGACTTTCCCCTCGCTGTGAGATGAGGCCCAATTCCCCAGCAATGCATGCAGAGTAATCCCATGTTCCCCATTAAACAGGAAAGGAGACTTGACTTCCTCAATGCAACTCCAGGAGACCCCAAGAACACTGTCACAAGTCTAGAGGGACCCTGAGGTCCCTGCATCAACATGAAAGGGCTCCGTGTACTCCAAATCAACTCGAGATGAGGCCCGATTCCCTTGCACTGCGTTCAGAGCAAGTCCGTGTTCCCCATCAAACAAGAAAGGAGCCTTGACTTCCTTGATGGAACTCCAGAGTGTCCCCAGGAACACTGTCACAAGCCTAGAGGACCCTGAGGTCCCCGCTGCAACAAGAAAGCACACCGTGTACTTGAAATCAACTCAAGATGAGGCCCGATTCCCCTGCACTGCGTTCAGAGCAAGTCCGTGTTCCCCATAAAACAAGAAAGGACCCTTGACTTCCTTGATGGAACTCCAGAGAGTACCCAGGAACACTGTCACAAGTCTAGAGGGACCCTGAGATCCCCGCAGCAATATGAAAGGGCTCCATGTACTCCAAATCAACTTGAGATGAGGTCCGATTCCCCTGCATTGTCTCCAGAGCCATCCGGCGTTACACATCATACACTACACGGGGCTTATTTCCTTTAGGCAACTCCAGAGTTTCCCCGAAAATCATGTCTCAAGTCTAAAGGAACACCAAGTTCAAAATAGCAACTCGCGAAAAGCTCCGTGTGCCCAAATCATCATGAGATAAGAGCTGATTCCCTGGCTTTGATTCAAGAGGAAGGCCAACTTTCCACAAGCCCCTCAAGAGGAGTCTTCTCTCAGCTATAGGTATGTAAGTGGGACCCTGAGTTTGCTGCATCAAGTGGAATGGTCACCGAGATGCCGTGAATCGAAATAAGGCTGGATTTCCCTGCAGTGACATCAATGCAGGCTTGTCTATCATCTCAAAAAGTGAAGGGATGTCTGAATCCCCTGTGGAGACCCTAGAAAAAGCCCTAGTTCCCCGCCTCATCTCAAAAGGAGGCCTCACGTCCCTTTGACAACTCGAGAGGAACACGGAGTTCAATGCTTCAAAAGTAGATGAAGACTGATTCCTCTTGAAAATTGTCAGGAATCCCAGTATACCTGTAGCAACTTGAAAGGACCCTGGGTCTCCCGCCTCACCTCGAGAGGAGTTCCTATTTCCCAGCCAAGGCTCGAGGAGAATCCCGATGTGACCCCCGCAACTACCCAGGCATCCTGATGTCACTGAACAAACAGGAATTTTGATGGCCATCCCCATCTTCACTCGAGTATATAACCCAGGTTTCCTCCGCAACTCGAGAAAAACCATGAGACTCCTTGCTCGATGAGAGATGAGACCAGATTTCCCTGCATTGAATGCAGAGCAAGTCCATGTTACCCATTAAACACGAAAGGACCCTTGACTTCCTTGATGGAACTCCAGAGAGTCCCCAAGAACACTCTCACAAGTATAGAGGGACCCTGACGTCCCCGCAGCAACATGAAAGCGCTCCATGTACTCCAAACCAACTCGAGATGACGCCTGGATTGTCTCCAGAGCCATCCCGCCTTCCCCATCAAACATGACAAGTGGCTTGACTTCCTTTAGACAGTTCTGGAGATTCCTCGAGAATACCGTCACAAGTCTAGAGGAACACCAAGTTCAGCACAGCAACTCGAGAAAAGCTCCGTGTACCCCAAATCATCTCGAGATGAGAGCTGATTCTCTGGCTTTGACTCAAGAGGAATGCCAACTTTCCACAAGAACCTCACGAGGAGGCTTCTCTCAGATATATGTATGTGAGAGGGACCCTCAGTTTGCTGCCTCAATTGGAATGGACCGGAGATGCCCTGACTTGAAATAAGGCCTGAAATCCCTGCAGTGACTTGAATGCAGGCTCGTCTTTAACCTCACAAGATGAAGGGATGTCTGAATCCCCTGTGAAGACCCTAGAGAAAGCCCTAGTTCCCTGCTTCATCTCGACAGGAGGCCTCACATCCCTTTGACAACAAGAGTGAAATGCGGAGTTCAGTGCTTCAAAAGTAGACGATGACTGATTCCTCTTGAAAATTAACAGACATCCCAGTATCCCTGTGGCAAAATGAAAGGACACTGAGTCTCCCACCTCACCTTGAGAGGCGTCCCTATTGCCCTGTCAAGCCTCCATGAGAATCCCGAGTTGTCACTCATAACTAGACAGGAGTCCTGACGCCGCTGAACAAACACGAGTTTTGAGGGGCCATTCCCATCGTCAGTTGAGAATATAACCTAGGTTCCCTCTGCAACTCGAGAAAAACCATGAGACTCCGCGTGCCTGTCGCGCTCTCGATGAGACATGAGAAAAGATTCCCCTGCATTGCGTGCAGAGCAATTCCGTGTTCCCCATCAAACGTGAAAGGAGCCTTGACTTCCTTGATGGAACTCCAAAGAGTCCCTAAGAACTCTGATACAAGTCTAGAGGGATGCTGAAGTCACCGCAACAACACAAAAGAGCTCGGTGTACCCCAAATCAACTCAAGATGAGGCCAGATTCCCCTACATTGGTTCCAGAGCCATCCTTTGTTCCCCATCAAACATGACAAGTGGCTTTACTTCCTTTAGGCAACTCCAGAGATTCCCCGAGAACACCATCCTAAGTATAGAGGAACACCATGTTCAGCACAGCAACTCGTGAAAAGCTCCTTGTGCCCCAAATCATCTCGAGATGGGAGATGACTCCCCAGCTTCGAATCAAGAGGAATGTCAACTTTCCACAAGCCCCTCAAGAGGAGGATTCTCTCAGCTATAAGTATGTGAGAGGGACACTGAGTTTGCTGCCTCAAGTGGAATGGACCCAGAGATGGCCTGACATGCAAGAAGGCCGGATTTCCCTGCAATGACTTGAATGCAGTCTCGTCTTTCATCTCACCAGATAAAGGGATGTCTGAACCCTCTGTGGAAACTTTAGAGAATACTCTAGTTCCCCGACTCATCTCGACAGGAGGCCTCACATCCCTTTGACAACATGACAGACATGCGGAGTTCAATGCTTCAAAAGGAGACGAAGGCTGACTCCTCTTGAAAACTGACAGGAGTCACAGTATAGCTCTGACAACTCCAAAGGGAAACTTGGTCTCCTGCCTCACCTCAAGATGCATCCCTATTTTCCAGCCAATCGTTGAGGAGAATCCCAAGGTGTCCCTCGTAACTAGACAGGAGTCCTGACGTTGCTGAACAAACACGAGTTTGGAGGGGCCATCCCCATCGTCCCTCGAGAATATAACCCAGGATCTCTCTGCAACTCAAGAAAAACCATGAGACTCCCCACTCGATTAGAGATGAGAACAGTTTCCCCTTCATTGCGTGCAGAGCAATTCCGTGTTCCCAATCAAACATGAAAGGAGCCTTGACTTCCTTGATGGAACTCCAGAGAGTCCCCAAGAACACTGATACAAGTCTACAGGGACTCTGAGGTCATCGCAGCAACACGAAAGAGCTCAGTGTACCCCAAATCAACTCGAGATGAGGCCGATTCCCCTACATTGGCTCCAGAGCCATCTGGCATTCCCCATCAAACACGACAAATGGCTTGACTTCCTTTAGGCAACTCCAGAGATTCCCTGAGAACACCGTCCTAAGTATAGAGGAACACCACGTTCAAGCGCAGCAACTAGAAAACAGCTCCGTGTACCTCAAATCATCTCGAGATGAGAGTTGATTCCCTGGCTTTGACTCAAGAGGCATGCAAGCTTTAAACAACACCTAAAGAGGAGGCTTCTGTCAGCTATAGTTATGTGAGGAGGACCCTGAGTTTGCTGCCTCAAGTGGAATGGACACCGAGATGCCCTGACTCGAAATAAGGCCGGATTTCCCTGCAGTGACTTGAATGCAGGCTCGTCTTTCATCTCACAAGACGAAGGGATGTCTGAATCCCCTGTGGAGACCCTAGAGAATGCCCTAGTTCCCCACCTCATTTGACAAGGGGCCTAAGATCCCTTTGAAACACGAGAGACATGCGGTGGTCAATGCTCCAAAAGGAGACAAAACCTGACTCCTCTTGAAAACTGACAGGAGTCACAGTATCGCTCAGACAACTGCAAAGGGAAACTTGGCCTCCCACCTCAATTCGAGAGGCGTCCCTAATGTCCTGCCAAGCCTCGAGGAGAATCCCAAGGTGTCCCTTGCAACTAGACAGGAGTCCTGACGTAGCTGAACAAAGACGAGTTTTAAAGGGCCATCCCCGCCGTAACTGGAGAACATCACCCAGGTTCCCGCCGCAACTCCAGGAAAAAAATGAGACTTCCCGCTCGGTGAGAGATGAGACCAGATTCCCCTGCATTGAGTGCAGAGCAAGTCTGTGTTCCCCATCAAACACGAAAGGAGCCTTGACTTCCTTGAAGGAACTCCAGAGAGTCCCCAAGAACACTCTCACAAGTATACAGGGACCCTGAGGTCCCCGTAGCAGCACGAATGCACGCCCTGTACTCCAAATTAACTCGAGGTGAGGCCCGATTCCTCTGCATTGTCTCCAGAGCCATCCCGCATTCCCCATCAAACACAACAAGTGGCTTGACTTCCTTTAGGCAACTCCAGAGATTCCACGAGGATACCGTCACAAGTCTAGAGGAGCTCAAGTTCAGCACAGCAACTCGAGAAAAGCTCCGTGTACCCCAAATCATCTCGAGATGAGAGCTGATTACTTGGCTTTGCCTCAAGAGGAATGCCAACTTTCCACAAGCACCATACGAGTAGGCTTCTCTCAGCTATATGTATGTGAGAGGGACCCTGAGTTTGCTGCCTCAAATGGAATGAACTCCGAGATACCCTGACTCGAAATAAGGCCGGAATTCCCTGCAGTGACTTGAATGCAGGCTCGTCTTTCATCTCCCAAGATGAAGGGAAGTCTGAATGCCCTGTGGAGACCCTAGAGAAAGCCCAGTTCTCCGGGTCATCTCGACAGGAGGCCTCACATCCTTTTGAAACCTCGAGAGGCACATGGAGTTAAATGCTTCAAAAGGAGAGGATGGCTGGCTTCTATTGAAAATTGATAGAATTCCCAAAATTCCTGTGGCAATGGGAAAGGACCTTGGTTTGACCCCCTCACCTCGAGAGGCATCCCTATTTTCCTGCCCAGCTTCAAGGAGAATCTCGATATGTCCCTCGCAACTAGACAGGAGTCCTGACGTCGCTGAACCAACACGAGTTTTGAAGGGCCATCCCCGCCGTAACTCGAGAACATACCCCAGGTTTCCGCCAGAACTGGAGAAAACCATGAGAATTCCCCCTCGCTGCGAGATGAGGCCTGATTATCCTGCACTGCGTGCAGAACAAGTTCATGTTCCCCATCAAACATGAAAGGAGCCTTGACTTCCTAGATGAAACTCCTCATAGTCCCGAAGAACTCTGTCACAAGTTTAGAGGGACCCTGAGGTCAACACAGCAACACGAAAGATCCCCGTGTACCGCAAATCAACTCGAGATGAGGCCCGATTCCCCTGCATTGGCTCCAGAGCAATCTTGCATTCCCCATCAAACAGGACAAGTGGATTGACTTCTTTTAGGCTACTCCAGTGACTTCCTGAGAACACCGTCACAGTTCTAGAGGAACACCAAGTTCAGCACAGCAACTCGAGAAAATCTCCGTGTACCACAAATCATTCTGAGATGAGAGCTGATTCCCTGTCTTCAAATCAGGAAGAATACCAACTTTCCACAAGCAACTCAAGCAGAGGCTTTTCTCAGCTTCAGGTATGTGAGAGGGACCCTGAATTTGTTGCCTCAAGTGGAATGGACACCGAGATGCCCTGATTCAGTGGGGCCGAGATTTCCCTGCAGTGACTTGCATGCAGGCTCGTCTTTCATCTCACAAGAAGAAGGGATGTCTGAATCCCCAGTGAAGACCCTAGAGAAAGCCTTAGTTCCCAGCCTCATCTCAAAAGGAGGCCTCACATCCCTTTGACAACAAGAGTGGAACGCAGAGTTCAATGCTTCAAAAGTAGACGATGACTGACTCCTCTTGAATATTGACCGGAATCCCAGTATCCGTGTGGCAACTTGAAAGGACACTGGGTCTCCTGCCTCACCTCAAGAGGCGTCCCTATTGCCCTGCCAAGCCTCAAAGAGAATCCTGAGTTGTCCCTCGCAACTAGATAGGCGTCCTGACATCACTGAACAAAACACGAGTTTGGAGGGGCCATCCCCGTCTTCACTCGTGAATGTAACCCAGGTTCCCTCTGCAACTCGAGAAAAACCATGAGACTCCCCGCCCGATGAGAGATGAGATCAGATTCCCCTTCATTGCGTGCAGAGCAATTCTGTGTTCCCAATCAAACATGAAAGGAGCCTTGACTTCCTTGATGGAACTCAAGAGAGTCCCCAAGAACACTGATACAAGTCTAGAGGGACCCTGAGGTCACCGCAGCAACACAAAAGAGCTCGGTGTACCCCAAATCAACTCGAGATGAGGCCGATTCCCCTACATTGGCTCCAGAGCCATCCAGCATTCCCCAAAACACGACAAGTGGCTTGACTTTCTTTAGGAAACTCCAGAGATTCCCTGAGAACACCGTCCTAAGTATAGAGGAACACCACTTTCAGGACAGCAACTAGAAAACAGCTCTGTGTGCCTCAAATCATCTCGAGATGAGAGCTGATTCCCTGGGTTTGACTCAAGAGGAATGCAAGCTTTAAGAAACACCTAAAGAGGAGGCTTCTGTCAGCTATAGGTATGTGAGAGGAACCCTGAGTTTGCTGCTTCAAGTGGAATGGACGCCGAGATACCCTGACCCGAGATAAGGCTGGATTTCCCTGCAGTGACTTGAGTGCAGGGTCGTCTTTCATCTCACAAGATGAAGGGATGTCTGAATCTCCTGTGGAGACCCTAGAGAATACCCTAGTTCCCCGCCTCATCTCGACAGGAGACTTCACCTCCCTTTGACAGCATGAGCGGAAAGCATAGTTCAATGCTTTAAAAGTAGAAGATGTAAGTGTAGCAGTAGCTAACACCTCCATATTGGCATATACTTACTACTGCCTTATGTGATAGGAACATTGAAGTTATACTCTCTTAACAACTTCAAGTATTTAATTCAGTGCTGTTAACTATAATTACCATGCTATGCATTAGTTGCCCAGAACTTATACATCTTATACCTTGAAGTTCGTATTCTTTGACCAGTACCTCCCCATTACTCCCATCCTCCTCCTGGGCTCTGGTAGCCATTCTTCTACTCTCTGTCACTATGTATTCAACTTTTTGAAAAGCTGCATGTAAGTCGGGCTTCCTTGGTGGCTCAGCAGTAAAGAATCTGCCTGTAATGCAGGAGATATGGTTTTGACCCCTGGGTGGGGAAGATCCCCTGGAGAAGGGAATGGCAACCCAATTCAGTATTCTTTCCTGGGAAATCCCATGGACAGAGGAGCCTGGCAAAGGGTTGCAAAGAATTGGACATGACTTAGTAACTAAACAACAACAACATGTAAATGAGATCACCCCATATTTCCTTATTGTGTGACTTGTTTCACTGAGTATAACACCGTCTAGATCCATCCATATTGTTGCAAATGGCAAGATTTTTTTACATGACTGAGTAATATTCCATTGTGTATGTCTATGTGTATATGTGTGTGTGTGTGTGTGTGTGTATGTTTGTGTATATATATATATATGTGTGTGTGTATATATATCCCCTACCTGTTTATCCACTTGTCTGCTGACAGACACCCAAGCTCTTTCTGTACGTTGACCATTGTGAGCGATGCTGTGGTGAGCATGTGGGGACAGACACCCATGAGTCAGGGCATACAGGTGGTCTCTAGAAGTGAGAGTAATCTTCCGTCTCAGGAAGAACACTGAGAAACTAAATTCTGCCAATGATCTGAGTAGGCCTGGAAGCAGATTCCCCCTCAGAGTGTTCCACAAGAGCCCAGCCAATACCACCTTGATTTTGGCACTGTGAGCCCTTGAGTAGAGAACCCAGCTGAGCTTCCTTGAGCTGTGAGATAAAAAATGGGTGCTATTTTAAGCTGCTAAGGTTGTGATAATTTGTTATGACAGCAATGAAAAACTAATACATGCAGTAGTTATCTATCACTGAATGATTAGGGACCCTGAAAGCTTTGGAACAAGTATGCTTTTCTCCAACCCAAGAATCAGGCCCACTTTGAGAGATCTGGATTCTCTTGACTTCCCAGAGACAACAAACTGATGCTTTCAACTATGGTTAGAATACCATTTTCAATTCCCCTGGTGTTAGAAATTTAAATTAACCAAAATAATAGAGGTTGTTCTATATCTTTTTTCAGGTTGTGGGGGAAACATTTGAGAGAGATTGTCCCCTTTGCATAAACTAGGCTATGTCTAACTAATAGTTTGATTTTCTATTAAGCATCAGGGAAGTGAGAAATGGTGGTTTTCATAGAATTAGTAAATGCCACCAAAACTAAAGGTCAAACTAAGTTGACATTAAAAACAGTATTTCCAGTGGGGCAGTGTGGGGTACTTGAAAGAACAGTTCCAACAAGTCCCTACAATGCCTATTCTCTGAACTTGTTATAATTGTTAATGGAATCCAGTAAAACTCTGTCCATCCCCAGCCTTTCCATTTGTGACATATATTAGCCACAAGTCTGTTTTCACAGACAAAGTGCCCTTGGCGACCAACGTGGAGAAGAACCATGTGGCTGATTCCACATTGCAGATGTTGCATTCATCCATGCAGGCTTCTCAGGGCCCCTGGCACTGCCAGCATTCAGGATCACTGTGAACTCAACACTGATTTATCCCCTCATGTGGCTTTGGAGGACAGAGGAATAAAGGAGCATGGACACAGGGCAGATTACAGCTGAGCTGAGTTTGCACAGGAAACTCAAGCTTGAATTAAGGACCTGGTATCCAGGCTCTGGTCTATAATGTCGCAAAGAGTAGGACACAACTGAAGTGACTTGGCACGAATTCATCCTTAGATATGGTTTTAACCACTTTGATGCTCAATTTCCCCATCTGTGAAATAATGAGGAGATACCCCACACCCAAGGGCAAAGGTGAAGCCCAGCAAGATGGTAGGAAGGGTGAAATTGCATTTAGAATCAAACCCCATACCCACCAGAGATGCTTAGAGGGCTCAAGGGCCCAGAGACCCTACAGAGACTGAGACAGAGCTGAGTTTCAGCTCCTCCTGAGGAGGCACAGGTCAGCAGTGGGCTGCTGCAGGGGCAGGGGCTCTGGGTGCAGCAGACCTGGGTGTGGCATAAATCCTCTTGGAGGAGATTGCCATTAGCCCCACCACAGAACTGCCAGAACTTATACAGGGCTGGGAAAACAGACTCTGGGAGGGCACAAACAGAATCTTGTGTGCACCAGGACCCAGGAGAAAGGAGCAGTGACCCCACAAGAGACTGACCCAGACTTGTCCATGAGGGCCCAGGAGTCTTTGGCAGAAGCATGCATCAGTGTGGCCTGCTGCAGGGCTGGGGACACTGAGTGTAGCAGTGCATGCATGGGACCTTTTGAAGGAGGTCGCCTTATCTTCATTAGCTCCACCATAGTTTGGCCACAGGTCAAATAACATGGAGGGAACACAACCCCACATATCAACAAAAATTGGATTAAAGATTTATTGAGCATGGCCCTGCCCAACAGAATAAGACCCAGTTTCCCCCTCAGTCAGTCTCTCCCATCAGGAAGCTTCCATAAGTCTCTTATCCTTCTCCATCAGAGGCCAGACAGACTGAAAATCACAATCACAGAAAACTAACCTATCTGATCACATGGACCACAGCCATGTCTAACTCAACGAAACTATGAACCATGCTGTGGAGGGCCACCCAAGATGGATGGGTCATGGTGGAGAGTTCTGACAAAATGTGGTCCACTGGAGAAGGGAATAGCAAACCACTTCAATATACTTGCCTTGAAAAGAAGAGAAGCGAAAGGCAAAGGAGAAAAGGAAAGATACACCCATCTGAATGCAGAGTTCCAAAGAATAGCAAGGAGAGATAAGACAGCCTTCCTCAGTGATAAATGCGAAGAAATAGAGGAAAATAATAGAAGGGGAAAGACTAGAGATCTCTTCAAGAAAATTAGAGATATCAAGGGAATATTTCATGCAAAGATGGACACAATAAAGGACAGAAATGGTGTGGACCTAACAGAAGCAGATATGCAGATGACACCACCCTTATGGCAGAAAGTGAAGAGGAACTAAAAAGCCTCTTCATGAAAGTGAAAGGGGAGAGTGAAAAAGTTGGCTTAACGCTCAGCATTCAGAAAACTAAGATCATGGCATCTGGTCCCATCACTTCATGGAAAATAGATGGGGAAACAGTAGAAACAGTGTCAGACTTTATTTTTGGGAGCTCGAAAATCACTGCAGATGGTGATTGGAGCCATGAAATTAAAAGACGCTTACTCCTTGGAAGGAAAACTATGACCAACGTAGATAGATATTAAAAAGCAGAGACATTACTTTGTCAACAAAGGTCCATCTGGTCAAGGCTATGCTTTTTCCAGTGGTCATGTATGGATGTGAGAGTTGGACTGTGAAGAAAGCTGAGTGCCGAAAAATTGATGCTTTTGAACTGTGGTGTTGGAGAAGACTCTTGAGAGTACCTTGGACTGCAAGGAGACCCAACCAGTCCATCGTGAACGAGATCAGTCCTTGGTGTTCATTGGAAGGACTGATGCTGAAGCTGAAACCCCAATACTTTGGCCACCTGATTCGAAGAGTTGACTCATTGGAAAAGATCTTGATGCTGGGAGGGATTGGGGGCAGGAGGAGAAGGGGACGACAGAGGATGAGATGGCTGGATGGCATCACCAACTCAATGGACATGAGTTTGAGTAAACTCTGGGAGTTGGTGATGGACAGGGAGGCCTGGCATGCTGTGATTCATGGGGTTGCAAAGAGTCAGACATGGCTAAGTGACTGAACTGAACTAAACTGAACTGAAGCAGAAGATATTAAGAAGAGGTGGCAAGAATACATGGAAGAACTATACCAGAAAGATCTTCACGACCCAGAAAATCACAATGATGTGATCACTCACCTAGAGCCAGACATCCTGGAATGTGAAGTCAAGTGGGCCTTAGGAAGCATCACTATGAAAGAAGCTGGTGGATGTGATGGAATTCCAGCGGAGCTATTTCAAGTCCTCAAAGATGATGCTGTGAAGAGTTCTGCACTCAATATGCCAGCAAATCTGGAAAACTCAGCAGTGGCCACAGGACTGGAAAAGATCAGTTTTCATTCCAATCCCAAAGAAAGGCAGTGCCAAAGAATGCTCAAACTACCACACAATTGCACTCATCTCACATGCTAGCAAAGTAATGCCCAAAATTTTTCACGTCAGGCTTCAACAGTACGTGAACCATGAACTTCCAGATGTTCAAGCTGCCTTTAGAAAAGGCCGAGGACCCAGAGACCAAATTGCCAACATCCATTGGATCATCAAAAAAGCGAGAGAGTTCCCGAAAAACATCTACTTCTCTTTCATTGACTACTTTGACTTTGACTGTGTGGATCACAACAACCTGTGAAAAATTCTTAAAGAGATGGGAATACCAGACCACCTGACCTGCCTCCTGAGATATCTGTATGCAGGTCAAGAAGCAACAGTTAGAACCGAACATGGAACAACTGACTGGTTCCAAATTGGTAAAGGAGTATGTCAAGTTTGTATATTGTCATCCTGTTTATTTAACTTATCTGTAGAGTCCATCATGAGAAATGCTGGACTGGATGAAGCCCAAGCTGGAATCAAGATTTCTGGGAGAAATATCAATAACCTCAGATATGCAGATGACACCAACCTTATGGCAGAAAGCAAAAGAACTAAAGAGCCTCTTGATGAAAGTGAAAGAGGAGAGTGGAAAAAGTTGGCTTAAAACTCAACATTCAGAAAACTAAGATCATGGCATCTGGTCCCATCACTTCATGGCAAATAGATGGGGAAACAGTGGAAATAGTCAGAGACTTTATTTTCAGGGGCTCAAAAATCACTGCAGATGGTGACTGAAGCCATGAAATTAAAAGATGCTTACTCCTTGAAAGAAAAGCTATGACCCACCTAGACAACATTTTAAAAAGCAGAGACATTACTTTGCAAACAAAGGTCCATCTAGTCAAAGCTATGGTTTTTCCAGTAGTCATGTTTGGATGTGAGAGTGGACTATAAAGAAAGCTGAACACTGAAGAATTGATGCTTTTGTACTGCGGTGTTGGAGAAGACTCTTAAGAGTTCCTTGGACTGCAAGGAGATCCAACCAGTCCATCTTAAAGGAAATCAGTCCTGAATATTCATTGGAAGGACTGATGATGAAGCTGAAAGTCCAATACTTTGGCCATCTGATGTGAAGAAATGATTCATTTGAAAAGACTGGGAAAGATTGAAGGCAGGAGGAGAAGGGGACAACAGATGATGAGATGGTTGGATGGCATCACCAACTCAATGGACAAGAGTTTGAGTAAACTCGGGGAGTTGGTGATGGACAAGGAAGCCTGGCCTGCTGCAATACATGGGGTCACAAAGAGTCTAACACGACTGAGTGACTGAACTGAACTGAACTGAAAATGAGATAGTATTAGATTAAAAGTAAGATAATTGAAGAAAAGAACACTCCCCTACTTCATTGTTTTCTATTATTCTTACTTTTTAATTGTACATTTTACTTGTTACTCTTCCCCCCCCCCCCATTTATTTTTATTAGTTGGAGGCTAATTACTTTACAATATTGTAGTGGGTTTTGCCATACGTTGATATGAATCAGTCATGGATTTACATGTATTCCCCATCCCGATCCCCCCTCCCACCTCCCTCTCCACCCGCTCCCTCTGGGTCTTCCCAATGCACCAGCCCCGAGCATTTGTCTCATGCATCCACCCTGGGCTGGTGATCTGTTTCACCCTTGATAATATACATGTATCGATGCTCTTGTTTATTATTTAGTATCTATCTCCCTATCAACCAGAATGTAAGTTCCATTATGTCAGGAACTTTGCTTGTTTACTTTGGTTGGCCTAGAGGCAACAAGGCAATAATCTTCCCTGGTGACTCAGTTGATAAAGTGTTCGCCCAGAATGTGGGAGACCTAGGTTAGATCCCTGGGTCAGGAAGATCCGGTGGAGAAGGAAATGGCAACCCACTCCCATATTTTTGCCTGGAGAATTCCATGGGTGGGCCTGGTGGGCTACAGTCCACTGGGTCACAAAGTGTCGGACATGGCTAAGTGACTAACTTAGAGGCAACAAGAGGCAGGAGAGCTTAGTGGTTAAGAGCAACGGCTCCAGAACCAGGTTTCTGAGGTTTCAATATGGACTGCTGTGTGAACCTGGGACAATTACTCAATTTCTCAATTCCTCAGTTTTCCTATATTTAAAATAACAGTAATAAAACTTTCCAAGGGAATTCTACTGCCTTTTTTGGTGGGAATTTAAATTGATACAGCTACTATGGATAACAGTGTGGAGATTCCTTAAAAAACTAGGAATAAACTACCTTGCTTGCATGTATGCCAAGTTGCTTCAGTCATGTCCCACTTTTTGTGATCCTTGGACTGCATCCCACCAGGTTCCTCTGTCCATGGGATTCTCCAGGCAAGAATACTGGAGTAGGTTGCCGTGCCCTCCTCCAGGGGATCTCCCTGACCCAGAGACTGGACCTATGTTTCTTAAGTCTCCTGCATTGACAGGCAGGTTCTTTACCACTAGTGCCAGCTGGGAAGCCCCTAAAACTACCATATGAACCAGCAATCCCACTACTTTGCATACTCTGAGAAAACCACAAATCTAAAAGACATATATACAGTAATGTTCATTGCAGCACTATTTACAATAGCAAGGATGTGGAAGCAAGCTAGATATTCATTGACAAGTGAATGGATAAAGAATATATAGCACATTTATACAATAGAATACTACTCAGCCATAAAAAGGAATGAATTTTAGTCAGTTGTAGTGAGATGGATGAACCTAGAACCTGTTATACAGAGTGAAGTATAACTTCACTTATTTTTCTGACTGATGAGAAAAGAGAAAAATAAATATCATATATTAACTCATGTATATGAAATCGAGAAAAATATACTGATGAACCTATTTACATGGAAGGTATGGAGATGCAAATATAAAGAATGAACTTGTGCACACAGTGGGGGAAGGAGAGGGTAGGACGAACTGATAAAGCAGCATTAACCTATATACACAGTCATGTGTATAATAGAAAACTAGTAGGAAGCTGCTGTGTAACACAGGGAACCCAGCTTGGTGCTCTGTGACAACCTAAAGGGGTGGGACGGGAGAGGGGAGGGAGACTCAAGAGGAAAGGGGTGTGTGTGTGTGTGTGTGTGTGTGTGTGTGTGTGTGTGTGTATAAAATTATGACTGATTCATGTTGTTGTGAAGCAGAAATCAGCACAGCATCATAGGGAAATTTTCCTCCAATTAAAAAAAAATGATAATAGAGAGGACTTCCAGTTCAAGATGGCAAAGTAGAAGGACATACGCTCATCTCCTCCTGTGAGAACACAAAAATTGCAACTATTGAACAACCATTAACAGGAGGATGCTGGAACCCAACAAAAAAAAAAAGAGAGAGAGAGAGACAGAGAGAGACCCCACGTCCAAAAACAAAGAAACTGCTGTGAGACAGTAAGAGGGGCACAACCACAGTAAAATCAAATCCCATACCTGCTGGGTGGGTGACCCACAAACTTGACAACAATAATACCAAAGAAATTCTCATACTGTTGTGAAGGTTCTGAACCCACATCAGGCTTCCCAGGCTGGGGATCCAACAAAGGGTGGGAATCCCCAGGGAATCTGACTTTGAAAGCCGGCTGAATTTGATTATAGGATTTCCACAGGACTAGGGGAAACAGAGACTCCAGTCTTGGAGGCACAAACAAAACCTTTGTGCACCAAGACCCAGAGGAAAGGAGTAGTGACCTCACAGGATACTGAACCATTACCACCTGCTAGTGTTGGGGGGCCTCCTGTGGAGGCATTGGTTGGCAGGGGCTCACCACAGGGACAGGGCACTGGCAACAGCAGGCCAGGAAGGTCCCCCTTGGCATAAATCCTCTTGGGATTCACCATTAACCCTACCAGAGAGCCTGTAAACCCCAGGGATGGGTCTCCTCATACCATACAATGAACCCAAACCAGGAGGAAATTCAACCCCACACACCAGCAGAAAATTGGATTAAAGTTTTACTGAGCAAGGTCCTGCCCACCAGTCCCGCCTACCCGGAAACTTACACAAGCCTCTTAGCCTTCTCCATCAGAGGGCAGACAGAGAAAGCAAGAAGAAGAACAATGGCAAAGTGCTAAAACAAAAACCAAATGACAGAAAGTTAATCAGGTTGAAAAAGCAGAAAGTTGTGTCCCAGATGAAGAGACAAGATAAAACCCGAGAAAAACAATGAAATGAAGTGGAGATAGCAAACTTCCAGAAAAAGAATTCAGAATAATGAGAGTGAAAATAATCCAGGATCTTGGAAAAACAATGAAGAAAATGCAAGAAATGTTTAGCAACGACCTAGAAGAACTAAGGAACAAACAAACATAAGTGAACAATACACTAGAAGGAATCAACAGCAGAATAATTGAGGCAGAAGAATAGATAAATGACCTGGAGAACAGAATGGTGGAAATCACTGCCACAGAACAGTTTATAGAAAAAAGAATGAAAAGAAATGAAGTCACCCTGAGAGATCTCTGGGACAGTATCAAAAGCACTAACATTTGCATTTTAGGGGTCCCAGAAGGAAAAGAGAGAGGAAAAAGCACCTTAGAAAATATTTGAAGAGATAACTGAAAACTTCCCTAACATGGGAAAGGAAATAGCCAACCAAGTCCAGGAAGCACAGAAAGTCCCAGGCAAGATAAATTCAAGGGGGAACACACCAAGACACATAGTAATCAAACTGACAAAAATTAAAGACAAAGATAAACTATTAAAAACAACAAGAGAAAAATAAATAACTTACCAGGAAACTCCCATCAGGCTATCAGAATCATTTCTCAACAGAAACTCTACAAGCCAGAAGGGAATGGCACCATGTATTTAAAGTGATGAAAGGGAAAAACATACAACCAAGAATACTCTGCCCAGCAAGACTGTCATTCAGATTTTATGGAGAAATCAAAAGCTCTCTAGACAAGGAAAAGTTAAGAGAATTCAGCACCACCAAACCAGCTTTACAACAAATGCTAAAGGAACTTCTCTAAGCAGGAAACACAAGAGAATGAAAAGAACTACAGAAAATAAACCAAAAACAATTAAGAAAATGGTAATAGAACCACACATACCAATAATTACCTTAAATGTAAATGGATTAAATTCACCAAAGGAAAGACATAGACTGGCTGGGTGGATGAAAACATGTGCATGTATGCTCTGCCACTTAACACTGCTTGACCCCTCAAACTGCATGTAATTATTTTATATTGCCACATTAATAATATTCCAATTATGGCTTGCAATTGTAATTATCTTTTGTTTTTTGTCTGGCTATTTTCTGTAAAAATCAATAAGCATCTTTTACTATTGTGATTATGTAACTATTATTCCCTTAATACCATTGTATCACGATTGGTCAACAGAAGAATAATAGAACTCTATATCACCAAAACTATATGATTTAATAGAAAAGGCTACAATCACTTTTTAAAATCCAGATGCACATCAGAATTATCTTGAAATATATTGAAAAATGTAAATGCCCAGGTACTGCTTTCTTTTTCTCCAGAGCTCCAGATAAATTTCTAATGAGCAGTAGTGTTTAAAAACAAGTGAGCTATATGATGATCCTTTACTTTTAACTAGTTTGCTTCACTTTTTTTATTTCATATTCAGTGCTCCCATTACATTTATTTTATGTTTTCCAATTTCTCCATCTTTTTTTTTATGTTATTTCTCAAGCCTTTCTCAAGTATAGTAGAAAAGCTTTTGTATACATATGTATAAATAATATGCATAATGTGTGCATTTTAGAAAACTTATGAATCTTTGACCAACTAAAAAATTTATGAAATTTATTTTGATTCCACTTGTTTGACTTAGATTTCTATTTTAAAAAAATAAATATGCAACAAGCAGCAAACGTTTCTTGTATAGCCAGGGAACTACAGTCAATATCTTGTAACAACCTTTCAGTTCAGTTCGGTTCAGTTGCTCGCATCGTCTCATTCTGATGGCGGAGTCTTGGTTCCAGGGTGATGCACAGAACAGCATCACCCTTACTACTTACAGTCCCCGAGGACACGAGTCAGCACCACACAACTCCAAAGGCATTGCATGTGCCTGGGCTTGAGTGGAACCACAATTCTCTCGAGGGGGAGAAAAGCAATCAAATAGAAAACATGAATTCACAAGATAATATTTCACAAGATAATAAAAACGTGCTTTAATGTTGCTCCCACTCATATTGTGGTTAGGAATCCTTCATGAAATGCATTATCCCATTAGTCCTCAATCTCTGTAGATCAGAAGTACTGTCATCTCTATGATGGTGAGAAATCTTATAGGAAACAGACAAGGTCCTGCATTGCTGAGAGACCTCATAGCTTTTAGATTAATCTTTCTCAGGGCTGATAATACAATTAATGTATTCAGGAAGTGACTCTTTATTTTAATAAGAAAAATATTGGCTCCTTGAATTAATAATACTTATTGGCTTTTTGCATGACTTTGAGGCCCATTCTTGGAACTACTATCCTGAAAAATGATAATTATAAAAAAGGTAACTGAATTTACTCTCTAAAGCATTCATTTATCCATTCATTTAGTCAATAAACTTTCAAGGACACGATGCCAAGTTCTACAGTGGTGCAGAGTATGTAAAGATGAAAAGTTATAGTCCCTTAATTCAGTGGCTAGTCATGCAAGTCAATCATTACAACAGTAGCAACAAATAATGCCAGATGTTTCTGAGCACTTACCATAGTCCAGGCACTGTGCCAAGTGCCTTCTCTGTAGTTTGTAATCTTTCCCACAGCCAATGAGGTAGATATTATTAATAATACCATTTTACAGATGAGTAAACTGAGCCCTGAGAAGGGAAAAAGTAGAAGCAGTGACAGACTTTATTCTCTTGGGCTCCAAAATCACTGTGGATGGTGACTGCAGCCATGCAATTAAAAGATTCTTGCCACTTGGAAGAAAAGCTATGACAAATTTAGACAGGTATTAAAAAGAGACATCACTTTGCTGGCAAAGGTCCATCTAGTCAAAGCTATAGTTTTTCCAGTAGTCAGATATGGATGTGAGAGTTGGTCCATTAAAAACACTAAGCATCAAAGAACTGATGCTTTTGAACTCTGGTGTTGGAGAAGACTCTTGAGAGTCCCTTGGACTGCAAGGAGATCCAACCAATCAATCCTAAAGGAAATCAACCCTGAATATTCATTGGAAGGACTGATGCTAAAGGTATAACTCCAATTCTTCGGCCAGCTTTTGCAAAGAGCCACCTCACTGGAAAAGACTTCAATGCTGGGGAAAATTGAAGGCAAAAGGAGAAGGAGGCAGCAGAGGATGAGATGGTAAGGTATCACGATATGACTTTGAGCAAACTCCAGTACATAGTGTAGGACAGAAGAGCCTCATATGCTCCAGTCCATGGGGTCACAAAGAGTCAGATAGGACTTAGCAACTTAACAAAAACAACAAACTGAGGCTCCCATTATTTTAGTGACTTTTCCAGTTAGATATGGAGCTGAGAGCCAAGCTCAGGCAGTCTGACCCCATAACACATTCTTTTAGCTCTGTAACTCATACTTCATATGCACTAGTCATAGCATATGGAGAAAGTTTGGTGGTTGCCCAAGGGAAGAGGCTGTACGATATCCATGAAGGAATTAGGTAAGCATCACAGGGGAGAGAGGATCTAGGCTGAGACCTAATGGACTTGTAATACTTGTTCAGGCTAAATAGCTTGCAAAGAGCATCCCAAGTGCATGCATCAGGGAATGCATGCAGCAAGCACAAAGCAGGGAGAGAAGCTTGGTACATTCTATGATGGAGAGCTAGATCCCAGGAGCTTGGGCACTGAGCAAAGACTGGAATGGAAGACAAGGTCAGTGAGGAAGGCAGGATCTGAATACCATGCCTTATTATATAAGGTATCTATGAGCAGCAAGTGGCGATGGTGCTGGAGTGGCGAGCGGCCGAGAGGAGACACCCCATGTCCAAGGTAAGAGAAACCCCAGGAAGATGGTAGGTGCTAAGAGAGGGAATCAGAGGGCAGACAGACTGAAACCACAATCACAGAAGACTAACCAATCTAATCACATGGACCACAAACTTGTCTAATTCAATGAAACTAAGCCATGCCACCCAAGACAGACGGGTCATGGTGGAGAGTTCTGACAAAATGTGGTTCACTGGAGAAGGGAATGACAAACCACTTCAGTATTCTTGCCTTGAGAATCCCATGAACAGTATGAAAAGGCAAAAAGATAGGACACTGAAAGATGAGCTGCCCAGGTCGGTAGGTGTCCAGTATGCTACTGCAGATCAGTGGAGAAATAACTCCAGAAAGCATGAAGGGATGGAGCCAAAGCAAAAATAACACCCAGTTGTGGATGTGACTGGTGATAGAAGCAAGATCCAATTCTGTAAAGAGCAGTATTGCATAGGAACCTGGAATGTTAGGTCCATGAATTGGAAGAGGTCAAACAGGAGATGGCAAGAGTGAACATTGACATTTTAGGAATCAGTGAACTAAAATGGACTGGAATGGGTGAATTTAACTCAAATGACCATTATATCTGCTATTGTGGGCAAGAATCCCTTAGAAGAAATGGAGTAGCCATCATAGTCAGCAAAAGAGCAGTACTTGGATGCAATCTCAAAAAAGACAGAATGATCTCTGTTCATTTCCAAGGCAAACCATTCAATATCACGGTAATCCAAGTCTACATCCTGACTAGTTATGCTGAAGAAGCTGAAGGTGAATGGTTCTATGAAGACCTACAAGATCGTTTAGAACTAACACCCAAAAAAGATGTCCTTTTCATTATAGGGGACTTGAATGCAAAAGTAGGAAGAAAATAAAACACCCAGAGTAACAGGAAAATTAGGCCTTGGAGTACATAATAAAGCAGGGCAAAGGCTAATAGAGTTCTGCCAAGAGAACGCACTGGTCATAGCAAACACCCTCTTCCAAGAACACAAGAGAAGACTCTACACATGGACATCACCAGATGACCAACACTGAAATCAGATTGATTATATTCTTTGCAGCCAAAGATGGAGAAGTTTTGTACAGTCAGCAAAAACAAGATTGGGAGCTGACTGTGGCTCAGATCATGAACTCCTTATTGCCAAATTCAGACTTAAATTGAAGAGAGTGGTGAAAAACACTAGACCATTCAGCTATGACCTAAATCAAATCCCTTATGACTATACAGTGGAAGTGAGAAATAGATTTAAGGGACTAGATCTGATAGACAGAGTGCCTGATGAACTATGGACGGAGGTTCATGACATTATACAGGAGACAGGGATTAAGATCATCCCCCAGAAAAAGAAATGCAAAAAGGCAAAATGGTTGCTTGAGGAGGCCTTACAAATAGCTGTGAAAAGAAGAGAAGTGAAAAGCAAAGGAGAAAAGGAAAGATATACCCATTTGAATGCAGATTTCCAAATAATAGCAAGGACAGATAAGAAAGCCTTCCTCAAAGCCAGATCTGAAAGGGACACGTGTACCCCAATGTTCATCACAGCACTGTTTATAATAGTCAGGACATGGAAGCAACCTAGATGCCCATCAGCAGACAAATGGATAAGGAAGCTGTGGTACATATACACCATGGAATATTACTCAGCCATTAAAAAGAATTCATTTGAATCAGTTCTAATGAGATAGATGAAACAGGAGCCCATTATACAAAGTGAAGTAAGCCAGAAAGATAAAGACCAATGCAGCATACTAACGCATATATATGGAATTTAGAAAGATGGTAATGATAACCCTATATGCAAAACAGAAAAGGAGACAGAGATGTACAGAACAGACTTTTGGACTCTGTGGGAGAAGGCGGGGGTGGGATGTTTTGAGAGAACAGCATCGAAATATGTATATTATCAAGGGTGAAACAGATCATCAGCCCAGGCTGGATGCATGAGACAAGTGCTCAGGGCTGGTGCACTGGGAAGACCCGGAGGGATGGGATGGGGAGGGAGGTTGGAGGGGGGATCGGGATGGGGAATACATGTAAATCCATGGCTGATTCACGTCAATATATGGCAAAACCCACTACAATACTGTAAAGTAATTAGCCTCCAACTAATAAAAATAAATGGAAAAAAAAGAAAGAAATCCTTCCTCAGTGATCAGTGCAAAGAAATAGAGGAAAACAATAGAATGGGAAAGACTAGAGATCTCTTCAAGAAAATTAGACATACAAAGGGAACATTTCATGCATAGATGAGCTCAATAAAGGACAGAAATGGTATGGATCTAACAGAAGCAGAAGACATTAAGAAGAGGTGGCAAGAATACACAGAAGAACTGTACAAAAAAGATCTTCATGGCCCAAATAATCACAATGGTGTGATCGTTCACCTAGAGCCAGACATCCTGGAATGTGAAGTCAAGTGGGCCTTAGGAAGCATCACTACAAACAAAGCTAGCAGAGGTGATGGAACTCCAGTTGAGCTATTTCAAATCCTAAAAGATGATGCTGTGAAAGTGCTGTACTCAATATGCTAGCAAATCTGGAAAACTCAGCAGTGGCCACAGGACTGGAAAAGGTCAAATTTCATTCTAATTCCAAAGAAAGGCAATGCCAAAGAATGCTCAAACTACTGCACAATTGCACTCATCTCACACGCTAATAACGTAATGCTCAAAATTCTCCAAGCCAGGCTACAGCAATATGTGAACTGTGAACTTCCAGATGTTCAAGCTGGTTTTAGAAAAGGCAGAGGAATCAAAGATCAGATTGCCAACATCTGCTGGATCATTGAAAAAGCAAGAGAGTTCCAGAAAAGCATCTATTTCTGCTTTATTGACTATGCCAAAGCCTTTGACTGTGTGGATCACAATAAACTGTGGGAAATTCTGAAAGAGATGAGAATACTAGACCACCTGAACTGCCTCTTGAGAAATCTGTAGGCAGGTCAGGAAGCAACAGTTCAAAGTGGACATGGAACAACAGACTGGTTCCAAATAGGAAAAGGAGTACGTCGAGACTGTATATTGTCACCCTGCTTATTTAACTTATATGCAGAGTACATCATGAGAAACGCTGGGCTACAAGAACCACAAGCTGGAATCAAGACTGCCGGGGAGAAATATCAATAACCTCAGATACACAGGTGAGACACCACCCTTATGGTAGAAAGCAAAGAGAAACTAAAGAACCTCCTGATGAAAGTGAAAGAGGAGAGTGAAAAATTTGGCTTAAAATTCAACATTCAGAAAACTAAGATCATGGTATCCGGTCCCATCACTTCATGGGAAATAGATGGGTAAACAGTGGAAACAGTGGCTGACTTTTTTGGTGGGGGCACCAAAATCACTGCAGATGGTGACTGCAGCCATGAAGTTAAAAGACAGTTACTTCTTGGAAGCAAAGTTTCGACCAACCTAGAGAGCATATTAAAAAGCAGAGACAACACTTTACCAACAAAGGTCCATCTAGTCAAGGCTATTGTTTTTCCACTAGTCATGTATGGATGTCAGAGTTGGACTATAAAGAAAGTTGAATGCAAAGAATTGATGCTTTTGAACTGCGGTGTTGGAGAAGACTCTTGAGAGTCCCTTGGACTGCAAGGAGATCTAACCAGTCCATCATAAAGGAGAACATTTGAAGTGTTCATTGAAGTGTTTATTGAGTATTCATTGGAAGGACTGATGCTGAAGCTGAAATTCCAATACTTTGGCCATCTGATGCAAAGAGTTGACTCATTTGAAAAGACCCTGATGCTGGGAAAGATTGAGGGCAGGAGGTGAGGGGGATGACAGAGGATGAGATGGTTGGATGGCATCACCGACTCAATGGACATGGGTTTGGGTAGACTCCAAGAGTTGTTGATGGACAGGGAGGCCTGGCATGCTGTGGTCCATGGGGTTGCAAAGAGTCGGACACGACTGAGTGAACTGAACAGAACTGATGTAACTATCCAGTTATGAAACAAATCTGTCATTTAATTTTGTCTGACAAGTCATAGCTCTTACTGCCTGATTAACATCAGAATGAACTTACCCTTAGATTGTTGGGGTCTAGTCAAATTGGTAAATAGGCTAATTTTACTGCTATTGTTTAATGCCAAAGGTCTCTTTGCAGAAAGATTTTAATATCATGTTTATTTTGGTTTCATTTGAAATCATAAGGGAGATTTTAAATGTTACAAATTATCTATGGAATCTAAGTTAATCAGTTTAGATTCACAAATTTGAATACATCAAGTTGTATCCTTACTCCACATAATCACAAATGTGTGTAAATGTAATTGATCTCAAAAGACTAGGGGAAAATGGGCCAATATTTTAATAGTTACCTATAAATCCTGGAGAAGTTTTATATAGTTTCTAAATTTTCCATAGTGAAAGCATATCACTTTCAGGAGTACAGAAAGAAATTTTTGCAGAGTGGAAACCAGATATTTTAAAATTCAGTGTAATGCACACACATAGTTCAAAAGTCAAATTTGTCTGAAAGGACTAGTAATGAAAATAATACTCTGTTCTTCACTCCCACCCTGTCTTAATTCCCCAAAATCAGTCCACTAACTCTATAACTTGTTTATTCTTTAGCTACATCAAAATTCTGTATTTCTTCTATGATTCTACAGTAAATGTGAGTTTATATACAATGTCTGAATTTGTCCATTTTAGATATTCAAGTTGCTGCTATAAGATTCAGCTCACTTATATCACCTCACATCTATCTCCCCCAATTTCCCTGTGTAATTATAACACATATTTGTTTCTCTATTTTTTGGCTATCTTTGAAATTTTAGGCAGTAAACATACACCAAATATAGTCAGTCTCTTAACATCCCCTTGGGTTTAAAGAGAACACTGGTGCTCTTAGACTTATCTTTAGCTCTGCTGTCTTCCTTTTCTGGCATTCCAATCGTAGAGCATTCCAGGTGATAACATTTACATTTGGTTCTATAATTAAAATTACATCTTCCATGCTTTCTCTACCAGTATTTTTTTTAAAATTTGTAAACTAATAAGAACGTTTTACATCATTGTGACTTTGTAAGCATTATTCACGGAGGAGTCAAGTGGTATTCTGTGAAGTTAACTTTCTCCTTATACTTGTTTTTGTTTCTTCTAATTCTCACAGTATTTTTTTTATTTTTTTTTAATTTTATTTTATTAGTTGGAGGCCAATTACTTCACAACATTTCAGTGGGATTTGTCATACATTAACACGAATCAGCCATAGAGTTGCACGTATTCCCCATCCCGATCCCCCCTCCCACCTCCCTCTCCACCCGACTCCTCTGGGTCCTCCCAGTGCACCAGGCCTGAGCACTCGTCTCATGCATCTCACCTATTTTTAAATTTTCCATGACAACAGATATTCTACAACGTCTCCTTTTGTCCCAGGAGACCTCTCCCCCAGAGCCACCTGTCTCCTGTTTTACCTGGACTGTACGTTCTGCGGGTACAGTGGACAGTTTGACTGATTCCCCAAATCCATTCCATCACAGACAATGACTGAGGAGACAGTCATGTCCCCTCATTAGACTGAGGAGACATCCTCAGTGAGGATGTTCCAAACAACATTCCTAAAGTTCCAGCAGTCTACAACACTTCCAGTTTCCTCCTCTACTTTATTGATTACACCAACACATATCACTTTATAGCATAGTTGCTTTTCATTTCTTCACCTGAATGTAAGCTCCATGAAGGCAGGAAAGCTTCTCTTTATTTTCTGTTTTTCCCCATATATTTCATATATTATCATATTCTTCATATATTTCATATTTTCATATATTTTCATACACTTTCACATTTTCATATATTTCATATTTTTCATATACTTTAATATTTTTCATATACTTTAATATTTTTCATATTTTTCATATATTTCATATATTTCATATTTTTCAAACATTTCATATGTTTCATATATTTCCTATTTTTCATATACTTTCATATTATTCATATATTTCATATTTTTCGTATACTTTCATATTTTTGATATATTTCATATACTTTCATATTTTGCATATACTTTCATATTATTCATATATTTCATATTTTTCATACATTTCATATTTTTCATATATTTCATCTTTTTCATATTTTTCATATACTTTCATAATTTTCATACACTTTCATATTATTCATATATTTCATATACTTTCATATTTTTCATATACTTTCATATTTTCATATATTTTCATATTTTTCATATACTTTCATAGTGTTCATATTTTTCATATACTTTCATATTATTCATATATTTCATATTTTTCATACACTTTCATATTTTTCATAATTTTCATATGCTTTCATATTATTCATATATCTCATATTTTTCATACACTTTCTTATTTTTCATATTTTTCATATACTTTCATATATTTCATATTTTTCATATTTTTCATATATTTCATGTTTTCCATACACTTTCATTTTATTCATATATTTCATATTTTTCATATACTTTCATATTTTTCATATACTTCCATATGTTTCTTATATGTCATATATATTAATATATTTCATATATTTTCATATTTTATGTACTCTGTCTTCTTTGGTTTACTTGCCAGCTTTATTGGGATGCATACTGGATACCTTTCTGAGAGGTCACTTTTTCTAGACCCTCGAATGTCTTAAAAAGTTTTCATGTATCCCTTCATTGATATCTTGGGTAGGTTGGGACTATAGGTTGAAAATTTTAATGTCTCCGAATTTTGAAAACAACAGTCAAATTACCTATTACCATCCACTACTAATTGACGGGATGTTTGAGTGATCTGGTTTTACTCTGAAAAATAGCACTGACACATCTAGCAAGTAAAAATATAGGATATACAACTAAGTTTGCATTTCAGATAAACAAGGAAATTCTAGAAACATACTTATTCTAAAAACTTACTTATTGTCTATTTGAATTCCAATGTTAACTAGCTGTCCTATATTTTATGTTAACACTATTGGGACATTTTTAGGATATTCTTTTTATCCTTAACATTCTGAAATTTCACAGTATTTCTGGTTGTGAGTCTTTAAAAGAAAAAAAGTCTTTATATTAGTGCTTGAGCCCCAAGAAAGAGGGTATGATTATTATTGACATAATAATGTTTAAATAATGAGTCTTTATTGCTTCCAGGCTCTGGCTGTCTATCAGCTTGAGTCTGGGGAACAGGAACAAGAAAAAAAATGTAAAAAGTTTCATCAGTCTTAGAATTTGAAAATCTTTAGAGTAATTATCACAGTGGAAGCATGAGATGACTATAACCTATTTCATACAGAGCCTGGTTATCTAGTAGAGTTGTCTGGTTTCAAACCTTGCCACCCAACTGGTATTTCATACAAGTATCAGTGAGCAACCAACATTCAGGCTGAAGAGCCTTGTTTTGTAAGAGTGAATATTCTGGACACATCCCAGATTTACCATGTAATTGCTCCACAGTGAACACAACATAGATGTCTCCAAAGGAGAAAATTATTTGCTTGTGAGATGCATATTTCCTGTGGTTATCTCTGAGTGAACTAGCCAAAAAGTAAGTGAAGAAGTGAGAGACAAGAAGTAACCACTTTGCAAAGTAGTGGTAAAATCAACCAAGGTAAAACTGGTTTAAAGAAATTCGGAGAACTATAGAGTTGAGAGAGAAATTTTTTAAACTGACTTTAGAGTCAGTTATCTAGGTCAGCCCACCTTTTATAGGTGACACTACCCAGGCTAACAGAGCGGAAGAGACTTGCCCAGAGTCACCGAACCAGACTAGACCAGTTCCCGGTTCCCAGTCCAGTGTTTACTCCCTATCATTGCTGCTGTGGGTTGGGACCTATTGCACAACAGCCCTATTTAATCATCCTGACAGCAATCCTGAGAATGATAAACTTTCTCTGCAACAATCTGACTCAACTCAGGGTAGCAGCTTCACCAAATGCCCCATTAAAATGCAGTCAACTCCAAGGGGAGGTGAAAAAAAAGGAAGGGGGTGGTGGTCCAGAGGGCTTGGAAAAGTTTTTCGTAACCAAAAATATTGCCAACACCCACATACCTGTGTGCCTGAAATTAACCACTGAAAATGTCTGCTGTAAGGCAAATAATCATCTTTAACATTTTGCTTGGATCTTTGTAGAGGCTCCTTAACAAAGAAGAAGGTCTTAATGATATGACACCAGACAAATACATTGTGATTGAACATGGCAGAATGACTAGACAGTGGTCTGAAATGTATTAGGACCCATCAGGTACAAATAGCAGCAGGTGCCTACTTTACCATCATCATTTCACATCAGAACAAAGCAACAGATTGCTCTAATCATTTCCCTGTCATCAGATTTCACTTTTGGTGTCTGATGTCACGGTAAGGTACTTTAGTAGACCTAGTTTCCCTGATTACTTGAATAATTCACATTTTGATTCTGAATATGGGATGTTTTCAGCAGAACAAAGGCCCTTTAAATGGCAATTGCGATTTCAGCATTGAGACTCAGTTTGTCTGGACTCAAACTTCAAAATGTAGTTCCCACAACTTTAAGGTCATTTGCTTTCTTCTTTTTGTGGTCAAAAAGTTAAGCAAGATGAAGATCGAAAGATAACCATTTGTTTTTGTTAATGAAGAGGTAGTTTGTTTTTTTTTTTTTAAATATTATTTTATTAGTTGGAGGCCAATCACTTCACAACATTTCAGTGGGTTTTGTCATACATTGACATGAATCAGCCATATAGTTACACGTATTCCCCATCCCGATCCCCCCTCCCACCTCCCTCTCCACCCGACTCCTCAGGGTCCTCCCAGTGCACCAGGCCTGAGCACTTGACTCATGCATCCCACCTGGGCTGGTGGTCTGTTTCACCATAGATAATATACATGCTGTTCTTTCAAAACATCCCACCCTCACGTTCTCCCCCAGAGTTCAAAAGTCTGTTCTGTACTTCTGTGTCTCTTTTTCTGTTTTGCATATAGGGTTATCGCTACCATCTATCTAAATTCCGTATATATGTGTTAGTATACTGTAATGTTCTTTACCTTTCTGGTTTACTTCACTCTGTATAATGGGCTCCAGTTTCATCCATCTCATTAGAACTGATTCAAATGAATTCTTTTTAACGGCTGAGTAATATTCCATGGTGTATATGTACCACAGCTAACCAGAGCTGGTGTAATGATGGTTAGGAGGCCAAGGGCAGATTGCCATGCCTTGCTAAAAAACAAATGCAGGTGGAAAGGTGGAGAAAAATTAATGCAGATAATCTTTTAAGAAGGTTGACTAGGACCAAAAAGAGAAAGTCTTTTATTGAAATATTTGGATGGATATTGATTGATTGGTTGATTTTAAAGGGCATAGGGGAGACATGAGCATTTCTATTACCTGGGGAGGGGGGGTGGTGTGTGGGGAGTCAGGTCCTTAGCTTCTCCATGCAAATATTGCAGAAATGTTAATATAACTGTAAACAAAGAGTCTGTCCAAGGTCATCCAGCCAACTGACCAAAGCATCAGAATTAAAATCCTGGCCCTTCAACAGCTTGTTTTCTTGGGCACATGAGGTCTCTCCATTTTGCAACTGTTTTTTTATTTCAGTGGGTCATGGGAGGATGAAGGTGGTCATTTCTGTATCACTGTATTTGTAAAGAGCTATAAGGTCCACTTGGGCAGGGAAGGGATAAGGAGAATAAATACTTGATTAAGTTAACATTTTCCATTTGCCAGACACCAGGCTAAGTGCTTTACCTAAATAAGTTATGCAACCTTCACAGCAACATATGAAGCAGATTAAGTTAATATCTTTTCACAGACAAAGAAATTGTGGCTCGAAGAGATTTAGTAATTCACCTGAAATCACACCAGCAAAAGCCAAATAAAAAAAGTGGGGGTTTTAACCAGTAGATTATCCCATCTCTCATATGCTATTTCAAATCCTGAAAGATGATGCTGTGAAAGTGCTGCACTCAATATGCCAGCAAATTTGGAAAATTCAACAGTAGCCACAGGACTGGAAAAGGTCAGTTTTCATTCCAATCCCAAAGAAAGGCAATGCCAAAGAATGCTCATACTACTACACAATTAGTGATATTTTTAAATATCACAATTCATTTTTTCTAGGTACAGTCACATTTTTGTCCTGTTTTATTTCCAGAAAATGCTGTGAGACAACTGAGAACGTCAACTCCATTTGAGAATAGGGACAATGAAACATATTCTCTCTCTCCCCCCTGCTCCCACTTCTCTCTCATACACACACATACACACACCATTAGGGAGGAAAGCCCATTAGAATGGTAATAATAGAGCCTAGATAGCTCAGTGGCCGAATTTGCCACAGAGCTGCCAGGACCCTTAAGAGAAGAGATTCAGTCCTCTGCTGTTTTTAGCCAGCAGCACCTGGTGTCCAGGGTAAAGGATATAAACCCATTCCATCAAAATGCCAGAATGTATGCCCGCAAGCAGCTTTATCGGAAGACCAGGCGAGAGGACTCATAAATAATAACTAGGAAAACTATTTCCAAGTGGAACAAACTTAAAATAATAAACACAGCAGATCTTGACCACTACTAGGATCCTTTCCTCTCCCCAGTGAACTACAATGAGTCTCTTGGCATCATAGGGCTCTGTGCTGAGATGAGAATTTGCAATTAGCATTAAGGATAAAAGAGTAAGTGCAAATTGGCCCCATATAGCCTTGATTCATAACATACCACTTAAAAGACAGTATCCATCAGTTACAAAAAAGAGTCTCTGTGCAAAGGTCAGCCTAGGTATGGTTTGTTTGTAATTTTGTGCAAGAGCTATGTCTTACTCATCGTTGCATCCCCAGCACCCAGCATAATGTCTGGTACATTGTTAGTACCCAATAAGTTTTTTTTTTAGTGATTAGTGAATATTAGCCAGGATATAATGATGCCATGTCTGCCACTTTGCTCCAGTTCTCTAAAACCAAGGAATATATTTAGGATTATGTTAATCAAATATACTTAGTTGGATGAAGGTAACACTGGATTGACATCAAACAGCTCTAGCCTGAATTTCTTAGGGAATTGCCTCAGTTTTTAACTTACATGGTTTGTAGCATTCTGATTTAATGGAAGCAATTCCATTATTAATGGGTGAGTTTCTAAATCAGCTTGTAAAATTCAGTCAGTTAGTTCAGTCAATCAGTCATGTCCAGCTCTTTGCAGCACCATGGACTGCAGCATGCCAAGCCTCCCAGTCCATCACCAACTCCCAGAGCTTGCTCAAACTCAAGCCCATAGAGTCGGTGATGCCATCCAACCATCTCATTCTCTGTCATCCCCTTCTCCTATTGCCTTCAATTTTTCCCAGCAGCAGGGTCTTTTCAAATAAGTCAGTTCTTTGCATCAGGTGACCAAAGAATTGGAGTTTCAGCTTCAACATCACTCCTTCCAATGAATATTCAGGACTGATTTCCTTCAGGATGGACTGGTTGGATCTCCTTACAGTCCAAGGGACTCTCAAGGGTCTTCTCCAACACCACAGTTCAAAAGCATCAGTTCTTTGGTACTCAGCTTTCATTATGATCCAACTCTCACATCCATACATGACTACTGGAAAAGCCATAGATTTGACTAAATGGACCTTTGTTGGCAAAGTAAGTCTCTGCTTTTTAATATACTGTCTAGGTTGGTCATAACTTCCCTCCCATGGAGTAAGCATCTTTTAATTTCATGGCTGCAGTCACCATCTGCAGTGATTTTGGAGCCCTCAAAAATAAAGTCTCTCACTGTTTCCATTGTTTCCCCATCTACTTACTATGAAGTAATGGGACTGGATGCCATGATCTTAGTTTTCTTTTTTTTTTTTTTTAGTTTTGAGATGTATTTTTTTTTTTTTTTAAATATTATTTTATTAGTTGGAGGCCAATCACTTTACAACATTTCAGTGGGTTTTGTCATACATTGACATGAATCAGCCATATAGTTACACGTATTCCCCATCCCGATCCCCCCTCCCACCTCCCTCCCCACCCGACTCCTCAGGGTCCTCCCAGTGCACCAGGCCCGAGCACCTGACTCATGTATCCCACCTGGGCTGGTGGTCCGTTTCACCATAGATAATATACATGCTGTTCTTTCGAAACCTCCCACCCTCACGTTCTCCCCCAGAGTTCAAAAGTCTGTTCTGTACTTCTGTGTCTCTTTTTCTGTTTTGCATATAGGGTTATCGCCACCATCTATCTAAATTCCGTATATATGTGTTAGTATACTGTAATGATCTTTATCTTTCTGGCTTACTTCACTCTGTATAATGGGCTCCAGTTTCATCCATCTCATTAGAACTGATTCAAATGAATTCTTTTTAACGACTGAGTAATATTCCATGGTGTATATGTACCACAGCTTCCTTATCCATTCATCTGCTGATGGGCATCTGGGTTGCTTCCATGTCCTGGCTATTGTAAACAGTGCTGCAATGAACATTGGGGTGCACGTGTCTCTTTCAGATCTGGATTCCTCAGTGTGTATGCCTAGAAGTGGTATTGCTGGGTCATATGGCAGTTCTATTTCCAGTTTTTTAAGAAATCTCCACACTGTTTTCCATAGTGGCTGTACTAGTTTGCATTCCCACCAACAGTGCAAGAGGGTTCCCTTTTCTCCACACCCTCTCCAGCATTTATTGCTTATAGACTTTTGGATAGCAGCCATCCTGACTGGCGTGTAATGGTACCTCATTGTGGTTTTGATTTGCATTTCTCTGATGATGAGTGATGTTGAGCATCTTTTCATGTGTTTGTTAGCCATCTGTATGTCTTCTTTGGAGAAATGTCTGTTTAGTTCTTTGGCCCATTTTTTGATTGGGTCGTTTATTTTTCTGGAATTGAGCTTCAGGAGTTGCTTGTATATTTTTGAGATTAATCCTTTGTCTGTTTCCTCATTTGTTATTATTTTCTCCCAATCTGAGGGCTGTCTTTTCACCTTACTTATAGTTTCCTTTGTTGTGCAAAAGCTTTTAATTTTCATTAGGTCCCATTTGTTTATTTTTGCTTTTATTTCCAATATTCTGGGAGGTGGGTCATAGAAGATCTTGCTGTGATTTATGTCGGAGAGTGTTTTGCCTATGTTCTCCTCTAGGAGTTTTATAGTTTCTGGTCTTACATTTAGATCTTTAATCCATTTTGAGTTTATTTTTGTGTATGGTGTTAGAAAGTGTTCTAGTTTCATTCTTTTACAAGTGGTTGACCAGTTTTCCCAGCACCACTTGTTTATGTTGAGTTTTAAGCCTGCTTTTTTACTCTTCTCTTTCACTTTCATCAGGAGGCTCTTTAGTTTCTCTTCACTTTCTGCCATAAGGGTGGTGCCATCTGCATATTTTAGGTTATTGATATTTCTTCCAGCAATCCTGATTCCAGCTTGTGCTTCATCCAGCCCAGCATTTCGCATGATGTACTCTGCATATAAGCTAAATAAGCAGGTGACAATATACAGCTTTGATGTACTCCTTGTAAAATTATTTTATCAGAATGTAGAAAACTAATGGCATTCAATTATATTACAGATCTGTTTTCCCATTGTAATCATTCTTACTTGGCAATATTTATTTGAAGTTCCAGTCTAAGATGGCAGAAAGAGTCTACCTGCTGTTCAGATTCGGGAATTATTCCTTCTTAACTCTCCACTCTTTCTTACCTTCCATTACCTGTATTCACCTACCCACCTTCATCCAAATAAAGCCTACTTCTCCTCCTGTTTTCTGAATCTCAGTGAGTAGCACTTGTCGTCTACCATTGACTAAAGTCTGACACTTTGGGGTCATTCTCCCTTAGTGTGCCCCCTCACTCGCATTACATAGATCTACATCCACACAGACATGTCTAGTGGGCTATCAGGTATTGATGATTCTATCCCACCCACTGCTTTAGTTCAGGACATTATCTTTCTCGACTACTTCATATGGTTCCTGGGTTCCAGAGAGAAGAAATCTGTAAATATGGCAAGTCTTCTTGCCATTTCCATGCATAGAAAATTTACCTGAATTCATAAGTTAGTACATATACTCAGGTGAAGACAACACTGAGGTAATATATAAGGTTTTAGTAGTGGATAAACTCTCCAAAGAAGGACACAATCTTTCATCAGTACCTTGGAGAGAACCAGCAAAGGTAGCTGATAAATAGAACTAGGCAAGTTCTGTCAAAACCAGGATTATAAATGGGCAAATACTGGAAAGAAGTCAGCTTAGACTTTCCAGCCACAGGCTGACTTTCTGATCCTTAAATGCTTCAAGTCCAGTCCTGTGACAGGCTTTTGCACCAGATGTTTCCCTTGATTGCAACCCTCTTCCCCCATATCTTTGCATTGCTGTCACCTTCTCACCATTCAGGTCTCAATCCAAATGACTGTGCAGTACAGCTTTTCCTCAATCACTCCTATCCCATTTACCCATTTTACTTTCTTCATAACAATTATCACTGCTTGAAACTGTGTTATTTATTCATTTGTTTACAAGACTATTGTCTCCCTAGGCTTCACAGAGAGTAAGCTTTGTGGGTGAATAGACCATGTCTATGTGATTAACTGTCATATATCTTTAGTGTTTAAAACATATCTGGCACCTAGGAGGCAGTCTATAAATATTTGACAAATGAGAAAATGAAATAAGACAGGCAATTAGATTTGAAGTTTAGGAGACTACTGAGGACCTTGAACTGAGAAGTTGGAGCTAATATCAGACACTAATTATTGAGTGTGGAGAAATAGGATTCAAGTTGCCATGTACAGATTTGTGTTCGCATGATCCATGTAGGGCCAAACATCAAACACACCCATTGGGTAGCATGCATACCAATACTACATCTTAATTTCTAGAATAATTACTATAGTTTGAATGAAAGCAAGATAGCCCTTATTTTGATCTCTGCAAAAGGAACAACACTTTTCCCTGCATTTTCTCTAGAAAGGGATTTTTATTCTCTCAGTGGCATTAAGTGGGAACTGACCAAGCAAATCGGTGGGTGGGTTGTTTGACCACTCCAGAGGTCACTGAGTTAGGACTATTTCCCTTGAGCCCTCACTTCCAGAATCCTTAGAAACGAGAGAATCCTGTGGCTTGGAAGCTTGGATCTTGCAATTTGTCTCTGCAAATGGAGAAGGCACACAAAGGGTGCTAGGGCAAACTATATGTCCAGGATTTTAATTAGGTACACATGTTCCATTTGGCCAATGCAGAGGTTTTAAATGTTTTTGATTAGTCATCAACATTATAAAAATCAGGAGATTTCATATAAAGAAAGATTTCCAGCCTCTCTTAGAAATACAGAAGTTCTAGAAGTACTAGCCCTTGATATCCCACATGACAAAAATCACCTGATATGGAGTGGCAGCTGCCCCTTCAAACACGACTTGTAGTCTCAACACCACCTCTGTCTCCAAGTCTCCACCTACTTCACTCATTTACCATAACTACATGGCCTTTGAAGGTGTTTGAGTCTGAGGTCCTCCACTATGAAATACAAGAATTAGATGATTCTAAGAATTGAAGACATGGGAATAATTATGAAGGTAAACTATCTATAAGGAATCACAGTATGCATTTCCCTAAAAAAGCAACTAATTTTTGGTACATTGCTATGGGTATGAAACTTATATGTATTATAAGATATTTATGAGGATACTGACACCATTCACACAGTGGCTCCCTAAAAGAAGATCTAAGGAAATTATGTTTATTTGTGTATGTGTTCACACATACACACAGATATGCAAAGAGTAGATACTCAGTAAATATTTCTTGAATAAAGTAATGAGAGGCTCAACAGCATTCATCAAAACCCTAAGCAATAATAAATATTATGAACTGCTGCTGTACACCTCACAGCTTATGAACTCACTCTACTTCTCTTTTTTCTCTTATTTTCCCCCAGTTGTAGTCCAAGACTGAGAATCTAATTGAGATATAATGAAAATTTATTAATTAATTGTAAATAGAACGGGTTGATCAAGCATCAGTTAGCCTACCTGCATTAGTTTGATGTGGTCTGAGAGTGAATTCATTACTATGGTGAAACCAGAACTTCTTAGTTTGGAGATATGTATTCTGGCCCTGATTGTGCCACTAACTGTAGTTCTTTGAATAAGTCACTTGGCTCTCTGGCCAAAGTTTGATTATCCATAAAATTATATGGTCTTCAGGGCTTCTCTCTACTTTATGATCTCTCTTTATGTGAAAAACAAAGACACATCAGAGGTAAGAACTAGAAACCCAGAGCCAGCAATATCTAGCAAGGAAAGACCAAGAAGAGATTTTTTCCCCCATTAATTAAGGCAAGGAAGTCTCCAAACGCATGGACAACAATCCATGGAGGGACAAGAGTGGAATGTGAACTCATTAGCAGAATGTTGAGTAAAACTTAGGGAGGAAAAGAGAGTAATAGAGAGGGAGTCCAACTGTAGACGAAGAGAATTCTAAAGGAAAAAAAATGGAAAAACTGCTGCTAATTAGGTCATTTAGAAACTGAACAACCTAATATAATTATTGCTGAAGCAATAAGGAAACAACCATGGGATGCACGATACTAACAAGAATACATGCTAATAGACAAAACTAGGACCCCCAAATAACTTAACAAGTCCCATGCAAGCTAGTAGATATCAGGTGGAAAACAGCACTTGAATTTCACACAGATTTTTAAAATATACTGAGGAAACATGTAGCAAAGGATCAGATAATATTTGCTGAATCAAATTCTGTTATTAAAAACTCTGGTATGCTTCACTATTTAAAAACTTTAATGTGAAAAATTAAAAATTTGAAAAATCTCAGAGTGATTATTTCTTTTTATAAAAGAATTCACTGCTGGTATATTTTAAACAGAAATCTTTCACCCTTAAAATTTAAAAAAAAAATTGAAACATTTCCTTTTACAAAAATCTTTCATTAACAAAAATGAGGTAGAGCTCAGAATCAATGCTTTATTTTGTCTTACATTCACGTCACCTAATGCAGCTTCAGGCACAGATGGGCAGTTCAGTAACTTTCAGTGAATGGATTATGTGTGGTTTTCTACTGCTGCATAACAAACCACCCCGATTTAATGGCTTAAAATGACTTTACCTTTCGCAGTTCCAAAGGTTGACTAGGCTCAATGGGAAGTTCTTCTGGTAGTTTCACTTGGATTCTCTCATGTGCTTGCAGTCAGGTAAAAGTTTAGCATGGGTTCATCTGGAGGTTCAACCAGGATACTGGGTTGACATGGTCTCTCTCCCTCTGCCTAGTCTCAAGTTACTTCCTCTCTATGTAGACTCTACATGTGGTCTTTGCAGCAGGGAAACGAGACCTCTTACATGGTGGTGGCTCAGGCATCCCCAAAGTACAAAATCAGAAAACTGCCATTGTCCATTGGTTAAAACAGATCAGTGGGCCAGCCCAGATTCAACGAGTAGGGGAACCACAGAAGAATATGAACAGGAGGTGTGATTCATTGGGGTATGTTCATAGACTAGCCACCCCAGTTTGCCTTCACTTTGGGCCCTTAACTTCCAAAGAGATAGGAAACAGGTTTAGAGTTATACAGCTACAAACATAGGCCATTTTAATGAAAATGGAAGAATGACTCAAAGCCAGAACCGAGAGGATAAAACCAAGAGCAGAGGGAAACCATTCCTAAAAAGCAAAACTTACCTTAATCAAGGACTATCCTCTGCCTTGAGTTAGAGAAATTGGGATATGCACCAGGTTGAATTTTAGAATTGCTATAAATCAGGAAATGCTCATGTCTCCCTTTTCTCCTCTTTTTGAACATGGGAGTCTGCTGAAGTTTTTCTGTCTCTTTCACCACTACATGAAAGAGATTGGTTGGGGGTGGGTGGATAATCTTCTCTTCTTCACTGGTCTCTGCACCTGAGAAAGTGCATATGAGAAGACGACTTTGAGCAGTCACATCCATACCAGCACCTGATTTTGTTGACAATATCCTGGAATTTAAACTGATATCATATTTAGGGTGAGATTTGCAGAGGTAAGCACATTTTTCATGTAAAAGGCTATGAATCAGTAAGAGCCAGAGGATGGTACCCTGGTCTCCAAAGATGGCTCCCAATGAACCACATCTCTTTGAATTTACACCATGTGTAGACCCCTCCGTCATTGAAGCTGGCCTTTCCTGGGACTTGATTTAAATAACAGAATATGGCAGAACTGACACTATACCAGCTAGAGCCTAAGCTTTATAGACCTGGCAGCTTCCACTTTTTAGTTTTGGAAACATTGAGTCTTCACATAAGAAGTCTGGCTTTCCTTCTGGAAAGATCACATTGACAGAAAACGTAGAGAGGCCACACGGGGACAGAGGAGGCCACTTAAAGTGGGAAACAGGAGCAGCTATCCTGGCATCTCAGCCAAGCCTCCATCTAACTACAACTGCATGACAGAACTCAAGAGTGATCAGCAGAAGAACTGCCCTGATGACCCCAGGCATCCCACAGAAATATGAAAGTTAATAAAATCATTGTTTTAAGCCACCAAGGTTTTAAATAGCTTATTAATGCAGCTATAGATAAATAAAACAGTATCCATAAATGAATATGGACAAAGTACCATATTTAGGGGAGTTACAGTTTCACATACTAACCATAAAGTTCTTTTCTCTATTCAAGAAATATTTACTAAGCCCCTACATCAGTTAACACATCCTTCTTATGTATAAAAGAAAGATGTCGGCTTATGGAAAAACATCTTTAATTGAAAACTGGAATGTTTAGTTGAAAAAAACTTTCCTATATCATTTGCTCCAGCATCCTCAGGCCTCAGGGGAGATAATTTCGATACATTAGCAAACTATTTCGATACATTAGGAAACTATTGCAAATTCTTGGGGGAACAGTGACATGATGGAAATGGTATTTGGAAAGGTTCATATGGCCGTAGGAAAGAGGGTTAGTGGCAGGGTTAGTGAAGCACAATCTTAGATGAAATTTGATCTGGATTGAAACCAGGGTAAATGGAAAGAACTTGATTACAGATCTTGAAATTTTGTTGAAAGAGCAAAAGAGAAAATGTCCAAGATTACAGAAGCTGGGAGAATAATGGTGACAACAACAACTAAAGGAAGAATGTGGGACACTTGGAAAAAGAGTCATGAATGGGAAGAACAGATCTGTACAGATTTGGATTTAATCATTTAGATAAGAGTAAAATTGAACAGACCTATCTGATAGGCAGCTGGTATTTCGTTAACTTAAAAACAAAACAAACAAGCAAAAAGACTAGGGCAGCAAACTACAGGTGAGAGAAAGGATAAGGATTCAGGAGATGATGATCTGCTTCTATGCTTACACCCTTGGATTCAACATGGCTTTGCCACACCAGCCAGTGAACCGTGTGGTCTAGGCCACAATGTCTAGATCTGAGACCTGGAATTCTGCAGACCTATCCAGTCATCATGCTTCTAATGAAGATCCTAATGCATGTGGGAGGATCCAGGAAACTGTGGAGGGCTGAGTGCTAGCAAGGAGCAGATATCAAAGACCGAGTCTCTGTGGAGTAGCCAGTGGCTAAGTTAGCAAAGTTTGAACACAGAGCATATCATTTTCTGACTTCTCCCTCAAATTATCTTCAAAGTGGTACAATTTCATTACTGATTGTCTTGGACTGAATGTTTGTGTCCCACCTCAAATTTATTTCTTGAAGCCCTACCCCTAAGGTATAGCATCAGGAGGTAGGGCTTTGGGGGTGTGATTAAATTTAGATGATTTCATAAAGGTAGAGCCCCCATGGTGGGACTAGTGCCCTTTTAAGAAGAGGAGAAGACATCAGAGTTTCCTTTCTCTAACATGTGAGGACACAGCAACAAGACAGCCATTTGCAACCCAAGAAGAGAGCCCTTACCAAGAACCAAACTGGCCAGCATCTTCACCCTGGACTTACCAGCCTCCAGAACTGTGAAAAACAAATGTCTGTTGTTTAAGCCAGCCAGCATGTGGTATGTTTTAGAGCAGCCCATGCTGACTAAAACACTTTATCCTTTAAGTAGATACTATATTCTCTATGGAAGTGAATTTGGCGAGCTTCCAATAAGTTCATAATGGTTTAGCATAAATGGGAAAGAATTGACAGTTCCTTGAACTGGAAGGAGACCAACCCAGTCAATCCGAAAAGAAATCAACCCTGAATACTCATTGGAAGGACTGATGTTGAAGCTGAAACTCCAAAATTTCAGGCACCTGGTGTGCAGAGTCAACTCACTGGAAAAGACCCTGATGTTGGGAAAGACTGAGGGCAGGAGGAGAAGAGGGTGACAGAGGATGAGATGGTTGGATGGCATCATCGACTCAATGGGCATGAGTTTGAGCAAACTCCTGGAGATAGTGAAAGACAGGAAACCTGACATGCTGCTGTCCATGGGGCCACAAAGAGTCGGACATGACTTAGCAACTGAAAAACAACAAAAGCTCCCTTTGGGATCACTTTGTGTCTCCAACACCTGTGGTACTAGATATTCTTGCATTTAAACTTTAAAGCAAACGTAAGCAATGCTTGTGAAGATGATGGAACAGAAGCTGAGTTCCTTTAGTTCTAACATTCTATGTGACCACATGCTTTCTATTTGTGTTCAAAAGTTTAGAACATGAAACATCCCACCCTGCCTTCTCCCACTGATGATTTGAAAGAATAGCAGTGAAACACGTACATTACCATATCTAAAATAGATGACCAGTGCAAATTCAGTGCATGAAGCAGGGAATCAAAAGCCTGCTCTGGGACAACCAGAGAGAGAGGGTGGGGAGGAAGGTGGGAAGGGCATTCAGGATGGGGGAGGGGGAAACATGAATATCTGTGGCTGATTCATGTTGATGCATGGCAAAAACCATCACAATATTGTAAAGTAGCTATTCCCCAATTAAAGTGAGTTACTCAATTTAAATAAATAAATAAATAAAACACTGAAACAGAGTGACCAGGGTGGTTATTTGAAAACACGCTCAAATGAAACTGAAATCCAAATACCTCTGTAATGTGCTCCTCAAGTGTGCAGTTGGGCCCTTGTGTGTTAAGGGCCCATTCTAGCTACATAATACAATTAAATCTCAATAGTATTGCAGTAACTGTTTAGGTCTTCAGTTCAGTTCAGTCGCTCAGTCATGTCCAACTCTTTGCGACCCCATGGACTTCAGCACACCAGGCTGTCCATCACCAACTCCCAGAGTTTCCTCAAACTCATCTCCATTGAGTTGGTGATGCCATCCAACCAGTTTATCCTCTGTCATCCCCCTCTCCTCCTGCCTTCAATCTTTCCCAGCATCAAGGTCTTTTCAAATGAATCAGTTCTTCACATTAGGTGGCCAAAGTATTGGAGTTTCAGCTTCAGCATCAGTCCTTCCAATGAATATTCAGGACTGATCTCCTTTAGGATGGACTGGTTGGATCTCCTTGCAGTCCAAGGGACTCTTAAGAGTCTTCTCCAACACCACAGTTCAAAAGCATCAATTCTTCCATGCTCAGCTTTCTTTATAGTCCAAACTCTCACATCCATTCATGACTACTGGGAAAACCATAGCTTTGACTAGACGGACTTTTGTTGGTAAAGTGTCGTCTCTATTTTTTAGTATGCTGTCTAGGTCGGTCATAACTTTCCTCCCAAGGAGTAAGCGTCTTTTAATTTCATGGCTACAGTAACCATCTGCAGTGATTTTGGAACCCAAAAAAATTAAGTCTGCCACTGTTTCCACTATTTCCCCATCTATATGCCATGAAGTAATGGGACCAGATGCCATGATCTTAGCTTTCTGAATGTTGAGCTTTAAGCCAACTTTTTCACTCTCCTCTTTCACTTTCATCAAGAGGCTCTTTAGTTCCTCTTCACTTTCTGCCATAAGGGTGGTGTCATCTGCATATCTGAGGTTATTGATATTTCTCCCAGCAATCTTGATTCCAGCTTGTGCTTCCTCCAGCCCAGCGTTTCTCATGATGTACTCTGTATATAAGTTAAATAAGCAGGGTGACAATATACAGCCTTGATGTACTCCTTTTCCTATTTGGAACCATTCTGTTGTTCCATGTCCAGTTCTAACTGTTGCTTCCTGATCTGCATACAGATTTCTCAAGAGGCAGGTCAGGTGGTCAGGTATTCCCAACTCTTTCAGAATTTTCCACAGTTAGATAACAGTTTTTCTTTTAGGAAGGAATATTTTATTATTATTTACTGGCATATGACAATAATAAAAAAAAGACCAACTCACAGATGGTTTTATAATTTAAAAAATTTCATTGCAAAAAATGTACCCACTCATTTCCTGCACCCAGGGAAAACCATTCATATCCTTCTTCCTTGGTATGCCAGATAGGGCCTGATTCTCAAAAACAGCATAACAATATGGCATTAAACAGCCTCAATTCCTAGTATGAATGGACACAGACCAGAATGAAAAGACAGATTGGCATGAGGTCACTTCTACATGATTGTACAATCCACACAGGACTATTTAACTATCAAAGAAATCAAGTAACTTGCCTAATTACCTAGTTAATGAATTGCTAAATGAGACAGATTTCTGTATCTCACCAATATGTACCTTCTCTTTCCTTGGCGCTCTACTGGATCATGTTCCCAGTCCCTTTACATCTAGGTGGAACCATGTGACTAGTTCTAGCAATGGAATGAGTTAACTTCTGACATTTACAGCCCTGGCCCTTAAACCCACCAGATTCTCCATGTTCTTTTTCTTTTCTTGCCTCCTGGCTGGTTGCAGAAGATCCAGTGGAGGACCCAGAGAACACACTAGGTGGAAGGAGCCTTGGTCCCTGAATCTCTACATGAATATATATAAGTGTGATCATGCACAAGTTAGCCAGCTGGAGGAAAAGATACCATCCCGACTGAACCTTCTTAGACCTGGCAGCCAGCCAGCTCTACAGATCATCACAGATGTGAGTGAAGAGTGTTAGTTGTTCAAATGTGTCCAACTCTTTGCAATCCCATGGACTGTAGCCCACCAGCCTCCTCTGTCCATGGAGTTCTCTAGGCATGAATATTGGAGTGGGTTGCCACTTCCTTCTCCAGGGGATCTTTCTGATCCAGTGATCAAACCTGATCTCCTACACTGCAGGCAGATTCTTTGCCATCTGAGCCACCAGGGAAATACCATTGCATATGTATAGGGCACCAAATATATAAATATATAGATAAGCAGTGACATAGGAGAGAAATACACCTTTCTGGGGTGAAGCCACTGAGATTTTAATGTTTTTATACCATTGAGATTTTATAGCTGTTACTTCCACACTGACATAATGCCATGATTCGAATCAATGCCAATTTGACTCCAAAGCCTGTGCTCCCGAACAGCACAGAGCATGACTGGTAACAGCCCACCTGCTAGCTCAGTTCACCCACATTACACTTGGTGCAGTAGAAAATGTCCCTAAAATCCCAGCCATGTGATCCCATCAGTGACACTGGGCTCTAGGAGAACACTTAGGGAAATATCTGTGTCAGTTAACTTTTGCTACATAACAAAACAGTTCAAAACCAGGTGGTCTACAACAACAACAAAAAGAAAAAAGGGAAAAAAAGACATTACTTTGGCTTACAATTTGAGACGTTGCAGTGTAGGCCTCTTGTGCCTGAGTGGTTCTTGCAGCTTGGGACCAGACTCTGCTAATATCAGCTGGGCACTCATACATCTGTGATCAGCTGTAGAGTTGACTGGCAACTGGCTAGTCTATGATGGCTCAAGTAGGATGGCTTATCTCTGATCATGTTGTATCTCCTCCAGGAAGCAAACTTGTGCTTGATCATTAGGTGGCAGCAGCAGTGGTTGCAAGACCAGCAAGAGGACCAGCCCCAATATACAGGCACTTTTCAGGCTGCTCCCTTGGCCAAATCAAGACACGTGACTGTGCCAAAAGTCAGTGCAGGGGGGCATTATGAAAGGCCTGGATACAGGTGGTGGGAAAAAATTCAGACATTACTACAATCAACCAACCCCAATATCCAAGGTTCACTGGGTGGAGACCAGAGCACAGAACAAGTGTGTCCTAGAAGTTCAGTTCAGTTCAGTTCAGTCGCTCAGTCGTGTCCAACTCTTTGCAACCCCATGAATCACAGCCTGCCAGGCCTCCCTGTCCATCACCAGTTCCCGGAGTTTACTCAAACTCATGTCCATTGAGTTGGTGATGGCATCCAGCCATCTCATCCTCTGTTGTCCCCTTTTCCTCCTGCCCCCAATCCCTCCCAGCATCAGGGTCTTTTCCAATGAGTCAACTCTTCACATCAGGTGGCCAAAGTATTGGAGTTTCAACTTCAGCATCAGTCCTTCCAAAGAACACCCAGGCCTGATCTCCTTTATGATGGACTGGTTGGATCTCCTTGCAGTCCAAGGGACTCTCAAGAGTCTTCTCCAACACCACAGTTCAAAAGCATCAATTTTTCGGCACTCAGCTTTTTTCACAGTCCAACTCTCACATTCATACATGACCACTGGAAAAACCATAGATATTAAAGCTCCTCAAATAATTTCTTCCAGCTTCTGACATCCATACCTGCAGCACTCCCATGGTAATACTGATATCATCTAGGAGACACCAGCGTCAGTTTGTTGCTTTTTGTGTTTTTCTGTTTTTGTTTTGTTTTGTTAGTTTATTGAAAGCCATGCTTGGGAGGAAATGACCGACTGACTGCTCTTGTGGACAGTTTGGCAGAACCCTGGAGGCAGAAAGCCTTCTCTATCTGACAGTAGGGTGTTTCCACTGGGTGTGAGGAATCTTCTTCCTGCAAAAAAATATGAGTCACAATAAAAATAGAGTGCCAGACCTCCTTTGTATTCTGCATGTGGAAAGGAGAATGTGACCAAATCCCTGGTGAATACAGCCCTTTTCCTAAGAGGGACGAGATAAAAGGCTGTCAGGGAGAATAGAACTGATATTGAAGCTACTGCCTTGTCTATTCTCTCCTAGAAGTTTCCTTTCTGTCTTCATTTCTATGTTCAAGATTTTCTCTTTGTGGCTTGCTGTTATTTCTATAAAAATGCCTTCCACTTGGCAGCATCTTAGCCAAAAAAGCAAAATATCTACCATGAAAAAACACGGCATGTTGAACTTGGTGTTCCTTTAGACTTGAGATGGTATTCTCAGGGAAACTCTGGAGTTGCCTAAAGGAAGTAAGTCCCTGGTCGTGTATTATGGGTAACGTGGGATGGGTCTGGAGACATTGCAGGGAAATCGGGCCTCATCTGGAGTTGATTTGGAGTACATGGAGTGCTTTCGTGTTGCATCTCGTGTTGCATCTCTAGACTTGTGACAGTCTTCTTCAGGACTATGTGGAATTTCGTCTAGGAAGTCAAGGCTCCTTTCGTGTTTGATGGGGAACACGTATGTGGTCTGCATGCAATGCATTGGAATAGGGTCTCATCTTGAGTTGATTTAGGGTACACGGAGCTCTTTTGTGTTGCTGCGGGGAACTCAGGGTCCCGCTAGACTTGTGACAGTGTTCTTGGGAACTTTCTGGAGGTCCATCAAGGAAGTCAAGGCTCCTTTCGTGTTTGATGAGGAACATGGACTTGCTCTGCATGCAGCATTGCAATCGGGCTTCATCTCGCGGCGATGGGGAAGTCTCATGGTTTTTCTTGAGTTGCAGTGGGAATCTGGAGTATGTTCTCATGTTACGGCGGGGATGGCCCTCAAAACTCATGTTGGTTCAGCGACTTCAGGACTCCTGTCTAGTTGCCAGCAATACCTCGGGTTTCTCCATGACGCTTGGGAGGGCAATAGGGACGCCTCTCAAGGTGAGACGGGAGACCCAGGCTGCCTTCCCAGTTGCCACAGGGATATTGGGATTCCTATCAATTTTCAAGTGGAGTCAGGCGTCGTCTCCTTTTGACACCTTGAACACCGCGCTCCTCTCTAATTGTCAAAGGGATGTGAGGACTCCTGTCGAGATGAGGCGGGGAACTAGGGCTTTCTCTAGGGTCTCCAAAGGGGATTCAGGCATCCCTTCATCTTGGGAGATGAAAGACGAGCCTGCATTCAAGTCATTGCAGGGAAATCTGGCCTTCTTTCTCATCAGGACATCTCAGTGTCCATCCCACTTGAGGCAGCAAACTCAGGGTTCCTCTCACATACCTACAGCTGAGAGAAGACTCCTCTTGAGATGCTTGTGGAACATTGGCATTCCCCTTGCGTCGATGCCAGGGAATCCACTCTGATCTCGAGATGATTTGGGCTACATGGAGCTTTTCTCGAGTTGCTGTGCTAAACTTGGTGTTCCTCAAGACTTGGGATGGTTTTCTCGGGGAATCTCCGGAGTTGCCTATAGGAAGTGAAGCCACTTGTGCTTGATGGGGAACACGGGATTGCTCAGGGACAAATGCAAGGGAATCGGGCCTCATCTCGAGTTGATTTGGGGTACACGGAGCCCTTTTGTGTTGCTGCGGTGACCTCAGGGTCTCTCTAGACTTTTGACTGTGTTCTTGGGGACTCTATGGTGTTCCATCGAGGAAGTCAAGTCTCCTTTCGTGTTTTATGTGGAACCCGGAATTGCTCTGCACAAAATGCAGTGGAATCAGGCATCATCTGGTGGAGAGGGGGAAGTCTCATGGTGTTTCTAGAGTTGCGGCGGGAACCTAGGGTATATTCTTGAGTTACGACGGGGATGGCCCTTCAAAACTTGTGTTTGTTCAGCGACGTCAAGACTCCTGTCTAGTTGCGAGGGACACCTCGGGATTCTCTTTGAGGCTTGGCAGGGCAATAGGGACCCCTCTCAAAAAGAGGCGGGAGACCCAGGGTCCCTTTCCTGGTGCCACAGGGATATTGGGATTGATATCAATTTTCAAGAGGAGTCAGGCATCATCTCCTTTTAAAGAATTGAACTCCGCATGCCTCTCGAGGTTTCAAAAGGATGTGAGACCTCCTGTCGTGATGAAGCGGGGAACTAGGGCGTTCTCTATGGTCTCCACAGGGTTTTCAGACATTCCTTCATTTTGGGAGATGAAAGACGAGCCTACATTTAAGTCACTGCAGGGAAATCCGGCCTTATTTTGAGTCATGGCATCTCAGTGTCCATTCCACTAGAGGCAGCAAACTCAGGGTCCCTCTCACATACCTAAAGCTGAGAGAAGCCTCCTCTTGAGGTGCTTGTAGAAAGTTGGCATTCCTCTTGAGTTGAAGACAGGGAATCCATTCTGATCTCGAGATGATTTGGGGTATATGGAGTTTTTCTCATGTTGCTATGGTGTCCTTGGTGTTCCTCTGGACTTGGGATGGTCTTCTTGGGGATTCCCTGGAGTTGCCTAAAGGAAGTCAAGCCATTTGTGTTTGATGTGGAATGCGAGATGGCTCTGGAGCCAATGTAGGGGAATCGGGCCTAATCGCAAGTTGATTTAGGGTACACGCAGCTCTTTCGTGTTGCTGCGGTGATCTCAGGGTCCCTCTAGACTTGTGACAGTGTTCTTCGGGACTCTCTGGAGTTCCATCAAGGAAGTCAAGGCTCCTTTAATGTTTGATGGGGAACACGGAATTGCTCTGCAGGCAAAGCAGGGGAATCGGGTCTCATCCCACGGCGAGGAGGAAGTCTCATGTTTTTTCTCAAGTTGCGGTGGGAACCTATGGTATATTCTCGAGTTACGACGGGGAGAGCCCTTCAAAACTTGTGTTTCTTCAGCGATGTCAAGACTCCTGTCTAGTTGCGAGGGACACCTCGGGATTTCCTTGAGGTTTGGCAGGGCAAAAGGGACGCCTCTCGATATGAAGCTGGAGGCCGAGTGTCCCGTTTCAGTTGCCACAAGGATATTGGGATTAATATTAATTTTCAAGATGAGACAGGCATCATCTCCTTTAGAAGCACTGAATTCCATCTTTCTCTCGAGTTGTCAAAGGGATGTGAGTCTTCCTGTCGAGGTGATGCGAGGATCTAGGGCTCTCCTTAGGGTCTCCACAGGGGATTCAAACATCCCTTCATAGTGTGAGATGAAAGACGAGCCTACATTCAAGTCACTGCAGGGAAATCTGGCCTTATTTCGAGTCAGGGCATCTAGGTGTCGGTTCCACTTGAGGCAGCAAACTCAGGGTCCCTCTCACATACTTATAGCTGAGAGAAGCCTCCTCTTGAGGTGCTTGTGGAAAGTTGGCATTCCTCTTGAGTCGAAACCAGGGAATCAGCTCACATCTCGAGTTGATTTGGGGTACACGGAGCTTTTTCATGTTGCTGCGATGACCTCAGGGTCCCTCTAGACTTGTGAGAGTGTTTTTGGGGACTCTATGGAGTTCCATCAAGGAAGCCAATGCTCCTTTCGTGTTTGATGGGGAACACGGAATTGCTCTGCATGCAATGTAGGGGAATCTGGCCTCATCCCGTGGCGAGTGGGATGTCTCATGTTTTTTCTCAATTTTCAGTGGAAACCTGAGGTATATTCACGAGTTACGACGGGGATGGCCCTTCAAAACTCGTGTTTGTTCAGCGACGTCAAGACTCCTGTCTAGTAGCAAGAGACAACTCAGGATTCTCCTTGAGGCGTGGCAGAGCAATAGGGACGCCTCTCAAGGGGAGGCGGGAGACCCAGGGTCCCTTTCCAGTTGCCACAGGGATTTGGGGATTCCTATCAATTTTCAAGAGGAGTCAGTCATCGTCTCCTTTTGAAGCATTAAACTCCTCGTTCCTCTCGAGTTTTCAAAGGGGTGTGAGGCCTCCTGATGAGATGAGGCGTGGAACTAGGGCTTTCTCTAGGATCTCCACAGGGGATTCAGACATTCCTTCATCTTGTGAGGTGAAAGACGAGCCTGCATTCAAGTCACTGCAGCGAAATCTGGCCTCATTTTGAGTCAGGGCATCTCGGTGTCCATTCCACTTGGGGCAGCAAACTCAGGGCCCTCCTCACATACCTATAGGTGAGAGAAGCCTCCTCTTGAGGGGCTTGTGGAAAGTTGGCATTCCTCTTGTGTCAAAGCCAGCGAAGCAGCTCTCATCTTGAGTTGATCTGAGGTACACGGAGCTCTTTCTTGTTGTGGAGTGACCTCAGGGTCCCTCTAGACTTGTGACAGTGTTTTGGGGCACTCTCTGGAGTTCAATCAAGTAAGTCAAGGCTCCTTTCGTGTTTGATGTGGAACACGGAATTGCTCTGCATGCAATGCAGTGGATTCGGGCCTCATTTCACATCGAGAGGTTATACAGATATGGAGGTTATAAAGATTTTAATCCATGAAATTATCCCCATGTTGGGTTGCCACAGAGCTTTCAGAGTGACAATGGTTCTGCCTTTGAAAGTGTTGTAGCTCAGGGGGTGTCTAAAGCTCTAGGAATAAAATATCACTTACAGTGTTCCTGTAAACCCCAATCCTCAGGGAAGTTTGAAAAAGCTAATGACATTATCAAAAGACATCTGCATAAATTAACTCGAGACACAGGACAATTGATTTAAAGTCCTACTCATAGCTTTAATGAGGAGGGACTGTTTCCTTTTGAATGTATTTTTGGAAATCCTTTCTTATGCATAGACATTGTTATAGACCCTGAAGTCTTGGACTTTACTAATTATGTAACTCAGCTCTCAGCTTTTCAACAGGCATTAACAGAACTCTGGGAGTTGACTCCTGACCCAACTTGAGTCAAGCAAGCCTCTATTTGAGCCAGGAACCAAGGTCCTCATAAAAACATTGGGGTCTGGGGGCCCATCCCTTGAGCCCCTCTGGGAAGGCCCTTACCAGGTTATTCTTTCTTCTCCCACAGCTGTCAAAGTGCCAGGAATTGATTTGTGGGTACAGCACACTCGAGTTAAGAAGTGGCACCCTTACCAGAACTAAGTGACTTCATTTTTTGTCTTTACTTTCTATGCTCTGGCTTTGTACTTTTCAGATGGGCATGATAATCTATGTAAGTCTACTTATGCTGACTCCAAAAATCCTGAGTCTGCCATTTGAACCTCAAGACAATGCTTGGGCTCACTCCTACGCAGCATTTCACAATCATTCTAACTTCTGTGTCTGTGGAGAACTCCCCTCTTCATCAGTGGAAGGCTTCCCATGGTGGATATCTCCACTTCAAGGAAAGGACTTTCTCCAAGTCTGCAAATACCTTCAACAACAATAACATGTGATGCCTCTTCTTAAACTAATGACATCTAAAGAACACTAAGATGGACTGATGTAACTATGGACATAATGTGACTTTTCATTTTGATTTTAACTTGGTTTAATGACTATTTTGCAGTACATCTGTAACTGTATGATGGGGTTTTCTAATCGTCTAAAAGCTTTTAAGTTACAAATGGTTGTCCAAGCTCCTATGAGTGCCACAGCCTTCTCCAACTATTACTTGGGGCCCCTGGACCAGAGACCCTCATTATTAGGGTTAGGAGAATATGTTGCCTTAACAACTTAGGGACCATGCCCCTAGACAGCAGGAAGTATTTATGAAATGAAAAAAATGTCCCTTTCCCTTAGCAACATCATCCTCCTTGAACAAAAGGGGGAAATGAGAAAGTCAATTTCTCGGTAGATTGATAAGAAATCCAGGGGTCCCCAAGGAGAGAGGGGTCTGGAATTCTCAAGGAGGAAGAAATGACAAACCTTTTTTGTCCCTCTACATTCCTGAGGATTATAGAGCAATAATGTATCCTGCTTGAGGACAGTCTCTGGAAAAAACCTTTGGGCGAATCCTGTTATCTTAGGTGTGAGTTATGGGAGTAGGTCTAGCAAGGTCTTTACAGCCTCCAGACATTCTTTTGATTCACTGTAATAACTAATTACCTTGGACGTGTTGCAAGAGAGCATCAAAGGGCAGACACACTGAAACCATAATCACAGGAAACTAGCCAATCTGATCACATGAACCACAGTCTTGTCTAACTCAAGGAAAATAAGCCATGCTGTGTGGGGCCACCCAAGACGGAAGGGTCATGGTGGAGAGGTCTGACAGAATGTGGTCCACTGGAGAAGGGAATGGCAAACCACTTCAATATTCTTGCCTCGAGAATCCCATGAACAGTATGAAAAGGCAAAATGATAGGATACTGAAAGAGGAACTCCCCAGGTCAGTAGGTGCGAATATGCTACTGGAGTTCAGTGGAGAAATAACTCCAGAAATAATGAAAGGATAGAGCCAAAGCAAAAACAATACTCAGTTGTGGATGTGACTGGTGATAGAAGCAATGTCCGATGCTGTAAAGAGCAATATTGCATAGGAATCTGGAATGTTAGGTCCATGAATCAAGGCAAATTGGAAGTGGTCAAACAGGAGGTGGCAAGAGTGAATGCTGACATTCTAGGAACCAGTGAACTAAAATGGACTAGAATGGGTGAATTTAACTCAGATGACCATTATATCTACTAATGTGGGCCAGAATCGCTTAGAAGAAATGGATAGCCATCATGGCCAAGAAAAGAGTCTGAAATGCAGTACTTGGATGCAATCTCAAAAATGACAGAATGATCTCTGTTCGTTTCCAAGGCAAACCAATCAATATCACGGTAATCCAAGCCTATACCCCAACCAGTAATGCTGCAGAAGCTGAAGTTGAACAGTTCTATGCAGACCTACAAGACCTTTTAGAACTAACATCCAAAAAAGACGTCCTTTTCATTATAGGGGACTGGGATGCAAAAGTAAGAAGTCAAGAAACACCTGGAGTAAGTCAAAGGCAAATTTGGCCTTGGAGTACAGAATGAAGCAGGACAAAGGCTAATAGAGTTTTGCCAAGAGAACACACTGGTCATAGCAAATGCCCTCTTCCAACAACACAAGAGAAGAGTCTACACATGGATACCACCAGATGGTCAACACTAAAATCAAATTGATTATATTCTTTGCAACCAAAAGGGAAAAGCTCTATAGAGTCAGCAAAAACAAGACTGGGAATGGACTGTGGATCAGATCATGAACTCCTTATTGCCAAATACTAACTTAAATTGAAGAAAGGGGGGAAAACACTAGACCATTCAAGTATTACCTAAATCAAATCCCTTATGAATATACAGTGGAAGTGAGAAATAGATTTAAGGGACTCGATCCGATAGACAGAGTGCCTGATGAACTATGGATGGAGGTTTGTGACATTGTACAGGGGACAGGGATCAAGACTATCCCTATGGAATAGAAATGCAAAAAGTCAAAATGGTTGTCTGAGGAGGCCTTACAAATAGCTGTGAAAAGAAGAGAAGCAAAAAGCAAAGGAGAAAAGGAAATATATTCCCATTTGAATGCAGAGTTCCAAAGAATAGCAAGGAGAGATAAGAAAGCCATCCTGAGAGATCAATGCAAAGAAATAGAGGAAAAGAACAGAATGGGAAAGACTAGAGATCTCTTCAAGAAAATTAGAGATATCAAGCGAACATTTCATGCAAAAATGGGTTTGATAAAGGATAGAAAGGCTATGGACCTAGCAGAAGCAGAAGCTATTAAGAAGAGGTGGCAAGAATACACAGAAGAACTGTACAAAAAGATCTTCATGACCCAGATAATCACAATGGTGTGATCACTCACCTAGAGCCAGACATCCTGGAGTGTGAAGTCAAGTGGGAATTAGAAAGCATCGCTACAAACAAAGCTAGTGGAGGTGATGGAATTCCAGTTGAAGTATTTCAAATACTGAAAGATGATGCTGTGAAAGTGCTGCACTCATAATGCCAGCAAATTTGGAAAACTCAGCAGTGGCTACAGGACTGGAAAAGGTCAGTTTTCATTCCAATTAGAAAGAAAGGTAATCCCAAAGAATGCTCAAAATACCACACAATTATGCTCATCTCACACGCTAGTAAAGAAATGCTCAAAATTCTCCAAGCCAGGCTTCAGCAATACGTGAACTGTGAACTTCCAGATGTTCAAGCTGGCTTTAGAAAAGGCAGAGGAACCAGAGATCAAATTGCCAATATCTGCGGGATCATCAAAAAAGCAAGAGAGTTCCAGAAAAAAACATCTATTTCTGCTTTATTGACTAAGCCAAAGTCTTTGACTGTGTGGATCACAATTAACTGTGGAAAATTCTGAAGGAGATGGAACGACCAGACCACCTGACCTGCCTCTTGAGAAACCTGTATGCAGTTCAGGAAGCAACAGTTAGAACTGGACATGGAACAACAGACTGGTTCCAAATAGGAAAAGGAGTACGTCAAGACTGTACGTTGTCACCCTGCTCATTTAACTTATATGCCAAGTACATCATGATAAATGCAGGGCTGGAAGAAGCACCAGCTGGAATTAAGATTGCCAGGAGAAATATCAATAATCTCAGACATGCAGATGACACCACCCTTATGGCAGAAAGTGAAGAAGAACTAAAAAGCCTCTTGATGAAAGTGAAAGAGGAGAGTGAAAAAGTTGGCTTACAGCTCAACATTCAGAAAACTAAGATCATAGCATCAGGTCCCATCACTCCATGGGAAATTGATGGGGAAACAGTGGAAGCAGTGTCAGACTTTATCTTTTTGGGCTCCAAAATCACTGCAGATGGTGATTGCAGCCATGAAATGAAAAGAAAAGTACTCCTTGGAAGGAAAGTTATGACCAAACTAGATAGCATATTAAAAAGCAGAGACACTACTTTGCCAACAAAGGTCCATCTGGTCAAGGTTATGGTTTTTCCAGTGGTCATGTATGGATGTGAGAATTGGACTGTAAAGAAAGTTGAGCACTGAAGAGTTTATGCTTTTGAACTGTGGTTTTGAAGAAGACTCTTGAGAGTCCCTTGGACTGCAAGGACATCCAACCAGTACATCCTAAAGGAGATCAATCCTGGATGTTCATTGGAAGGACTGATGTTGAAGCTGAAACTCCAATAATTTGGCCACCTGGTGCGAAGAGCTGGCTCATTGGAAAAGACCCTGATGCTCTGAGGGATTGGGGGCAGGAGGAGAAGGGGATGACAGAGGATGAGATGGCTGAATGGCATCACCGACTCGATGTACATGAGTTCGAGTAAACTCCGGGAGTTGGTGACTGACAGGGAGGCTTGGCGTGCTGCGATTCATGGCGTCCCAAAGAGTCAGACACGACTGAGAGACTGAACGGGACTGGACTGATCTGAATAACTAATTAAAAGTAAAGTAAAGTTGCTCAGTCATGTCCAACTCTTTGTGGCCCCATGGACTGTAGCCTACCAGGCTCCTCTGTCCATGGGATTTTCCAGGCAAATGTACTGGAGTGGGTTGCCACTTACTTCTCCAGATCTTCCTGACCCGTGGATCTAACCTGGGTCTCCAGCATTGCAGACAGATGCTTTACCATCTGAGCCATATAATTCGATTCCTAACACTTCCAAGGGGCTACTCTTTCTGCCCCCTTCTGATGCCTATGTCAGAAGCTTTCTCTATCTCCTTTATACTTTAATACAAC